>NW_027206194.1:0-639864 GCF_024711535.1 Dipodomys merriami | reverse complement strand
GACAGGCATTGAAAAATATGTTTTCCTGGGTGCCAGTTGCTCATGGCTGTCATCCTAAGTACTCAGGAGTTGAGATCTGAGGATCACTGCTCAAAGCCAGACTGGGCAAGAAGGACCCTGAGACACTTATCTCCAACAAACAACCAGAAACCTGAAAGGGGTGCTGTGGCTCAAGTAGTAGAGTGCTTGCCTTGAGCTGAAGAGCTCAGGGGCAGCACCCAGGCACAGCGTTCAAGCCCACAATCGAAAAAAAGAAAGTAAAACATCTTCGCTGCAAAGATTTAGAGGTGTGTGTGGGAGGGTGTTGTGATTGAGAGACCAGGTGCTGGCCTCACTTTACAGACATTTCTAAGAACTCCCCAAGTTTGCACCACTTTGAAGCCACAGTAGAATGGATGGGGCCTTGCCAAGAACTCAAGTGGTCAAAGCCTATGGCAGGCAGGGAGTGGGCAAATGGGTGCAGGGGTGGGATTGTTGTGTCTGTATTCTCCCTAATGAAGGATGGATTTGCATGCTGGGTGTCAAAGCCTGAATTAAAGAGTTGCAAGAAGTTTGTGGCCTGATGAATTTGGTTTCCTCTGGGTATATGAAGATGGATGAATCTGGTGCCTGCTGTGGCTCACAACTGTCATCCTAGCTACTCATAAAGCTAAGATGTAAAGACCACGATTCAAAGCTAGCTTGGGCAGGAAAGTCTGTGGGTCTTGATATACAATGAGCCACCAGAAAACAGGAAATGGCACTATGGCTCAAATTGTAGAGTGCTCATCTTCAGCTGAAGTGCTGAAGGACAGCTCCCTGACCCAGAGTTCAAACCCCATGACCAACAATAAACAAAGAGGTTGCTGAGTTTTCCACATTGCAGTGTGTTCGGTAGGAAATTCCATGCTTGGTTATGAGCATTCCAGCTATGAGAGGCTCAATGCTGTGTCTACAGTTAGTCTGAGTATGATAGTGCCATCTTCTCAGGGGTTGGATGTGATCCTAATAGAAGGAGTTCATGGTATTGTTCTCAGGAACTGCTAAGGGCTTGGAATATCCGTGTTTGTGTGTGTGTGTGTGTTTGTGTGTGTGTGTGTGTGTGTGTGTGTGTGTGTGTGTGTGTGTGTGTGTGTGTGTGTGTGTAATTTTCCCTCGTCTTTTTCTGTCCCTTTCCTGGTTGCTGGTCTGCCTCTTTCTGATCTCAGATGGTGCCTCTCCTTCACACCGACCTTGCTTTAGCCCCCTATTAGGGTCTACAATGAGTCCTAAATTGCCACAGGCCTGTGTTCCAACTTTTCTCTAGGGCACAAGTCTCGCTTTTGCAATATTTGGCCGCCTCCAGGGGATTCTGGATCAGTGATGCCAGCTGGCATAGGGTCTCCGCTGCCTCTCATCAGGCTGGCAGTGGAGTGGGGAATCAGGGATTGCTGGTGGCTCTGGCCAACTCGAGATTGACAGCTGACTGAAGGCTGTCCAAGCAAGGATGATCTAGGGCTTCATGGGAGGTGAGGCCAAGGTGGCATGGAAGTATATGTCAGTGTCTAGGAAATGTAAATGTACTTTATCACAGGACAGTCTATCTTCCGGTCCCAACTGAGCCTCTCAGGTCCTTCTAAATAATTGCAGATGCTCAGAATACAGAGGCACAAACTTTAGCTTCCAGGACCAGGGAACTGGGGGATGAGAGACTGGTATGGCCAATACCTCAGTGTTTTGGGGTATTAGTGTTGACCTGGCTATACACGCCCTTACGTACTTTCACTTCTTAACCCAGTGTTGGCCACACACTGGCCAATTGTGGCAGTACTGTGGAAGTGGCAGGAGTGGATGTGAGGTCTAGGATGACCAAAATCAGGATTTATGACCTTTAGGGGTGGCAAAGGATGACTTTTAAAAAAAATCTTAGAGCTGGGGCTCAGGGCCTAGGCAATGTCCCCGAGCTTCTTTTGCTCAAAGCTAACATTCTACCACTTAAACCAGAGCTCACCTTTCATCTTTTTTTAGTAGTTTAGTGGAGATAAGAATCTCATGGACTTTCCTGTCTTTTCTGGTTTCAAGCTGCCATCCTAAGATCTCAGCCTCTTGAGTAGCTAGGATTGCTGGGATAAGCAATTGGCACCTATTAAGGATATTAGTGTGTGTATGTGTGTTTGTGTGTGTGTGTGTGTGTGTGTGTGTGTGTGTGTGTGTGTGTGTGTGTGTGTTTACCGGGACTTGAACTCAGAGCCTAGGTGCTATCCTTTAGCTTGTTTTCACAAGGTTGGTGCTGTACCACTTGAACTACAGTAGCTCTGCTTCCCAGCTTTTTGGTGATTCATTTTACATAAGAGTGCCCAAGCTAGCTTTTAATTTTGATTGATCCTCAGGTCTCAGGCTTCAATACCGAGGCTGACAGGCATGAGCCACAGGCGCCCAGCTGATAATGGCCTTTCACCACAGTGGACTGGGATCTCCTGAAAACTTCCTTTATTTTTTCTGTGCCAGTACCGGGGCTTGAACTCAGGGTCTGGGCTCTGGTCTCTTAACTTTTTCCCTCAAGGCTGGTACTCTACCACTTGAGCCACAGCTTGATTTCTGGATTTTGGTAGTTCATTGGATAGAAGAGTGTCACTAATTTTCCTCCACTGAGCTGGCTTTGACCAACGATCCCTGATCTCAGACTTCTGAATAGCTAGATTTACAGGGGTTGAGCCACTGGAGGCATTGGGTAGAAGCTTCTCTTGAGCAAGAGTTCTTCCCTTCATTTGCCTTGACTCCTCCATGCAAAGGGGGCCTGAAGGTCAGGAGCTGTGTAAAATAGGCTTCCAGCCACAGAAATTGTCTTGGGTCTTTGGTAAAAAGTCATGCTAATCTTCCCCTGAGCCCCATTTTGGGATGCCACCCTCTGCCCTACCTGTGACTCAAGTACAATCCTTGACCCAGCCTTCAGTGTTCTCCAGACTTGTCTGAGGCCATAGAACTTCATTCCACCCACACCACCTGCTCTACACCACCCCTCAGGACCTTTGCACATGCTCTGCACCTTCTTCCCTAGGTCCTCTGTCCTGTTCCACATCTTAGAACTCCTGTGGAATTTTGGCACTGGTCATATCACCTCCTGGAGCAAGTCTTTCCTTCCTTTCTCTCACTTTTTTTTAATACTGAGTTTCTAGAGATCGAACTAGTGCAGGCTGACTGTCAAATGCTCTATCTTGGTGTGTGTGTGTGGGGGGGTGCCAGTCCTGGGTTTAGAATTCATGGCCTTGATGTTATCCCTGAGTTTTTATGCTCAAGGATAGCATTCTATTACTTGTACCACAGCTCTGGTTTTTTTGGTGCTTAATTGGAGAAAAGAGTCTCATATAGACTTTCCTGCCTGCACAGGCTTACAGTTATAATCTTCAGATCTCAACTTCCTGAGTGCTATTATTACAGGGCTGAGCCACCACCACCTGCCCTCTACCTCTTACCTACCTCGGCTCTCCTCTGAGTTCAAGAAGTGTATGTCTCACCAAGCTCACATTTTTTTGCCAGTGTTGTGGCTTGATCTCAGGGTCTAGGCAT
Source organism: Dipodomys merriami (assembly GCF_024711535.1). NCBI lineage: Eukaryota > Metazoa > Chordata > Mammalia > Rodentia > Heteromyidae > Dipodomys > Dipodomys merriami. Next base: position 636,339 of record NW_027206194.1, on the reverse strand, counting down.
GTTCCTGAGCTGCTTTTGCTCAAGGCTACATTCTATCACTGAAGCCACAGTGACACTTTTGGCTGTTTCTGTTTATGTGATACTGAGGAATCCAACCCAGGGCTTCATGCTTGCTTGGTAAGCACTCTACCACTTAGCCACATTCACAGCCCAAGGATTATTTCTAACAGGAACTATGAGGGTGGGATTTATTGGCATACACTTTTCAGCACAGAAATGGATGGGCATTTCAAATCTTTGCCAGGATTTGGGACCAGAGCGGGACTCGGCAATGAGGAATGATGAATGAGTGATAGCCACCAGGCCCCAGAGATCTAGGCTCACGTCCTACAGAGGGATAGGGAGTATGGAGCCAGAAACTTCCACAATACCTACAGCCTAGGAACAGTGGTCTCCCTGGAGGCAGTGGCTGGCTGCTAGATGTCCCAATGGGACACCTCAGCCAGAACATAATGAACCCGTTCAATACACCAGCCAAGGCAAGCCTTCTGGGCTTCATTTATTAAATGGCAGAGAAGGATGCTTTGTTCAAGCTACTGGCTTAGTACTCTCTGAGGGCTTGTCCCAGCATTCACATGTTGGGGCTCTGGTCATGGGCAACCTGCTGAATGCATATCATCCATACATCATCCATACATACACAGAGACATGGAGTTACTGCCTTCTTTTTTTCTTTGGCAGGTCTCAGGTTGAAATATGAACCTAGGCCTTATCCTTAATCTCCTCTTTCTCAAGAGTAGCACACTGCCCTTGAGCCAAAGCCCCAACACATGGGGATATTTTCCTGTGATCTCTTAGAAATAAGAATTTTGCAGACTTTCCTGCCCTGGCTGAATTCAAATTGGCATTCTCTACATCTCAGACTCCTGAGGAGCTAGGATTACAAACAGGAGCCACTGACACCTGGCTTTCTTTGCTTCTTCTTGTTCTTTTTTTAATCATGACAATCTGAAATCAGTGTCATTCCAATGGTTTGCATTCAAAGTAAACTTCCCAGGCCTGGAGTTTGAACCCCAGGACTGCCACACAGAAATGGAGGGAGATCCTGACAAACTCATTCCTATTTGTGTGAAGGATAATGGAATGTTATAAAAGTAATTAAATTTGCAGTTAATTCATGATTCTATTTTAGAAAGCCACACATAAATCATTGGATTTATATCTTCCATTCTAGTACCATGTTATGATTTCCCTAATGGAATGATATTGAATAATTTTTAATTAATGCTTTCATAAGTATTCAACCATGATACTTCATTAAACAGAGACATAATTTAATAACTAATTATTGGTAGCTATGTATCATTAAACGGAGACATAATTTAATAACTAATTATTGGTAACTATGTATCATTAAATGGAGACATAACTTAATAACTAATTATTGGTAACTATATATATAACATTTAATAATATCCTCACATTCTCTCTCTCTACATATATATATATATATACAGCAATCTACACACACACACATATATATATGTATTATATATATATGTATATTTATGTATATATATTGGGAACTACTGTGGCTTGATAACAGGTAACAGGTCCTTAGAACTTCCTGGCATCTCAGTTTTCCAGAGGTTGGTGTGCTAAGACTTTGATCCCATTTATGTATTGGACATTGTAGGCCGTGAGTTGAAATCCCAGCATTGCCAAAAATGTATTCATGTAGTAAGAAGATACTTTTGACACATTTTTTTCCTAAAAAAAAGTCCTGGGTCTCAGTATGATGTATAATTCATATGGAAATATATCACGTATGATAAGATGTAATAAATGAAATGTTATATGTGTAATAACAATAAATGAATAAGGGTAATAAACATCATATTCACTGAACTCATGTGTGTATTTTTTCCAGTGCTGGAGCTTCAATTCAGGCCCTGGGAACTGGTTTGAATTTCTTGTCTTCAAGGAGGGTGAGCTTCCCCTTCACCCACAGTGACACAGAGATACCCAGATGCTGAGTTCAAATCCCAGGCCTGCCAGAAAAATGGTGCAAATTCCAAGTCATGGCCTTATTTTATTTCATTATTTTTTTGCCACAGCTGGCCCTGGGATTCTAGGACCCAAGTTCAAATATTGGGGTTGGCAAGAAATAAAATAAATAGGAAAAGGATGAAATGGAGAAATTCAAGAAGGTGGTTTTACTTTTCTTCCCTTTGCATTGTGACCATCTTGCGTGTAAATGACAAAGCCCTGAAAGTTTACATGACATTGCATGCTGATGTTTGGCTGGCTATTAGGGACGCCATAACCAAAACCATAACTTAGGGTTGGAGGTTGAATCACAGGGCTGCCACTAAATATTGGCGGGAGATTCCAAGAAACCCATTTCCATGTACATCCATTCGAATGGAATTTTATAAAAGTAACAAATTAGTAGTTAGTGTATGAGTATACTATAAAATTATACACAACAATTTTATTACATTGATTAATTTTCAATTAATACTTTACTATGTATTCAACCATAATACTTAAAAGTGGAAGGAATAATTTGAATGTCAATAATGGATAGTAATATAATATATGTAATTTCATAATATACAGACACATTTCTATTGTCTTATACATACATATATGTGTATATATATATATGTATATACATATACATATATGCCAATCTACACATTTATCTGTTCATACACTTGTCACTCCTGGGACTCAGTGGTATAATGATAGCTAGTACATACAAAGCCCTGGATTCCATTCCTCACTACCACAAGCACATAAAAATCCAGAAGTTGTGCTCTCGCTCAAGCAGTCGAGCATTACCTTTGAGCATAAAGCCTAGGGACTGTGTCTAGACTCTTACTCAAGGTCCAGGATGGGCATGAAAAAATATTGAATGTTGTGACTGCAACTCTATAAGGATAGGACTTCAAATACCTCATCACAGAGTACGCCGCGAGTATGGTTCTGACAGCTGCCATCTAACCTGACTTAGTCAGAGGTATACGACTGCAACTCAGCCCCAGAGAACCAGATGCTGCTGGCTTGCTCATCCCTGTCATCCAAGCTAGTCGGGAGCTGAGATCTGACACTGGTGTATTTAAAACCCAGTCCTGGAGGGATGTCTGTGAAACTCTGAGCTGTGGATCAAAGTGATAGATCTCTAGCCTTGAGCAAAAGATCTTAGGACAGTACCCCCAACATGTCAGTGCAATCCCTGTGGCTGACTCCCCCCAAAAAATGCTCCTCTGAATCATTAGATGTGAACTTTGTGCAGTTTGTGATGTGTTTCTGAAAGAATGGTGATACTGATGAAAGCACCCTAATACTTATGACAGCTTGTGGGATGCATCTATGTGATTAGTCCTTCCTGGAATGCTGGGGCCCTCACGGGGTGCTGTGTGCTGAGTCCTGCACAGGATGCTATGTGCTGAGTCCTTCACAGGGTGCAGTGTGCTGAGTCTTGCATTGGGTGCTGGGTGATGAGTCTTTCACAGGATTCTGTGCGCTGAGTCCTGTAAAGAGGGTTATTTGGAGCTGGGCACCAGTGGCTCACGCCTCTACTCCTAACTACTCTGGAGCCTGAGATTTGAGGATAGTGGTTCAAAGCCAGCCCTGGCAGGAAAGTCGCTGAAACTCTGATCTCCAATAAACCACCAGACAACTGGAAGTGTCGCTGTAGCTCAAGTGGTAGGGCACTAGCCTTGAGCTGAAGAGCTGAAGGACTGTGTTCAGGCCCAGATTTCAAGGCCCATGACCGACAATAAAAAGTGTTATATATTTTGTTCTTCAAAGGGTGCATACTTTCATCTTGTCCTTGTAAGAACTCCAACTGACATGACTATGCAGAAAAGAATATTGAGACTCAGATCTGTCCCCAGGGCAGGGACAAAATTATGTATTACTGAAGACTAGTGAGTTGTCTACAGGAGACAATTATTTTGTCTTGTTTTTTCTAAGTCATGAACCTTGAACTGAGGGCTTAGTCACTGACCCATAACTCTTGGGCTCATGGTTAGCACTCACAACACAGAGCCAAGGACGCCCTTGCAGCAGAGTGTCACAGCTTAGGGTTCTATAACCGAGGTCTGTCATCCTGCCTTCTCAAGAAGCTGAGATCTGGGTTCCAAACTATCCCTGACACAAAAGGTACCATGAGACTATTATATTTTATTCACCACTAAGAAACCTGAAGTGGAAGCTAGGTGCTTGTGGCTCATGCCGATCATCCTAGCTACTCAGGAGGATGAGATCTGAGGATCATGGTTCAAAGTTAGCTTGGGCAGGAACGTCCTTGAGACACTTAGCTCCAATGAACCACCAGAAAACCGGAAGTGGCTCTGTGGCTCAAGTGGTAGAGCACAAGATTTGAGCTGAAGAGCTCAGGGACAGCTTCCAGGCTCAGTTTTCAACTCCTACAATGACAACAACAACAAAAAAAGACAGAAACAAACTAACACACTTGAAGTAGAGGGCTGGGAATGTGCCTTAGGGGTAGAGTGCTTTGCATGTATGAAACCCTGGGCTTGATTTCTCAGAACCACATCACTAGGAAAGCGCTTGAAGGGGCTCTGTGGTTTAAGTGGGAGAGAGCAACCATTGTACAAGAGAAACTAGGTACAGTGCTCATCTCTTGAGTTCAAGCTCCAGGACTAGTGTATGAACACACACATGCACATACACACACTCACACACAGAGAGAAAGCAGAAGTGAAGCTGTGACAAAGTGGTAAAGCACTAGACTTCAGCTCTGATCTCATGGTCAGCACCCAGGCCCTATGTTTAACCTCAAAACCTAGCCACCCAAGGCCCAACTAGGAGAGGGCAAAGGTTTGAAAACCTGATGAGTTTCATCAGTCCTAGATGACAGGAAGCTTTGTGATATCCAACATGTGCTTGGATTTCCCAAGGTTCTGGAAACCTAAGAGAAGCATTATAGGCCCATCACTGCCGACGATGAAATGTTTCATTATGTTCAGTGCCCTAGTTGTCTGCCTGAAGGATTCCTGAATTATATTGAGAACTGTATCTGTACACTGGAATATAGTCTCATAAAGGCAGGATAAGAGCACAGAACTTGGCCTGCAATGGGAGGTGGCAAAAATGAAGGTCTCCTGTTAAAACAGAGCACTGGGAAGAGAGATAGCTAAGGGTAAAAACAGGCCTTTTTCTCCTGAAATTCAGAGCCCACCCACACAGCTTCACTAATTGGCCCAGATGGAGTTATTTGGTACACAGCTGTACAGGAGTGAGGTCTTTTGTGTTCCTGTCCAGACAATGAGGGAGACTTCTTCCAGCAGGCCTGGGATGAAGAGAAACCCTCAGGCTACACTGGGAGCAGTGAGGGGAGCCCTGGAACATGCAATATCATAAAAGTAGTCTCTGTGTTATGAACTCATTGTATTGAATACAATTTTCCCTGCTTGGTGCCACTCATCATACCTACTCAGGAGTTTCACCTAGAGGAATTCATCCATACATACAAAAAGAAATTGAGGTACAGTTTTTTTTGAGGGGGCAGACCTGGGTTTGAACTATGAGCCTAGGCCTGGTACAAGAGCTCCTTTTGCTCAAGGGTGCTGCATTAAACTTGAGTCACAACCCCACTTCTGGGTTTTTCTGTGATCTCTTAGGAATAACATTGTCAAGGACTTTCTTACACTGGCTGGTTTCAAACTCAAATTCTCTACATCTCAGCCTCCTGAGGAGCTGGGATTATAGTCAGCAGGCACTTTCACCTTCTTTTTTTTTCTTCTTTGTTTTATAATCTGGACTTACTTCTTAATAAGGTCATTCCTGTGGTTGAGACTTATAAGTAAACTACCCAATGTTCTTTACACCTGCTTTCTCTGAGAGTATTTTCTCTATTCATCTTACCCTCTGGTCACAGGGTTGAAGCCAAAAGTGAGAAATGAGTGTAACAGGATTTAGGAGCAAATATCCACAGGACATGCCAGTTCTGTCACTTAGCATAGAGCTGCAGTGAATTTACTGTCTCAGGATATGAGGACCGAAAGCTGGAGCGATCCTTATACTATCTGCATTGCTCCTTTTGCCTATAAAATGATCTAATAATTATGATTGTTTTGTATCTCCAACCTTAAGTATCTAGGACACACTAGAAGCATGTTCCTGTTTCCATTTTTCTCTAGTACCTCTCGAGATTTAGACTAAAGGTTTGGGTGGAGCAGCTCCTTGATGAATCCCTGAGGAAATACACTTGAAGCCTCCTCAGAAGATCTCCATTCAAAGCCATCCCTAGCAGGAAAGGTTTATTGTCTCCAATAAACCACCAGAAAACCAGAAGTGGAGGAGTGGCCTAGAGGGTAGAGCTCCAGCTTTGAGCGAGAAAGCCAAGCAGGCGATATAGGGCAGACCAGGCAGGAAAGCCTGAGAGGTGCTTATGTCCATTGAAGAACCAGATGGCTGGAAGTGGAGCTGTGCCAGTGGTAGAACCTCTGCCTTGTGAAAAACAAATGAGGAATGCATCACTTCCTCAGTTTAAGCCATAGGATGGCCACAAAAGAAAATTCAAAAAGAGAAGGCCAAGTTTATGTGTCAGTGTCCTACTTACTTACGTGTGTATATTACTTCCCTCAGTGCAAAGAGGCTGTATGCAAAACTTCTGCTTTTATTTACAGATTTATGTTTTATATATGCTCATTGTACATACTGTATCATTTTCTTCATTTCAGCCCCATTGATTTTCTCTTCCAGGATTTTAGGCCTATTTCCTTATATGATGCACACTGAAGCTCTCAGCAGCCTTTATTTACATTTTATTATGAGGCCAATGCAGGAGCAGTCACAAATCAGGCAGTGGAAAGAAGATCATAGTTCATAGAAATAAGCGGTGTTCAGAAAATTATACTTGGGGACACAAAATGGTAGCATATATATGTAAAAACTACCATTAAAAAAAGATGAGGGGGCTGGGAATGTGGATTAGTGGGAGAGTGCTTGCCTAGCATTCAAGAGGCCCTGGGTTCGATTCCTCAGTAACACATACACAGAAAAATCCAGAATTGGTGCTGTGGCTCAAGTAGCAGAGTGCTAGAGACAATGCTCAGGCCTTGAGTTCAGCCCAAGAAATGTCAAAGAGATAACTAAGTAGGTAGTTAGGTAGTTAGGTAGTTAGTTAGGTAGGTAGGTAGGCAGGTAGGTAAGTTGGTACATAGATAGATACATAAGAAAGAAAGAAAGGAAGAAAGGAAGAAAGAAAGAAAGAAAGAAAGAAAGAAAGAAAGAAAGAAAGAAAGAAAGAAAGAAAGAAAGAAAGAAAGAAAGAAAGAAAGGAAGAAAGGAAGAAAGGAAGAAAGGAAGAAAGAAAGAAAGAAAGAAAGAAAGAAAGAAAGAAAGAAAGAAAGAGAAAGAAAGAAAGAAAGAAAGAAAGAAAGAAAGAAAGAAAGAAAGAAAGAAAGAAAGAAAGAAAGAAAGGTCAATAGATGATAGATAGATAGATAGATAGATAGATAGATAGATAGATAGATAGATAGATAGATAGATAGATAGATAGATAGATAGATAGATAGATAGATAGATAGATAGATAGATAGAAAAATGATAGATGAATCTGGTCTTGGACTTCAGGAGGAAAGAAGGGAACAATTCCCAGTCATGAAGTTTCTGCAGTGTGCCAGGACACCAGCATCACCTTCACACAACCACAAAGCAGAAAAAATGTCTCTTTACCACTTCTTAGGCAGCCGAATGCCGCAGAGCCAAGAGGACAGAACCAGGTTCTAACTCAGCTGCTTGGGGACAAAAGAGAAATTACCCTGCCTCACATTGGACTGGGGATTAGCATTAATGATGTGGAGAATGAAGGAAGGAGAAAAGACTGGCAGAGGTAGAAGAAGGTCCTTCAAATCTGATAGATGGAGAGTAAAACACCCACTCCCTAAGACCAGAGAGCAGGGCTTTTCTACTCTGTTCCTCCCCTCTCCCTCACTAAACTGGCTCTCTATTGGGGTAACCTAAAGATAGCCTGAAGCTCTCTTCACCTGAGTGAGGAAGGTTAGTCATTTTTTGAGGAAGCTGAGAAAAGCCTGATCCTGGTGTAACTGTAACAAACATTTCAGGTTTCCCCCATTGCTGGCTGTCCCTGGAATGAATGAAGTGGTGTTGCAGCTCACTTCCCTGTTGAGTGTGTATATTCTGCCTCCTTGTTCTGGCTTTTGAAATTGTTTTCTGTCCTTCAAATACAGTGTTATACTGGAGTTCTTCCTGCTGACTGTGCCAGGGCTTGGATCCTGAGAAGTTCATTTGAACCCAGGATGGGGCAATGGGTCAAGAACACTAAGAACATTTAGAGTAACTTCTCATCACCAAGGGAAAAACAAGAAGCTCTTGAACATCTGACTTTGCAGATGTGGAAGTCAGAGTGTCAGAATTTTCTGCCCTGGCTGTCTTCAGTGTGATCCTGAGACCTCAGCCTCCTGAGCTAGGGTGATGGGCAAGAGCTACTGGTGCTCTGCTAGGTTCAGATGAGTAATGACATTAACAATACAAGTCAACTGCTTATCACAGAAGGGTTTGGGGAGCATATTAAGCCTTTCAACATTGGACCTTTCAGAACCCTGTGGACACAAGGTTACAATGCTAGAGTCAGTGAGGCTGGGCATGTGGATCTGTTACACTTAAGCCTGGAGGTCTGACTCCAATTCTGGTGTATATTAGTGTTGATTTTCCAGAGAATATTCTCATAATTAGCAAATAGGAAAAGTACTTTGATTAACCCTCAATTTTTTCCAGTTGGGTGTCTTGTATCAACCCTGGGCACTGTCTCTGAGCAATTCCGTCAAGTCTAACTCTCTACCACTTGAGCCACAGCTCTACATGGGATTTTTTAGATAAGAGTCTAACGGGCTTTTCTTGCCTATGCTGTCTTGAACTGTGGTCTTCAAATCTCAGCCTCATGAGAAGGTAGTTTTCCAGGTGTGAGCCACCAGCATCTGGCCTATTGTTTTTGACAGCCCTGGGGATTGTTTTACTCAAGGCTAGCACTCTACCACTTGAGCCACTCCACTGTGTCTGGCATTTTTTGAATATGTGGCATTGAGGATTCAAACCCTGGTATTCATGCATGTTGAGTGAGCTCTTTAGCACTAAGCCACATTTCTAGCTTCCCCCTTACAATTTTATCCCACAAGTTTCCTGTCCTCAAGAAAGCCTTCTCAGTATAAATCATCTAAAAACACCCCTATAGGAAGGTGTCCAAAGATAAATAACACAAAGCTCATTCTTGGGAGAGACTCTAAACTTGAGAAGACTGTGACAAATACCTCCATTTAATTATGTATCATGTTTCAACACAAAAAGTTTTAATGATAAATGAGTCAATGTCCTAAATTATTGTGTATAATTTTATAATAGATGTGCAAAATGTAAATTTGAATAATATAAATAAAATAAACAATAAAAAAGGAATCAAATAAAAAATAAAATAAATACAAAATCAATAATGAAAATCATAACATGTAATAAACATACATATGTACGTATATATCATCTATTACACATGTATAGAAATATCTTTTCCATTGCAGGGCCTTCATTCACGCCATGGGAACTCTAGCCTGAATTTCTTTTCCTCAAGGACAGTAAATTTTTCCTTTACTCATGGTACAAAAGAGTTACCTGGACGGTGAGATCAAATCCCAACAATGGTAGAAATACTGGCACCAGTTCCAAGACAGTGACTTAATCTTTTAATGAAAGCAGTTATGTTTATTCAATTCCATACTGAACATTAAATAAAAAGCAGTATAGAATCTTGTACATCTATTCAGACATCCTCCCCTTACCCCCAAAGTGCTTCCCGAAATACTACATTGTTTCTTTTTTGTATGTTTTTTATTGTAAAAATGTTGTACAGAATGGTCACAGTTACATGAGCAAGGTCATGAGTATATTTCCTATTGAGCATTGTTACCTTCTCCTTTGTTTTCCCCGTACCATCCTTTACCTCCCATCTCCACAACTACTCCCCCTACCAAGCTCAGTGACTTAATTTTTTAGTTTTGGCTTGGCACGGTGTTTGAACTCAAATAGTAACAAATCTGCACTTTCCCTCACATTGCTACAAGTTCCTGAGTTCAAATCCCAGTCTAGGAAAGAAAACTGGCAGAAATTCAAAACCAGAGAGCTCTATATTTTTAAATTTAAATAATCTTTTTTTATTTTTTTCTTTTTTGTGGCTTTTTTAGGGCTTGAACTCAGGTCATGGCAACTCTGCCTCAGCTTTGGTCACCCTAGGCTAGGTGCAGCCTCGGGACCCATAACCAATCCTGGAATCCTAGGCCCACAGGGCTTGCGGAAAGAAAAAAAGTGGGATAGCACAAAAAGTGGCAAGCTGCAGAGGGATGGGTGTTTAATTTTTTTTAATCTTTGCACGGTGACCATCCTGGTTCTGAATGCCATGGGTGCAAAGTACACCTGACTTGCCATTCCTGAGGGCTGGCGGATTAGCAGGGAAGCCATAGGCCAACCTGTCAACATAGGCCCTGGGTTCAAATCCAGGTCCTGACAACTACCAATGGCAGGAGATCACAAGACGCTCATTCCTATGCGTAGGAATATCAATTGAAAGAGAAGTTTGTGCATTGGTCAAGCCTAAAATTGGATTCAATAATCCTAGGACACTGATTGATCTTAATTTCATGCTTTATTAAGCATGAAAAGAATAGCATTCCATTAATTGTGTTATAATAAATACCTAAGAGTTTGGAAGAATGTAGTATATGTCATTCAATCATAGATAGGAGGCTATGGTGCTTTTTACCAACATATATTTATTTGTATACTACTGTCTGCCTATCCTTGTATCGCTGTTTTGGCTAATCCTGGATCACGATCTCAGCACCTAGGAACCACCTCACAGCTTCATTGGCTAGAGGCTGTTGTGCTCACACTCACCCATTCATGAATTGGACCTGCTAGGCCCTGAGTTCAGATCCCAGCACTGCCAAATATTTAATCTTGGAGTAAAAAGCCAAATGCGACACCTGTTTTCCTTTTCTGGAAGAGTTCTGCGTGTCAGGCATGATGGAGAACACATCTACAAATCTAGATGGTATATGATAGCATGTAAACAATGTAATACATAGTTAGGATGCATAAGTGTCAGTAAAATAAACGGTAATTAAATGAAAAAAATAAAAAATATAATGTATAACCACACCAAACATAATATAGACTGAACATCTGTATGGAAGTTCAATCCTATCTTTAAAATGTATATAAGGAGTATGTTTTCCAGGTCTGGGGCTTGAATTCAAGCCTAGGGAATAGGCATGACTTACTGGTCTTCAAGCAGGGGGAGCTTCCCCTTCCCTGACAGTGCAATAGAGTTACCCAGACCCCGGGTTCAAATTCCAGGACTTGCAGACAAATTATGATACACATTCCAAGCCAGGGAGCTTCATTAGCATTTTTAATATTTTTTAAGTTCACTTCACCTTTATTTCATACATATTGATTTTATTTCAAAAAAGGGGTCTAAACTTTTACATTTCAGCATAGCACATTGGTGTTTCTATTTTGACCATCTGCCCTGAAGAGTGAGAATGAAAATAAGGACATTTCTCCCTAGAAGATTGGGACAGTTGAATTTATTTCTATTTAGAGTTTTTTCTACAATTATAAACTCTCTGCATTTGTGTCGTATGAGTTTTCCTCAGTGCCTACCATGAAATACACGAGGGGAGTCCTCATAGCACAAAAGGTAGGATTTCTGAATAAAACCTCGCTTCTGTGAGGACAGTAGGTACTTCTAAACATTTTGGGAATAAACTGGATTGTAAAATGAAAAACGAAAACAATGGGACTGTGATGTATCTCAGTAGTGGAGTACTTTCCTAAAGAGCATAAGACCCTGGCAGAAAAGTTTCTTAAAGCTCAGAATGTTAGAATTTTATGATCTGCAGGAACAAACATTTTTTGGGGGGTCCTGTGGTTTGAACTCAGGGGTTATCCCTGTGCTCTTCAGCTCAAGGCAAGCGATCTACTGCTTGAGTCACAGTGCCACTTCGGTTTTCTAGTGGTTTATTGGAAATAAGAGTCTCACAGACTTTTCTGCCTGGGCTGACTTTGAACCGCCAAACTCAGATCACAGCCTCCTGAGTAGTTAGGATTATAGGCATGAGTCACTGGTGCCAGGCACATGAAAAAACTTCTTAAAGATGGATTCTGAGAAAAGAAACTTGGAAAACACTTTTAGTATAAATAATTTACAGTGCCATGGTTAAGGCACTATTTCAGAAGTATTTATTCATTGGTTGGTTTCTTAGTTTATTTAAATATATATATATGCATTATTAAATTATATATGTATATGTATATTATTAAAAATATAGCTTTGAAGTGTACCTAAGAGCATATGTGCTCATGTAAATTTATACAAATGAAAAAGCTTCATTTTTCTTTTCAGTTTGGTTGGTACCATAAATTAGGTGGGATTTGTGTATTGTTTTGTTCTCTGTTCTCCCAACCCCTCTCCTCACATTTGAACTCAGCTTGCTCTTCCTTGGCTTCGTTGTTCATAGCTGATTTTCTACCACTTCAGCTATACCTGTAGCCCGGCATTTTGCCACTTAATTGGAGATGATGTCTCTCAGGCTTTTCTGCCTTCATTGGCTTTGAAATTTCATCTTCCAGTTCTCAGCCTCCTGAGTAGCTAGGATTAAATATGTAAGCCACTGGGGTGCCTAGGGATAATTTAGACTTTGGTTAGTGTAGTCTTTGTGTTTTTCTTGGCATGGGATCATCTACTATAAAATTTCTGTGAATGACCTGGGTCTGAAGTAAGATATATAATACATATGCAAATCTGTATAATTTTCATAAGATGTAATAAATTTAATATGTGTTATAAGTGTATTAATAGTCAACAAATATAATGAATTAATAATACAAAAAATAAACACACTCAAAGCAATATGCAGTAAACATAAATATGTAGATATTAATCATTTCAAATGTGGATGAATATTAATTAACAGGGTTGGAATTGAATTCAGGTCTAGGGAACAGGCCTGAATTGCTTGTATTCAAAGAGGGTGAGTTTTTCCATCCCCCAGAATGCATTAGATTTTCCCAGACTCCAAGTGCAAATCCCAGGCCGGGCAGAAAAATACGAGCATGAAATCCAAGCCAGAAAGCACCATTAGTATTTTTAAATTTTTAAAATTCATTTTATTTTATTTTCTATGTATGTATGTATGTATGTATGTATGTATGTATGTATGTATGTATGTATGTATGTATGTATGTGTGTATATGTATGTATGTATGTATGTATGTATGTATGTATGTATGTATGTATGTATGTATGTATGTATGTATGTATGTATGTATGTATTTTGCCAAGCACGGGATTTGAACTTAGGTCGTGGCAACTCTGCCTTAGCTTCCATCAGCTTAGGCTGGGTTTGTGCAGCCTTTGGACCCACAGCCCATCCTGGGAGCCTAGGCCTCATGGCTGACAGGAAAAAAAAAAGAAAATACAAGGAAAAATAGCCACGAATTGCAAACAGTTAGAGGTTTCTCGGTTTTCCTTCCATGCATGGTGACCATCCCAGGTCCAAATGACACGACTACCACCTGTAGGTCACCTGGCACTGCTGTCAGTGGGCTGCCAGTGAAGCCATAGGCCAATCTGCACACCTAGGCCCTGAGTTTGAATCCCGGTCTTGCCACTTACAAAGGCCTGGAGAATGTAAGAAACTATTGCCTGTCCATAGGAACACCAGAGGAATGTGATCAATGTTATGGTTGGATGAGTAGTTTGTCAATTAGTCTAGCAAAAACTAAATCCAGTATTCACAAGATGTGGATTGATTTTAATTTATAGTTTATTATGCATTAAAAGAATACATTGTGTATGGGTATGTGTGTGTGTGTGTGTGTGTGTGTGTGTGTGTGTGTGTGTGTGTGTGTGTGTTTTGTCAGTAGTGTGGACTGAACTCGGACCTGGGCGTTATCCCTCAGCTTTTCAGCTCAGGGTTAGGGCAGTAGCATGTGAGACACAATGCCATTCCCAGCTTTTTCTGATCATGTGTTGCTGAGGAATTGAAACCGGGACTCATGTATGCAAGGTAACACTCTCCCAATGAGCCACCTTCCCATCCCCTAAAAGAATACTATTGATTAAATGGAATCCTCACTAAATACCTGAGAATCTCTAGGAAGGTAGTATATGTCATTGAATAACAGATAGACATCACTGGCAATATCTACATATCTAAATATCTATTTGTATACCACTGTCTGCATAGAAAGGTATTGCTACTTTGGCCAAACCTGTGTCTCCATCCTAGGTCCTGGGATCCACCTGGCATCTGAATGTGCTAGAGGCTGCTGTGCTGACACTCACCCATTTGTGAATGGGGCCTCTAGGCCCTCAGTTCAGTTCCCAGCATTGCTAAAAATGTCTTCCTGGAGTCAGATTGCAAGTATGATACCTGTTTTCCTTTTCTGTGCAAGTGCTGGGTGTCAGGTATGATATTTATAATATGTCTGCAAAGCTACCTGCTATGGAATAGATTTGAATGAATGTAATAAATGTAATAGGTGTACTCACAGTCCATAAAATAAATTGTAAACAAATAAATATATAATAAAATATAATTAATCATTCCAACAAACAAGATATAGACTGAATGTATGGATGTAAGTATAAATGATAAAATAAAAATGGCTATAAATGTTATGTTCTCCCGGGGGGGCTTGAATTCAGGCCTAGGGACAGGCCTGAATTGCTTGCATTCAAGGGAGGAGATCTTCCTTTCCTCCAGCTCCCTCAAGTGCATCAGAGTTACCTAGATCCCAAGGTGACATCCCTGGCATGGCAGACAATAAAATGGCACGAAATCCAAGACAGGGAGCTTCAATAGTGTTGTTAATTAATTAATTAATGTTTGCCAAGCACAGGGTTTGCACTCAGGTTTTGGCAACTCCTCGTCATTTTCCATCACCCTAGGCTGGGATAGTGCAGCCTTTGGACCCACAGCCCATCCTGTGGTCCTAGACCTCAGGGGCTCACAGGAAAAGAAAATGAAAACAGCATCAAAAAAAAGCCACAAACCAAGGATGGTCAGCAGTTTCTGTTTTCCTTCCTTGCACGTTGACAATCCTGGATGTGAATGACATGGCTGAAACCTGTAGGTCATCTGGCATTTCTGAAGTCTGGCTCTATCAGCGAAGCCATAGGCCAATGTGGACACTAGGCCCTGAGTTCGAATCCCGGTCATGCCACTTACAAGGGGCTGAAGAGCCTAAGAAAATATTCTTGTCCATAGGAACACCAGAAGAATGTGGTTAATGTCATGGTTGGATGAGTAGTCCATCAATCTGTCTTGCTTAAAATTAGACCCAATAATCACTGGACAGGGATTGACTTTAATTCATAGTATATTATGTATTAAAAGAATACTATTGATTAAATGGAGTTCTCACTAAATACATGAGAATCGGTAGGAAGGTAGTATATGTCATTGAATACTAGATAGACACCTCTGGCAGTACCTAAATATCTAAATTTATATTTGGACTGGAAAAGTGGCTCCGTTGTAGAGCTCTTACCTTGCATGCCTGAGATCCTGGGTTCGATTCTTCAGCACCACATAAGCCAAAAGGAAAAAAACCGGAAGTGGTGCTGTGGCTCAAGTGGTAGAGTGCTAGCCTTGAGCTGAGGTCCAGCACCCAGGCCCAAAGTTCAGGCCCCATGAACAGACACCAAAATAAATACATAAATTTTATTTATTTATATATCTCCATCATCATAGAAAGTTACTGCTATTTTGTCCAAACCTGGGGCTTGATCCCAGGTCCTGAGATCCACTTGGCAGCTGAATGGGCTAGAGGCCGCGGTGCTAACACTCACCCATTCATGAATTCAGCCTCTCAGGCATTCACATCAGGTCCCATTATTGCCAAAAATTTCTTCCTGGTGTAATATTTCAAGGGTGACACCTGTTTTCCTTTTCTATACAAGTTCATAATATGTCTGCAAAGCTACACACTATGGAATAGATGGGAATAAATGTAATAAATGTTATAGGTGCACTCACGGTCCATAAAATAAATGCTAAATAAATAAATAAATGATAAAATATAATGTATCACTCAAAAAACATGCTATAGACTGAATATATTGATGTAAGTAGAAATCATATATTTAACATGTCTATAAATATTATGAGATGCTTGAATTCAGGCCTAGGGAAGAGTTTAGTTCATGCATGATTCTCATAGGAAATGATAGGCAAGATGTATGGCACAACAATTATTTTTAATTAAGAGTTCATGTAGTGTGACAATAAGAATCACATTCAGGAAATGGAGGCATTGGGAAAGATCCAAGAATCGGTACTTAAATGGTAGATAGGATTTGAACACAGCTCGCTACATCTCCTACTCTATCCAAATAGGTAATTAGCATACTAGCTTCAGCTTATGAATGGATGAATATTGTGCCCCATCCCCACCCTGGGGCTCAATCTCAGGTCTGGGTATGTCTTAGCTCCTTAGTGGCTCACAAGCTGATGGGCTCATGTGGACCCATTTGGCTGTTGGGCTTCCTAGACCCCAAGTTCAAATCCCAGCACTACCAAAAGGTTTATCTTGATGTGAGAAGCCAATTCTTGCACCTGTTTTCCTGTACTGTGCAAGTGCTGGGTCTCAGCAAGAATCAAGAAACATTGGCAACTCTACACCCATGAGAATAGGTTGTCATCCATGTCAGCACAGTTTTATATGTCATTCTATGCTCAATAAAATACACAATACATCCTTGAAAAAGACACAAAATAAAAAGAATAACTACACTGAATGCAAGATACATACCACACCTGTACGTAAATAGAGATCCTATGTTTAAAAGAGCTGGGCTTCTTATTTTGTCCAGTGCTGTGACTTCAGATCAGGCCCCGGACTAGGCCTGACATTCTAGTCTTCAAGGATGGTGAGCCTCCCCTTCCCCCACAGTGCAACAGAGTTACCCATACCTGAGTTCAAATCCCAGTACTGACAAAAGATTCATCCTGATGTCAGAAGCCAGTCGTTGTACCTGTTTTCCTCTCCTGTGAAAGCCTGGGTCTCAGCTAGGCTGGAGAATGAATGCATAGGCAACCCTGTAACCATGGGAAAAGATTGTCATCCATGTCAGCACAGTTATAGCTGTCACCATACTCAGTAAAATACACCATACCTCCATGAATTAGACACAAATTAAGGAGAAGTGCACCGAATGCAAAATGATGACCGCACATGTATGTCAATATAGATCCTGTGTTTTAATTATGAATTTAGGATTATCCTGGCCCTCCCTGGGGTTCAAAGTCAGGTCCTGGGAAAGGTCTAGCTCCTTAGTTGCTCACAGGCTGGTATCCTCACCTAGATCTTTTCGCCAATTTGCCCTGCTGGGCTCTGAGTTAAAATCCCAATACTGCCAATAGATGAACTCTCATGTGAGAAACACATCGATCCACCTGTTTTCCTATGAAAGTCCAGGTTCTCAGGGAGGATGGAGAATGCTATATAGGCAACTCGATAGCCATGGGAATAGGTGGTCATCCGTTTCAGCACAGTTATGTCTGTCATCATGCTCAATAAAATACAAAATGCATACATGACTAAGACACACAATAAAAAGAGTAACTATACTGAATGCATGAGGCATTCCACACATGTATGTAAATAGAGATCCTATATGTAAAATAGGTGGGTATATTATTTTTGCCTATACTGCGGATTCAGTTCAGGCCCTGTGACTTAGCCTGATATTGTAGTCTTCAAGGATTGTGAGCTTCCCTTTCCTCCACAGTGCTATAGATTTACCCAGATCTGAGTTGGAAACCCAGCAGTGGTAGAAAAATGGTGCGAGTACTGAGCCAGAGTGTTTATCATTATTATTATTATTATTATTATTATTATTATTATTATTATTATTAATATTATTATCATCATCATCATCATCATCATCATCATCATTATTATTATTATTACTATTATTATTACTATTACTATTATTATTTGCCAAGGAAGGCATTTGAACTCAGTTCGTGGTAACTCTGCCTCAGCTTCAATCACCTCAGGGTGACAGGCTGCCATGGGCCCATAGCCAATCCTGGGATGCTAGGCTTTGAAATCTTGCAGGAAAACACACAGAGAGAGAGAGAGAGAGAGAGAGAGAGAGAGAGAGAGAGAGAGAGAGAGAGAGAGAGAGAGAGAGAGAGAGAGAGAGAGAGAGAGAGAGAGAAAAGCCACGGGATGGATTTTTTACATTTTTTTCCCTTTCTATGGTGACCATCCTGGGTCTGAATGACATGTCTACAAAGGGTACTTCACCGTGCATTAGCAAAGACTAGTGGGCTATCAGGGAAACCATAGTCCCCTGCAGCAATGTAGGCCCTGAGTTTAACTGTTGGTCCTGACACCTACCAATCGGGGGATTTCCCGAGACTTATTCCTATGCATCGGAATACCGATGGAATGTTAACAAACTATGATTGAGAAGTTTCTGCATGCATAGGTCTAGTCTAAAATTAGACACGTTGATCTTATTGAGTAGTTTATTAAGCATGAAAAGAATCCTATTCCTTCAATGGCGCATAATAACTACCTAAGAGTTGGTAGGAACGTAGTTGATGTCATCGAATGCTAGGTAGATGTCTCTGGCACTCTATACAAATATATATTTATTGGTATACTACCACCTGCCTATCCATGTATGGCTATTTTGTCCACCCCTGTGGATTGATGTCAGAGTCTGGGAACTGCCTGGCAGTTTCCTGGGCTAGAGGTTGTTGTTTTGACACACCCATTCATGAATTGGTTCTGCTAGGCCCTGAGCTCAGATTCCAGCACTGCCAACAATTGGATCGTGGAGTAAGAAGCCAAGCGTGACACCTGTTTTCCTTTGCTCTGAGCGTTCTGGATGTCAGACATGATTGAGAACACTTCTACAAATCTAAATACTATGTGATAGTATGTCATCAAAATAATAAATGGAATGCGTGTTATCACAGTGAATAAAATAAATGGTTAATGAATAAAACAGAAATACAATAAATAACCGCAACAAACAGGATATGTACTGAACATCTATAAGTAAGTATACATCTTATCATTACAATATATATAAATATTATGTTTCCCAGAGCTGGGACTTGAATTCAAGCCTAGGGAGCAAGCCTGACTTTCTTGACTTCAAGCAAGGTGAGCTTCTCCTTTGTCCACAGTGCTGCAGTTACCCAGACCCTGAGTTCAAATCCAAAGCCTGGCAGAAAAAATGGCACCAATTGCAAGCCAGAGAGATTATTTATTTATCTATCTATCTATCTATTTATTTATTTATTTTGTGTGAAGCAAGGTCTTGAACTCAGGTCATGGCAACTCTGCCTCATCTTCCATCACTCTAGTCTGGAGTGCAGCCACTGGAACCACAGGCAATCCTGGGATCCTAGACCTCCAGGCCTTGTGGAGGGAAAAATGCACAGAGAAGAAGTGGTGGGATGAAGTTTTAACATTTTGCACCATGACCATTTGGGTCTGAATGACACGGCTCCCAAGGGTACTTCACTTTGTATTGCTGAAGGCTGGCAGGGTACTGGGGAAGACATAGTCCTGCACGGCAATATAAGCTTAGAGTCGAATCTAAGTCATGTCACTTCCGGATGGTGGGAGATCCTAAGAGACCCATTCCCATTTATAGGAATAATGATTGAATGTTGTAGGTGTCACGGTTGAATGAGTTGCTCATGAGTGATACTCGTATAAAATTAGACATTATGATTTCAGTAGGCTGACTAGTTTTATTTAATATGAAGCATTAAAAGACTACTATTTTTGGAAGTGGCTCTGTGGCTCAAGTGATAGAGTGCTCGCTTTGAGCTGAATAGTGCAGGGACAGCGCCAAGCCCAGAGTTTATATTTTTGAAAAGACTACTATTTCTTACAGGGACACATTAATTTCAGAACACTGATTTACTTAATAGTTTATTAAGGATGAAAACAATAATATTAATTATATGGAGACATAATAAATACCCAAGAATTGTTAAGAATGTAGTCTATATAACTGAATAATGGATAGACATCTCTGGCACACTATAAAGATATATATTTATTAGCATACTACCATCTGCGTGTCAATCTGTTTTTATTTTGTCAACCCCTGGGGCTCAATCTCAGGTCCTGGGAAATGCCTGTCAGCTCAGTTTGCCCCAGTATGGCATGCTGACACTCAATCATTCATGAATTTGGCCCTGTAGGCCATGAGTTCAAATGCCAGCACTCCCAAACAAGAAATCATGGAGTAAGAAGCAGATGGTGACACATGTTTTCCTTTTCTGTGAAAGTCCTGTGTGTCAGGTATGAAGTGAAATACATATGCAGACCTATATCCTATGTAATCAATATTCTATGTGCCATAATAGTCAATAAAATAAATGGTCACTACATGAACAAAACAAAAAATAAAATGAATAACTACATTAAATGCAATATGGAGTCAATATATGTATGTAAATATAAATCATATACTTAAAATGTACACAAATAGGATGTATTCTAGGTGTGGGGATCAATTTCAGGCTTAAGGAACAGACTTGAATTTCTTGACTTCAAAAAAGCAAGCCTCCCCTTGCTACACAGTGCAACAGATTTACCCAGACCATGAGTTCCAATCTCAGTCCTGGCAGAAAAAAATGGTATCTCTGTGCTATGTGATGCCTAATTCTTAGGCATTTCATTATTTCTCCATTTAATGAATGTAAGTTTTTAAATGCTTCATAAAGTATTGATTAAAATCAATCAGTGTCCTAGAATATAATTGTGTATAATTTTATCCTAGAATCATTCAAAAACTGTCCATTCAATCATGATATATATCACATTCCATTGGTATTCATATGGATAGAAATGAGTTTTTAGGATCTTCTGCCATTTGGAGGTGGCAGAACCAGGATTCGAATTGTGGGCTCCAGCTCCCTCTACTTAAACCCGTAGATAGGGAATTCACCGGTCTGTCCAAGAACATCAGCAAGACCAATGATTAAGCAGGCACCAGTGGCTCTCAGCAGTCCTCCATGATACTTACAAGGCTGTGAAAGGAGATACATGGTCAAAGTCACCCTAGGCTGGAAAGTACTTGAGACCCCTGTCCAACTTCAGTGTCAACAAAGCCAGAAGTAGAGCCGTGTGGCTCCAGTGGTAGAAGGGTAGCATTGAACAAAAGCAGCTCACCAACTGTGCCTAGGTCCTGAGTTCAATGTCCGGGACTGGCAACAAACAGGCATACACACAAAAATCTGTACACTATATGGCTAAAGCAGGTCTCCCTCTTGTTCCCAACTGGATTGGACAGAGTTCCCTGGGAAAGGGGCTGCTGTCATCTTGATTCCGCCCATTCTGCCTGCATCACAGGATACCAGCCATACCCCCATTCTTTTATGGTTCTTTCTGACCAATGTGATACAAGAATCGTGGCCACCCACATTCCATGCTGCCCTGTAGCACCAAGATTCCCTCTGTTGGTTGACACCACTTCCAGCAGTTGAGGAAGGTAGAGGTAACTGAGTGGTAAACAAGAGTCTTGAGGCGAATTTGGAGTACAATAGGAAATTGACAACCTAGTCAGAGAGTGGGAGAATAGAGGATTTCCCAGAGCCTGGGAATGTGGCCAGCCCATCTTTCCCATCCCAGCGCTCAGATATCTGAAACAACAAGACTCCGTGAGAGAGCTGTGGGCAATAAACTACTGCCAGAACACCAGCAGAAGAAATCCTCCCATCAGACATTCAGCATTCAAGAAAACAAAGAATACATAAAAGGGAAGGATCCCAAAGACAAATACCTCTGGGAAGGGTGATTCAACCAAGGGTCTGGCCATAGGTGATGCTGACCACTGGCCTCCCCTGCCTTTGGACACAGTCACAGCCACCAGGGTCCAGAATGTCAAGGGTCCTGATACCACCAAGAATATGCAGAGGTGCTAGGAACATGAGGTGCCTGCCCTGGACCACAGTAAAAGGAGAAACCAGGTGCTCTATGCCAAGATCCAACCACTGAAACAGGAAAAGACAGACCTGCAGGATTGACGAGAGAAAGAGAAGGAGAAGGTAGCCAAAGTACACAAAACACCAAAAACAGAGCTAGACATCCACAAGCCACCCATATAGAGGTTGGTTTCGGCAGAAAGTGATTTACAATCAGCACCAGCCCACATGCAGCTCATGGCCGATGACAGCGAAATGGAGCATGAAGCTCTCACCAGCTGTCTACAGGCCGCAGAGCAGCGCATGGCAGAGCTGGAGATGGTGGCTTCTGTGGTTACTACTTACAAAAGTTGACCAAAATGTTCAAACAGCTAAATGATGTAACACTTGTGCTCAAGAAAAAGAAAAGAAGCTTCTATGACCTGCAGCAAGTGAACACAGAATTTTAGGAGAAGGTGTAAGCATTCTGGAAATAGAGGAGCAACAGGAAGAACAGAATCTGCAAGTTCCAACAAGTGCTGGAGGGGTGTGAGGTACTAAAGAGACTTCAGGACAACCTGAGTTGAATGGTGTCTGCAGCGAATCTGGAGACAGACACCTTCTTGCAGAACCTGAGCATTGAGAGGTCCACGCAGAAGGAGGAGCCCTGGTGGCAGACCGAGCAGGTGAACCAACTGACAGAGGAAAAGGAGTGAGGATGAAGGTAGGTGCTGCACCTAGAGAATGAGCTGGGGGAACTGAGAAGGAAGCTGGCAAAGCCATGGCCCTCTGCGGGTCCATCTCAGGAGGAGCAGCACCTGCGGGCCCACACCTACAGCACGCAGATGGGGTTGAGAAACCTGGAGAAACAACTTCACATCCAGGTACAGGAAAACTAGAAACTCCATCTCCATTATGCAGAGCAGCGGGAGCAAGTGGGAGGATTGGAGGAGAAAACCAAGGATCCACAGGAGATCCCCGAGACCCCACGATGTGCATGTGTATGAAACCCACAGCTGGAGGAACAGCTGGCCTTGCTGCAGGATGCTCTCTACAGGGTGAGCAGTGAGAAGGAGGAGCTCACCAGCATCGTGGACTCAGAGCAGCAGGTGAAGAAACATCTACAGGAATAGCTGGACTGCTGAGAGGAGAAGATAGAGAAAGGGAAAGAGGTAGCTGAGAGAGAAAGCCAAGTGACTCAGGATCTCCAGGAGCAGCAGGAGCAGTCTCTGGCCCAGTTTCAGGAGCTCAGAGTCACCTGTGAGCAGCACATTACCTCCAATGAGCAGCTGTGCTCCAAGTAGTAGGTCCTGCAGTATCACCTGCAGAGGCAGACCCAGCTGTTGGAGCAGCTGAAACAAGTGCAGGGTCCGATCAACTGGGGGGACAAGATGGTGCCCCCAAAGTGGCAGGACAGTTTCAAGTGCCTGGATGTGACCAGTCCAGAGGAGGAGCACATGCAGGCCCAGCTGAGCTTCCTGGCTGTCCCTGGGGAAGGAAGCTGTGAACCCTGGAGAAGCAAAAGCTGAGAAAGCGACTCTCCTAGATGTGCCCATGGCAGAGGATGGCGATATCCCCCAAACTCAGAGGGACGTGGAGCTGTTAGCACTCTCAGAAGCTGAGATCCACAGGGGGATACTACTGCCACAGGAGCAGTGAGACTGCTGCAGGCACTCCCCCTCCCACTGACAGCTCAGTGCCAGATAGAGCTGGAGCCACAGGTCCCCCGCCCAATGAGCTGCCACCACAGCATGTGTGAGGATGGGAAGTGGGACACGTGGGCGTCCATGAAGAAAATCTTCTTCATCCACAACCTGCCTGATGAGGTGGACTTCCAGAGTCCTGCAGATGAGCTCCACCATCGATGCAACCAGCTGTCGGCACATATCTGCACCATCCAGGAGTCCCTCCTGACATGTAAAGGACAGATGTTCATTCTGGATCAGCTGTGTCAGGAGAAAGCTGAGTGCATGTGCCAGCTATCCCAGGAGAAGATGAAGAGTAGATAGCTGCCAGAGCTTCTGTCGCTCCTCCACGGGGCTCCAGATGCTGACACAGGCTGAGCTCCCCACCTGTGCAGCTGCTTCAGAGGCCTCAGGGTCCTGGGTGGTCAAAATCAGGGAGAAGCAGAAAGGTTTTGAAGAATTGTAACTTCAGGATAGTGTGGAAACTGCAAGAGGAGAGGTCAAGGTTCCCTTCCCCGTACAGGACTCCCCCACAGAGCATGTCCTACTTCAGATCCCCACATGCAGAACTGCCCACAGCTGGTGTGCTCAGGCTTGCATTGCTCTGTACCTTTTTTCTGTAGACAGATGAGGATGATGACTCCCTATGTGACTTACTGAGTCCCAAAATCCTCAGCAGCCACCAGAACTAGGTGGCCAGGTGGGCTTCTCTAGGCCTCCATCTGCCTGGAGATAGAAAGGGTAAACTATGGGCCTGGTAGAGCAGAGGCTGCTGGGAGGAGGCCCACATTCCAGGAACATCTAATGGCTCATTGGTGGCCAGGGAAGAGGCCCGTGTTATGCATATCAAAAAGAATAAATCGTTTCCAAAGGGGAAAAAAGGCCTCCACAAAGATTTGTTCTTCCAGTTATAGGGCTTGAACTCAGGGCCTGTCCACTGTCCTTGAGCTCTATTTGATCAAGACTGGTGGTCTACAATTTGAGCCCCATCTCCGCTTCCAGCTTTTTCGTTGTGGAATAGAACCCAGGGCTTCAGGCTTGCTAGGCACCATTCTATCACTGAGCCACATTCTCAGCTAGGATGATCTCCTGCCCCCAAACCCATATGGCCATTCCTCAGATAAATAGGAAGTAGGGGCTAGGATGAATATGAAGCACAAGTTTACTTCACACAGAAATAATCCCCTGCCCCCTCTTCGACATCCTTATTTAAAGTTTCTCTTTTACTATTGAGGGATGAGAGAGGGAGAGGGACATCTGAGAGAGGAGTACCAAGAACAGTGCCCCCCTGAGCCACACAGCTTCCTCCACACAAGTCCTACAGATTCCCATCTTACCTGACTCAATGTTGTGTCTACACTGTCTCCCGACTCCTGCAAGGCTCAGAATGAAATAAATGCCAGCCCTGGCCTCAGCCCACACCCAGGGTAGAAGCTCCTAGTACCAAACTCACTTCCACCTCTGACTTCCCAGAGTTAGGCTGGACCCACCACTCACCACTGTGTTGGTGTCAATGATCTCATGGATGGATTTCAAGAAGAAGGTCTATGGCAAAGAGCAGAAGCAGCAGGGTAAGCAGGGAGGAAGGACCCGGGGCAACTCGTCTGGAATCTTCCTCCTTGGAGTCCTCCTGTCAAGCCAGAGCCATCCTGACCCAAAGCCCGGCCAAGGGCAGGGGGTGGAGAAGATAGAGGAGCATGGGACTAGAGGAGGTACTGCTTTATCTTGGTGCACTTGAAATTTCCAATATTTGGCCCATGTCAATCCCAAAGCCAACATGCAATGCCTCTCCTTGTTATTGTCCATGAGTGTTGTCCCTGAGCTCTTTTTCTCAAGGCTTGCACTCTACCACTTTAGCCAAGGGACACTTCTTGTTTCCTGATGGTTCATAGAGGATAAGAGTCTCACACACTTTCTTGCCCAAGCTGGCTTGGAAGCCAGATCTCACCTTCCTGAGTAGCAAGGATGTCAGGCGTGAGCCACAACTGCCCAGCATATGATGCCTTTTTAAAGGATCTTGGCAACTCTGTAAATGGAACCCCAAAGGGCCTGGATAGACCAAGACCCAATCAAGGAGCTGGGACTGGGGAAGGCTGACATTCTAGCCATTCTGTTCCCCAAAATTATAGATGTCAGGTGGTGTTGGATGCATCGAACTCCTAGGCCAACAACCACCAGACTTAGTTGGAAAAAGGTATAGAATACCCAAAGGTTACAGTGTAGAAATCTCTGATTTTGCATGCACATGTGTGTCTATGTGTGTGTTTGTGTGTATGTGTGTGTGTGTGTGTGTGTGTGTGTGTGTGTGTGTGTGTGTGTGTGTGTGTGTTTACCAAGGGTTGAAGAGCTAGGTGGTAACCTTTAGCTTGTTTGCACAAGTTTGGTGCTCTAACACTTGAACTATAGTATTACTTCTTCCCAGATTTTTGGTGATTCTTTGGAGATAAGAGTATGCCCAGGCTAGGTTTGAATCTTGATTGATCTTCCAGTGTCAGCCTTGAGTAGCTAGGATTATAGGCATGTGCCACTGACATCCAGCTGCATGGATGTCTTTTCATACTTTCTGTTCTAACAGCTGTCTACTTGCCTTGGCCTAGATCGCTGACCTCTAAATCAGCTCCCAGCAGCACCTGACTGTGTGGAGACCATATTGCTCAAAAATTGTGAGTACATCCTATTTCTTTGTCCTCAGGGGAGGGTATGTCTCCTCTGAAGACCGGAGGGGTAGGGGAAGTGGTACGAGGGATAGCTGTAGATGGGTGCTCGGCTAGGAAATAGGTACTCTGTTTTATCCAAAAAGGAATGCGTGCCCAGATGCTAATGGCTCATGCTCTCATAATCCTAGCTCATTCAGCAGGCTGAGATTGGAGGATTAACATTCAGATGCAGCCCAGCAAGAACTGTCTGTGAGACTCTCTTCTCCCAAGAACCACCTGAAAGCTGGAAGAAAAGCTCTGGCTTAAGTGGTAGAGTGGTATCCTTGAATGAAAAAACTGAGGGACAGAGCACGGGCCCTGGATTCAAGCCCTACTACTAAGATGCACTCATGCGCACGCACACACACACACACTCACACACACACACACACACACACACACACACACACACACACACACACACACACACAGGAAGGTAGTAATGATAAGCTTAGCTAGAACTGGGGGCAGTCCTGAGGCATACTCATAATAAACTCTCAAGCCACATCAGTTGTTTCTCCTTAAGTCCTTCTTGGGCTGAGGGGTCTGGGCTATGGCAGTAAATTGCATGGAACCAGCCCCTCCATCCCAGCACGGGAACATAGAACCAAGGGAAGGACACTATGGATGCTCCTTTGTAGTTGTCCCATGATTGCAGACCTTCATCTGCCCTGAACACTGGTGAGTTAAGCAGGGCTCCGAGTCCTGGGACTCCTGGAATATAGCGACTGCTACAAGCAGCAGCCAACCTGCTTTTGTTCCTCAGCCTACAAGTCTTTCATGAGCCCAACTCAAAACCTGCCCAAGGTGTGCTTGACAAATTCACATTTTTGTGATTCCCTTGTGAGCTGGCCTTAACTGGTCTACACCTTCTGGCCCAGATCCGTGGTCTGAGACATTGATTCAGTGCTTAGATCCACACTGCACTCATGACAGATGCCCTTCTGATGTACGGCGGATAACCTGCATGCCACAAGGCATGACCTTTTCTGGTACTGTGTCCTGCTCTGTAGGCAAAGGCCTTCAAGGAGGCTGCTCTGAAGACTTGTAGGACACATAGACATTGGAAGACCATCAGGAGCCCACTGGAAAGTACTTGCTAGAGCCATAACATGAGGTCAAAGCAGGCCAGGTATTGGTCATGGGGCTCTAAGTCTGGGCCTGCGCACCATCTCTCAGCTCTTCAGCTTAGCACTTCAGCCGCTTCTGGTTTTCTGGTGGATCTTTGGAGATCAGAGTCTCCCGGACATTCCTGCCCAGGATGGCTTTGAATGGCAATCCTCACATCTCAGCCTCCTGATATGCTAGGAGAACCAGCATAAGCCACCCATGCCTGGCCTATCTGTCCATTCACCACAGTGGACTAGGAGCTCCTGAAAGCTTTTCTTTATTTTTTAGGTGCCAGTACTGGGGCCTGAAGTCACGGTCTGGCCTGTAGTCTCTTAAAATTTTCTCTCAATGAGGACATGCTACCACTTGAGCCAAAGCTCCATTTCTGGCTTTTGTTAGCTCATGGGCAAGAAAGTCTCACTAACTTTCCTCCCTTGAGATGGCTTTGACCCACAATCTCTGATCTCAGTCTCCTGAGTAGCTAGGATTTAAGGGGGTTGAGCCACTGGTGGCATTGGGCTAGAAGCTTTTCTTAAGAAGAGTTCTTCCCTGCATTTGCCCTGACTCCTCCATGCAAAGAGGGCCTGAGGGTCAGGAGCTGTGAAAAATAGGCTTCCAGCCACAGAAATTGGCTGGGGTCTTTGGTAAAATGTCAAGCTAATATTTCCCTGGGCCTCATTCTGGGACCCCATCCTCTGCCCTACTTGTGACTCAAGTACAAATTTTGACCCAGCCTTCAGGGTCTGCCAGACATGTCTGAAGCCACAGAACCATCATTCCGTCCACACAATCTGCTCTACACCACACCTCAGGATCTTTGCCCATGCTGTACCTTGTGCCTGAGGCTCTCTGTCCTGTTCCACATCTTAGAACTCCTGTGGAATTTTGGCACTGGTTATATCACTTCCTCGAGCAAGTCTTTCCTTTCCTTCTCCATCTTTATTTTTAAAAATACTGAGTTTCTAGAGGTGGAATTTGTGCAGGTTGACTGTCAAATTCTCTATCTTGGGGTGTGTGTGTGTGTGTGTGTGTGTGTGTGTGTGTGTGTGTGTGTGTGTGTGTGTGTGTGTGTGCGTGTGCCTGTGCCACTCCTAGGGTTTGAATTCAGGGCCTGGATGCTATCCCTGATCTTTTGTGCTCAAGACTAGCACTCTACTACTTCAACCACAGCTCTACTTCTGGCTTTGTGGGTGTTTAATTGGAGAAAAGCATCTCATATAGACTTTCCTGCTTGCATTTGGCATCCTCAGATCTCAGCCTCCTGAGTAGCTAAGGTTACAGGAGTGAGCAAACAGCACCTGCCCTCTACCTATTACCCATAACCTCGGCCCTCCTCTAAGTCCCAGAAGAATATGTCTCACTATGCTCACGTTTTTTTGTTGCTGTTGTTGTTGTTGTTGTTGTTTTTGCCAATCTTAGGGCTTGAACTCAGGGTCTGGACATGTTCCTGACCTTTTTTTGCTCAAGGTTAGCACTTTTATTGCTTAAGCCACAGTTTCACTTTTGGCTTTTTCTGTTTCTGTGGTAGGAAGGAATCGAACTCAGAGCTTCATGTGTGCTAAGTAAGCACTCTACCAGTAAGCCACATTCGAAGCCCAAGGCTTACTTCTAATGGGAGTTATGATGGTGGGATTTATTGGATTACCCCTTTTGGCACAGAAATTGCTGGCTATTTCCTATCTTTCCCAGGATTTGGGACCAGCCTGAGACTCAACAATGAAGAATGATGAATGAGTGATGGCCACCAGGCCCCAGAGACCTAGGCTCACATCTTAATGAGGGATAGAGGATATAGAGCCACAACCTTCAACAACTCCTACAGCCTAAGAATTGTGGTTTCCCTTGAGAAGTGCCAGGACATAATGCACCCGTTGTACACACCAGTTGCACACACCAGCCCAGGCAAAGCCTTCGTGGCTTCAGTTCTTCAATTGCAGTGAAGGATGATAATTCAAGCTGCCTGCTCAGACTTAGTACTCTCTGAGGGTTTGTTCCAGCTTGCCCAGTTTGGGGGGCTGGGCATGGCCAACCTGCTGAATGCCCATCATCCTGGCCCTGTCCCTGAGACTTTTGCTCAAGGGTAGTGCTCTGCAACTTGAGCCACAGGGCCACTCAGGGTGTTTTGTTGTTATTTTATTTTGATTTCCTGTGATCTCTTAAGAAATATGAGTGTCCCAGTCTTTCCTACCCAGGCTGAATTCAACTTGGCATCTCAGCCTCCTGAGGAGCTAGGATTACAGGCAAGAGCCACTGACACTTGGCTTCCTTTTCTTCTTCTTGTTCTTTTTTTTTCATGACAATCTGAAATCTTCAAGGTGTCATTCCAATGGTTTGTATTAGAAGTAAACTTCCCAGGCCTGGAATTCGAATGCTAGGATTACCATCCACAAATGGAGGGAGATCCTAACAAACTCATTCCTATTCATGTGAATGCTAATGGAATGTTATGAAAGTAATAATTAAATTTGCAGTTAATTCATGATTCTACTTTAGAATGGCACACAAAAATTATTGAATTTATATCTTCCATTCTAGCACCATGGTATGATTAAGGATATTAACTGATTTTTATTAATGATTTTATAAGTATTAGATGATGATACTGAAGTGCCCCCGTCGCAGGACACCCACCAAGAAGACCACCAAGAGTCAGACGTTCCGAAATACAAAAGCAAGGCTTTATTCAGTCAGGCTGCAGCTCAGGCCTCGTCCTACACACCGACACAGTGGAGCTTAGGAGGAAGCCCCAAGCTGAAATTTCATAGGGCTCATAAAGGCAAAAACTACAAAGTTACAGTAACCAGATGTGTTAACAGGACATCCTAGGGTGTTAAGGGGTGATAGGGGGTGATCAGACCATTTGGGCTAGGGCATTAAAGGGCAGGGTGTTATCAGACCATTTGGGCTAGGGCAATAAAGGGCAGGGGGTTATCAGACCATTTGGGCTAGGGCAATAAATGGCAGGGGGTTATCATACCATTTGGGCTGGGGCAATAAAGGGCAGGGGGTTATCTGTGAAGCAAGGGAAGTTTGTGGCCACAGATAACTCTGTCCTTGGGATTTATGCGAGATTTGGTTAACTTCAACATGGACAAGTCAGTTCCTGGAATTTATGTTTGCTCTGGGTCACTCATAATTTAACATAAAGGACAGAATGGCTGCGGCCTCAAAATGGAGTTACTTCAACTCTTCAATACTTCATTAAATGGAAGCATAATTTAATAACTAATAATTTGTAATAATATATAATTTAATTATATCCTCACATTCCCTCTGTCTATATATATATATATATATACGTATATATATATATATATGTATATATATATATATATATATATTTGGAGTTACTGTGGCTTGATCACAGGTCCTCAGAACTTCCTGGCAGCTCAGTTTTCTGGAGGCTGGTGGGCTAAATCTGTGACCCCATTTATGGATTGGGCATTTTAGGCCGTGCGTTGAAATCCCAGCATGGCCAATAATGTATTCATGGAGTAAGAAGCCAACTTTGACACATTTTTTTCCTTCTCTGTGAAAGTTCTGGGTCTCAGTATATGTGATATGATGTAATAAAATAAATGATTTATATGCAATAATATTAAATAAATAAGGGTAATAACTGTCATATGGAGTAAACCCATGTATGTAAATAGATCTCATATGTGAGTATCATTTTTTCCAGTACTGGGGCTTCAATTCAGGCGCTTGGAACTTTTCTGAACTAGTCTTCAAGGAATGCAATCTTCCACTTCACCCACAGTGCCACAGAGTTACCCAGACTCTGAGTTTAAATGCCAGGCCTGCCAGTATAATGGTGCAAATACCAAGCCAGGGCCATATTATTATTGTTATTGTTGTTGTTGTTATCATTATTATTATTATTTGGTTTTAGGCCAAGTACCGAGCTTGAACTCAGGGATCCTAGGTCCCGATTTCAAATCTCAGGGCTGGCAAAAAAAATAAAAATAAGAAGGAAAAAAATAAAACTGAGAAGTTCAATGAGGTGATTACACGTTTTTTCCTTTGTATTGTACCATCCTGGGTCTAAATAACAATGCCCAGACAATGTACATGACCTTACATTGCTGATGTTTGGCAGGCTATTAGCAAAGCCAAGCCGAAATCGGCAACTTAGGCCTGGAGCTTGAATCCCGGGACTCCCACTAATGAATGGCTGTCGGGAGATTCTAAGAAATGCTTTCCAATAGACATCTGTACAAATGGAATGTTGTAAAAGTAACAATTACATTAGTAGTTAGTGTACAATTATATTAGAAAATTATACACAACAGGTATACTACATTGACTGATTTTCAATTAATACTTTATTATGTAGTCAATCATGATACCTAAAAAAGGATGGAATAATTTAATTAGCAATATTTAATTTAATTGGCAATATTTGATAGAAATATCATATATGCAATTTCATAATTGACAGACATCTCTCATTAAATATATCTACATCTATCTATCTATCTATCTATCTACCTACCTATCTATCGATCTATCTATCGATCTATCTATCTATCTATCTATCTATCTATCTATCTATCTATCTATCTATCTATCTATCTATCTATCTATCTATCTATCTATCTATCTATCTATCTATCTATTTATCTGTCTGTCTGTCTGTCTACCAATCTACACATTTATCTGTTTATACACTTGTGACTATTGGGGCTCCATGGTAGAGTGCTTGCCTAGTAAGTACGAAGCCGTGGGTTCAATTCCTCACTACCATTTGCAGAGAAAAATCCAGAAGTTTTGCTGTAGCTCAAACACTCGAGCACTAGCTTTGAGCATAAAGGCTTAGGGACTGTGTCTAGACCCTTACTCAAGAGCCAGGACTGGCACCAAAACAAAAAATAAAAAAGGAAAACATAGAATGTTCTGACTGAAACTACATACGGATAGGGCTGCAAATACCTCATCACAGAGCAAGCTGGGAATCTAGTGCTGACATTTGCCATCTAACCTGAATTAGACAGAGGTAAACTGCTGGAACCCAGTTCCATGGACTAGATGCTGCTGGCTTGCTCACCCTGTCATCCAAGATACTAGGGGGCTGAGATCCTACACTGGTGGGTTTAAAACCTAGGCTTGGCAGGCAGTCTGTGAAACTCTGAGCTGTGGCTTAAAGTCACAGAGTTCTAGCCTGATCAAAAGACCTTAGGACAGTACCCCCAAAATTTCAGTGCAATCCCCGTGGCTGACTCCTCCCCCCAAAAAACTCACCCCTCCAAAATCTAAATTTGGACTGTTTTTGGTGTGTTTCTGAAAGAATGATGATACTGATGAAAGCACCCTAATTCTAATGATATTATGTGGGCTACAGCTATGTGATGAGTATTTCATGAGGTGTTGTGTGCTGAGTACTTCTTGGAGTGCATTTTTTCATCTGGTTCTTGTAAGAGCTCCACAAGTAAGATGATTGTGCAGATGAGAAACTTGTGGCACCATTTCATGGCCAAAATTATGTATGTACCTAACTGTAGTGAGTTGTCTCCTGCAGACAATTGTTTTGTATTATATTTCTTTTTTTTAATTTAATTTTATTTTATTTGAGAACATACTGTACAGAGGGACTATAATTACATGGGCAGGATAATGCATACATTTCTTACCAAGCATTGCAGCCTCCTCCTTTGTTTACCCTTCACCTCCCTTCCCACCTCCCCCCTCCCCCCACCCAATTATACCCCCCTCCCCCACACACACCGACATTGTAAAGCTGGTTTTGACATGACATTTTGTACTTCTCATTGTTGCAACAGGTCCACCTGAATCCTTAAACGACTTGTTTGTCCCCATCTCCTCCACATGTTATACTGACATCAAATATAGTGAAAGCGGGGGTTACACTGTGGGGGAGGAACATACAAAGCAACAAAGAAATAATCTTATAAATGCGTTAGAAACACATGCATGAAAGAAACGAAAGCATTAAAATACATATTTAGGGGTTCATTTTCCTAACATCACATTATCTGACATTTTCCGCTTAACTCATACCTATACTAGATATTGCAAATAAGGGAAACCATGGGACCTATGCTTCTTTGGGCCTGGCTTACTTCACTTAATATAATTGTTTCCAAGTCTTTCCATTTCCTAACAAATGGGGCAATGTCATTCTTTCTGATGGAGGCATAGTATTCCATTGTGTATATATACCACATTTTCTTGATCCATTCATCTACTGAGGGGCATCTGGGTTGGTTCCATATCTTAGCTATGGTAAATAATGCTGCAATAAACATAGTTGTGCTGGTAGGTTTAGTGTGGTCTTGTTTGTAAACATTTGGGTAAATGCCCAAAAGTGGGATTGCTGGATAATAGGGGAGATCTATGTGAAGTCTTTTGAGGAACCTCCATACTGCTTTCCAAAGTGGTTGAACAAGTTTACATTCCCACCAACAATGAAGTAAGGTTCCTTTCTGTCCACATCCCCTCCAGCATCTGTTGTTGTTAGAGTTCTTGATTTTTGCCGTTCTACATGGAGTGAGGTGATATCTCAATGTTGTTTTGATTTGCATTTCTTTTATGGCTAGGGATGTTGAACATTTCTTCATGTGTCTATTGGCCATCCTTCTTTCTTCTTCAGAGAAGCTTCTCTTTAAGTCTTTCGCCCACTTATTTATTGGGCAGTTGTTTCTTTGAGGATTTGTTGTTGGGTGGTTTAATTTTTTGAGTTCCAAGTATATTTTGTATTATATTTCTTGATCATGAACCTTGAACTCAGGGCCTAGCCACTGACTTTTACCTGTGGGGATCATGGTTAGCACCCTACCACAAGGAGGCAAGGACCCCCTTGCAACAGAGTGTTACAGTCTAGGCGTGCAGTAGCTGAGGTCTGTCATCCTGTCCACTCAGGAAGCTGAGATCTGACGGTCTGGGTTCAAAACTATCCCAGACACAAAAGGTCCCGTGAGACTTTTATCTCCTATTCCTTACTTAGGAACTTGAAGTGGAAGCTAGTTGCTGCTGACTTGTGCCTGTTATCCTAGGTACTCCAGATGCTGAGAGCTGAGGATCACGGTCCAAAGCCAGCCTGGGCAGGAAATTCCTTGAGATGCTTCTCTCTAGTGACACACTAAAACCTCAAGGGGTGCTGTTGCTCAAGTGGTAGAGTGATTGGCTTTAGCTAAAGAGCTCAAGGACAGCACCCAGGCCTAGACTTAAATTCCTCCAACTTCCAACAAAAGAAAGAAAGAAACCTGAAGTAGAGTGCTGGGAATGTGTCTTAGGAGTAGAGTGCTTTGCATGTATGAATCCCTGGGTTTGATTCCTTAGTACTACACCAGAAAAAAGCCTGAAGAGTCTGGGTGCCTCAAGTGGTAGAGTGCTATCCTTGTACAGGAGAAACTCAGGTACAGTGTTCAGGTCCTGAGTTGAAGCTCCAGGACAAGTGTATGAACACACATACATGCACACACACACACACACACACACACACACACACACACACACACACACACACACACACACACACACACACAGAGAGAGAGAGATAACAGAAGTGAAGCTGTGACAAGAAATGATAAAGCACTGAGCTTCTGCTCTGAGCTCATGGTCAGTATCCAGGTCCTGTGTTCAACCCTGAAACACAGCCACCCAGGGCCCAACTAGGAGTGGTCAAAGTTTCAAAACCTGATGAGTTTCACCAGCCATAGATGACATGAAGCATAGCAATATTACACATGTACTTTGATTTAGCAAGCTTCTGGAAACCCAGGGAAGCATCATTGCCAATAATGGATCATTTTATTAGGTTCAGCTCCTTAGTTGTCTGCCAAAAGGACCCTTGAATTAATTGTAGCAGGTTTTTTCAACACTGGAACATAGTCTAACAAATACAGGATAAGTGCAGGGAACTTGGCCTGCCACGGGAGGTGGCACAAATGAAGGCTTCCTGTCACAACAGAGCTCTCCGCAGAGAGATAGCTTGAGATACAAAGAGGCCTTTTTCTCCTGGCCTTCAGAGCCCACTCACACTCCTCACTAATTGGCCTAGAAAGAGTTTTTTGTCACTCAGCTCTACAGGAGTGAGGCCTTTTGTCTGCTTATTCCAATAATGAGGAAGTCTTCTTCCAGCAGTCCCTCAGGCTACAATGGGAACAGTGAGAGGAGCCCCGGAAGATGCACTGTCTTGAAAACTCTCTCTGTGCTATGAAATCATTTTATTCAAAGCAAATTTCCTAGCTGGATGCCTTTCATTATAGGGATTCTGGAACTTCACCAATAGGAATACATGCGTACATACATGGGGAGACATGTGGTTACTGGATTTTCTTTTAATTGCCAGGTTCGGGAGTTTTACTATGAGCCTAGGCACTGTCCCTCCTGAGTTCTTGTGCTTAAGGTTAATGCTCTGCCCTTGAGCCATAGCCCCATTCATGGGGATTTTTTATTCCTGTAATCCCTCAGAAATAAGAGTGTGGTGGATTTTCCTGTCCTGGCTGAATTCAAACTGGCATTCTCTACCTCTCAGCCTCCTGAAGAGCTAGGATTACAGGTAGGATCCACTGACACTTGGCTTTCTTTCCTTCTCATTCTTTTCTTTCATCCTGACAATCTGAAATCTTCACAGTGTAATTCCAATGGCTTGCATTTCAAAGTAAAATACCCAGGCCTGGAGTTAAAGTGACAGTACTGCCACCTACAAATGGAGGGAGATCTTGAGAAAATCATTCCTATCCATGGGAATGCCTAATGGAATGTTATAAAAGTAACAATTAAATTTGCAATTAGTTAATAATTCTCTTATAGAATTGCCACACAAAAAGTATTGGATAATGTCTTCCATTCTACCAACATGGTATGCTTCTCCCAATTATGGAATACTGACTACTTTTACATTAATGCTTTAATAAGTATTCAACCATGATACTTCATTAAAAGGAGGCATAATTTAATAACTAATAATTCATAATATATATAATTCAATATTCTCACATTCTCTCTCATATACATAGCAAACTACACGTCTATCTATCTATCTATCTATCTATCTATCTATCTATCTATCTATCTATCTATCTATCTATCTATCTATCTATCCACCACTACTATTGCATGATCACAGGTATTCAGAACTGGCTGGCAGTTCAGTTTGCCAAAAGCTTTTGTTTTACAACTGACCCATTCATGATTTGTACATTGTGGGCTGTGAGTTCAAATCCCAGCATGGCTAAAAGTTTATATGTGGAGTCAGAAGCCAATTTTGACCCATTGTTTTCCTTCTCTGTGAAAGTTGTGGGTCTCAGGATGATGTATAATCCATATGCAAATAAATCCATGTGATAAGATGTAATAAATGAAATAAATGTGATATATGTAATAATACGAAATAAAATAAATAAAAAATAAATAAGGGTAATAAATGTCATAGGGAGTAAACACATGTATGTAAATAGATCTCATGTATGAATATTACTTTTTCCAGGGCTAGGGCTTGAATTCAGGCCCTCGAAACTGGTCTGAAATTCTTGTCTTCAACGATGGTGAGTTTCCCCTCCCTTACAGTGCCAAAGAGTTAATCAGACCCTGAGTTGAAATCCCAGGCCTGCCAGAAAAATGGTGCAAATTCCAAGCCATTGTCTTAATTTTTTGACCAGGGACATGCACTATCTTGAAAGCACTCTCTGTGCTATGATATCATTCTATTCAAAGCAAATTTCTTAGCTGGGTGCTATTTTTCCTAATGACTATGGATGTTCACTGATAGAAATACATGCATATATACACAGACACATGGAATTACTGGCTCTTTCTTTTTAGTGCAGATCCTGAGGTTTCAACTATGAGCCTAGAAATTATCTCTGAGCTTCATTTACACAAGGCAATACTTTATTGTGCCTTAATCCATGATACTTCATTAAATGGAGGAATAATTTAATACCTAATAATTATTAGTAATATGTTAAATGTCATTTAATAATGTACAGACATCTCACATTCTATAATATATTTATATTTAAATGTACATTGGGATATACATATACATCTCTCTCTCTCTCTCTCTCTCTCTCTCTCTCTCTATATATATATATATATATATATATAAATATATATACATTTATTTGCAGCAATTTACACATCTAACTATTTATATATTGACCACTCCTGGGGCTAGAACTCAGGTCTTGGGAACTGCCTGGCATTGAATTTGTTTGAGGGTGCTGTGCTTAAACTGACCCCTTGATGAATTGGACATTCCAGGCCCTGAGTTCAAATCCCAGGAGTGCTGAAGTCAATTGGTGGAGTAAGAAGCCAATGTTGACCTAATTTCCTTTCTGTGGAAATATTGTGCCCTAGGTACAATATGTAATATCTATGCAAATACATATGTATGATATATATTCAGCCTGAGCAGGAGGTCTGTGAGACTCTTATGTCCAATAAACCACCAGAAAACCAGAAGTGGAGCAGTGGACCAGAAGGTAGAAATGGGGCTTTGAGAGAGAAAGCCAAGCAGATGAAACAGGCTAGACCATGCTGGAAAGCCTGGGAGGCACTTATGTCCGATTAACGACCAGATGGCTGGAAGTGGAGCTGTGGCGGTGGAAAAGCCTCAGCCTTGGGAAAAACAGCTGAGGAACGCATCAGGCCCTGAGTTTAAGCCATGGGATAGCCTCAAAAACGTTTTCAAAAAGAGAACGCCACGTTTATGAATCAGTGCCCTACTTACTTATGTGTGTATATTACCTCCCTGAGTTCAAACACACTGTATGCAATGATGCTTCTCTTATTTATTCATTTATTTATTTATTTATTCATTTATTATTCACATATGATCCTTGCGCCTACTGCATCATCCTCTTCATGTCTTTCTCTTCCAGGGTTCCAGGCCTGTGTCCTTATATGATGCACAGTGAAGATTTCAGCAGTCTTTATTTACATTTTATTATGAGGACAATGCAGGAACAATCACAAATCAGGCAGGGGTACACAAGGTAGGGTTTCTTAGAAGTAACCAGTCTTCAGAAAATTAAACTTGAGGAAGTAAAATGGTAGCATACTTATTTAATGGTAGCATACTTATGAGGGGGCTGGGAATGTGGATTAGTGAGAGAGTGCTTTCCTAGCATGCAAGAAGCCCTGGGTACGATTCCTCAGGAGCACATACACAGAAAAGGCCAGAATTGGTGTTGTGGTTCAAGTAGTAGAGTGATACAGACAGTGCCCAGGCCTTAAGTTCAACCCAAGACCGGGCAAAGAGATACCTAGGTAGGTAGGAAGAAAGAAAGGAAGAAAGGAAGAAAGGAAGAAAGAAAGAAAGAAAGAAAGAAAGAAAGAAAGAAAGAAAGAAAGAAAGAAAGAAAGAAAGAAAGAAATATGATAGTTTAATCTTTGGACGTCAAGAGGAAAGAAGGGAACACTTCCCAGTCAGGAGGCCTTTTGCAGTGTGCCTTCACATAACCACAGAGCAGGAAGACTGTCTCTTTCCCACTTCTCAGGCAACCAAGGGCCGCAGAGTCAAGAGGGCAGAGCTAAGTTCAAAATAATGTGCTTGGAGACAAAATAGAAACAGTCCTGCCTCTAGTTAGTCTGGGATTTGCATTAATTATGTGGAGAATTAAGGAAGGAGAATGGACTGGCAGAGGTAGAAGGGTGTTCAAATCTGACAGATGGAGAGTCAAAAACCCACTCCCTAATACCAGAGAGCAGGGTTTCTCTACTCTATTCCTCCCCTCTCCCCCACTAAACTGGCTCTCTATTGGTAACCTAACGGTAGCCTGAGGCTCCCTTCACATGAGGGAGGAAGGTTCATTAGTCATTGTTTGAAGAGGCCGAGTAAAGCCTGGCCCTGGTGTAACTTTAACAAATTTTACAGGTTTTCCCCAATGCTGGTTGTGCCTGGAATAAATGAAGTGGTTTTGCAGTTCACTTCCCTGTTGAGTGTGTACGTTCTGCCTCCTAATCCTGTAGGCCTGGTCTCTGCACCTAGACTGGTTTTTGAAACTGTTTTCTGTCCTTCTATTACAGAGTTACACTGGAGTTCTTCCTGCTAACACAGCTAGGGCTTGGATCCTGAGAACTTCATCTGAATCCAGGATAGGTCAATAATGGTTCTTTCCTTCTTCTATAGCTCAAGTACTATAAGAACATTTAATGTGCAAGTAATTTCTCATCACCAAGGGAGACACACGAAGCTCTTGAATATCTGACCTTTCAGAAATTGAAGTCATTTTGTCATAGATTTCCTGCCCTGGCTGGCTTCACCCTGTGATCCTGAGACCTCAGCCTCCTGAGCTAGGGTGATGGGCATGACCTACTTGTGCTCTGCTAGGTTCAGAACTGTAATGACATTGACAATACAAGTCAACTGCTTATCACAAAGGGCTTGTGTAGCATATTAAGCCTTTTAACCTTGGACCTTTAAGAACCCTGTAGGACACAATATTACAATGCTATAGTCTGAGAGGATGGGCATATGTATGTGCTACACTTGAACCTTGAGCTCTGAGTCCAATTCTGGTGAGCATCAGTGTTCATGTTCCAAAGAATGTTCTTGTAATTAGCAAATAGGAAAAGTATTTTAATTAACCCTCACTCTTTTTCCAGTTGTGTGTCTCGAACTCTAGCCTGGGCACTGACCACCCTGAGCCCTTCAGCTCAAGGTGAACACTCTAGCACTTAATCCAAAATGCCAGATGGGTTCTTTTGGTGGTTCACTGTAGATAAGAATCTAACAGGCTTTCCTTTGGATTGTGGTCTTCAGCTCTCAGCCTCCCGAGAAGCTACGGTTCCACTTATGAGCCACTGGCATCTGGCCTATGGTTTTAGACAGTCCTGGGCTTGATTTTAGGGCCTGGGTACTCTCTCTGAGCTTCTTTTTCTCAAGGCTAGCCACTTGAGCTACTCCATAGCTTCTGGCTTTTTCTGAGTATGTGGCACTGAGGATTCAAACACTGGCATTCATGCATGCTGAGCGAGCACTTTACCACTAATCCACATTTCTAGCCCCACCCTCACAATTTTATACCTCACTTGCCTATCCTCAAGAAAAGGCTTCTGAGTATAAATCATCTAAAGAAAACCTGATAGAAAGTTTCCAAAGATAAATAAGACAAAGCTCATACTTGTGAGAGACTCTAATCATGTAAAGACTGTGACAAATGCTTCCATTTACTTATGTATTATGTTTCAACACTTAATAAAATATTAATGAAAATGAGTCAATGTCCTCAATTATTGGGTATAATTTTATAAAAATGTGCAAAATGTAATAAATATTATGTGTATAAAAATACTAAATACAGTAATCAATAAATAAATGAATCAAAGGAAAATAAAATACAAAATCATTCTTTTTCTGTGGGGGTCCAGTTGTGTGGCTTGAACTCTGGGCCTGGGTGCTGTTCCTCAGATCTTCAGCTCAAGGCTAGCACTCTACCACTTGAGCCACAGCTCTACTTCCGGATTTTTTCTTTTTGCTTATGTGGTGCTGAGGAATCAAACCCAGGGACTCAGGCATGCAAGGCAAGTGCTCTACCACTGATCCACCTGAATCATAATATGAAATTAACATACATATGTAAGTATATATATATATATATATCATATATTACACATGTATAGAGATATTTTTTCCATTTCAGGGCTTTCATTCAGGCCCTGGGTACTCTAGCCTGAATTTCTTTCCTCATGGACAGTGAGCTTCGCCTTCACCCATGATGCAAAATAGTTACCTGGACGTTGAGCTCAAATCCTAGCAATGGCAGAAATACTGGCTCCAGTTCCAAGACACTGACATAATTTTTTAATGGAAGCAGTTATGTTTATTCAGTTCCATACTGAACATTTTAAAAAGTGTAGAATTTTGTACAGCTATTCACTCAGAGATCCTTCCCTTACCTCCAAAATGCTTCTCTGAGAACTACATTGTTTGTCTTTGTTCGTTTTTTATTGTAAAAATATTTTACAGGAGCAAGGTAATGAGTAAATTTCATATTGAGCATTGTTACCTCCTCCTTTGTTTTCCCCCTACTATACCTTCCCTCCCATTGCCACAACTACCTCCCCCTGCTTAGGTCAGTGACTTAGGTTTCACTTTTGGTTGGCACAAGGTTTGAACTCAAGTAGTAGCAAATCTTCCCTCACATTGCTACAGATTTACCAAGACCCTGAGTTCAAATCCCAGGCTAGGAAAGAAAACTAGGAGAAAATCCAAACTATGTAGCTTTATTTTTTTTAATTTAGTTAAATAATTATATTTTCTTTATTCTTTTTCTTTTTTTTCTTTTGGCCAACCATGGGGCTTGAACTCAGGTCATGGAAACTCTGTCTCAGCTTAGATCTCTCTCGGCTTGGGTGTAGCCTCCAGAACCATAGCTGATCCTAAGATCCTAGGCCCAGGGGACTTTCTAAAAAAAAACTGGAAAGCAGAAAAAGTGGCAACTTTCAGGGGTCTAGGGTTTTATTATTTTTTTCTTTGCACAGTGACCATCCTGGGTTTGAATGACATGGCTGCAAAGTAGATATGACCTGCCATTGCTGATGGCTTGTGTGCTATCAGTGAAGCCATAAGACAACCTGTGGACATAGGCCCTGGGTTCAAATCCCAGTCCTGACACCAATGGCAGGAGATCACAAGAGACTCATTCCTATGCATGGGAATATCCATTGAAAGAGTAGTTCATGCATCCGTCTAGTCTAAAATTGGATGCAATAGTCCAAGAATGCTGATTGATCTTAATGTATAGTTTATTAAGCATTAAAAGAATAATATTCCTTCAATGGTGGTATAATAAATACCTAAGAGTTGGTAGGAACGTAGTAGGTGTCATTCAATCATAGATAGACGGCTCTGGCACTCTTTAACAATATATATTTCTTTGTATATCACCATCTGCCTATCCATGTATTGCTGTTTTGGCCAAAACTGGGGGTCAATCTCAGAGCATGGGAATCACTTGATAGCTTCATTGGCTAGAGGCTCCCATGCTCAAACTCACCCATTCATGAATTGGGCCTGCTAGGCCCTGAGATCCGATCCTAGCACTGCCAGGCATGATGGAGATCACATACATCTAAAATCTAGATTATATGTGATAGGATGTAAACAATGTAATAAATGGTATAAGTGTCATCAGAGTCAATAAAATAATATGGACTGAACATCTGAATGGAAGTATAAATCTTATTGTTAAGATGTATATAAGGAGTAACTTTTCCAGGACTGAGGCTTGAATTCAGTCCCCCTAGGAGGAGGGAATGGCGGGAGATCCTGAGATACTTGTTTCTGGACCTAGGAAGAGTCATGGCATGCGATCGATCTCATCCTTGAATGAGTAGTTTGTGCATGATGCGAGTAGGAAATGATACGCAAGACTCATGGGGTATAGATTATTTGTAAAGAAGAGTTAATGAAGCATGACAATAATCATCACAGACATGAAATGAATGCATCAGAAAATATCGAAATATAGGTACACACAGATTGGATTCCATCACAAGTCACCATCAGTCCTACTCTATACAAATATATACTTATTTGCATTCTACCTTCTACTTATGAATGGATGACTATTGTGCTCCCACTCTCCCCCCAGGGGGCTCAAATTCAGGTACTGGGAATGCCTAGCTCCTTTGTCGCTCACAGGCTGTTGTGCTCATATGGACTCATTCACCAATTGGGCCTGCTAGGCCCCGAGTTCAGATCCCAGCCCTGCCAAAAGATTCATCTTGATGTAAGACGCCAATGTTTTCATATGTTTTCCTTTACTCTGCAAGTCTTGGGTCTCAGCTAGGATCGAGAATGCATGGGCCACCCTGTGGTCA
This sequence comes from Dipodomys merriami, assembly GCF_024711535.1. Lineage (NCBI taxonomy): Eukaryota > Metazoa > Chordata > Mammalia > Rodentia > Heteromyidae > Dipodomys > Dipodomys merriami. Next base: position 593,115 of record NW_027206194.1, on the reverse strand, counting down.
TGGGAATAAGTTGTTATCCATGTCAGCCCAGTTATACCTGTCATCATATACATGAGAAAATACACAAAAATCCATGAATAGTATACAAAATAAACACAATAAGTACACTCAATGCACGATGCAGTCTCCACACGGATGTGAACATACATCCCATGTTTAAATGATGCATTGAGCACTATTTTGGCCTCCCTGTGGCTCGATCTCAGTTCCTAGGAAGAGTCCATCTCCTTAGTGGCTCAACGTCTGGTGTGATCACGTGGACTGATTGGGCAGTTGGGCTTCCTAGGCCCTGAGTTCAAAGCCCAGCAATGCCAAAAATTCACCCTGATGTGAGAAGCCAGTCATTGCACCTGTTTTCCTGTGCTGTGCAAATTCTGAGTCTCAGCCAGCATGGAGAATATATAGGCAACTGATGTCAGCTTATATTTCCATAATTCATTCATCTGCAATAACAATGTGCAAGACTGGAAATGTGAAGCACTTAGACATGATTTTATTCTCGTTCATTTGGAAGATTAATCTTTAGTCAAAAGGAACGTTTAAAAATGGCCTAGAATTTATTCCTACCAGTTTTTATAAATGGCTTTGTGCAATGGTATGTGATTATTTTATTTTACATTATCCTATGTAAATATTCTACTAACTATAAGTTTTGGAAAAAGAAGAAAACTAAAATTTACTACTTAGAGGAATATGATAGAAATAGAAGACAGATTTTATGTTTGTTACATCTCTCATCAGTACCCATATTCAAGACTTAAAGTCATATTTCTTACTATGTTAGACAGATACGGAAAATATATGATAAGGCAACACATGATAAGGCAACTATTAGTGACTTTAAAATGTACCTCCTTATGTGATGAAATTTACTTTATTAGCTAATATTTGGGTTTGAATTATGGGAGGCTGATCCATTAAACACATTTCTGGAAGGCCTCTACTGAACAACACAAATTGTGGGGGGTAGTATTTCTGCACTTTAATGAATGGTTGAACTTGTTTGGTATTAGTGCTGGGTACATAAATCAACTCTAATGTAACTTGCTCCCTACACTTGAAAACCTTGTAATGTCACTATCATCTACTTGTCAAGTGTTATTTTGGTGAATATGATTTTTAAAAGTTTATTTGAAAAGGAATATACTTTCAGGAGATTAAATGTAGGTTACATTGGTTTGAGAATGACATTTTTATACTACAGAACCAAGTTTTACTGAAGTACCAGTGTTTTGAAACACTAAGGGTATTCTCAATTAATGTTTTTCTAAATTATATTTGACCTCTAAATCAAGTTTTCCTAGTCTTGGTAGACCAATTATGATCTATCATTCCAGAAACTATTTTTTTGGCTGCACTGAAATCTTTCATTCATCATTAGGAGAAAGGTATTAAAAATAACGTTGTTCATTTGTGATTTTGTTCACTCATATGGGCTGGTCATCTGTAAATTGAAAGTTTGAATTACAGTACTTTCTCTCAGATTTTGTGATCTCATCTTTCATTTTAAGTTGCCTTGCATTTCACAATTGATCACTGCTAATTCTTGTAAGCAATTGGGGCCCTGAAATATTATAGGAAATGAGAAATTGAGATGAGTCTTTAATTATTTTCTGTTGGCATGTTGCATGGGCCTATGTGAGAAGTCATGCCCTTGTTATCTGATGATGCAGATAACTGGGACCTGTTATCCTAGGACCCGTGGGTCCTGCAGAAGAATAATAGCTTTTAGACATCATATCAGCAAAATTTGGGTATAATCAGTAAGAATGCTTTAGAAATATGGAGAAAAACACTTTGGGACCAGCAAGTTAAAACAATAAACAGAGCATCAGAATAAAATCCCTTATAGATTAGCAGAAAACAATACTGTTATTATACCATGTGTATTCAGAAGACCACGAACACTTAGAAGGTATCAGAAGCTTATACTGAAGATATTGCATTGATACTTTTTATAGTCTAATATATATTCTAAACCTAATTATTTATATTCCAATCTATTTATGGGAATAAATGTCAATATATTTGTCAAATTATCAATTCTAGTAAGATTCACTGTATAAAATTTAAAATTAGCACATATAAATATAAAATATATAAGTACATATAATATAAAAATTGTTTTGCATTGTTGTGTTGTGTTTAGGGAATCAAAGGCAACTCTGCTTTAAAGTATTATTCCATTATCTCTACCTCAGTTTTTGGTAGAGTTAGACTTAAAGCTCTACCATTTGTAGATATGCAGCCTAGAGGCAAGAGGAAACACTGTGATTAAAACATTACAAATTTAAGGCCTAATATCGAGGAGAAACATATGGACTTCTCCAGGAGCTATTGCAATATTTGGTGATAGAATGTCAGTAGTGTAAGTTCCTGCTTGGTTGGATGATAGACAGGTCAGGACAGTAGGTAATCATGCATATGAACAATTTTTTTCACTTTCTTGGCTTTAGCTACTTTTGAAATGATACGTATAATAAACAATTATGTTTTGATAAAATACCTTCTATTCTGAACAATTCTGTCTGAACTGTTCATCTCTCTATGATCCCTTGTAACTAAGATTATGTTTGTTCCAGTAAGACAATCCATGCTGTCAACGTAAGATATTCTGGTTGGTCTGTTCCTACATGGAAGAAAGGTAAAGGTTCAGTGTCAACGTCTAGTGCGTTGGGGTCCCTAGGTAAGGGTCACAAAATCACCAGGACACAGGGTATGCAGAGTGCAAACAGCAATTGCCACTGCATGCTGAGCTTTATTGTTAGTGGGTATTTAAAGACTAGCAAGCATCATCTTTGCCAAGATTTGGTCAGAAAACATTCACACAAAAAATTTCCACAGATACATTTTTACTTAACCTATGAGAGAAAGTCTAGGTATATTATTATCTAAACTATTTTAGATCAAGCTCAAACCACTTCTCCAATCTCAGGAAAATGCTTGACCAGCTGTTAATCTATGCTTAAGCAAACAGAAGAGCCACTTCCTCAGCTCCCAGGAGTCTGTGACATGTTTTGAGATAGGGAGAGGGAACATTTTCCCTCTGTAGCCTGGCATTCCAAGAGCTTTCCTAATCCCAAACACAGTCCTCAGATAATCCCGAGGCTGGAACCTGCATCATTCTGCCCCCTCAACATAGACCCTGAGTCTTCACAGTTCAGGTAGACATTTGTTCCAGCAAGACCTCATTTGGGAAATTTTAAGCTGCAGAAAGTTAGAAGTAGCTCTTAAGCAAGGCTTACTTTGAATCCATTAGCTCCACAAAGCTAACTCAGTTGATAAATAAGTACTTGAAAAGCCACCACCTTTGGACTTAGCTATAAAGGCTTCAAAGTATGATCAAATTTAAAATGAAAATGACGAAATAGTCATTGACAAAACAATTGTAAATGTGAGCAATCGACCAAACTATATAAGTTTTTTCTACTGTACACAGAAATTTAGAGAAATAAGATCAATAGCATTTTCAGGAACAATAAGGGTTCCTTGTTACAAATAGGCAACCATGGATATATGCCTGTATAAAGATTGTATCATTAAGTACTTAAATTTAGAGGATACTACATGCTTCAGAAGCAGGTCTACCCAAATTACAACAATACAGAGATTAACATAGCACTTGCACAAGGATGATATGACAATTTGTGAAGTATTCCATATTTTTCATTCTTCTGATGCAAGAAATGAAAAAGAGTTATTAAAAAGTTGATTACAAAAATACAAGTGTAACAATACATGTAATTCATAGAATTAAAGGTTAGTTTGACATCAGTATATTAAATTTTCACCTTAGAAAGGCCTTTACATAGCATAACCTTTACAAAACTTGAAATTAGATAATATTGCCATTTTATCTCAAAGAAATAAAATAATAAAAGAAACTACGAAAAAAAAGGAGTCTTAAAATACTTCTATATGGAATGCAATCTGAAAGGTCACATTTACTAATGAATCTATACATTATATAACAATGTAGAATTCAAAGTATTATATCTAGGAGAGAATGAAATAGATTATGGACATTACACAAACATAGATATACTTTGTTCAGAAAAGCACCCGGAACATCTTTAGTTTCTATACTATTCATTTCAACAGATAAGTTAAAATTATTTCTGATTTAAAGAATCACAAACTCTGCAGAAATCATTACAGATGTATACAAACAACTCTTGAATACATTTTGATATCAAAGTCATGCAATTCACTTGGAAGAATACCATGAAATACATAAATTTTTATAGTAAGATATTACTGTTGCTTTGTATTGTGAAAAAATTTGTAGGGACACAAAAGATGGACTGGCATTTTTGAAATTTAAGAAACTTAACCAAACCATTATGACTTAGGAGACCAATTTGTACAGCCTTCGACAATTTCAAAGAGGTAGTGATACATACTTACCCTTTTGGCAATATCAAATGCAGTTTCTTCAAAGTTGTTCTTCAGACCTGGTTTGATATAATGGTTCAACAGAAGGAGATACAGAGTATCTTTGCTATTTCTATTCCCAGCAGCAACATGCAAGGAGGTCAAGAGGCCTTTAGTTTGGGTATTGGTATTTGCATCATGATGAAGTAATAAAGAAGCCATTTTGGTATTATTCCACATATAAGTACTGTGCAGGGGTGTCCAGCCATTCAGAGTTATTGCATGAATATCTGCCTTGAGCTGCCAACTCATGGACAATGTCTAAGTGTCCACTCTAGGCTTCCCGATGAAGAGGGGTATACTCATCCTCATCCCTAGTATTCATCTGGGTGGCCATTTTGGAAAGCAGTGTTCACAACACAGTAAGCCGATAAATTTCGGCATCCCAAAGAAGAAATTTGCTTGGATCCTACTCCATTTTTTTCTTGCATTTGATACCATTCCTCATTTTTTCATCTTGTTCCTTGTCTTCGTCACAATTGCCTAACCAGTGATTTTGAGTACCAGTGGGAATGAGGTGTCCATGTATTTCCCCAATAGTTCACATTGGTTGAACTGGTCAGAAAAAACTGGTGAATGTTCTGCATATGTTTTTTCACCATGATTTATTTTCTCTTTTTCCATTTTTACTATTCTAAATTATTCTAACTGGAGAGTAGTGAATTATAGGGAGCAGAAGAAAGATTTTCCTCAGTATTCAAAGGTACAGACTGAAAATCAGGACCAGTGGTGTCTTCATGTGCAGCTTATTCTAGGAATGAGAAAATAGGAAACAATGCCTTCTATGTAAATGATTTGGGAAATACCATGTTATAGTGTAAGAAAACTCACTATTCAACATATGGGATTTAAGAGCTTTCTAATAGCTTTCTACTGTAGGTATCCAACATTAGAAAAAATGTATAATGCAGTAATAAAATAGAAGTCCTTTGTATGATTTAATTCTTTAAGTTCCAAGACCCTTGTCCATTGTATGTATTTCCGGGTCTCTATAAAGAAAATTTCGGCCTGAGCAAGGAGACCTAAGGTTTCTCCTATTCCATCCTGTAATGTTTTCAGATTGTCTGGTTTGACTCCGAGGTCTTTGATCCATTTGAAATTGATTCTTGTGCCGGGTGATATATAAGGATCTAGCTTTAGTTTACTACAAGCAGTTAACCAGTTTTGCCAGCACCATTTACTGAAGAGGCTATCTTTTTTCCATTCTATTGTTTTAGCTCCCTTATCAAATATTAAATGGCTATAGGTATGTAGGTTCATTTCTGGGTTTTCAGTTCTATTCCATTGATACTGAGGTCTGTTCTTATGCCAGTACCAAGGTGTTTTGATTACTATAGCTTAATAGTACAGTTTGAAATTTGGTATTGATATTCCTCCAGTAGTGTTCTTTCCGTTGAGGATCGTTTTTGCTATACGGGGTCTTTTATTGTTCCATATGAATTTTTAGAATGCCTCTTCTATTTCCTTGAAGAACAAGGTTGGAATTTTGATAGGTTGAAGTCGATTGGCCAAAATTTTGTTGAGAAGTTTTGCATCAGTGTTCATCAAAAAAATGGGTCTACAGTTTTCTTTCTTTGATGAGTCGCTGCCTGGTTTTGGGATGAGGATGACGATGGCTGCATAGAATGTGTTCGGTAGTGAACTTTTTCCTTCAATTTCATTGAAGAGTTGGAGGAGTATTGGTGTGAGCTCTGCTTTGAAGGCCTTGTAGAATTCTGCTGTAAAACAATCTGGTCCTGGACTTTTCTTACCTGGGAGGTCTCTTATTGCTGTTTCTATTTCAATGCTTGATATGGGTCTGTTAAGATGGATTAACTCATCTTGGTTTAGTTTTGGAATGTCAATATTTGCTAGGAAAAGGTCCATTTCTGTCAAGTTCTCAAATTTATTAGCAAAAAGTTTTGAGGAATATTCCCTTATAATGTTCTGAATCTTGGTTGTTTCCGTGGTGATGTTTCCATTCTCATTTCTGAGTTTATTTATTTGGGTGTGTTCTCTTCTTTTTCTGATAAGATTTGCTAAGGGTCTGTCAATTTTGTTAATTTTTTCGAAGAATCAACTCTTTGTTTTGTTGATCCTTTCTATAGTTTTTTTTATTCTAATTCCTTTAATTCTGATTTAATTTTGATTATTTCTTTCCGTCTACTGGATTGGGGTTTATCTTGCTGCTCTTTTCAAGGATGTTTAGATATGTCATTAAATTGTTGGTTTCAGATCTCCCCAATTTGTTGATGTAGGAGTTCAGAGCTATAAACTTGCCTCTGAATACTGCCTTTGCTGTGGCCCAAAGGAGCTGGTAATTTGTGTGTTCATTTTTGTTGAATAGCATGAACATTTGAATTTCCTTTCTAATATCTTCCATGACCCACTCGTGATTCAGCAGTGTGTTGTTCAGCCTCCATGTGTTACCGTCCTTTCTTTGGTGGCTTTTGGTGTTGAGTTCTAGTTTTATTCCCTTGTGGTCAGAGAGAATGCAAGGTATAACTTCACTGTTTCTGAATTTAGACAAGTTTGCTTTGTGGCCTAAAATGTGGTCTATTTTAGAAAATGTTCCATGTGCTGCTGAGAAAAACATGTATTCTGATGCTGTTGGGTGAAATATTCGGTAGATGTCGGTTAAATCTTGTTGATCTCTGCAGCTGTTTAGATCTGTGGTTTCTCTGTTTAGTTTTTGCTGAGTTGATCTATCTAGTTGGGAAAGTGGTGTTTTAAAATCCCCAACTATGAATGTATTTGGATCTATGTGGGATTTGAGGTAAAGTTGTGTTTCTTGGATAAATTTGGGTGCTACATTTTTTGGCGAATAGATATTTAGAATTGTAATATCCTCCTGCAGGAGAGAACCCTTAATTAGTATGTAGCGACCTTCTTTATCTCTTGTCACAACTTTTAATTTGAAGTCTGTTTTATCTGATATTAGGATTGCAACTCCTGCCTGTTTATGGGGGCCATTTGCTTGGCAGATTTTGTTCCAGCCTTTAACATTGAAAATGTGTTTGTTTTTATGGGCAAAGTGTGACTCCTGAAGGCAGCAGATAGAAGGAACTTTTTTTTTAATCCAACTAGACAGTCTATCTCGCTTAATTGGAGAGTTAAGTCCGTTAATGTTGATAAAAAGGACTGAGAGTTATTTCGGACTTCCTGCTATGTTATCCACCTTCTCGGGGGCTGCGAAAACTGGGTTCTTTCTATGGTTCTTGGATTCTCAGTTTGGGTGCAGTTTCTTGGTCTTTATTGTGGTCTTGTTGGTTTTCTATGTGTAGGACATCTTTAAGAATCTTTTGCAGGGCTAGTTTGGTGGAGATGTATTGTTTCAATTTTTCTTTCCTATGGAAGGTTTTTGTTTGGCCTTCAGTTATGAAGGAGAGTTTAGCTGGGAAGAGTATTCTTAGTTGATAGTTGTTTGTTTTTATGGCATGGGATACATCATTCCAGGCTCTTCTTGCTTTGATTGTCTCTGCTGAGAAATCTGAGGTGATTCTAATTGGTTTTCCTTTATAGGTGGTTAATCTTTTCTCCTTCACAGCTTTAAGGATCTTTTCTTGGTCTGAATTGATCCTGTGTGGATTGTAATGTGACGGTGGGATGTCCTATTCTTTTCTCATCTATTTGGAATTCTAAAAGCTTCTTGTATCTGAATAGGCCTGTCTTTTTGCATGTTTGGGAAGTTCTCTGTTAGGATCCTGTTAAACATATTTCCTAGACCAATTACTTCCGTTTCTAGGTGCTCCTCTACACCCATTATCCTTAGCCTTATCACTAATATTTTATTTGAACTTTATTGTACAATACACCCTGAATTTGCCTTGCATGTAAATGTGTGTGTACATGTGCTCAAATATGTGTGTGTGTGTGTGTGTGTGTGTGTGTGTGTGTGTGTGTGCTGTTGCCATGTTGCTTGCCAATGAGGACAGAGAGAGTCTGAAAAGAACTGTGTTGCAATGTTGTTATTTATCAATGTTCCGTACTGTCATTTAAGTGGAACCACCCTTCTGTACATTTTATTCGTCAAATAATAACATCATCATAATTAAAGCATTTACAACATTAAGTTAGATAAAAGAGATCACTTTCAGCTCTTTGTATATGTTAGGCAAGATGGTACACATATATTTAAGTAGTAAGTTATTGTTGTAAGATGACTGTCAGTACAAAATATGTATTTGACCTCTTAAATTGGCTATACTTTTAAGATATACTCATGGAGTGAGTTTATCTGACTTGACCAAACAGGTATTACACTCTGGTTATTCCTGTGAAACTCAAGGTGGATAAACTCTTTCCGGATTTCTGTTGAAAATAACTTTCTTTATAAGATAGTATCTATTCACACTAAGAATAAATCCCGTATTTTTTAGGTTTGAAAATCCGATCATATTGACTGAAAAACAGTATTGTGGATATGTTTGTTAGATATACATTGCAAAAACAAACAAAAAAAGCATGTGTCACTTCCAGATTGTGGATGCATTTTAAGTTGTATTTTACATGCAAAGGTTTCTTCATTAATAGTTCTTTTGTGGGAGTAACTATCACAACTTTAACAAATGAGGCTTTTTGAAGATCTTTTCCAATATAAATATCATCCAAGAGTGAGTCTTGCAATTTCTGAAAACCCTTTGAATACTTTAGTGTTATTTCAGTTCATTGACTATACAGCTAAAGACATTTCTGAAATAAACATTGTTAAAATCTGAAAATGTAAGTGGGTATATAGGCTTTTTATGCATCATTTTATCAAAAGACAGTTTTTATGAAACTAAAATATATAGAATAAAAGAATGGAAGTGAATTGCGTGAGCTAATTTTTAGCATAACTTTGTTTTCTATTAGCACAGTCCTTTGAATGTACATGATGAAGTTAAATTATGCCCTTTGTGACACTATGCTTCAGTTATTTTTAGAATCTTTGTAGTTATCAGAGTGAATTTGTAGTGTAAATAAATGTCTTTGAAATGATTAGGATTAATTTTGTGTTTTGTTTCCTACTCCTAAGTAAAAGAGTTATTTTCAAATGTTAACAGTTTTCAATTGAATCTTCAGTATCATACGAAATTTTGAACAAATATTGTAGTATTGATATATTTTTTTCAGGGGTGGGGGAGTCTGGTAGTGGGGCCTGAACTCTGGGCCTGGGCGCTTTCCTTCAGCTCTTCAGCTCAAGGATAGCACTCTTCTACTTGAGCCACAGCGCCACTTGCGGCTTTTTTCTTTTTTTTTTTTTTATGTGGTGCTGAGGAATCAAATCCAGGGCTTGATGCATGCAAGGCAAGAGCTCTACCACTGAACCACCTTCCCAGCTCTTTAGGTCTTTTTAAACCAATTGTATTCACAAGTTGGAGAGGCTTTAATTCATTAATGATAGGTCAGACTGCATTTTTGGGTACATGAAAGGTAAAATATTTATCTAGGGTCAAAGGTGATTTTTATATGTCTTACTTTAATAGCATTTTAAAGTAGTACCTTTCTCTCAAAATGTTGGGTATAAAAAGCAATCAAAATACTTCTAATGGTAATCAACTTAGTTGAGCCACAATGTGGAAATGATTGGTTCATAAGACCTGCAGTCTGTTTCCATCAGGAATTGGGGAGGTCATTCTTTCAGTAAGACAGTTTTAAACAGAGATAGGGTCCCGAGGCAGTGCAGTGTTCAGTGAAGGGATAGAATATGATTTCTGCTATTTTGACCTAGAAATCAAGAATGTTATACTTTAGCACTTCCTTTCACCAGGGAGGTATGTACTGATTATGAACTTTGAGTATTCATATTACAGTTCTCTATTTTCTAACAAAGATAAAGTGAAATATTATGAGTGTACACAATAATTCTGGGAAATGTTCCTAGAATTTGTAGACTAAGTGCTGGTATTTTAGTCATAAAATAGTATGAGGTTAATTGATACAGTGGGAGATGAACCTCAGGCTAACACTTACCATGTGTGCAATGTTGTACTAGTAATGTTGTACTGTGATTTTTATTGTGTCTCTTTAAGATGTGCAATGTGATGTATTGATATTCATTGCATTGATCATTTTTCTGTCACTAAAGGGAAAATACCTGCAAAGAAATTTTCTGAGGAGGAAACTATTATATTGACTCATGGTTTAAGAGAACAAAGTTTAAGATCAGATGGCTCCATTGTTTTTAATTATATTTTTATTATCATAACTAGTTGTACAAGGGAATTTACATTCAATAAATAATGCTTTTACGTATAATAGATCCTTATATAACTTTTCCCTGCCTTTCTAAACCTCACCACACTTTAATTTTTTCTAGTTTCATACTATCTGCATTGAATATCATGTCTTCACTTTCTTCCTCCATAACTCTTTTTATTCTTTCCCTTTGACTTCCCCTCACATCTTCAAAGTGATAGTTTCCTGGTATTTATTTTGTTGGATTAAAAGTTCAATTTTTAAAAAAAAATTACATCTTTTAAATACTCCTCTACAAATAGCATGATTTGGTTAATATTGCTGTGTAAAATTGTATAAAGTTCTAGCTTCCAAATATGAGACAGAACATGGGTCCTTTGTGTGTCTGGTTTGACTTCATTTATTTAACATATTTTTAGATCTATCCATTTCTTTGCAAATAACGTAACAGTCTTCATAATGGATAAATACATTCCACTTATGTATATATGACACACTTTTGCCAACCATTTCTTCGCCAAAGGGCATCTGGGCTGTTTCCATAACTTGGCTACAGTGAAGAGTGCAGTAGTGAACATGGTTGTGAAAGTGATTTTACTGTCCTTTTGGAAGAATTCATCACTATCTTTCTGGGAGCAATCCTCTAGCCAGTTTTCCAGAATAAGCACATCCCTCCCTTCATCTCCATCACAACGTATTGCAAGTCCTCAAAAACACACTACCCCATACAGGTTTCAATAAGCTAAAACCACACTGTGCCCATATTCTTTCAATATTTTTTTAATAATTAGATATAATTTAGTGAGAACCTTCTATGTACTTTCCTAATGTGGGAATGAGGGACATAACAACAGAGTAAAAGTAAGAAATATGTAATTTAATTAGTTATCATATTTAAAATGTTTTTCAGCTGTCACTAATAGCCTCACTTACTATTATTTTAATCTTTATTTGATTACTTCATCTAGCCCCTAAATTATAACAGGTGAGTTAAATACAAAGGCAAAAAGTGTGGTTTGATTTTGACACTCATGTGTGAGGATGCACAATATGGGCAAAGAGATGGATTGGAAATAATAGCAATTATCCATTTTGTTAAAGTAGAGATGGTTTTCCCAAACTGATTCTCACAATTCATATTCCATTCAACAAAAAGAAACGTGTAACAATTACCTTTGTTTTGCTCCTTATTAACTTTTGTTTCCATTATATTTTTAATGAAGGAATATTTCATAAATCTACTTTAGATGCAAAAATATTTTAATATATTTCTAAGTGTATGCATTGATCTATACATACACACATATATTACACAGGTTACAATCATAATTTATAACTTCTGTAACTATACAATTTACTAAATTATTAAAAACATCAACGACTCATGCCTGGAATCAGGATTACTCATGAGGCTGAGATCTGACGATCTTGGTTTGAAGCCATCCTGTGCAGGAAAGTCCATGAGCCTCTTATCTCCAAACAACCAACAGAAAATCAGAATTGGAACTGTGGCTCCAAGTATTAGAGTGGTAGCCTTGAGAGAAAAAGCTCATGGACAACACCAAGGCTCTTAGTTCAAGAACTACAATCTACCCCCAAAAATCTATTTAATTTACACCTGTGTAAGTAGAGTATTTCCATCACCCAAATGCACATCCATGCTCATTTGCAAGGTAACTCTGTTTTGTCTGAAGTAGGACTAAACATTATCACTAAAGGAGCATTGGAACGTGGGTTCATTCTATCTCTCTAATGGATTTTTCTCCACTAGAATACTCAAGTGTTACAATTGTTCTAATTATTTAAAATCATAGCTTTTTTCTTTCATACTCCTAATATTAGAGTTTGAATTGAGTGTTTTGTCCCCTTAAATGTGTGTTCTTACCACTTTGTCATGCCCCCAGCCCCAAGTTATCCTGATTATTTTTCAGCTAGAAACTGGCTTCCTACTTGTGTATGAACTTGGCCTCCATCCACTTGATGTTATTCTTCCTGGAATTTAGAACAACAGCTGTATGTCATTGTGTACAGAACTTTCTGTTCAGTTTGGGCTTTTGCCACTATCCTCACAAAATTGCAATCCCATGTATTCACGAATTTCATAAGCTTGTCATAGCTGATTTTTTTAAATCTTTCATTTCCTGCAGGTTCTTGAGTACTGAATTAATTTGTGTTTTCTTGGGTTGTTTGTTTCATTTGAATCTATGTGTTGAGTTGTTTGTTCCTCACTTTTCCTTTTGTTTCTTTCCCTCAAGTTCTTACCTAAAGTGCTGAGAAACCAATTCTTCTTTCTCAAGATAGGGTGAACATTATTTATTCCAAAGCAATTTCCGTATCTATGAATGGTATACACATGCTAAGCGCTGAGAAGGGTGTTTTATTTTCACGGCAGTCTTTGGCATACACAGACAGATCATGAAATATATGAAGAAAATAAAACTACAGATGAATGCCAGAAGGAGAATAAGCTATTATTAATTGTTTGACAGAGGTTTCTCTTCTAATGAAAGAAATATATTACTTGATGCAGGATTTCACAAAATCATATTGCTACGAGGAACCTAAACAATCATCTAATATTATAAACTTGAGAGTGATGAATTGACTTCCTGAATAATTTACTTTTCGGTCAAATAAAAGCAGACTTTCAAAAAGAGAATAGATTTTAGAGAAACATGATGAATTTTATTTAAATAGGTCCTTAGCAGATTTTGTTAATTTGTGAACTAATACAGGGAAATAAAGTACAGCAAGATAAAAAAATAAAAACTTCACATTGAAATACTCATATGTGTTTGTGTATGTGTGCATGCATGTGCGAGTACACACACGCTCATGTGCATGTGCTCATGCATGCATTCATCATTCTTGAGGCTTGATAGTGCCATGGAAACTATTCCTCCGCTTCTGTGCCCAAGGATAGTGGTCTACCACTTCAGCCTCTGCTACAATTCTGTTTTTTTTTGTTTTTTGTTTTTTTTTTAGATAATCGCTTGTATTTTCATGATTGAACAGTGGTCTTCAGATCTCAGACTCCCGAGTAGCTAGCTTTGCTTATTCAGCCTCTGAGTAGGTAGTTAAATTCTGGCTGTCCTCTATGCTTCACTGCTCTTTTATACTTTTCCTGAGGTATTCACAAGCCTAAGTCATATATATGTCTAGTTGCTTTAAAATATTCTTATTGCTTGGCAACAGGGGATCACATGTGTACTCTTAACTATTTTGGAGGCTTGAGAACAGAACGCAAACCAAAAGTTTAGTGGACTTACTTCTCAATCTATAGCTGGGTGAATTGGATCATTTCTACCAAACTGCACTATCTAGAGACTAAGATTGGAAGGACTGTGGATCCAGGTCAGTCAAGGTAGCAAGCTAGACAAGTTGGTGTGCAACTCTGATGCCATTGATGATGGGAAGGCTAAAAGGACAGATGAGATGCATGTTCTTGTGGAAAGGGAATCCCGGCCTGCAAGAACAATATACCCCAAATTGAAATCCCCACATTTTCCCACAACCAAAATAAGTATATACATTAACATCCAAAAACTTAATACAATCTGTTCTTTGCTCTAATATCAGCTTTATCTGATTATCATATGATGTGACAGAATAATTTCATTAAACTTATGATAATTTAAAAAGACCTAGAAAATTCTTTCTCACTTATTAAGTGCAGATGAATGGCAAATTGCCTCATTTCTTACATATTTGACTACGACTATAAAATCATCTTATGATTATTATTAATAGTAATATATTCTGATTTAATACTTTACTTTGTAACAGTTTTTTAAATTGTTGTTTTCTGCTGAGGTTGAAGTCTTTAAATAGTATCATCAAAGTATATTCCTTGGGTATTTAGGGAAGTTGTTTACAAAAATTTTAACCAATGGCTTCTAAGAATTCTTAATTGGTATATATATGTATATTTTGGTTTATTTTTAATTTCAATTTAAATTTATTATAATGGTAAGGTACATAGGGGTTCAAGTTACATAAATGAGGTAATGAATACATTTCTTAGGGAAGGAACATTGTGATATCTTCCATCGATATTTTTGTACACTCAAAACAAGAACTACTGATGCTTTTGCTGTTGCTATTGATCAATGGGTACTTTTGCTTACTTTGTTCATGCATTTTTTATTATAAAATTCATATACAGAGCTTTTCCACTTAATTAAGTCAACTAAAGATTACACTTCATTTTCTTTTCTTTTTTTGGGGGGGGGTTCGGTTGTGGAGCCTGAACTCTGGGCCTGGGTCCCGTCCCTCAGCTCTTCAGCTCAAGGCTAGTGCTCTACCAGTTGAACCACAGCACCACTTCCAGCTTTTTCCTTTTTGCTTATATGGTGCTGAGGAATCGAACCCAGGACTTCATGCATGGAAGGCAATCGCTCTACCACTGAGCTACCGTCCCAGCCCCTACTTCATTTTATTTTCTAATTTTCAAGTTTTGAGCTTAAATGTTTCCTTTTGTTTCTTTAGGGCAATTCTATTTTCAGAGTTGTAGGATCAGTTAATATAATTTTGCATGATTTCTACACATGTATATTATTCAGTCACATATATTTTGCTTTTAAAATATGTAACATTTGGCTATTTGAAATTATTTTCTTAATTTTTATATGGTTACTGAATTTAAATACATTTATTTTCTTATATTTATAAACATATTTGTCCAGGTAACAAATATTTACTGCATTTTCAAGAAGCACTTACTTTATTAAGAAAGCCTTCATTTTTTGGAAATATTTGTACTTAAATTTAAAAAAAAGTTTGAGCTCGGCATGGTGGTTTGTTGCATCCATTTTCTAGCTATGGTGGGAATTGTAAATAGGGTTTGTAATTCGGGAGAGACTGGGAAACTATGAGACCTTATTATAAAACTATTCAGAGTGAACTGATTAGAGATGTAGCCATCGCTAGTGTTATATAGAGCACCTCGCTATCACATACTAAATCTTTAGTTAAAACACCAGTAACATCAAACTTTTGTCAAAATAAAAGGACACTTGTTTCAAAATGATTATTATTTAAAACTTATTTGCAAAGGTTCTAATGTCTTCTATTAATTTTCGATTTACTTAATCTATTAAAATCCAAGTATATTGAAACTATATTATTTCTACTAACCTTTTAAATGGTACGAGCAATATTATGATTTCATATATTAACATACTTTTACTGTTTGTGATAATTTCCTCCGTTTAATATAATAAAATCAATATTCCAAATGTGTGTATGTGGTGTGTATATTTGTGTGTGTGTGTGTGTTTATGTGGTTTGTGTGTGTGTGTGTGTGTGTGTGTGTGTGCTTTGTGTGTACTTTGTAATGCTTGCGAGATCACACCATTGCTTCACATATGCAAGGCCAATGGTTTACCACAGAGCTACTCTGTCTAGTAATAATCCAAATAGTGTTTTAAACCATGACTTTCAAACTTTCATTCCTAGTATGCCCTTTCAAAATTATATATGATAACATGTGATACATATTCTATCCACGTTAGCAATTTTTATTGTTATTTAGAATATTTCCACTGCCTTTCCACTTCCAAACTCTTGTGTTTGTTATTGAAAAAGGATTTACTTTGCTTCTTTTGTCTCTTCATTATTTTTCCCTTTAGAGTTTAACTATTCTTTCTCTTATTTCTTTGGAAATTATCATATTCCTGTTACAGTTTCTTTACATTGTAACAGGTATATACAATGCTTTAATTTCTATTTTATTTTTTCCCATTTTCACTGACTTTTAGTACAAACTATTAGATGGATTAAAAAGAAATTTGTCTCAGGAAACGTTATTTTTCTCCTTCTCTTCTCTGAAGTCTTTCTGTTTTTTGAAACACAATAGCAATGACATATAGCTCCTATGTGGTACATCATTGTTTCCCCTCTCACTCTCCTCTGTTGTACAGCTCAAGTTGTTATCATTCAGCTTTGTTATGTTACAGTGTTATTTAAATCGTAACTCATTCTTGAATTAATTTTAATTGTTTCAAGTATTCTCTGAAGACATTTTTCTATATATAATATCTGGGGTCTTGTGTTTTTACAAGGTACAAAATATGAGTCACTTTCAAACATCTAGATATCTCTGTAGAATATTGGTCCACCTGCTCAATAAACTCGTATGTAAATTCAAGGAATACAGGTCAGTTAGAACAATCTTGTAAAATTGTGTATCTTCAGCCTTCATACTAGCTTTGAATCTTTTTACCATGTTGAGTAGTAAAGACAACATAGTTCTACTACAAGAGCAGACACATAGAAGAATGTAACAGATTTGTCAAAAATAAATTCTCAGTTTATGGTCAATTGATTTTCAAAACTATCCTATGACTTTATGAAAGAAAAAATAGAATCTTAAATGGGTGTATTGGCACTATTTTCTCTCGAGATTTAAAGAATGATCTTAGACTACTACCTCAATCCCTTTTTTTGTTTCTTTTGTTTTGTTTTTTGTCACTCATGGAGCTTGAACTCTGGGATTAGGCGCTGTCCATATGCTCTGCAGATCAATGCAAGCACCCTAATATTTGAGCCACCGCACCACTTCTGGCTTTCTAGTGGTTTATTAGAAATACGAGTCTCATGGACTTTCCTGCCCGGGCTGGCTTTAAACCGTGATCCTCAGATTTCCGACTCCTGATTAACTAGGATTACAGGTGTGACCTACAGGCACCTGGCCTACCTCAATCCTTATACAAAAATTTAAAATAAAAAATGATTATCAAACTAAGTATGAGATGTAAAACCGATAAGAGATAAACGTAAAAATTCATGACATTCTATCAGTAAATGTTTCTAAATGGAAAGCATTAATTGCTAAAGAAAAGCAAGAAGATACTGGATTATATCAAGTGATAGCCTTTCATAATTCAAAGGACACTATACTCATAATTCAAAGGACACTATAACCGAAGTGAAAACATATCCAACAGATAGACGTAACATATTTGTTAATGCTAAAATGTGAATGCTGTAATGATTCTTAATCTTAAATATTTTTATACCTTCTATTTCTATATAATTTTTCCTGAATAGGATATTTCTTTAAAGAACATGTGTAAATTAATAGTCAATAAGAGGAGCATATGAAATAAGTTCCTCTTTAGTATCTTAAAAAAAGAAAAAGAAAAATCACTGGTATGACTCTAATATAAAAAGATGACACAAAATATTGTAATGCATTGTGGAGGAACTGATAAACTACTCACAGTGATCCATTTGTATAATACTGCAATCATTTTAGCAAGCAAGTTTTCAAGTCTCAAAGGTCAAAAAGAATTGTATAGGATCAATTCATTATACTTCTATGAATGTATTAAAGAGAAGTAAAAAGAAGTATTTGGACAGGGAATTGTAGTTCATTGACAGTGCACTTAAATAGTATGTGTGAGACCCTGGAAAAAATCCCCAAAATAAAATTTTGAAAATACACACTACAGAGCATGTATGCTGGACAAATTCTATTAACAGAATTTTTTATCTATTTTAATGTCTGTTCTAAAATTTTTAGCATTTCTATTTTAAGAAATGCAAGCTTGTGAAAATTAGGCTTTGAAAACCTATGAAGTTACAATTCACTTCCAAAGCACTTAAGTGTATACAATAGAAGGAGATAGTATATTGCAAGTGAATTACATGTCAGCAAATAAACTATTGTTAAAAATTCTTCACACAAAATGAAGAATATCTAAATAGACGTTTTTGGTTTTGGCTAAAAACTCTGTAAACTACAGCGTTTAAAACAAACGTGTGATTTCTGTTTATTTTAAGGGTTTTTTTTTGTCCGTTATTTTGAGTTTATACAGAGATATCTCAATCAAGAGTGTATGTGATAACTGGAATACCTAGGAATTATGCATCATTTATAAGTAATTGATAACCTTTTCTGGACGAAATGCTTAACAAATGACAGAACACACAAAACTATGCATCTGCATTTTATGAAAGCCATTGGAGCATTAAAGTAGGATAAAGTCAAGTAAATATTTTGCATTTGTTCTATTGGTCTCTCTTTAACTTGAAAATTATAGATTATGTTTTTTATATTCTATTGGGACAATTATCTGCTGTCACTTATTTTTTCTCTTCCCCTTCTTTTGCCCTTCCACTTACATAATTATTATTTAAAGAAACATACTTGACCTTGCATTTCTAAATACTTCAAAATTATCTGAACTATTTTATACTTCTGGCAGGCTCCTATATCTTTCTCAAAGGAAATATTTTTGACACTACCATTTTTATCATGTATGCAAGACATACATGAGACACATCCAGATATCTCAAAACTCATACCACCATAAAATCCTATCTTACTTAGAAATCATGCTTTTAGAATGTCTCTGGAGGTGACATCTCTCATTTTTGAATGACACTAAGTGATACTTATATGCAGTCATGTTTTAAAATAATATGCCACTCAGTAGATGAACGAATTGACAAAATGTGGTTTATGTATGCACGGTGGAATTCTATACTTCAAATTCATACGGAACTGGAAAGACTTGGAAAAATTCTACGAAGTAAAATAAACAAGACACAATGAAACAGATTCCGTGGTTTCCTCATTTGTAATAAGTAGGAAATATCTACAATATAAAGAAAAGAAAAAGAAAAAGAAATGCGATCTTAGCCACTAGTTCATTGCTAGTATAATTCCTGCTCTCTCGAAAAGGACTTTTTTTCCAGTTAAGTCCATGGTCTTAGAACTAACTGGCTTGGAACCTGAATTATTCTTCCATTCTAATTTTTACAAATTTTCATGATTACCTATCATGATTTAGAGCTAGTAGAAGAAAGAGAGTGGTCTCATCCTTCATGTTCCACTTAGTAATAATGCTTTCTCTATGTCACTCCCATAGATCTACATACTGGCCTTGGCTTTATTATTTCAACGTTGTCTTATTTGCAGAGTCTTCTATAGAGTATTGAACCATTATACTTAAACACAGAACTTCTCTTTCTCCTATTCCTATTGTTTCTCCTTCTGTTAACTTATGTACACTTGGGTAATAATGCACAACACAAACACTGACAAAAAATGTTTCTGAGAACCTTCTTCCCACTTAAAATTGGTCTTAATTAACAGAACACTTAGGAAATTTGAACATAATGTACTCCAGGATAATGTTTTTTATTTATGGTGAAAATGGTGGACACAGGGGTTAGAGTTACATAAGTAAGTTAATGAGTACATAATCTACCGAACATTGTTACATCCTCTTTTGTTATTCCCCTGTCATTCCTTTTCTCCACACTGCCCCAACTCTTCCCTCCCATCCCCAACTAGTAAAGTTCATTTTCAACATAGTGTCTTGTTCATCTCATTGTAACAACGGGTCATACTGTATACTTATTTCAGCATTTTATTTCCCTTCCCCTCCCCATATTAGAAAAATGTATATGCAAGTTGCAGCTCACTGACCTCAAATACAGTGGAAACGGGTTATACTATGGAGGAAGAAAATAGAAGAGAAACAAAAAATCACATAATACATGGTAGATACATTAAAAACAATATTAAGAAAGTAAAAAACAAGTTGTGTCCGTATTTGGGGTTCATTTCACTTAACATCGTCTTATACAGCCATATGTACGTGGATAATGTTTTATAAGCCATGTAAATTCCATATTTTCTCATTACTAAGTTGTCTCTGAAACACGTGTTACCTCGTGTCTAAAGATGCCTTTGTGCTATCTCAATGATGCCAAAAAAAATTCATTTTCCTGGAGCAATACCATAGGTTGTTACCGAAAGTAAGTGGAAGGAACTTTTACAGGAAGTAGAAACTGAATCCAGGAGAGAAATTGAACATAGAGAAATGACAAAGTTCAAGTTAATTTGTGCTCTCATTTTTACTGTACAAGAATATAATCCAAGGCTTGAAGGGAACTCTGTCCCTATCTTTTTCGAGTGTGCACTTTAGACATAAAACTTGTCTGTAAACTTCTAGTTGACAGTATTACAAAAGGAAACAATATGCCATTTGAAGGCCAGCATGGAAAAAAAGGAAATAACATTGTTTTACAGTGTTCTACTACAAAGAAACAAAGACATGGAGGTTTTAAAATGTCTTATGCATGAATATTTAACTCCTGAGATGATTCTCTTGTTGCAAAAGTCAGATATCCATTCCTTTATTCTGGTCCTGAGTTCACCATATCAATAAGGATTCCAAAAAGCAGGACTCAGTGAGTATGATCAGCAAAAGGAGCCTCTTTTCAAAGCAGTGTTTTAAAGATGGTCCCAAAAAAATATGTGGGGTTTTTTGTTTCTTCTTTGTTTGTTTAGTTTGTGCCGCTTCTGGGGCTTGAACTCAGAGGCTGGACCCTGTCCCTGAACAGTTGTCTTTTGTCTTTCCTGCCCACCTGCCCCCAAAGCTAGTACTCTACTGCTTGAGCCAAAATTCCACTTCTGGATTTTTGGTGTTTAATTACAGATAAGAGTTTGAAGACTCTCCTTCCTGAGTTGGCTTTGAACTAAGACAGTAAGAAAATCAAGTCACATCAACTGTATGGACTTCTCTCTTGAACCAAGAAATATTAGATGCAGTTTATTATAAAGGTAATATTTGACAATTTTTAAAAGAAGAGAATATGTGCAGCAAAGAAGCCATAACTTAAATAACTCAGCAAAAGTAGGTGCACTGACTCATATTGGAAAATTTTTTCTGCTTGGGAAGATTACTATTGACTTTGTAGTTTCTTTTGGGGAAACTTCAAGTACATTTCACATTTTCATTGGTCGTGGGGCATGAACTCTGATCCTGGGCATGTGCCTCAGCTCTTCAGATCAAGTTGGGTGCTCTGCCACTTTAGTTACAGCACCACTTCCGGGTTTCTGGAAGCTAATTGAAGATGTGTCTCATGGACTTTCGTGATCAGGCTAGCTTTGAACCCCAGTCCTCTGGTCTGAACCTCCTGAGTACCTAGGATGACAAGTGTGAGCCACCAGCACCCGTCTCATATTTGCATGTATGTGCACTTAATGACACTGTAGACAAATAATGCAAATTTGAATCAAGTGATGACCTTGCAGCTTTTCAGAAAATTTGAGGTAGCAATAAATATGTCATCCTGTTCCATGTTGTTACATTAAAGACTCATGAGCCATTGGACTCTTAATTTAGCATCCTCTGAGGTCTGCATTGGTGGACTTAGTATAATTAATTTTTAGTAGAAAAATAGAGAAATTGAGATTTTTAGAAAGCAAAGGAGATCAGATATGAAACAACAGCATAGAATGGGATAAAACTTATCTCACAGAGATTAAGAACTACCCTAAGTGATTTAGAATGCTAAAGGAATGAGGAATAAGCCTACTTGATAACTAGTTCTTTAATAACCAAAAATGGTTCCCTAGAACAGTTTCCGGTATAATTTAGTTATTATTATCATTTATTTCTTGCATCTGGATTTATTCCTTCACTTCTATCACAACTATTAATTAGCTGGTGCATTTTTGGTGCCAAAACTGACCAAAAATTTTCCAAATCTCACTTAGACTTAGATTAATCCTCACCTGATATCTAAGCATATTCTTGACATTAATTGCCATGACCTACCAACAAAATGTTTTTTTTTCTCAACGCAGTCTTCTATTATAGGTAAAGTACATGAATTAAGAACTATTGTTAGGTCATAGTTGGAAGGAGCAATAATATATTCCAAGTATAGTTTCTTTATTTGGCATTTACTAGTTAAATGAATTTTTTTGCCAGTCCTGGGGCTTGAACTCAGGGCCAGGGAACTCTTCCTGAGATTTTTCTTGTTTGGCTTAAGGCTAGCACTCTACCACTTGAGGCATAGCACCACTTCTTTTTCCGTTTATGTGGTACTGAGGAATCGCACCCAGGGTTTCATGCTTGCTAAGCAATCACTGTACCATGAAGCCACATTCCCAGAGCCTTAAGTGACTTTCTTAAGATGACTTTGCTTTTTCATTCCATTACTATGTATTATAATTTAGGTTAGGTGGTAGAAAAGGAAGTGAAAAACAATACTAAGCCCAGTAAGGCTGACATTACTGTCACATCACTAAGGAAGTACAGTGTTAAGACCTTTAGGACTCAGGGCTCTTGCATGTGACATTATTAGTTTACATTATTACATAATATTTTACATTATTATGTAAAAAACATTAACAGTCATCTCCAACATTCATAACATTCTGTTTCCACTTTCAAGTTCAAGAGCCAAAAATTTAAGCCTTTTTATTGATTAGATGTGTTTCCTAGGAAGGAAGAATGAGGATGTGGAAGGTGATGTTGGAAAAATATTTATATTGGCTCCCAGTCCACATTTTTTGCATTTTAAAAAAGTATTACTGATGAACTCCTACATCTTCTTAACTATGCTGTCTGCACAAGATGCAGATAAAGGAAGACATTGATTCTAGTGGATCGTCACATATATTAACAAAATCCAGTTGTGCAAAAAAAATTACTAGTATAAAGTATTGACTATAAAATGGTTTCTTGTCCTAGCAGAACAAAATGCAGTATTGAAATGATTAGTCCAGCTTTCTTTGAGATTTTCTGCTGTCTCAGTATCAAGATGTTCTCTAATTCCAGTAATATACAAGCATAAAAGATCTGACTTGAATATCTCAGTAGTTTTAGAAACAAAGGTACATAGTAGCTTCCTTCATGCAGAGGCGTGTGATGGAATGTATGGCTGATCGTATTGTAATTATCTTTTTTTTCCTCTTCATCTCATGTTGCATATTTTGGCATATTAATCTGTCCTGCATCAGCTTCCTGTAGGTGAGATTTACCTCTACTCTGCAATGTCAAGATGGAGCATGTGACTTACTTCAGCTTACAAAAATGAACCAGAAGTGGTGAAAGGCTATTTCTAGGGGAAGATTTCTATCCAATTGTCTGGGTTTAAGAGTTAACTTCTTTTCCCTTAGCTATAAAAATAGCATATTTCCAGAGAGAATCTTTTTTCAACTTATATACTGAAAGAATATAGCATGTGAAATTGAGGCAAAACTCAAACACAAGAAGAATTAAGCTAATATTAGAATATGATACTAAGATATTAGTTTCTTACCATTCTTGTATACCTTTATGATAGTTTCCTACAGCACTTCAGTATTTTAGAAATACTAAACAAGTACTAAACAGATAACACTTCCTGTTTGATGCTATATTTATTACATTTATTTTTTAAATAAATAAGCATTCTATATGTGGTCACTTGAGGCGTTAACTTTTTCTATAAATGTGTATAATCACTCTAGAGCACTGTATCTCACACCCACAATCATTATCCAGACCTTGTGATTGAGATGAGGAAGAACAAAATATCTAGATTTCTCACTTCTCTTTTCCTCTGCTCCTTTTTCTAGTGAGAATTCTCATCCTTTCTCCAAATTCTCCTATTAATAAAGGAAGAATGAGACATTGTGCATATCAAGCAAAAGGCTTCAAAGCCAGAATTTTATTCTTTCAGAAATAGATGAAGTAAATCAGAATGGCTCAAGGAAGAAGGAAAACATGATTTTTTCCCCTTACTAGTTTCAACAATAGAGTCTGAACACAACTCTAAATATTTAATAAACCATTTGCTTTGGCTAATTTTTAAAAATATAGTGTTTTAAAATAAATAATTTTAAAAATAAAAAATTAAATATATAGTAATTTGTTGTTTGCTTTTGGTAGGCATGAAATAAGACTGCATTAACATTGTGTGAGTTGAAAGGCTAAATTTTATCTGAATCTAAACAAAATGAAAAATATATGATGTTAAGATAAATAGCGTTTAGGTACATTTTCTCCATGACATACACACAGGGACATTTTTTTCTTCTTTTCCTCTTCACACTTCAATAAGCAGTTCATGTAATTCAAATAGCTGTGTTTATTTCAGAAATAGATTAGACATAAAAAAGTTAGAAGAAGAGAACCAGGATTGGTGGTGCATTCTTTAAAAATATCAGTCAAATAACTATTAACCATAATTCCAAAATAATAACACACAAATGCTCTTGAAAAGAGGAGATTGTAAGCATAATATACAAAGTGTGATAGTGCCAGAACTGCTTCAGGAACTGCTCTCTGACCTTTAAGATTTCTAGTACATGACAATGTTTTAATCAGGATTAAAGGCTTTCAGGAACTAAATTTTTTTTAGTTATATTTCGTTGAAGAAATACCTTTTCAAAATTAATGAAAAGATAGCAGGTTTTAGTAGAAAGAATGCTTACACACTCATTGTGGTAGGCAGTAAAATACCTTCCCAAAATATCTATAGTCCCGAAATATCTAATCCATCAAATTTAGATTTACATTTTATATATGTTTGTAAAATAATCACCTTTCATTACCTAAGGAACACAAATTTGAATAATTATCAGATGGGGAAAGTATACGCAAAAGTCCCACCTGTAGTTCGAGAGGGACATTATTAGGTAAGAACCATCAGAAAGATGTAAATATGCTACATTAGAAGATAAAGGAAAAGACAACAATCCAGATTCTGAAGTTTCTGGAAAGCGGAACAGGAAGTAAATGCGTTTTCCACTAGAATCATCTGAAAAATATTTCAGTTCTGTAGGGGGCTCAATTTTCATCTAGTGAGAATTATTTTAGATTTTTGTCCATTAGAACTGTAAAATGATAAATATGGATTGTTCAAGCCAATTAACTTGTAGAAATATTTTACAGAAAATTTGATTTAGTAAACTAACTCAACTACAGCCTCTCCTAATGCAACCGCAAGGTTACCACATGTCCTAGTTTCTGAGAATAAGAAAAAGTTGCCACAATGTTTGTACACATGTATGATATACATACTACTAAGGGCCTTGAATTAATGAATTCTTGAAATTCTAAATAATATTTAAATAAGAAGGTCCTTTTCTTCATTTTCACATTTGGGAATCACTAAGTACCAAAGTTTTGTAGAAAGCTAGGGTAAGAATATAGAAATGAAATCTGTCTTCTAATGTTATAAAGATGATTTATGTCACTTTGATTTACAGTTGTAAGGTAATAAAAAATAAGGTAAAACAGAAACAGTAAGTCAATTTTATATCTTTCCTAACTTTCCAACAGAAATTAGAGAATCCAGTAAAGATACAGCAATCCCAGGATGATATAGGATGTTATAGGATCACTAGATGGTGAAAAAAAGGTAACAAGAATGGGTCCCCTGGAACAATGGGAAACAAAATCTACACCTACACATTGTGATATAGATAGAAAATAGTTTCTACAATGCTAAGTCTTTATATTTTAGGTTTGTTTACACAGCAACTTTACTCTCTAGGAAATGATTCTTTATTAATACTCAAGTGTTTGCAACTTATAACCCAGCAACAAATAATGTTTCTAAATATAAACAAGCATGATACTAAGAGTAACCAAAGCTACTTGCATTGCTATAGCTGATAAAGAAGAATCATCTTGGGGAATAGTCAACAATCTTGAATTTTTTCATACTTTTCCTCTTCTCCAACATGAGAAGTCATAGTCTAGATATGTCTCATGGACGTTCCTGCCTATGCTGGATTTGAAATATGATTCTCACCTGTCAGCCTCCTTAGTAGTTAGGGTTACAAGCATGAGCCATTGGCCCCTAGCTACATAATTATTTTTTACACATTTATGAAGTATGAAGTGGCAATCCCATTCATTTATATGTTGCTTAATGATCAAGCTACATCATATCCATTAATTTCTGCGTGTAACATTTCTTTATAGTGAGAATGCTCAAAAACTTATCTTCTGGCTGATGAAATATTTATCCTTAACTATAATCACTTTGCCTCTTGTAGTATAAAATTAATATATTTACTTTTAGTCACAGAAGTCTGCTAATTAAAGTTATATAAAACATGAATTGTAAAGTGAAAGAAATTCATAGTTTCATTACTTGTTTAAAGAAAATGATAATGCATTTTTTTCAATTATATTTCTTTGGAATGTGTAATATTCATTGATTTAACTTAAAATTGATAGCAATTACATCATATCTAGTTGATTCAAACTTGTATTTAAAAATTGTACACTTAACACAAATATACTTCCACTTTCTTCTAACACATAATTAAAATAACAGTATAGGAAAGTTTGGTGTTAGCTGTTCATGTGTAGAATCATAGAAACTCAGGAGGCTAAGACCTGAATATTTTAATTCAATATCAGTCCAAACAGACAAAAATGTGAAAACTTATCTCCAATTATCTAGCAGGAAGCAGAAGTTGAGGATGTGGCTCAAGGAATAGTGTGTCATAAGCCATTAGCAAAGAATACAACAGAGATCATTAAACATTGAGTTCAAGCCCTAAAAATAGCAAGTACACAAAAGACAACAACAAAAAAGTGATATGAACATCAATAATAAAGACAATATAGTAGAAAATATCATGAGAAACGTGTGTGAACATCTGGAATTCAGAAATCATTTGACAGAATTTTGATTCATGAGAGGTAAAAGTCACAGTATAATTTGAACAATCTCATTGAAGTCATTTGTGTTGAAATCTGGCTATTGGGTAACATGTGAAAGAGCAGACTGCATTACCTGACATAGCAGACATTGCCTGTAACTATACACCATCCCACTCTGAAAAAATCTAAAATCGTGCTTGTTAATTTAAAAAGAACCTCATTCTAGAGACTTTTTGGTCCACACAGACTGGGTTCCTTATTTTGAGGATTCAGACCAGTGCTTTTATTTATAAACACTTCTGTTTTACTCCCCTTCACTGGTGTAGCTATACCTTACTAAGCTGGCACCAAGCCACTCCCTAGAAATTAGGCAAGAGCATTTGCTGATGCTCTTCCAACTTCTCTCTGTGGCTCAGGATAGCCAGACTCTTGTAGCTAAGATGGGTTACTTTGATGTCCAGGTGGCCTTAAACTGGAGATAAACATGTAACGGATATGTCAACATGAGTTAGTTTCAAACTATGATCTTCAGATCTGAGCCACTATGCTCAGCTCAGTATTTCCAGTAAGTTACTTAATCTTTCTGACACTCAGGTTCTTCCTGTGTGGAAAGTGAAAAGAATTACTTTGTGGACCTAAGAATCCAGTTGGAGTTATGACTGGGTGCAGGAAGTATAAGTGTTCAGGATGTGTGGACAGAGTCTGACACTCTCATAAAACTACTGGTATTTATATTTAAATGAATTCCAGGAATTGGAAACAAGAGGGATTTTTCTGTTCTTGTTTATCTTTTTATGGACATTGAAGGAGCCACAGAAATTCAAGGAGAACAGAGAAATAAATGCAGCAGTTGTACTCTGTAGATATTATATTCATAATGAGCTATACCTCTTGTGGACAGGGACAGGAGGGAAAATCAGAGAGAGAACAAAGTGATGAGATTGTCGAACAAGAAGTGAACTCTTTAGCGACTTATAAAATGGTGATTTGTATGTACACTACCTTAACAAAAACCCTTTGAAAAATCCAGGCTGATTATTCTCTCTTCCAATTTTTGTAGAGGCCCTTAAGACTCAGGCTCACCTGGAGTTTTTGAAGGTCACATTATATGATAATTAATGTAGAGCCTGAATCTCTTAAGAAATGTTATAAAAAGTATTTCATTCTTAGTGCCTCTTTCTCTTTGAGTGGTGATTATATATGTTGTTGTAATAGCTAAATTTTTACTTGTCAGGTGTTGAATTCTTCTTAAAGCTTTGCTATATCTTGGCATTCTGCCCTTAACTAAAATGGTAATTAATCTTTGAAATTAATGTCCTTGAGTATGAGTTTTATTTATTGATTTAATTTGTCGGCGGTGGTGAACTCTGGGCTTTGATGCCATTCCTCAGCTCCTGAGCTCAAGACTAGTGCTCTACCACTTGAGCCACAGTACCACTTCTATATTTTTCTGCTTAGGTGGTGCTGAGGAATCAAACCCAGGGTCTCGTGCATTTAAGGCAAGCTGTCTACAACTGATGCACCTTCTCAGCCCTTATGAGTGTCTACAACTGATCCACCTTCTCAGCCCCTATGAGTGGTATGTTTGTGCACGGGTCTATAAACAAAATCTATTCAGCAAATGTATACATTTGCCACTAGACATATTCAAAATTATGAATTAACTGATATTTAATGAATAAAACTGTTATCATTGATACTAGGAAGTGTTTGTCTCCCCATACTAAACACATAGAGGAAGGTATTTTAAACTAAAACTACAAAAGAAATTTTAAGATCTTGTTGCTAACAAATGTGTCCAGGTATTATTACATTAAACAGACAATTCAAAATAGTTTTTCTTCATGAATACAGAGATCAAAGGTCTTATTATTCTTATTTGAAATGCAAATTAAAGGGGAAAAACAGTCAGGAGGTAAAATTTATATTGAATGTTAATAGTTAAAGAGGAAAAGAAGATCCTAGACGACAAACTAAAGACAAAGCAATATCAGAGCAATATATGCTCAATATTAAATAAGAAGGTTTAATTGAAAATTTGAGCTGGAATGTGCACATCAAACAAAAGCAAGAAATCATAGCCTACGACCAACAAAGAAACACCATAATTCATATCTCAGAAAAAGGAAAAAATTCCTTGTCCTTGATTTCAATGATACATATAACCCCCCTGCACACACACACACACACACACACACACACACACACTCACACACACACACACACGCACACATGCACACACACACACACACACACACACACACACACACACACACACGAATGTATGAAACAGCTCAACCTACTCACATTCATTCAACATGTATCAAAGATCTTCCTATAATATTTGGAACTTTATATGTTTCCAGTCTTGTAAATAATTGATAACAGATGCATAAGCAAATATTTTCTGAATAAAACTCTGTTATGTAAATGAGAATTTATGATGGTTATGTCTACTTAAAATATCTCTCAGTCGCGAAATAATTAAACAAGAGAAAATACAAATTTGGGACTATATTTCTACCAGCTATTCTGCAAAGGCTTAATAAGAAATTATGAGATATAATATTAAATACCAAATTCATACAATAAATACATGTGTAGATGAAGTGAAAGACAGTGATCAGAGACCTATGCTGTCTCCAATTCCCAGCAGGCTGCACACTGTGACATCTTTGATTCTGCTGTGCCAGGCCCAGAGTTCTTTTCCCTACAGCAGTGGCCCTGCTTGGGTTGGGGATGGGGGCTGTGTGGAGAGGAAGGAGGCCACAGGAGAAGCCAAGCTTTGGTTGGGGCTGAGGGTGGTGAGGAGAGGATGGTGGGGAGGCCCTGAAGGAGGCTGTGAAGGGAGGAAGAGGCAGTTGGCCAACAGCTCATGCAACAGCCTAAAGGCAGCTGGGTTCTGGGGAGTGTCTGTGAGGTGTGGAATTTGGGGTGGATTTGCTAGGGCCTGTTTGCTTGGTGAGGAGAGGAAGAAGTCTCGAGTCCCACCCAAACAGATAGTGAAAAATGAGACAACCAATGGCTGAAGAATTTCAAGAACAAAGGCAGGGACTTATAGGTAACCTCTAGGGGCAGTGAGGACAGCAAGGCTGGGCCTGTGGTTGTCATGCTTCTCTCAATGCCCTTGGAAGTGAGGGCCAGCTCTGCTGTGGGCTAGGCCTGGCTCTTGCCTTGAAGCAGGCACCAGGAATTGTCAGCACAGCCTCAGCCTGCCCCAAGGAGGTGGCCTGTTGTGGGTGCTGTAGCCTGGGCAGCTGCTAGGAGGCTATACACAGCAGGAGAGAGAAAGCATGGCTAGTCGACTCCGCTCCAGCCCAGCCAAGCTCAGGGCCACTTGGGAAGTTCCAGCTCTGGATCAGGACCATCAGGACCAGGCATTGCTCCCTAAACAAGTAGGGCCTCTGGGGACTTGTGCAGTGGCCGCCACGTGTGGGTTGTGAACCTCCTTAGAATGGCCAAGGAGTCTCAAGGAAGAGGTGCATTTGCTTCTGTGCCTCTCCCATCTTCTGGATTCTTGCTCTCCTCCTGCTTCCTGCCTTGTCCAACTACAGGAGTCAACTTCTCCAAGCCACTGAGAGGCCATCCCGGAGATGCTCACAGGGCTTTCCAGGCTGCTTCACCATGCATGCAGGGCTTACAGGGTGCCATCCTCTAGGCAAAGCATACCCCCATTTCAGCTTGGCCACCCTTGCCTAGGGGACCACGAATTGCATTCTTGCACAGAAAACTAGGGGTACACAAGGCCATCCTGCAGTCTAAGGCACCCTTTCCTTCCTCTTGCTCAGGTGTGGAGCAGCTGTGGAGCCAACTGCAACATCATGTTTGATTATCTAAAAAGAAGAGGAAAAAAAGCTTCATTGTCCCAGATACAGCTGCCCCTGGGGTTCTCTGTGTACACTAGTCTTGTGCTTAGATAAGGATCCCCAAGACCACCAAGGAGACAGTTCTCATGCGACCACATTAGAGTCATTTATTGCAAGCTTGAGCCTGGAATCACAACTGTCACCATTGCAGTGTGTCAGAGTTGAGAGCCCCGACCCTTCAGTTAAATGGGTAATCTTATAACAATCTTATTGGTTAGCAAGTGCAGGTTAAGCAATAAGCAATAATTTGTGGAGGAGAAGGGAAAAAACAAATCGTTTAAATAGGGATACAGGTGGGCCCATTGCAACAATGAGATGTACAAGTTCTTATGAAGAAAAACGAACTTTGTAACTTTGGTGGGGGGGAGGGAGAGGAGGATTCAATGGGGGGCGGGGGGAGGATGGGAAGGGATGGGAGGGGGAAACAAAGGAGGACGCTACAATGTTTGATAGGAAATGTAATCATTATCTTGCCCATGTAATTGTAACCCCTCTGTACATTATTTTCACAATTAAAAAGTTAAAAAAATTTAAAAATTTAAAAAAATCTGTAACTTTAGGTACTTCCCTTCATCCGCTGATGGTTATTGCTAGGGGAGTTATGGGCAGAACATTATTATGACATTTCACAGTTTTTCCAGGAACCTGAGTTCTAACTTTCAGTAAAAGTCTACTTACAATGGGTACTTTCAGTAAAGGTCTTCACAAGGGATACTTTCTGATTATTCGGAGTCTAAGTCCAGAATGCCTGTACTTTAGCAAAGGCCTCTTACTAGATGTGTGTGTGTGTGTGTGTGTGTGTGTGTGTGTGTGTGTGTGTGTGTGTGTGTGTGTGTTGTGTGAGAGAGTCAGACACAGAGGAGGTTTGGAGTAAAACACTCCTTCCCTTCAGCATTGAGTTTGGGTATCTATTGTTTGTCCCACCTCCCCAATCTAGAGTTCTAAAGTTGTCCTTCTAAATACTTTTTATCCTTTGATGATCTTGATATTCAGATTCCTAAGGTCTTCTTGTGAACTTCCACATTTGCTACATGAAGGTGATGCCTTTTTTCTAACTTTTTTGAAGCCTTTTGCTCTCTTTAAATCCAGTTTTTGCTGTGTTAGTGTTTTTACTTAGCCCAGACTGTGGTGGTCCATGCTGTGACTGTTAATTCAGAGGTTAGTTTAGGCCAATATGAGATACTATACTTTCAGAATATCAGTGCAAGAAGTTCAGCATCTTTATTGAAACAATTTCCTGGTTGTAAATACAAACAAAAACATACAGTGATATAAATGTACAATCTCTTGTTTTTAGTTAATTGTGCACCACTGTAATGAAAGAAAATCTTTTTCCTAACTAAAGTGAGTATTTGTAATGGGAAAAAATAAAAAATTATAAATCTTAAAAATTGATGAAATACCAAAAGAAAAAGAAAGACACTGATCAAGAATGAAGTACAAACATAAGTGGTTTATAAATAAAAGAAATGTTTGAAATTCATATCCACATAGCGAAGACGAAGTAAAATAAAGAGGAAAGTCGATGAGATCCTATCTTACACACCAGAATAGCTATTACCACTCAAATAAATAAACTGCTGGATAGGTTGAAATAAATCAGGAACTATATTTGGTTTTGTGGCATTGTAAACTAGTGCAACCCATAGGAATATCTTAGTGGAAATTTACACAATACCAAAAAGTCAGATATGTTGATGACCTTTACCCCAATTGGATACATATTGAAGGAATATTAATCAACATGAACGTCCATGTTCATGGCAGCAATATTCTATAGCAACCAAGCTGTGTAATCAACCTAGATGCACCAGAAAGAGCGAATGAAGAAAATGTGCTATTCATAGCTATAAACATGCTCTGGTATATGAGAAGTGAATGTTTCTACTGTATCATTGTTAAATATTTTGAATATATAACTAATCCTAATTTCACTGGATTTTGTGGCATTGTGTTTTTGCTTTAATGTGGAACGTCCATATTGATTTTCAGACCAGTTACAATAGGTTGAAGATATCCTATAATATGTGGATATTAGATCAAAATTTAAATATATCAATGAACACATAGAATACCATCATTTATAGTATATAATTTGAAGCAATTTTAAGAAGGCAACAGTTGGGGTAAAATTCGATGTTAGATGCTTAACAAATACACAGACATGGAAAAATACAAAAAATGTGCAACTAATTACTGCTAATAGTAAAACATTTTCCTCAAGTTTTATCAATGAAACTATTAAAATAATACTTAAAAAATCAAATAAATATGCCTTGGAAGAAAATGTACCATAGTTATACATTTCCCCATAATTTGTTTTACTTTATAACAAATGGGTTAGAAGGAATTGTAATTACATGTCTGAATATGCTAACACTTTCAAGTGTCATTGATTGAATCCAACAAAGAAAAGTAACAGAGAACTAGAGAGTAAGAACAACCTGGGGTATGGATAAAGATACTCAGTAGAACTTAGTGAGGAAAGAATGTGCTCCATTTTTCTGATTAAAATAGAGCTAGGACAGGTAACTTTTGACAGAACACTTGTAATGTAGAGTAGTGGAGTTACTAATTTAGGTAGTAATTTATTACTTTTATTCCCAAATCTTATGATGTGATTCCGAAATAATGTGAGTGATCCTAGATTTTCTGAGCCCTTTTTTTCACACAAAGTTTCTAATTCCTCACCCTGCCAATGGTCCTTCTGCTACTCTCATTTCTCCTTGGTTCTGAACTAAACTCTTGTAACCTTTTGGTTCATGAGAAAGAGCTGGAGAAATATGAGGATGGCTTGGAGTCTGAGCTAACATCTACCCCAACTTGGAGGATCTGGTGAAGGACTTCCACCTGGGTCTCAGAATCAGATATTATTTGGCCTCTTTGGAAATGGAGAAACTAACTCCCTCAGGTAGAATCTGTCATTCCTTGACTTTCTCTGAAGAGATTTGATACTAGGGCGCAATTCAGAGAATGAGCTTTCCCATTGTCAGAAGGAACAGGTTGAAAACTAAAAGTGGCCTCAGGTCCCAAAGGACCAGTCAGAAGCCAAGAGATCACACTTTCCTCCTCTTCAGGGACTTTCTGGTAGGAATAGAGTCTGAGCAAAATCTAAGATGGAGATAAACTGAGCCTGGGCCTAACGAGGACACAAAAGAATGACCCTCTCTTTGACTACAAGGGAGTAGTGTAGTGAGACATGACAACTTCCTTCACATAAGAATATTGACTAGGTAAGTTATCTCACTGCCACTTTGCAGGAGCTCAGTTTCCCCAAAGGAGAAGTTGTTAAATGTTGTGACTGCCAGTTTACTCTCTAGGCTGTTGTCTCTCTCACCCCTACTCATGTCAGGAATGCATTGCTTCTTTCAGGCACTCAACTACTTGTCCTGACTCCTTGGGAGGAATACTGCAGGCTATTCTTTGGCTAACCTCTTGCATTTAAGGTAGAATTGGCCCAGGCTTTGCTCATGCCAAGAGGTAGATGCAAGAGGTGAATATAAGCTCAGATTTATACAGAACAACAATCATATTGAAAAAAAATTAAATGAAATTAATAGTTGAGTAATTTAGGGTTTATAGCCACAAGATTTAGGTAATTATTAGAAATACATCCAGAATCATGGATTAGGAAGAGAACAGTGAAGTAGATTCAGGATACGATGGAAAGGACACCATAGCCATAACAGGAGATGTGAGTATGAAGAAACTATTGGCATAGGTTCATTTACTATCTTAAGAGTGACCTTGCATAGGAGGCTTTTAGAATAATAACTAAAAGACAGGGACTTGCTGGCCAATGGTGTCTCACACCTGTAATCCTAGCTAACCAGGAGGCTGAGATCTGAGTCTTATGATTCAAAGCAAGCCCAGGCAGAAAAAGCCAGAAGTGGTGCTATGGCTCAAGTGGTAGAGCAAGAGCCTTGAGTTCAGGAACAATGCCTAGGCCCTGAGTGCAAGCTTTAGGATCAGCAAAACAACAACAAGAAAACAATAATGATATAAAAAATAAAAGAAGGACTTAAATATATGCGATGTAATGATGATCATGTGTAACTCTTTAGGGAACATAAAAGGAGCCAAAATTTGGAGCAAAATATATCTATTCTCTACTAATCAAGGATGGAAAGTAAATGTCAAGTACCTCTTCTCAAAAACTTCCAAACTTGGGCTGGGAATGTGATTCAGTGGTAGAGTGCTTGCCTTGCATGCATGAGGCCTTGGGTTCGATTCTTCAGCACCACATAAGCAGAAAAAGCCAGAAGTGCTGCTATGGCTCAAGTGGTAAAGCACTAGCCTTGAATTGAAGAGGTGAGGGACAGTGCCCAGGCCCAGAGATCAGGCCCCTTGTCTGGCCTAAATAAAAACAAAAAAATAAAACAAAAGAAAAACTTATCTTTTCTCATAATTGAAGAGAGGCTCCTTTTACAGAAATTCTCCTTATCTAGCTCAAGGTCATCAGAAATTCAGCAGACTTATTTTGTTGAGATGTAATGCACCTAACTCTACTGAACCTAATCATGGTTAGGAAAGTATGGACATCGATACGTTTGTTGTATTTTTCCTTATAAATATATAATACTGTCAGTTATTATATATATGTTATAATATAGAATATATTAGACATTATATAATAGATCAAATATATTATAACATGTATTATATATTAACAGACTTTCTAATTTTAGAGTTAGGAGCAAGCAACATATTGAAAGAAAAATGTTTGAATCTCTGAGTTATTTCTCTACCACAGGACAATACCAGGTTTCATTCTTATTACCCAAAGAGCAACATAGGACAGCGATGCCCATGGATGTGGTTCTCTGGATTTGGAAACTGTGGTCATATATATATGATATATGTATATATCATATATCATATGTATATATCATATATATATGAAATATCATTTAATAATAGTGAATATGTAAAACTATAGCAACAGATAAATAAGTGAACACCTATGTGCAGACAATCTCCGTCACTTTCATGTATAAGAATTTCTTTTCTGGGGCTGGGAAGGTGGCTCAGTAGTAGAGTGCTTGCCTTGCATGCATGAGGCCCTGGGTTCGATTCCTCAGCACCACATAAGCAAAAAGGAAAAAGCCAGTACTGGCGCTTATGGCTCAAGTGGTAGAGTGCTAGCCTTGAGCTGAAGAGCCCAGAGTTCAGGCCCTACGACCAGACCTCCCCCCCAAAAAAAGAATTTCTTTTCTATGCTCCTAATCACCTACACAGAGAGTACATGAGTTGCCCTTGAATTGTCTTGGAAGATCTTTTTTGGGATACTGTAGTTTCACATCCTTTGTTCCCTATGTAGCCAGATGATATGTATTCAATAACAAAACTGTTGCAGGCAAAAGTATCCACCCTGACACACAGAGGAACTTGGATTACAGAAATGCCACAAATAAGTGGGAGGTACAGCAGTACTTTTCAAAATTGAATAGATTACCTATTTATTAGAAAGCCGGGTGCTGCAATAGACAATAAATAAAAATAAAAAAATTACATATGACATCAAATTACAAAGTTCCAGGGCATTTCCCTACTCTTGAGAACTAGAGTAATCATATTAAAAATAAACAAATGAAAAGACGAATGTTTTATACCAAATTTCAAAACATACTATCTGTTATCCAAGGGAAATGCAATAAGCATGCATTTTTAATCTAGTAACATCATATGGTATGAAGAATCAGTTTAACTGATTCATAGAAATCAATACAATGCAGATAAAACATCCGATATCTCAAGTGTCAACTTAGCAGAATACTTTCTATATATGGTGTCTATTTTACATATTATCCAACCCTATCCATCCAACAATGGCAGAAGGCTCTTCCTGAGAAAGTCCAGAGACCCGTCTACTATGAGTGCTCAATGTAGACCTGTTCCCATTCTCTTTTATTTGGGCTTGTGATAGACTGACTATCTGTTAACTTGCCAAAGGCACAATTTGAACAGGCTTCCAGTAATGATATTTTAGGTCTCAGAAAAACAGGGAAATTGAAGACAGAGGGAAAATCTACCAGATCCCTGAAGGATTGCTATCATTGTGCTAAATCTGTAGCTTCCTACTAACACTTGAACAAACTGCAGTAATTGCCACTCCAACCACATGTCCAAAAAGTGGCTTTCCAAATATTGGCCTATTTTCTCTTTGGTAAATCAAGACACACTATAAACACTATTGTGGCCCCATTTTACTTAAACTTTTAGCTATGGTTGGCCCAAGGGACAGTTGACCTTACCAACTTTGTAAATTTTAGGTCATCACACAATCACTTAATTGCCCTTAAACATGAAAAATACCTACCCATATAAGTCTGCATTTCATACTTATTACTGTTTTTCTTCATTTGTCATGTTTTACATATTTGTGTATCCCAGGGCTTAGATCTGTAATATTCCTTCTCATGGTTGTTACTACTGAGTCCAGTAATTATTTCTGTATTTTTCTCCAGCTCTGTTTTCTTTAATTCAAGTCCTTAATAGCATCCTGTCTACTGACAACTCCTAGCTACTGATTTTAGTAAACTCAAAAGATCCCAAAGTGAGCTTTGATCTCTGTCTACAAACCAATCCCTCATTACTATTTTATTAAGTGATAACTCTTCCAGCTCTCTTGTCAAATAACTTGGAGACATTTCAGACTTACATACTTTTTGACACCTCATATTTAATCTATGACCAGGTTTGGACAAATTAACTCACTCTATATTTTAGGAACCTTATATATGGTATATGAGTGCTAGTACGATGACTTAAATTTGGGAACTAGGTTCTTTTATTTTTCTTTTTATGGGGGGGGTGTCCGGTCGTGGGGCCTGACCTCTGGGCATGGGTGCTGTTCTTCAGCTCTTCAGCACAAGACTAGTACTCTACCACTTGAGCCACATCGCCACTTTCAACTTTTTTTCTTTTTGCTTATGTGGTGCTGAGGAATTGAATCCAGGACTTCATGCATTCAAGGCAATCACTCTACCACTGAGCCACCTTCCCAGCTCCTTACTTTACTTTTTTGCTCAGGCTTTATTTGGTATAAAGATCACCTACAATGTCATTACCCACACCTTTTTCATTTAAAAAATATGTATATTCTGTAGCAATGTTATTACCATTATAACCATAATTAGGAAGATAATGTAGGTTTATCTGTTCCATACATTGTGAAAGGTAATGAATGTGAAACTTACGGCATATCCTCAGATATGCCTGGTGGAAACCTGGATTTGTATTATGGGTCTACAGTTGATCAGTATTAAGTACTTGGGAAATTTGTTTGGCCTTGTTGTCTACTTCTGTTTTTAATAAAACACTTAATTCATTTCCTAACTGGAAGAACTATCATGAGCACTAAAATTACCCTAATGCAGGTGCAGTGCTTGGAATGGGGTCTGGACATTGTGTAGTAGGTCCCAAAGAAGTCAGCTTCCATCAACATAGGCACAGCCTTAAGAAAGATATACCCAACTGATGTTAATATGGGTGAAAATTTGTCTTTACAAAAAAAGGTCTTTTCTTCATATGAAACAATTAAAGTAATGTTGGGCTGTCCTGTGGCTTTTACTCTGAATGAGTTTTGCCTAAATTTTATTCTTACTCTATTAGTGGTAGCAGTAGCATTCTTTAGTGCTACCCTTCATGTTTCTAGTTCTGTGTTCCATTTGGAATATTATTGTAACTTAGTTTATAATCTTTGTTATCAGAATAAATAAACTACAACTGCTGAAGTTTTAAATAAAGAGACAATTTTAGGTGTGCATTATATTTATGTGCTTAATACTTTCCTGAAATTATTCCTTTTAGGTTATATATCCCAAACAAATTATTTTTATGTTTCTTATATAATTTATTATATGATTTCTTAGAGATCCATAAATAAAACATCTCAAAACAGGAAAAGAGTATGTAAGAAGTCATAAAAATATTATTATGGTGTCTTAATGGCTAAGTGTCAAGAACATGTAACAAATCAGTTGGAAGATTGATTTGTTCTTTTTGCTATTCTCTCACCCTTCATTGTAGAAACCTTCTCACTATGAAGTGCCAAGTGTTCGGGACCTTTCAAACCTTGTCTCACTGACAGAAGTGATGGGATTAGGACATGTACTCCTATGACTAGCTCTTAGGAAGTTCACAATAAAGCAATACCAATACATCTAAAGAAACTTTTGTGAGTGGTGTGTATTGACTTCCTCAATTGCCAAAATTAAATTCATATGTCAAAACATCAAATTACTTACATTATAATATATGCAGTTCAACTGGCATCACTAACACATCTATAAATCAAGTGCAAACTAAAAGCTCTATATCAAAACCCAACATCTAAGGCAATGGTGGAAATACAAGATTATACACAATATATCTAATGGAGTGAGATATTTACACTCACAATGAGCAATGATAGCTGAATATTTAACCAAGCTTGGAAAGTTCAGGTGTCTACTAACTATGTGATTAGAGATGCGGAGTTGACCTTGGTATCAAGATTGGAGGTAAATTTCAAAGGCAGCTAAGGTTGCTGCTGTATTGTAGCTCAATACAGTGTGATCCTGCCTGATAATGGTAAAGCACAGAGTAGAAGCTAAGCCAGTAAAATGTATAGGAAGGATTTTCCACTGAGAATAATTGCAGGGGGTCATCGTCACTTTTGTGTTGAAAATGTACAGCCCATCATTCTACTTTAAACTCTAGAGTATTTCTGATCTGAAGACAATTATAACAAACCTACGTGCTGTGATTGCTAAGCAGCTTAGGTGTGTATTATTGTAATATATGTAAAATCTTTATAGGTATGGAGTGCCCTGACCTTCACACTTCATTCTGTGTTGTGAAGTTTCATGGAGAAATGTTCATAATTATGCAATTCACACTCATCTAAGTCTGAATCAGGCAACTGAGATAACACATTAGGATCATCACTCCAGTGACGTGGTTTGTGACCTATGAAATAAATAACATTATTTCACAATATATATGCGTTTCTGAAAATTTATGCAATACCAAATACCAAATGTACAAAAGGGACAATTGTCCATCGCTTATATTATCAGAAGATAAGATACTCCTGAATTATACTTTCTTGCTAGAGGATCACAGGGTGACTGCTGATATTTGGTATCTTTTCATGTGCTCCTATACATTTGTGAATTTTCTTTGAGGAAGTGTTTTTCCATAGTTTGTTTTGAGGTGTTCAAAATATCAGTACTGTCACTAACCACAACCATGGAATAGCAAAGATGACGGGATACCTGGCCAAAGAACTGAGAAATCACAGGAAGTGATGGGAAAGAAGACACCAGAGGACCTAAAGCCTCATTGCCAGGTTCCAGAACGCCAAATCCCACTTAACATGCTTTATATTCATTCTACTGCAGGGGAGGGGGAGTGAGTGGCTACAGGTAGGTCCACAAACTAAGGCATCAATCTAGCTTGTGATTACAACTATTAACTTAGGTATTGTTTGTATACATAGTGATAATTGAATCCCTTATTTTTAGGGAGCAGAAGGGAACAATTGTCATTATGCAATCACAACCACCATTAAAACAAAGAACCTCAGGGAAGTTAGGGAGTGAAGGGATGGTAGGGGGAAAACAATGGAGGGGCTAACAAAACTCAATAGGAAGTGTACTCATTACCTTGCTCATGTAACTGAAACCCTCTGTATAGTATCTTTACAATAAAAAATAAAAAAAGAAAAGAATCCGAAGGCTTGAAGGAAATTCAGTCCCTCACTTTTTTGAGTGTGTTTTTACTCATACATAACTTTTCTGTAAACTTCTAGTTGAGAGTATTACAGAAACAAATAATTTGCCGGGAAGTTCCAGTAAGATGGCCGAGGAGAAGCTGGAGGCTAAACAAGCTCTCACATAGAAAGCAGATTTAAAGTTCCAGTGAACAGTCCTAAGCCAGAGAATCACACCAAGTGTGCCATCACAGGACAAAGAGTTAGGCCATAGAGGGAAAATCCAGGGAAGGAGACAGATTGGAGCACTTGCCAGGAGATGCCACTGCTGCAGCAGCTGTGTCAGGGGTGGCCATACCAACCATACCTGAAACAGAGAGAGTCCGTGAGAAGGAACCAGCAAGAACTGACAAGGAGCAGACATCTTCATCCTGTAGTTCGCAGACCAGAGATGACCCAGGAACCAAGACGCGGCTTGAGTAGAGGCCTAACGTCCTCACTTCCTCTCAGGGAGCAGAGGAGGGAAGGCCATCCCCCCCACCCCCAGTACCGGAGATCTCCATCTTGGATACTGACAAAGCTCGGTGGAGCTGCTAGCTACAATTCAGGCATTGGAAGAAAACTAGAGTCATTTAGCAGGTCACAAGAACCTAAAGTGACCTGCAGACTCAGCTCCAGCCAGGGAAAAGTCACTCAGCTCAAGCATCAGCCCCAGGAATGGCTTTCTTCACTGGGTTATCAGAGACAGAGGGTGCCCCTCTCTTTAGCAGCCTTGACAATCTATTGAAATTTAGTAAACATA
Source organism: Dipodomys merriami (assembly GCF_024711535.1). Classification (NCBI taxonomy): domain Eukaryota; kingdom Metazoa; phylum Chordata; class Mammalia; order Rodentia; family Heteromyidae; genus Dipodomys; species Dipodomys merriami. The sequence goes on along the minus strand of NW_027206194.1, from coordinate 551,742 downwards.
AACCCAGAGAGTGGCTCCTGGCTGGGCTCAACTCTACCCAGAACCTAGCCTCATCACAGCATCTCCAAACTTCAGGAAATGCCATCTCCCTCTTTTGTGACACTCAAAGCAGATCTCCCTCTCATTGAACTAGCTTGGGAAGAGGATCACAAAATCCAGGGTAAAGCAGAGCATTTATCTGCCTGTGCAAACATATTGACTTGAGAAACCAACCAAGCCACAGGAAATTCAAACACCACAAGTAGACCAGAGAATCCAACAAGAGGCTGGTTATGGACACGAGGGAGATACAGGATTTTTCCCACGCCTCCCAAAAAAATCAAAAAACTTTTTTTCATTTTTTTGCAACTTCTATAATTTTTTTTTTTACTCCATCATAGCAGAGCACACACCAATAATCGTCCAACTCTTCAATGAAATTGAAAGAGAAAGTTCGCAAGCTAACACATTTTATGAAGCCATCATAACCCTCATCCCAAAACCAGGCAGGGACTCATCAAAGAAAGAAAACTATGAACCCATTTTTTGATGAACATTGATGCAAAATTTCTCAACAAAATTTTGGCCAATCAACCCAACGATCAAACAGGATTCATTTCAGGGATGCAAAGCTGGTTCAATATACACAAATCAATTAATATTATTCATCACATCAACAGGAGCAAGGATAAGAACCACCTGGTTATCTCAATAGATGCAGAAAAAGCATTCGACAAGATCCAACACCCCTTTATGATGAAGGTTTTGGAAAAATTAGGAATCCATGGAACATTCCTCAATACAATAAAGGCTGTATATGACAAACCTACAGCCAACATTATATTTAATGATGAAAAACTGAAGCCATTTCCTGTTAACTCAGGAACAAGACAAGGATGTCCATTCTTTACACTTCTCTTCAATCTAGTATGAGAATGCATAGCTACAGCAATAAGACAAGATCCAAACATAAAGGGGATCCAAATAGGGAAAGAAGAAATAAAACTCTCCCTCTTTGCAGATGACATGATCTTGTATTTAAAGAATCCCATAGACTCCACTCCCAAATTATTCAAGTTGATTCAAAACTTTGGCAAAGTAGCAGGGTATAAAATTAACCCTCCAAAATCAATGGTTTTTCTTTATGCAAACAATGAGAAAGGTGTGGCTGAAATTAGGAAAGCAACTCCATTTGTAATAGCCCCACAAAAAATAAAATACCTAGGCATTAACATAACCAAAGAAGTGAAGGAACTCTATGATCTAAACTTTAAAAACTTGAAAAAGGAAATCAAAACAGAACATAGAAAATGGCAAAACCTCCCCTGCTCCAGTATTGAAAAGATTAACATCGTGAAAATGACAATACTTCCCAAGGCTATCTACAAATTCAATGAGATACCTATCAAAATTCCAACATCATTCTTCAAGGAAATAGAAGAGGCAATCCAAAAATTCATATGGAACAATAAAAGACCCCGAATACCAAAAACGCTCATCAACAGAAAGAATGCTGCTGGAGGAATATCAATACCAAATTTGAGACTCTACTATGAAGCCATAGTAAACAAAACAGCTTGGTACTGGCACAAGAACAGACCTGAGGACCAATAGAATAGAATTGAAAAGCCAGAAATGAACCTACAGACCTATAGCCATCTAATCTTTGATAAGGGATGTAAAAAAATTGAACGGAAGAAAGACAGCCTCTTCAGTAAATGCTGCGGGAAAAATTGGTTAACTACTTGTAGAAATCTAAAGATTGATCTTATATATCACCCTGCACCAGAATCAACTCCAAATGGATCAAAGTCCTCAGAGTCAAAGCAGACACTCTGAAAACATTACAGGATGGAATAGGAGAAAACCTAGGTCTCCTTGGCCCAGGCCCAAATTTTCTTAATAGAGTCATGGAAACACAACAAATCAAAGAAAGGTTGGACAAATAGGATTGCATGAACTTGCAGAACTTCTGCATGGCAAAGGACATAGCTAGGTAGATCAATATAAAGTCCACGGATTGGGAGATCTTCACCTACCATAAAACGGACAAGGGTCTCATATCTAAAATATACTTAGAACTCAAAAAATTAAATCTGCCAACAACAAATCCTCAATGAAACAACTGCCCTATAAATAAGTGGGCTAATGACTTAAAGAGAAACTTCTCTGAAGAAGAAAGAAGGATGGCCAATAGACACATGAAGAAATGCTCAACCTCCCTAGACATAAAAGAAATGCAAATCAAAACAACATTAAGATACTACTTCACCCCAGTTAGAATGGCAAAAATCAAGAACTCTAATAACAACAGATGCTGGAGGAGATGTGGAGAGATGGGAAACTTACTTCATTGTTGGTTGGAGTGTAAACTTGTTCAACCACTTTGGAAAGTAGTATGGAGGTTCCTCAGAAGACTCCACATAAAGTTCCCCTATGACCTAGCAATCCCACTTTTGAACATGTACCCAAATATTTACAAACAAGACCACACTAAAGCTACCAGCACAACTATGTTTATTGCAGCATTATTTACCATAGCTAAGATATGGAACCAACCCAAATGCCCCTCAGTAGATGAATGGATCAAGAAAATGTGGTATATATACACAATGGAATTCTATGCCTCCATCAAAAAGAATGACATTGCCCCATTTGTTAGGAAATGGAAAGACTTGGAAACAATTATATTAAGTGAAGAAAGCCAAACTCAAATGAACAGAGGTCCCATGCTTTCCCTTATTTCCAAAATCTAGTATATGTATGAGTCAAGCAGAAAAGGTCAGATAAGGTGATGTTAGGAAAATGAACCCTAAGATATGTATTTAAAAGTTTTTTTTCTTTCACGCATTTGTTTCTAATGCATTTATAAGATTATTTTTCTGTTGCTTTTTATGTTCCTCCCCCACATTATGAATCCCACTTTCACTGTATTTGATGTCAGTATAAATTGTGGAGGGGAAAGGGAAAAAATAGTCGTTTAAATAAAGATACAGAAGATGGTGGAGGAGAAGCTGGAATCTGAACAAGCTCTCGCATAGAAAGCAGTTTTAGAGTTCCAGTGAACAATCCTAAGCCAGAGAATCACACCAAGTGTGCCATCACAGGACAGAGAGTTAGACAAGAGAGGGGAAGCCAACACAAGGAGACACATCTGAGCACCTACCAGCAGCCGCCGCCGCGGCGGCAGGGTCGCGGCAGCGCCAGGATCGCCGCAGAGACCGCAGCCACGGCCATACCTGAGTGCTCACACAGAGAGTCCGAGATGAAGGAGCCAGACGCAGTGGGCGAGCAGATTCTACTCAACACCAGCAAGAACCAACAAGGAGCGGACATCTTCATCCTGCAGTTTGCAGACCAGAGACGACCCAGGACCCAAGACTCGGGGTGAGTTCAAGCCCGACGTCCTCACTCCTTCTCAGCGAGCAGAGGCGGGAAGGCCACCGCTCCCCCCCCCCCCGCAGCACCGGTGATCTCCATCTTGGATACGGACAAAGCTCGGAGGAGCTGCTAGCTCCAACTCAGGCCTTGGAATAAAACGAGTCATTTAGCAGGTCACAAGAACTGAACGTGAAGTGACCTGCCAGAGTCAGCTCCATCCAAGGAAAAGTCACCCAGCTCAGGCACCAGCCATTGGAGTTGCTTTCCTCACTGGGTAACTAAAGCCAGAGGCTGCCCCTCCCTCTAGCAGCCTCCACAATCAATTGAAAAACAGAAACCCTGAGAATGGCTCCAGGCTGGGCTCTGTGAGTTTTTCACAAAATAGCCCCAGGGAAAAGCTACTGTTTGTTGAAAGGCCTCAACTCTACCAAAACTTAGCCTCATCACCCCTCTTTTGTGATTCTCAAAGCAGATCACCCTCCCATTAAACTAACCTGGGAGGGGGATCTCAAAATCTTGGGTAAAGCAGAGCATTTTTCTGCCTGTTCGAAAAAACTGACTTAAGAAACCAATCAAGCTACACGACCTCAAGCTGACCAGAGACTCCAACAAGAGGCTGGTTACAGACAAAAGGGAGATACAGGATTCTTCCCACCCCTCCAAAAAAATATTTAAAAAAATCAAAGAACTTTTTTTTTCTTCTTCTTCTTCTCTTTTTTCTTTTTCTTTTTTTTGGTACCTTATATATATATATATAATTTTTTTTTCCTTTTCTAAAACTTTTGTTAATCTTTAATTTTTTCCTTTTTTGAAAAAATAATTGTTTTCCAGCTATTTTTTCCCTCTCATAATTTTTATTTTAGGAATACATGAATGTGCGTTTTCCTTTCTTTTCTTGTCTTCTTTCTCTTTTTCTTTCTTTCTTAATTAACTTTTTGTTTTTTGTCTAGCTCTACTGAACCTCTGATCTTTTTTCTCCCTTTCTTATCTTTTTCACCTTTTCCTCTCTTTTGTTCTTCTGTATGTGACTTAACTTTTGTCCTGCACATCCTCAGATAAACCGATAGATAACTAGTAGACCCTATCACCCATTGTGTACACACTTAATCCACAAATTTATTACTCAATCCAAAACCTCTGACACTTAAATTTCTTAATAGCAGTACTACCTCTTTATACCTATAAAATATTTTAAGCATTTTTTTAAGTTTTTCACATCTCCTCTATCTCCCTCCTGTTTTCTCAATATATTCACATTCCTATCTAAATAGGTGGTCTTTCAATCTCCATATCTATATTAATTTGTACGATTCTATTTTTTTCTGGTCTCTTTTCATTTCATTTCTCTTTCTTCTTTTTCTCTCTCTCTCTACTTGCATCCTACCCAACCTATTTCCTTTATTGAGATTAGGACATACTTAACTCTCCCTGTGCCTCCCCACACCAATCTATTCCTATTTTTTACCCACATCTCTCCCTAACCCTAAAAATTTCTGGTTTTCCAAATTCTTCTCTGCTGTTCGAAGCCCATTAACATATAGTTGTTTGATGTTGAATAGATGTATCTGTTGAACGAGATTGTATCTGTAGTCTATTGACTGTATAAATGCAAACGTTGGTCGATGGTTGCCTTAAGATAGTGTTCTAGCACAAAACTGGTACTATTTTCATCTCAAATGGGCAGAGTAAGCCAGAAAAACACAAGAAAAATGACAAATCCGGGTATCTCAATTCCCAATTTTGATAATCAGGGGTCAGAACAGATAATGAACAATCCAGAGGAGAGTTCCCAAATAGCTCTACAAACATTGGTGGCAAACATGATAAATGAGAAGTTTGACAACTTACAAAGGACTCTGTATGAGCGTGATAGGGAGAGAGAGGAGGCATCCCAAAAATTTATACAGGAATATCATAAGCGTGAGGAAGCTACTCAAAAACTGATACAGGATTTGCATGAACAACTTGAGAATACTCAAAGAGAAAGGGAAGAATGGCGCAAGCAGGCTGAGAACACTCAAAGAGAACTGCAGGAATCCCACGAACTTGAGGAAGCTAATCAAAGAGTAATTCAGGAATTGAGAGACCAGGTAGAGAATACACAAAGATCACTAAAGGCATTCATGGAATCCATCAACAAAGAGCTGAAGGAAGTCAGGGAGACCACAAAAGTAATGCTGAATGGAACCCAACAGAAGGAATGGGAGTCCAAAGAAACCATAACCAATCAACTAAGTGATTTGAGAACAAACACTGAACACCAAATTAAGGAAGTAAAGAAATTCATACAAGACCTAAAACAGAGCTTCAACAAAGAACTTGAAGCCATCAAAGCTGACCAATTAGAAGGAAAAGAGATAAAAAAACAAAGTAGAGAGTCTTGACAGCAGATTAGACCATGCAGAAGATCGAATCTCAGGGATTGAAGACAGCCTAGATATTATAGAGAAGGAACATAGAACCATATAAGACAAGTCCAAGAAATATGATAGATCTATCCAACACCTGGAAGACACCATCAGAATGGCTAATCTAAGGATAAGGGGGGGAGAGGAGCACCTAGAAACAGAAGTTAATGGTCTCGGAAATTTGTTTAACAAGATCCTAGCAGAGAACTTCCCAAACATACAAAAAGATAGGCCTATTCACATACAAGAAGCTTTTAGAACCCCAAATAGACCAGACCAGAATAGGACATCCCACCGTCACATTATAATCCACACAGGATCAACTCAGACCAAGAAAAGATCCTTAAAGCTGTCAAGGAGAAAAGGATAATCACCTATAATGGGAAACCAATTAGAATCACCTCAGATTTCTCAGCAGAGTCAATCAAAGCAAGAAAAGCCTGGAATGATGTATGCCATGCCCTAAAAACAAACAACTGTCAACCAAGAATACTGTACCCAGCTAAACTCTCCTTCATAACTGAAGGCCAAATAAAAACCTTCCATAGCAAAGAAAAATTGAAACAATACATCTCCAACAAACCAGCCCTACAAAAGATTCTTAAAGATGTCCTACACATAGAAAACCAACAAGACTGCAACAAAGGCCAAGAAAATGCACACAAACGGAGAATCCAAGAACCATAGGAAGAACCCAGTTTTCGCAGCCCCCAAGAAGGTGGATAACATGGCAGGAACTCCCAAGTACCTCTCAGTCCTATCTCTTAAGGTTAATGGACTGAACTCTCCCATTAAGGGACATAGATTCTCTAGTTGGATAAAAAAACAGGACCCTTCTATCTACTGCCTTCAGGAGTCACATCTTGCCCGTAAAAACAAACACATTTTCAATGTTAAAGGCTGGAACAAAATCTCCCAAGTAAACAGACCCCACAAACAGGCAGGAGTTGCAATCCTAATATCAGATAAAATAGACTTCAAATTAAAATTCGTGAGAAGAGATAAAGAAGGTCGCTACATACTAATTAAAGGATCTCTCCTTCAGGAGGATATTACAATTCTAAATATCTATTCGCCAAAAAATAGAGCACCAAATTTATCAAAGAAACACTACGTTCCTTCAATCGCATATAGATCAAAAGACATTAATTGTTGGGGATTTTAACACACCACTCTCCCCACTAGATAGATCAACTCGGCAAAAACTCAACATAGAAACGGCAGATCTAAACAGCTGCATAGATCAAGTAGACTTAACAGACATCTACTGAACATTTCACCCAGCAGCATCAGAATACACGTTTTTCTCAGCAGCACATGGAACATTTCCTAAAATAGACCACATTTGAGGCCTCAAAGCAAACTTGTCTAAATTCAGAAACAGTGAAGTTATACCTTGCATTCTCTCTGACCACGAGGGAATAAAATTAGAACTCAACACCAAAAGCCACCAAAGAATGTCCGGTATCACATAGAGGCTGAACAACACACTGCTGAATCAAGAGTGGGTCATGGAAGAGATTAGAATGGAAATTCAAATGTTCATGCTATTCAATAAAAATGAACACACAAATTACCAGCTTCTCGGGAACACAGCAAAAGCAGTACTCAGAGGCAAGTTTATAGCTCTGAGCTCCTACATCAACAAATTGGAGAGATCTGAAACCAACAATTTAATGACATATCTAAACATCCTTGAAAAGAGCAGCAAGATAAACCCCAATCCAGTAGACAGAAAGAAATAATCAAAATTAAATCAGAATTAAATGAATTAGAATCCAAAAAAACTATAGAAAGAATCAACAAAACAAAGAGTTGGTTCTTGAAAAAACTTAACAAAATTGACAGACCCTTAGCAAATCTTATGAGAAAAAGAAGAGAACACACCCAAATTAACAAACTCAGAGATGAGAATGAAAACATCACCACAGAAACAACCAGATTTAGAACATTATAAGAGAATACTTCTCAAAACTTTATGCTAATAAATTTGAGAACTTGACAGAAATGGACCTTTTCCTAGCAAATATTGACATGCCAAAACTAAACCAAGATGAGTTAAACCACCTTAACAGGCCCATATCAAGCATTGAAATAGAAACAGCAATAAGAGACCTCCCACCTAAGAAAAGTCCAGGTCCGGATGGTTTTACAGCGGAATTTTACAAGGCCTTCAAAGCAGAGCTCACAACAATACTCCTCCAAATCTTCAATGAAATTGAAAGAGAAAGCTCACTACCGAACACATTCTATGAAGCCGTCATAACCCTCATCCCAAAATCAGGCAGGGACTCATCAAAGAAAGAGAACTATAGACCCATTTCTTTGATGAACATTGATGCAATACTTCTCAACAAAATTTTGGCCAATAGACTTCAACAATTCATCCAAAAAATCATACACCATGATCAAACAGGATTCATTTCAGGGATGCAAAGCTGGTTCAATATACGCAAATCCATTAATATTATTCATCACATCAACAGGAGCAAGAATAAGAACCACATGGTTATCTCAATAGATGCAGAAAAAGCATTCGACAAGATCCAACACCCCTTTATGATGAAGGTTTTGGAAAAATTAGGAATCCATGGAACATTCCTCAATACAATGAAGGCTGTATATGACAAACATACAGCCAGAATTATACTCAATGGTGAAAAACTAAAGCCATTTCCTCTTAACTCAGGAACAAGACAAGGATGCCCACTCTCTCCACTTCTCTTCAATCTAGTATTAGAATGCCTAGATACAGCAATAAGACAAGATGCAAACATAAAGGAGATCCAAATAGGGAAAGAATTAATAAAACTCTCCCTCTTTGCAGATGACATGATCTTATATTTAAAGAATCCCATAGACTCCACTCCCAAATTACTCAAGCTGATTCAAAACTTTGGCAAAATAGCAGGTTATAAAATTAACCCCAAAAAATCAGTGGCTTTTCTATATGCCAACAATGAGAAAAGTGTGGCTGAAATTAGGAAAGCAACTCCATTTGTAATAGCCCCACAAAAAATAAAATACCTAGGAATTAACTTAACTAAAGAAGTGAAGGACCTCTCTGATGAAAACTTTAAAATCTTAAAAAAGGAAATCACCCCAGAACTTTAAAAATGGCAAAACCTGCCGTGCTCCTTGATTGGAAAGATTAACATCGGGAAAATGGCAATAATTCCCAAGGCTATCTACAAATTCAACACAATACCTATCAAAATTCCACCCTCATTCTTCAAGGAAATAGAAGAGGCAATCCAAAAATTCATATGGAACAATAAAAGACCCCGAATACCAAAAACACTCCTCAACGGAAAGAACACTGCTGGAGGAATATCAATACCAAACTTCAAACTCTAGTATAAAGCCATAGTAATCAAAACAGCTTGGTATTGGCATAAGAACAGACCTCAGGATCAGTGGAATAGAATTGAAAACCCAGAAATGAACCTACAGACTTATAGCCATCTAATCTTTGATAAGTGAGCTAAAACAATAGAATGGAAGAAAGACAACCTCTTCATTAAATGGTGCTGGCAAAATTGGTTAACTACATGTAGAAAACTCCAGCTAGATCCTTATATATCACCCTGCACCAGAATCAACTCCAAATGGATCAAAGACCTCAGAGTCAAAACACACACTCTGAAAACATTACAGAATGGAATAGGAGAAACCCTAGGTCTCCTTGGCTCAGGCCGAAATTTTCTGAATAGAGACCCGGAAACACAACAAATCAAAGAAAGGTTGGACAAATGGGATTGCATAAAGTTGCAGAGCTTCTGCAGGGCAAATGACATAGCTAGCAAGATCAATGGAAAGCCCACAGATTGGGAGAAGATCTTTACTAGCCATACAACGGACAAGGGTCTCATATGTAAAATATACTTGGAACTCAAAAAATTTAACCACCCAACAACAAATCCTCAAAGAAACAACTGCCCAATAAATAAGTGGGTGAAAAACTTAAAGAGAAACTTCTCTGAAGAAGAAAGTAGGATGACCAATAGACACATGAAGAAATGTTCAAAATCCCTAGCCATAAAAGAAATGCAAATCAAAACAACATTGAGATATCACCTCACTCCAGTTAGAACGGCAAAAATCAAGGACTCTAACAACAACAGATGCTGGAGGGGATGTGGACAGAAAGGAACCTTACTTCATTGTTAGTGGGAATGTAAACTTGTTCAACCACTTTGGAAAGCAGTATGGAGCTTCCTCAAAAGACTTCACATAGAATTCCCCTATGACCCAGCAATCCCACTTTTGGGCATTTACCCAAATGTTTACAAACAAGACCACACTAAAGCTACCAGCACAACTATGTTTACTGCAGCATTGTTTACCATAGCTAAGATATGGAACCAACCCAGATGCCCCTCAGTAGATGAATGAATCAAGAAAATGTGGTATATATACACAATGGAATTCTATGCCTCCATCAGAAAGAATGACATTGCCCCATTTGTTAGGAAATGGAAAAACTTGGAAAAAATGATATTAAGTGAATTAAGCCAGGCCCAAAGAAACATAGGTCCCATGATTTCCCTTATTTGTAGTATCTAGCATATGTATGAGTCAAGCGGAAAAGGTCAGATAATGTGATGTAAGGGAAATGAAACCTTAGATGTGTATTTTAATGTTTTTTTCTATCATGCATATGTTTCTAAAGCATTTATAAGATTATCTCTTTGTTGCTTTGTATGTCCATCCCCCACAGTATAACCCCTGCTTTCAATATATTTGATGTCAGTATAACTTGTGGAGGAGATGGGGTAAAACCAGTTGTTTAAGGATACAGGTGGATCTGTTGCAACAATGAGAAGTACAAGTTGTCATGTCCAAAACTAGCTTTACAACGTCGGTGCGGGGGGTGGGGGGTGGGGAAGGAGAAGGATTGGGATTGGACTAAAAGTTGGGAATAAGCCATCTAAATTGATGACTGGCCATGTTGCTACATGTCTACCATCCCAACTACAGAGGACCAGGCCTGGGGGAGCATACCTGTCACATCTCTGCGGACCTCGATCCAGCCCAGTCAGAGCATATATTGAGTCTCTGTTTCATAAATGCCCAAGACAGAAAGTTGGCTCATCAGAGCCAGATTGAAGAAACAAGCAGGGGTCATGGTGCCCCCAGGAGGGGTCCCTCGGTAGGGATGATTTGGGCGTGGCCACTCACCTGTGCTGCTGGGAGAAGCTGCTGTAGGCTGCTCCAGGTGGGGCTACAAGTGATGGCAGTGGGATTGTGGACAAATAGGCCCAAAGTAGAGAACCAGGTCCAGGGATCAGGTTGGGGCTTTAATTGGGCTGGCAGCATGACATTGGCTGATATTTGAAATCTCGAAACTTAGGAAAGGGGGAAAGCTGCTGGGGCGAAGGCAGGCTTCTCCATTTCCCACTTGTCGCCTTGAGTCTCTTCCTCACTACTCAAACACCTCACCTTCCTCAACTGCTGTTAGTGGTGTAAACTAACAGTGGGAATCCCGGTGCTACTAGGCAACATTGAATGTGGGCGTGGCTATCATTCTTGTATCCCATTGGTGAGAAAGAACCATGAAAAAATGGGGGTATGGCCGGAATCCTGTGATGCAAGCAGCATGGGCAGAGTCAAGAAGTTAGCATCTCCCCAGCCCTTTTCCCAGGGAACAATGTCAATTCAGTTGGAGACAAGAGGGTGACCAACTTTAACCGGATGGCTGCACAGATTATTGTGTATGTCTGTTTGTTGCCAGTCCTGGACCTTGAACTCAGGATCTGGGCACAGTCTGTGAGCTACTTTTGCTCAAGGCTGGCCCTCCAAACTAGAGCCACAGCACTTCTGGCTTTGTTGTCACTGAAGTTGGAAAGGGGTCTCAAGGACTTTCCTGCCTAGGATGACTTCAACCATGATCCTCCAATCACAGCCTTGTAAGTATCAACGAGGACTGCTGAGAGCCACTGGTGCTTGCTTAATCACTGGTCTTGCTGATGTTCTTGGACAAACAGGTTAGTTCCCTATCCTTGGGTTTAAGTGTTGGGAGCTGTAGCCCACAGTTCGAATCCTGGTCCTGCCACCTCCAAATGGCAGAAGATCCAAAAAACTTACTCCTATCCATATGATTAACAATAGAATGTGATGTGTGTCATCATTGAATGAGCAGTTCTTGAATGATTCCAATATAAAATTATACACAATTATATTATAGGACACTGATCTATGTTAGTTAATATTTTATTGAGCATTTAAACAATCACATTAATAAAATGGAGGCATAATGAAATAACTAAGAATTGGGTCTCACATACTATAAAGGAGCCATTTTTCTGCCAGGACTGGTTTTGGAACTCATGGTCTTGGTAACTCTGATGCACTTTGTGGGAAAGGAAAGCTGGTTTCCTTGAAGTCAAGAAATTCAAGTCTGTTCCTTAGGCCTGAAATAGATCCCCACCACTAAAAAACATCCTATTCATGTACAATTTACGTATATGGTTTATATTTATAAAGATATGTTGACTATATTTCATTCAGTGCAGTTATTTAATTTTTTATTTTATTCATGCATTGCATTGAACATTTATTTTATTGACTATTATGTCACATAAAACATTGATTACATGGGCCTGGGAAGGTAGCTCAGTGGTAGAACTTTTGCCTTGCATGTATGAGGCCCTGGGTTCGATTCCTCATAAGCAAAAAGAAAAAAGGCAGAAGTGGCACTCTGGCTCAAGTGGTAGAGTGCTAGCCTTGAGCTGAAGAGCTGAAGGACAGCGCCCAGGCCCAGAATTCAAGCTCCAGGACCAAACCCCCCCACACACAAAAAGCATTTATTACATTAATTACATAGGATATATGTCTGCATATGTATTCCACTTCATACCTGACACCCAGGACTTTCACAGAAAGGGAAAATATGTGTCACCCTCAGCTTCTTACTCCACAATTCATTTTTTTCCCAGTGTTGGCATCTGAACTCATGGCCTACAAGCCGACAAGGCCCAATTCACGAATGGGTGAGTGTCAGCACTCCATCCTGGGGCAAATTGAGCTGACAGGCTTTTCCCAGGACCTGATATCAAGCCCCAGGAGTTAACAAAATAATAATATTGATATGAAGATGACAGTACATTAATAAATATATATCTTTATCGAGTGTAAGAGATATCTATATATTATTCAGTTATATAGATTACATTCCTACCAATTCTTGGGTTTTAATTATGCATCCATGTAATTAATATTATTGTTTTCATCCTTAATGAAATGAGTGTCCTGAAATTATTGTGTTCCTGTAAGTAATAAAATTCTTTTAATGCTTCATAAATATTAAATAAAGTCTATCAGCCTCTTGAAATGGTGCTGTCTAATTTTATAGGAGCATCATTCACGATCAACTCATTCAACCGTGACATTGAAAATATTCCATTGTTATTCCTATGGATGGGGGACCATTTTCTTAGTATCTCCTGCCATTGGTTGGAGTAAGGACAGGTACTCGAAATCAGGGACGATGTTGCCACATAGGCCTATGGCCTCCCCAATAGCCTGGCAGCTTTCACCAATGCAAGATGAAGTACCATTTGCAACAGTGCCATTCAGACCCACATTTTTTCTGTGCATTGCTTTCCCTGCAAGGCCTGGGGGTCTAGGATCCCAGGAGCAGCTATAGGTCTAGTGGCTGCACCCCAGCCTAGGTTGATCAAAGCTGAGCAGAGTTGCTACAACCTGAGTTCAAGCTCCATATTGAGAAAAGTAAAATTAAAAAAAAAAAGCTCCTTGGCTTGCAATTCATGCCGTTTACTCTTCTAGGCTTTGTATTTGAACTCAGGATGTGGGTAAATCTGGAGCAATGTGGATGAAGGGGAAGATCACCGTACTTGAAGATGAGAAAGTCAGGCCTGTTCACTAGTCCTGAATTCAAACCCAAGCTCTGGAAAACATACTAATTATATACATTGTAAAGATAGGATTTATAATTACCTGTAGATGTTCAGTCCATAGATGTTTGGTGTGGTTGTTCTTTGTATTTTTTGTTTTATTCATTTATTTACCATTGATTGTCCTGTGATGAAACCCATTCTGTTTATTTCATTGATGACATCCTATCACAGAGCATCTAGATTTGTAGAAATGTTCTCCACCATGACAGGATTCTCAGGATCACACAGGATATTCAGAAAAAAGGAAAACAAGTTTCACACTTGTCTTCTTACTCCACGATCCACTTGTTGGTAGTGTTGGGATCTGAACTCAGGGCCTAGTAGGACCAATTGGCCAATAAGTCAAGGTTAACACACCAACCTGTGAGCATCTTAGGAGCTAAGCCAGTCCCAGGATCTGACATTGATCCCCAAGGTGGTAGACTATAGTCATAAATTCATAATTTAAACATACAATCTATATTGACATACATCAGTCAAGAGCATATTGTGTTTAGTGAACTTCTCCTTATTTTGTATCTACATCATGGAGGTATTGTGTATTTTACTAAGTATGGTGACAGGGATAACTGTGCTGACATGAATGACAAAAGGTTCCCATGGTTATAGGGTTGTCTATGAATTCCCCTTCTTAGTTGATACTCAGGACTTTCACAGGAGAAGAAAACATGTGCAACAACTGGCTTCTGACATCAGGATAACTCTTTTGTCAGTGCTAGGATTTTAACTCAGGTGTGGGTAGCTCTGTTGCACTGTGGGGGAATGGGAAGCTCATCATCCTTGAAGACTAGAATGTCATACCTGGTCCAGGGCCTGATTTGAAGCCCAGCACTGGACAAAATAACAAGCCCACCTTTTTTAAACATAGGTCCTCTCTTTACCTACAGGTGTGGTATGCATCTTGCATTCAGTGTAGTTATTCTTTTTATTTTGTGTCTTATTCATTGATGAATTGTGCATTTTATTGAGTATGGTGACAGATATAACTGTGCTGACATGGATGACAACCTATTCCCATGGCTATAGAGTTCCCTATATAGCATTCTCCATCCTCAATGACATCCAGGACATGCACAGAACATGAAAACATGTGCAACCCTAGGCTTTTCACATCAGAATGAATCTTTTGGCAATGCTGGAATTTGAACTCAAAGCCTAGCAGGCACAATTGGTGAATGGGTCATGGTAAGCACACCAGCCTGTGAGCCTCTAAGGAGCTAGACCATTCCCGGGACCTGAGACTGATCCCTGGTAGGGGCCAATAAAGTCATAAATTCATAATTAAACAGAGGATCTATATTTCCAAACATGGGCGGGCAGCATCTTGCATTTGGTATAGTCATTCTCTTTATTTTGTGTCTTGTTCATTGATGTATTGTGTATGTTCTTAAGTATAGGTTGAGAGATATAATTGTGGTGAACTGGATGACACCCTTTTCCCATGAGTATAGAGTTGCCTAAACCTTCTCCATCTAGCAGAGACCCAGAATTTGTGCAGCACAGGAAAACAGGTGCAACAACTGTCTTCTCACATCAGGGTGAATTTTTGGCAGTGCTGGGACTCGAACTCGGGGCTTAAGAGGCCCAACTGAACAGTGGGTCCACGTGATCACACCAGACTGTGAGCCAGTAAGGAGCTGGTTTGTTCCCAGGAACTGAGATCGAGCTCTAGTGAGGCCAAAATAGTCCTCAATGCATCATTGAAACATGGGTTGTATATTCACATCCGTGTGTGGACTGCATCATGCATTGAGTGTACTTATTGTCTTTATTTTGTATGCTATTTATGAATGTATTGTGTAATTTCTTGAGTATATGATGACAGGTATAACTGGGCTAACATGTATAACAACTTATTCCCATGACCACAGGGTGACCCATGCATTCGCCATCCTAGCTGTGACCCAGTACTTGCACAGGAAATTAACCAGGTTCAACGATTGGCTTCTGGCATCAAGATGAATCTTTTGGCAGGGCTGGGATCTGAACTCAGGCCTAGCAGGCACCATTGGTGAATGGTAACACATGATCAGACCAGCCTGTTAGCAACGAAGGAGCTAGGCCTTCCCAGTACCTGAGTTTGAGCCCCCGTGGGGGGAGAGTGGTGAGCACAATAGTCACCCATCCATAAGCTGAAGGTAGTATGCAAATAAGTATATATTTGTATAGAGTAGGATTGATGGTGACCTGTGATGGAATCCAATCTGTGTGACTACTGATTCTTGGATCTTTCCTGATGCCTCCATTTCATGACTGTGATTATTATTGTCACGCTTCATCAACTCTCCTTTACAAATAATCTATACCCCATGAGTCTTGCTTATCATTTCCTACTTGCATCATGCATGAATTACTCATTAAAGGATGAGATCGATTGCATTCCATGACTCTGCCTAGAAATGAGTATCTCAGGATCTCCCTCTATTCCCTCTTCATAGGAGGGCTGAATTCAAGCCTCATGCCTGGAAAAGATACTCCTTATATACATTTTATCGATGGGATTTATAATTCCATACAGATGTTCAGTCCATATTGTGTTTGGTGTGGTTATTCATTTTATTTCTTGTTTTATTCATTTATTTACCATTTATTTTATTGACTCTGATGATACCTATACCATTTATTACATTGCTTACATCCTATCACAGAAAATCTAGATTTTAGATATGTTCTCCATCATGTCTGGCAGTGTGAGGATCTGAGAGCTCGGTGTCTAGCAGACCCAATTCATGAATGGGTGAGTTTCAGCATGGCAGCCTCTAGACAATGAAGCTGTCAGGTGTTTGCCCAGCACTGAGATCAACCCCCAGGTTTGGCCAAAACAGCAATACATGGATAGGCAGACGGTGGTATACAAATATATATATATATTGGTAAAGAGTGCCAGAGCCGTCTATCTATGATTGAATGACAACTATGTTCCTACCAATTGTTAGGTATTTATTATCCCACCATTGAAGGAATATTATCCTTTTCATGCTTAATAACATTAAGGCAAATCAGCAGTCTAGGATTATTGAATCCAATTTTAGACAAGATCAATGCATAGGAATGAGTCTCTTGTGATCTCCTGCCATTGGTATCAGGACTGGGATTTGAACCCAGGGCATATGTTGACAGGTTTGCCTATGGCTTCACTGATAACCCACCAGTCATCAGCAAGGGCAGGTCAGGTCCACCTTGCAGCCATGTCATTCAGACCCAGCCCTCTACAGCTTGCCACTTTTTGTGTTTTCCAGGTTTTTTTTTTTTCTACCTGCAAGAACTCTGAGCCTAGGATCTCAGGGTCGGCTATGGGAGATCCAAGCTGAGGCAGAGTTGAAATGAAACCTATGGTTGTAAAAAAATAAAGTAAGAAAGAAAAAACATTATTTAAGTAAATTTAAAAAAATAAAGTTCCCTGGTTTGGAATTTCTGCCAGTTTTCTTTCCTAGCCTGGGATTTGAACTCAGGGTCTTGGTAAACTTGTAGCAATGTGAGGGAAGGGTTGCCACAGCTTGAGTTCAAAACCACACAAAAATGAAAAACTAAATCACTGACCTCGGCAGGGTGAAGTAGTTGTGGAGATGGGAGGCAAGGGATGGTAGGGGGAAAACAAAGGAGGAATCAACAATGCTCAATTGGAAACGTACTCATTACCTTGCTCCTATAGCTGTAACCCCTCTGTAAAACATTTTTGCAATAAAAAAGTACAAAAAAGAGAAACAATATAGTTCTCAGAGAAGCACTTTAGAGGTAAGGAAAGTATGTCTGAATAGCTGTACAAAATTCTACACTGCTTATTTTTAATGTTCAGTATGGAACTGAGTAAACATGATTGCTTCCATTAAAAAAAGTAAGTCACTATCAAAACTTGGGCCAGTATTTCTGCCATTGCTAGCATTTGAGCTCACCATTCAGGTAACTCTTACACCATGGGTGAAGGCGAAGCTCACTATCTTTGAGGAGAAGAAATTCAGGCTAGAGTTCCCAGGGCCTGAATGAAGGCCCTGCAATTGAAAAAATATTTCTATACATGTGTAATATATGATATACACTTATACATGTTAATTTCATATTATGATTTTATTGATTTTGTATTTTATTTTTCTTTGATTCATTAATTGATTGATTATTGTATTTAGCGTATTATACACATAATATTTATTACATTTTGCACACCTATAATAAAATTCTATGCAACAATTTAGGACATTGACTCATTTTTCATTAATATTTTATTAAGTATTGAAACATAATACATAATTAAATGGATGCATTTGTCACAGTTTTCACATGTTTAGAGTTTCTTCCAAGTATGAGCTTTGTCCAATCTTTGGACTTTTTCTTATTGGGATTTCTTTAGATGATTTATAGTCAGAAACCTTTTCCTGAGGATAGGCAAGTGAGGGGTAAAATTGAAAGGATGGAGCTAGAAATGTGGCTTAGTGGTAAAGAGCTCGATTAGCATGCATGAATGCCAGGGTTTGAATCCTCAGTGCCACATACTCAGAAAAAGGTAGAAACTGTGGAGTGGCTCAAGTGGCTAGCCTTGAGATAAAGGAGCTCAGAGACAGTACCTAGGCCCTAAGATCAAGCCCCAGTACTGTCAAAAACAATAGACCAGATGCCAGTGTCTCACACATGGAAATCTAGCTTCTCAGGAGGCTGAGAGCTGAAGACCATAGTTCAAAGACAGCTTAGCCAAGGAAAGCCTGTTAGACCCTTATCTCCAGTGAACCACCCAAAGACCCCATGTGGTGCTATTACTCAAGTGGTAGAGTGTTTGGCTTGACCTGAGGGGCTAAGAGACAGTGCCCAGTCTTGAGCTCAAGAAACACTATTGGGAAAAAAGTGAGGGTTAATCCAGGCACTTTTCCTATTTGCTAATTATGAGATCATTCTTTGGAAAATGAACACTGATGTATACCAGAATTGGAGTCAGAGCTTAAAGTTCAAGTGTAACACATCCATATGCCCAGCTTCTCAGACTCTAGCATTGTAATCTTGTGTCCTACAGGGTACTGAAAGGTCCAATGTTGAAAGGCTTAATATGCTCCCCAAGCCCATTGTGATAGCAGTTGATTTGTACTGTCAAGGTCATTACAGCTCTGAACCTAGCAGAGCACCAGTAGTTCAGGCCTGTCACCCTAGCTCAGGAGACTGAGGTTTGAGGATTACAAGGTGAAGCCAGCCAGGGCAAGAAAGTCTATGAGACTCTGACTTCCACTTCTGAAAGGTCAGATGTTCAAGAGCTTCCTTTGTTTCCTTTGCTGATGAGAAGAACTTTCACTCTAAATGTTCTTAGAATTCTTGAGCTATAGAAGCAGGAAAGAAACATTGACCCATCTTGGGTTCACATGAAGTTCTTAGGCTCCAAACCCTAGCCCCGTTAGCAGAAAGAACTCCAGTGTAACACTGTAATTGAAGGACAGGAAACAGTTTCAAAACCAGGCTAGGTGCAGACACCAGGCCTACAGGATTCGGAGGCAGAATGTACACATTCAACAGATAAGCGAGCAGTAAAACCACTTCATATATTCCAGGCCATTCCAGCAATGGGAGGAAACCTAAAATACTCGTTAGAGTTACACCAGGGTCAGGCTTTTCTCAGCCTCTTCAAACAATGACTAATTAACATTCTTCCCACAAGTGAAGGGAGAATCAGGCTATCTTAGGTTACCAATAGAGCCAGTTTAGTCAGGGAAAGGGGAGGAACAGAGTAGAAAATCCCTGACCTCTGGTTTTAGGGAGTGGGTTTTTGACTCTCTATCTTTCAGATTTGAAAGCCCTTCTTCTACCTCTGCCAGTCCTTTCTCCTTCCTTCATTCTCCACATAATTAATTCAAATCCCCAGACCAACTAGAGTCAGGGTTGTTGCTCTTCTTTCTCCAAGCATCTGAGTTAGAACCTGGCTCTGCCCAATTGGCTCCGGTGCCCTTGGCTTCCTGAGAAGTGGGAAAGGGAGAGTCTTCTTGCTCTCTGGTTCTGTGAAGGCAATGCTGGTGTCCTGGCACACTGCAGAAGGCCTAATGACTGGGAATTGTTCCTTTCTTTCCTCCTGAAATCCAAGACCAGATTCATCTATCATCTTTCTTTCTATCTATCTATCTATCTATCTATCTATCTATCTATCTATCTATCTATCTATCTATCTATCTATCTATCTATCTATCTATCTATCTATCTATCTATCTATCTAACTATCTTTCTATCTATCCTATGTCTGTCTATCTATCTATCTACCTACCTACCATTCTACCTAGGTATCTCTTTGCCAGTTCTTGGGTTGAACTCAAGGCCTGGGCACAGTCTGTAGCACTCTACTACTTGAGCCACAGCCCCAATTGTGGATTATTCTATGTATGTGCTACCGGGGAATCATACCCAGGGCTTCTTGCATGCTAGACAAGCACTCTCTCAGTAATACACATTCCCTGCTCCCTCATCTTTTCCTTAATGGTAGTTTTTTAGAAAAGTATGTTGCCATTTTACTTCCCCAATTTTAATTTTCTGAATACTGGAAACTTCTATGTAACCTGGTATACTTTTCCCCTGCCTGGTTTGTTATGGTTCCTGCATTGGCCTCATAACAAAATGTAAATAAAGGCTCCTGAGAGCTTCAGTGTATCACATAAGGACACAGGCCTGGAACCCTGGATGAGAAAAGCCATGGGCCTGAAATGAAGAGAATGATGCAGTATATGAAAGGAGCATATCTGAAATATAAATCAGTAAATAAAAGGAGAAGCACTGCATAAGGTCTGTTTGCATTCAGGGAGGTAATATACAGACAAAAGTAGGTAGGTCACTGATACATAAAATTGGCCTCTTTTTGAAAATTTTTTGTGGACATCCCAGGGCTTAACCTCAGGGCCCAATGCATTCCTCTGCTGTTTTTCCCAAAGCTGAGGCTTTATCACTGCCACAGCTCCACTTTCAGCCATCTGGTCATTAATTGGACATAAGCACCTCCCAGTCTTTCCTGCCTGGTCTGGCCTGTGTCTCCTTCTTGGCTTTCTCTCTCAAAGCTGGAACTCTGCCCTCTGGACCACTGTTCCACTTCTGGTTTTCTGGTGGTTTATTGGAGATAAGAGTTTCACAGAATTCTTGCTCAGGCTGAATTTGAACGGCAATCTCCCAAACAAGATTCAAGCGGCTTTCCTCAGGGATACACCAAGGAGTCCCTCCACACAAACCCTTAGTCTAAATCTCGAGAGGCACTAGAGAAAAAGAGATACATGAAGATGCTTCTAGTGGGTTCTAGATACTTAAGGTTGTAGACACACAACACTAATAATTACTAGATCATTTTATAGACAAAAGGAGTAATGCAGACAGTATGAGGATCGCTCCAGCTTTTGGTCTTCTCATCTTGAGACAGCAAATTCACTGCAGCTCAATGCTAAGTGACAGAATTGACAAGTCCCATGGACATTTGCTCCCAAATCCTGTGACACTCATTTCTCACTTTTGGCTTCAAACATGTGTCCCAGAGGAGAAGATGAGGAGAGAAAATCTTTCTCAGGTAAAGCAGTTCTAAAGAATATTGGGTAGTTAATTTATAAATTCAAACCATTGGAATGACCCTGCTAAGAAGTCAGATTGTCCAGATTAAAAATGAAGAAGAAAAGAAAGAAGGTGCTAGTGGCTTTTCACTGTAATCCCAGCTCCTCAGAGGGTGAGATGTAGATAATCTGAATTTGATTCCAGCCAGATTAGGAAAGTCCATAACACTTATTTCTAAGAGATCACAGAAAAACTGAGAAGTGGGGATGTGACTCAAGCTTAATGCACTACCCTTGAGCAAAATGATCTCAGGGACAAGTTCTAGGCTCATAGTTCCACCCCAAGACCTGCCCCCTCAAAAAAATCCTGTACTTCCATGTCTTTGGGTATGTATGGATATATTCCTATAGGTGAAGCTCCAGAGTAGCTATGATGAATGCCACCAAACTAGGTAATGTATATTCAATAAAATGATTTCATAACAGAGACTGCTTTCATGATAGTGCATGTTCCGGGGCTCCGCTCGCTGTTCCCAGTGTAACCTGAGGGTTTCTCTGCATCCCAGGTCTGCTGGAAGAAATCTCTCTCGTTGTTTGGACAGGCAGACAAAAGGTCTCAGTCCTGTACAACTGTGTAGCAAACAACTCCGTCTGGGTCAGATAGTGAGGATGAGTGTGGGTGGGCTCTGAAGTTCAGGAGAAATAGGTCTCTTTGTACCCCAAACTATTTCCCCAGTGCTCTTGTTTGACAGGAAACCTTCATATGTGCCACCTTCTGTGACAGGCCACGTCCTGTGCACTTATCCTGGTTTTGTGAGACTATATTCCAGTGTTCAGATACAGTGCTCAATATAATTCAAGAGTCCTTCTGGTGGACAAGTAGGGCATTGAACCTAATGAAATGTTTCATTGCCTGTGATGATGGGCCTATGATGCCTCTCCTAGATTTCAGGAAGCTTGGGAAATCCAAGCATATATCTGGTATCACAAAGCTTCCTGTCATCTAGGGCTGGTGAACCTCATCAGGTTTTGAAACATTTGACCTCTCCTAGTTGGGCCCTGGGTGGCCAGGTTTTGGGGTTAAACACAGGGCCTGGGTGCTTACCATGAGCTCAGTGCAGAAGCCTGGTGCTTTACCATTTTGTGTAACAGCATTACTTCTTGTCTGTGTATGTGTGAGTGTGTGTGTGCGCGCACACGTGGGAGAAGGCGCATAGGCACATACACAATTCTTGGAGGTTGAACTCAGGACCTGAGCACTGTACCTACTTTCTCTTTTTTAAGTATAGCCCTCTCCTACTTGAGCCACAGAGCCACTTCAGGATTTTTTTTAGGGTTGTGGTCCTGAGAGATCAAACTCAGGGTTTCATATTTGCAAAGCACTCTAACCCTAAGACACATTCCCAGCCCTCTACTTCAGGTTTGTTTGTTTGTTTCTGTCTTTTTTTATTGTTGTAGAGGTGATGTCTGGGCCTGGGTGCTGTCCTTGAGCTCTTCAGCTCAAGTCTTGTGCTTTGCCACTTGAGCCAAACGCCTCTTCAGCTTTTCTGGTGGTCCATTGGAGCTAAGTGTCTCAAGGACTTTCCTGTCAATGCTGGCTTTGAACCATGATCCTCAGATCTCATCCTCCTGAATAGCTTGGATTACAGACATGAGTGACAAGCACCTAGCTTCCACTTCAGGTATCTTAGTGGTGAATTGGAGATAATAGGCTCATGAGACCTTTTGTGTCTGGGATATTTTGGAACCCATGTCCTCAGATGTAAGCTTCCTGAGAAAGCAGGATGAGTGACCTCAGCTGTAGACCCCTAGGGCTGTTGCCTCTCTATGCAATTAATATTATTGTTTTCATCCTTAATGAATTATTAATGAAATCAACCACTGTTCCAAAACTATTGCGTCCATGTAATTAATACTATTCTTTGAATATGTCAAAAATATTCATTAAAATCCATTTGCTTCCTAAAATCACTCTATTTATATAGTAGTATTCAGAAACAACGTATTCAACCTTGCCATTCATAATCTTCAGTCGGTATTCCTATGAATAGGAAGGAGATTCTTAGGATTTCCCACCTTTGGTAGGGGTCACGACCGGGCTTCAAACACAGGGCCTATGTTGCCATGTTGGCCTATGGCTTCCTTGGTAGCCCGCCAGCCTTCAGCAATGCCAGGTTACCAACATTTTTCAACAGTGTCATTCAGACAGAATGGTCACCTTGCAAAGAAAACAAATGTAAAACCGGCAGCCAACTGCAAGTTGCCACAGTTTTTTTTTTCCTGTGTCGCATTAACTTTTTTTTTTCTTGTCAGACTTTAGTGCCCAGGAACCCAGGTTCGGCTGTGGGTCCAGTGGCTACACCCCAGCCTAGAGTGATCAAAGCTGAGGCAGAATTGCCACAACATGAGCTCAAGCCCTATGCTTGACAAAATAAAAATACATACATACATACATTAAAAATATTTTAAAAATTATGAGGCTCCTTGGCTTGGAATTCACACAATTTTTTCTGCCAGGCCTGGGAATTGAACTCAGAGTCTGGTTAAATCTGCAGCATTGTGAGGGATGGGGAAGATCACCTTTCTGGAAGACAAGAAATTCAGGCCTGTTCCTAGGGCCTGAATTCAAGTCCTAGCACTCGAAAAATTAATATTCATATATATTTTAAATACATGATTTATATTTACCTACACATATTTACTGCATATTATGGTTAGTGTATTCATTTTATTTTGTGTTTTATTTGTTTCTTATGCACTTTCGTGAGTATGACTACACTTATAACATTTTTTGCATCCTATTACATAAGAAGTAGATGAGCCTATGTATTCTACATCATTCCTGAGTCCCAGAAATTTCACCGATAAGGAAAACAAGTGGGACAATTGGCTCTCCACCAGGATTAAGTTTTTGGCAGTTTTGTGACTTAAACTCAGGGCCTAGCAGGCCCACTTCATGAATGGGTAAATGTTAGCACACCAGTCTGATGCAAGAGACGTTGGCGGGCAAATTTGAGGACCTGAGATCAAGCCCTAGGAATGGCCAATATAAAAACAGATAGATGTTTATATTGCAGTGTGTGTGTTTGTGTGTGTGTGTGTGTGTGTGTGTGTGTGTGTGTATTTACAAATGTGTATGCATCTATAAATGTATACAGAGAGAGACAGATAGACATTTATGTAGACTCTAGTGTATAACCCTATATAAAGGGTGATCTCTATATCTTATTTCTATATATTATATTACTACCAATTATTTAATATAAAATTATGGCTCCATTAATCAATTATAAAAGAAGACTTATAAAGTATTAATCAATGACCTATATTTATTGAATACAATCTTAAACTGGAATGACTAGCTAATTAGTAATTCAGTTAGTACATTTCAAACATTCTATTAGTGTTCTTATAAATAGGAATAAGTTTCCTAGGATCTTCAGCCATGTGTAGGTGGCAGTCCCGGAATTGAACTCCCAGGATTGAACTCAGGCCCTAGATGTCTAGGTTGGGCTCAGGCTTCACTGAGAGCCCTAAGCCTTCATCAATGCAAGCTCACGTACAATTTTCAAGCTGAGTCATTGAGACCCAGGAGGGTCACAGTGCTAAGGAAACAAAGGTAAAACTGTTGGGTAAAACTTCCTGATTTTTCCTCCTCCATTTTTGTTGGTTTGTTGTATTTTTGCCAGCGCTGGGAGTTGAACTCGGTTCTTAGGATCCCTGGATTATCTGTGGGTGTAAAAGCTGCAACCCAGCCTAGGGTAATCATGGTTTAAGACACAATAAAATGCTTCCTTGAGCAAAAGGAGCTCAGTGAAAATGTCTAGGCTCACAGTTCAAGTCGCAGGACATGCCACAAAAAAAGAGCCAGTAAATCCAAGTGTCTGTGTATGTATGCATGTATTTATATCAGTGAACATCAGAGTCTCTATGAAGAAATGTACCCAGCTAGGAAATTTGCTTTGAATAGAATGATTTCATAGCACAGCGAGTGATTTCAAGACAGTGCATGTTCTGGGGCTCCCCTTATTGTTCCCAGTGTAGCCTGAGGCGTTCTGAGTAAGTCTGACTCATTGTTGGAACAGGCAGACAAAAAGCCTCACTCCTGTATTGCTGTGTAACAAACAATTCATCCGGACCAGTTATTGAGGATGTGTGCAGGCAGGCTCTGAAGGTCAGGAGAAAAAGGCCTCTTTGTACCCCAAACTATCTCTCTCCCCAGTGCTCTGTGTTTTTTGTTTTTGTTTTTGATTTTTGGTCGGTCATGGGGCTTGAACTCTGGGCTTGGGCTCTGTCCCTGCACTCTTCACCTCAAGGCGAGCGCTCTACCACTTTAGCTACAGAGCCACTTCCGGTTTTCTAGTGGTTTATTGGAGATCGGAATCTCATAGTCTTTCCTGCCCAAACTGGCTTTGAACCATGATCCTCAGATCTCAGCCTCCTGAGTAGCTAGGATTAGAAGTGTGAGCCACCAGCGCCAAGCCCAGTGCTCTGTTTTGACAGGAAGCATTCATTTGTGCAACCTCAATGGCAGGCCAAGTTCCTGCACTCATCCTGTCATTGTAAGATTGTGTTTCAGTGTTGAACCAAACTGCTAACATTAATTCAAGAGTCCTTCTGGCAGATAATTAGGGAGCTGAACCTAATAAAATGATTCATTATTGGCAATGATGCCTCCGTGTGTGTGTGTGTGTGTGTGTGTGTGTGTGTGTGTGTGTGCTTGAACTCAGGACCTAACCACTGTACCTGAGTTTCTCTTGTCCAAGGACAGCACTCTATCACTTGAGTAACACAGCCACTTCAGCCTTTTTTTTCTAGCGATGTGGATCAAACCCAGTGTTTCACACATGTAAAGCAGTCTACCCCTAAGAAACAATCCTAGCTCTCCACTTCAGGTTTCTTTCTTTTCTTGTACGTTGGACGAGTTCAAATCGGGGCCTGGGTGTTGTCTCTGAGCTCTTCAGCTCAAGTCTAGTGCACTGCAACTTGAGCTACAGCACCTCTTTAGGCTTTCTAATGGTTTATTGGATAAAATCCTCTCAAGGAATTTCCTGCCCAGGCTGACTTTTGCCCGTGATCTGGGATAATTTTTTTTAACTCCATAATTTAGTGACCTTAATTTCAAGAGCAGAAATTAACAAACTTTTTGAAAATTTCATTAGAATATTTTAAAATCACTTTCAAAAGTATTTTTAAAAGGTACTTTAAAAGTCCTTGGATAGAGATGTGCTCATTTCCAGATACAAACATCTCTCTGGCATCATTTCATCAAGACTAAAGGAGCATCAGAGACACTCAACCACCAAGGGGAAAAGGTACCAAGATCCTCAGCTTCCTGAGCAGGCAGGATGATAGATCTCAGCTAAAGAGACCTAAGCCGTGACACTTTGCTGCAAGGGGGTCCTTGGCTCCACATAGTAGAACGTTAGCCATGAACCCAAGAAGAAAGTCAACACCTAGGCTCTGAGTTCAATGTTCATGATATAGAAAACTAAACCAAAACAATTGTCTACAGGAGACAAGTCACTAGAGCTCAGTATATACATTAATTTGGCTCTGCCTTGGGGACATATCTGAGCCTCGACTTTCTCATCTGCAAAATCATCTTACTTGTGTAGATCTTATAAGGACCAGATGAAAGAATACAACTCGTGAAGAAATCAGCACATAGTACCCTGTGAATGAGTCAGCACACAATACCCCATGAACAACCCAGTACCCCGTGAAGGACTCAACACCCAACACCCCAGGAAGGACTCATAACATGGCTATATCCCAAAAACTGTCATTAGAATTAGGGTGCTTATAACCATTCTTTCAGATACAGGTCACAAACTGCACATGTTCACATCTAACAGTTTAGAGGGGTGTTTTTTTTGTAGGGAGGGCCATCAGCCTAGGAGATTTTGCTCATAGGTTGGACGTACTGTCCTAAAACCTTTTCCTCAAGGCTAGAGTTCTACCACTTTGAGGCACAGCTCAGAGTCTAGCAGATTCCCTGGCAGCGTTGAGTTTTCAACCCACCAGTGTCTGATCTCACCCTCTGAGCAGCTAGGGGTGAGCCAGCAGTGTCTGGTTCCATGATGCTGGGTTGCAGCTGTTGACATCTGGCTAAGTCAATTCAGATGACAGCCATCAGCTTCAGACTACCAGCTTGATCTGTGAGGAGGTATTTGAAATCTTGGCCTTCTATTCTTGCAGTTAGAACATTCTAACTTGTTTTTGGTGCCAGTCCTGGGGCTTGAGTATGGGCCTAGACACAGTCTCTAAGCTTTCATGTTCAAAGCCATTGCCCAACTGGTTGAGTAACAGCACTACTTCTGGCTTTTTCTGTGCATGTGATAGTGTGGAATCGAACTCAGGGCTTCATACATACTAGGCGAGCACTCTACTACTGAGCCCCAGGAATGACAAGTGTAGAAATATATATATAGATAGATAGATAGATAGATATAGATTGTTACATACACATATATATAAGTATATATGTAGGTATGTATATATGTATGTATGTATGTATGTACATAAAAACAAGACAGAGATGTCTGTATATTATTTAATTATATATACAATATTACTACCAATTATTGATAAATTAACCCTTAATTTATTTAAGTATTATGGTTGAATACATAACAAAGTATTAATTGTAAATTAGTCAATGTACTGTAATTATTTTGTATAATTTTATAATGTAATCATACACTACTAATGTAATTGTTACTTTACAATATTCCATTCATATGGATGTATATTGGAATGCTTTTCTTTGGATCTCCCGCCCTTGATAGTTGGCAGTCCTGGGATTCACACGCCGGGCCTAGGTTGCTGGTTTTGGGTATGGCTTCCCTGATAGCCCACCAAAGTTCAACAGTGCAAGGTCATGTACACTTTACGTTCCCTGATATTTAGACCCAGGATGGTTGTAAAGGAAAAAATGTAAAACCGCCTTCTGGAACTTCCCAGTTTTATCCTTCTCCCTTTTTTTCCTGGCACTATTTTTTTCTTTCTTTTTTTTCGGTTTGGGGCCAGAACTCTGGGTCTGGGTGCTGTCCCCCAACTCTTCAGCTCAAGGCTATCTCTCTATCACTTGAGCCATAACACTACTTCCTGCTTTTTTCTGCTTATGTTGTGCTGAGGAATGGAACCCAGGGTCTTATGCATGCAAGGCAAGCAATCTATAACTGAGCCACCTTCCCAGCGCTTCTCCGTTTTTGTTTTTTTTTTTGCCAGTCCCAAGATTTGAACTCGGGTCCTAGGATCTCAGGATGGACTGGGGGTCCAGATGCTGCACCCCAGCCTAGGATGATCGAAGCTGAGGCAGAGTTGCCATGAACTGAGTTCAAGCCCTAATCCTGGCCAAAAGAAATTAAGGGCCTTGCTTGGAATTTTGATCATTTTTCTGGCAGGTCTGGGATTTGAATTCAGGGTCTAGGTAACTCTGTGGCACTGTGGGGCAGAGGAAGCTCACCGTCATTGAAGACAAGAATTTCAGCCCAGTTTCCAGGGACCAAATTCAGCCCCAGCACTGATAAAAATAATATTCATATATGAGACCTATATACATATGACATTTATTAACCTTATGTTTCATTTTAGTTCATTACATATATACCATTTATTATATTTATTACATATTATCACATGGATATATTTGCATGTGGATTATACATCATACTAAGACCCAGGACTTTCACAGAGAAGGAAAAAGTATGTGTCAAAATTGGCTTCTGACTCCACATATAAAATTGTGGCCATGCTGGGATTTGAACTCACAGCCCACAATGCCGAACTTATGAACGGGTCAGTTGTAGAACAAAAGCCTTTGGCAAACTGAGCTACCAGCCAGTTCTGAGAACCTGGGAACAAGCTATAATTGTGACTGATATATATAGATATGGATGTAGATGTAGGTATAGATATAGATGGTTAGATAAATAGATAGATGTGTAGTTTGCAATACATATAAGAGAGAGACAATGTGAGGATATTAAATTATATATATTGTGAATTATTATTAAATTATGCCTCCATTTAATGAAGTATAATGGTTGAATATTTATTAAAGCATTAATGTAAAAGTAGTCAGTATTCTTTAATTGGGATAATCATACCATGGTGCTAGAATGGAAGACATAATCCACTACTTTTTTATATATCAATATGAATGGAATGTTGTAAAGTAACAATTACATTAGTAGTGTATGACTACATTATAAAATTTTACACAATAATTATAGTACAATGACTAATTTGCAATTAATATTTGTTATGTATTCAACCATAATACTTAAATAAAGTAAGGGATAATTTATCAATAATTGGTAGTAATGTATATATAATTAAATAATATACATGAACTAACTGCAAATTTAATTGTTATTTTTATAACATTCCATTAAGCATTCACATGAATAAGAAAGCTTTTCTCAAGATCTCCCTCCATGTGTAGGTGGGAGTCCTGGCATTTGAACTCAAGGCCTGGGTAGTTTACTTCGAAATGCAAACCATTAGAATGACACTGTGAAGATTTCATTTTGTCACAATGAACAAAAAAGAACAAGAAGAAAAGAAAGCCAGGGGTCAGAGGTTCCTGCCTATAATCCTAGTTCTTCAGGAGTCTGAGCGGTAGAGAATGCCAGTTTGAATTCAGCCAGGACAGGAAAGTCTACAGCACTCTTACTTCTGAGGGATCACAGGAATAAAAGATCACCATGAATGGGGTTGTGACTAAAGGTCAGAGGACTACCCTTGAGCAAAATGAGCTCAGAGACAGTGCTTAGGCTCAAAATACAACCCCAGGACCTGCCAAAAAAAAACCAAAACACAAGTAACTCCATGTCTCCCCTTGTATGTATGCATGCATTTCTATCTGTGAATGTCCAGAGTCCCTATGATGAAAGGCACCCAGCTAGGAAATGTGCTTTAAATAGAATGATTTCATAGCACAGAGAGTGTTTACAAGACAGTGCATGTTCTGGGGCTGTCCTCACTGTTCTCAGAGGAGCCTGAGGTTTTCTCCACACCCCAGGGTGCTGGAGAAAATCTGCTTCATTGTTGGAACAGGCAGACAAAAAGCCTCACTCCTGTACAGCTGTGTAACAAAAAACTCCATCTAGGACAATTAGTGAGGAGGAGTGTGGGCAGGCTCTGAAGGCTAGGAGAAAAATTCCTCTTTGTACCCCAAGCTATCACTCTCCCCAGTGTTTGTTTTGACAGGAAGCCTTCATTTGTGCTACCTCCCGTGGCAGGCCAACTTCCCTGTACTTATCCTTTGTTATACGATGATCCAGTGTTGAAATAACCTACTACAATTAATTCAACGGTCCTTCTGGCAGACAATAAGGGAGCTGAACCTAATACAATGATTCATTATTGGCAACAGTGCCTTCCTAGATTTCTGGAAGCTTGCTAAATCCAAGCATATGTCTAATATCACAATGCTTCCTGTTATTTAGGGCTGTTGAAGCTCATCAGGTTTTGAAACATTTTACCTCTTCTAAATGGGCCCTGGGTGGCTAGGTTTTGGGGTTAAACACGGGGCCTGGATGCTGACCATGAGCTCAGAATTTTACCATTTGGTATCACAGCTTCAATTCTGGTATCTGTGTGTGTGTGTGTGTGTGTGTGTGTGCGCGCGCGCACACACACGTGCGCGTGTGTGTGTGCATGTGTGTGTGTGCATACACTTGTCCTGGAGTTTGAACTCAGGACCTGAACATTGTACCTGAGTTTCTCCTGTGCAAGGATAGCACTCTACCACTTGAGCCACACAGCTACTTCAGGCTTTTTTCTAGTGATGTTTTACTAAGGAATCAAACCCAGGGATTCATACCTGCAAAACACTCTACCCCTAAGTCACAGTCCCAGCACTGCACTTCAGGTTTCTTTCTTTCTTTTCTTGAAAGTTGGAGGAATTGAAGTCTAGGCCTGGGAGCTATCCTTGAGCTCTTCAGTTAAAGCCAAGCACCCTACCACTTGAGCTACAGCACCCCTGCAGGATTTTGGTAGTTCAATGGAGAGAAGCCTCTCAAGGAATTTCCTCCCAGTCTGGCTTTGGACTGTGATCCTCAGCTCTCAGGCTCTTGAGTGGCTAGGATGACAGGTGCAAGTCACCAGCGCCCAGCTTCTACTTCAAATTTCTAAGTGGTGAATAGGAGACAATAGACTTATGGGACCTTTTGTGTCTGGGAGAGTTTGGAACGGAAATCATCATATCTAAGCTTCCTGAGTAGGAAGGATGACAAACCTGAGCTACAGATACCTAGACTGCAACACTCTGTTGCAAGGCGGTTGTTGGCTCCACGTGGTAAGGTGCTAGCCATGAACCCAACAGAGAATGGTCAGTGGCTAAGCCCTAAGTTCTAGGTTAATGACTGAGAAAAATAAACCAAAACAATTATCTGCAGGAGACAACTCACTAGAGTTAGGTACATACATAATTTTGACCCTGACATGGGGACATATCTGAGCCTCAAGTTTCTCATCTACACAATCATCTTACTTGTGGAGCTCTTATAAGAAAAAGATGAAAAAATGCACCCTGTGAAGGACTCAGCACACAACACCTCGTGAAGGACTCATCACATAGCTGTATCCCACACACTGTCATTAGAATTAGGGTGTTTTCATCAGTATTATCATTCTTGCAGAAACACATCCCAAGCCACACAAAGTTCACATCTAGTGCTTTAGAGGGATGGCTTTTTTGGGGGGAGGTGGAGTGAGACACGGGGATTGCACTGAAAGGTTGGGGGTACTGTCCTAAGATAGTTTGCTCAAGGTTAGACCTCTACCACTTTGAGCCACAGCTCAGAGTTTCAGAGACTTCCTGCCAGAGCGGGTTTTAAACCCACCAGTGTCAGATCTTAGCCTCCAAGTATATTGGATGCCAGGGATGAGCAAGCCAGCAGCATCTGGTTCTGTGGAGCTGGTTTGCAACAGTTTACCTCTGGCTAAGTCAGGTTAGATGGCAGCTGTCAGCACCAGACTCAAGGCTTGCTCTGTGATGAGGTATTTGGAGTGCTATCCTTATATAGTTGCAGTCAGAACATTCCATCTTTTTTTGGTACCATTCCTGGGTCTTGAGTAAGAGACTAGACACAGTCCCTAAGCTTTCATACTCAAAGCTAGTGCTCAGCTGCTTGAGCAACAGCACAACTTCTGGATTTCTGTGTGCACATGGTAGTGAGGAACCCAGGGCTTTGTACATACTAGGCGAGCACTCTACAACTGAGCCCCAGGAGTGACAAGTGTATAAACAGATAAATGTGTAGATTTGTAGATAATCAGACAGACAGACAGACAGACAGACAGACAAGATAGATAGATAGATAGATAGATAGATAGATAGATAGATAGATAGATAGATAGATAGATAGATAGATAGATAGATAGATAGATAGATAGATAGATAGATAGATAGATAGATAGATGTAGTTGCATAAAACAAGAGAAAGATGTCTGTATACTATGAAATTACATATACCATATTACTCACCATTATTGGCAATGAAATTATTCCTTCCTTTTCAGAGTATCATGATTGAATACATAATAAAGTACTAATTGAAAACTAGTCAATGTAGTATAATTGTTGTGTATAATTTTATAATATAATCATGCACTACTAATTTAATTGTTACAATTATACCATTCCATTTGTATGGATTTATATGGGAATGAGTTTCTTAGAATCTCGCCATTCATTAGAGGCAATCCCGGGATTCGACCTCCATACCTAAGTTGCCAGTTTTGGCTATGGCTTCCTTAATAGCCCAACAAACATCAGCAATGTTAGGTTATATTTACTTTCTGGGCCTTGTCATTTGCACTCAGGAAGGCCACAATACAAAGGAAAATAAAAGTAAAACCACCTTCTTGAACTTCTCAGTTTTATGCTTCTACTTTTTATTTTTTTCCCAGGCCCAAGAATTGAACTCGGGTCCTGGGATATAAGGGTCGGCTGTGGCAAAGATGCCAAGACCTGAGTGCAAGCTCTGTGCTCAGCTAACAATAATAATAATAATAATAATAATAATAATAATAATAATAATAATAATAATAATAATAATAATAATAATAATAAGGCCCTGGTTTGGAATGTGCACCATTTTTCTCGAAGCCTTGTATTT
This sequence comes from Dipodomys merriami, assembly GCF_024711535.1. Taxonomy (NCBI): domain Eukaryota; kingdom Metazoa; phylum Chordata; class Mammalia; order Rodentia; family Heteromyidae; genus Dipodomys; species Dipodomys merriami. Next base: position 518,434 of record NW_027206194.1, on the reverse strand, counting down.
GAAATCAGGGCCTGGATAACTCTGTGACACTGTGGGTGAAGGGGAAAGGATCACCGTCCTTGACTACAAGAAATTCAGATCGGTTCCCAGGGCTTGAATTGAAGCCCCAGCTCTGGAAAAAGTAATATTAATATATAAGATCTATTTACATACATAGGTATAATGCATATGTTGTTTATTACTCTTATATATTTAATATTATTACATATATATGTTTCTTTTATTACAACATATCACATAGGATATATTTGCATATGGATTATACATCATATTGAGACCCAGGACTTTCACAGAGAAGGAAAAAAATGTGCCAAGATTGGCTTCTGACTCCAGGAATAAATTTTTGGCCATGCTGGGATTTCAAATCACGGCCTACAATTGCCAATCCAAAAATGGGGTCACAATCTTAGCAACCAGCCTCCGGCAAACTGAGCTGCCAGGAAGTTCTGAGTACCTGTGATCAATCCACAGGTGTTCCCAATAGTATATACATGCATAGAGAAACAGGGAATGTGCAGATATTAAATTGTATATATATACCAATTATTAGTTATTAAATTATGCCTCCATATAATACTTAGGAAAGCATTAATTAAAAATTAGTCAATATCTTTCCATTAGGGGAATCATACCATGGAGCTAGAATGGAAGATATAAATCCAATAATTTTTGTTTGACATTCTAAAATAGAATCATGAATTAACTGAACATTTATTTATTACTTGTATAACATTCCTAGCATTCACAGGAATAGGAATGAGTTTGTCAGAATCTCCTTCCATTTGTGGGTGGCAGTCCTGGCATTCGAACTCCAGGCCTGGGTAGTTTACTTCGGATGCAAACCATTGGATCGACACCATGAAGATTTCAGATTGTTACAATTACAAAAAAGAACAACAAGAAGAAATGAAACCCAGGAGCCAGGGACTCTTGCCTGTAATCCTAGCTCCTCAGGAGGCTGAGATGTAGAGAATGCCAATTTGAATTGAGCCAGGGCAGGAAAGTCTGTGACACTCTAATTTCTAAGAGATCACAGGAAAGGAAAACATGAATGGGGCTGTGGCTCAAGGGCAGAGCACTACACTTGAGGAAAAGGAGCTCAGGGACAGGGCCTAAGCTCATAGTACAAACCCAGAACTGTCCCCTCCCCCCCAAAAAGGAGGCAATCACTCCATGTTTCTGTGTATGGATGGTGATGGATGGATGATGGATATTCAGCAGGTTGCCCATGCCCAGCCCCCCAAACTGGGCAAGCAGGGAAAAGCCCTCAGAGAGAACTAAGTCTGAGCCAGCAGCTTGAACAAAGCATCCTTCTCTGCCATTTAATAACTGAAGTCTTATGTTCTGGCTGAGGTGGCCCATCGGGTCACATAGCAGTCACTGCCTCCAAGGAGACCACAGTTCCTAGATTATAGTTGTCGAAGGTTCTGGCTCCATATTCTCTATCCCTCTGTAGGATGTGAGCCTAGACCTCTGGGGCCTGGTGGCTATCACTAATTAATCATTCCTCATTGCTAAGTCATAGGCTGGTCCCAAATCTTGGCAAAGATAGGAAATAATAAGCTATTTCTATGCCAAAAGAGGTATGCCAATAAATCCCACTCTCATAGAGGTGGGATTTGGGCTGCGAATGTGGCTTAGTGGTAGAGTGCTTACCTAGTATGCACTAAGTCCTGGGTTCAATTCCTCAGTACCACCGAAAGAGAAAAAGCCAAAAGTGGCACTGTGGCTTAATTGATAGAGTGCTAGCCTTGAGTAAATAAGCTCAGGGACATGCACAGAACCTGAGTTCAAGCCCCAAGACTGTCAAAAAAATGAGCCTGGTGAGACATATTTTTCTGGGACTCAAAGGAGGGCCGAGGATATAGGTAAGCAGTAGGAGAGAGGGCTGGTGCTGGTGGCTCACCCCTGTAAGCTACTCAGGAGGCTGAGATCTGAGGATCCCCATTGCAAGCAGGAGAGTCTATATAAGACAGTATTCTCCAATTAAAAACCCAAGAAGCCAGAAATAGAGCTGTGGTTCAAGTAGTAGAAGGCTAGACTTGATTATAAAACCTCAGGGATAGGATAGCATCCAGGCCATGAATTCAAACCCCAGTACTGGTACTCACACACACACACACACACACACACACACACACACACACACACACACACACACACCATGATAGAGCATTTGCCAGTCAGCCTGCACAAGTTCCATTTCTAGCAACTCAATATTTAAAAAGAGGGAGAAGGGAAGGAAAGTCTTGCTCCAGGAGGTGATATAACCAGGGCCAAAATTCCACAGGACTTTTAAGATGTGGATACAGGACAGAAAGCCTCAGGCAGAAGTTACAGCATGGGCAAAGGTCCTGAGGTATGCTGTAGAGCAGGTGGTATGCGTGGAATGAAGGTTCTGTGACTACTGAAAAGTCTGGCAGGACATTCAATGCTGGGTCAACGTTTGTACTTGAGTCACAGGGCAGAGGGTAGGGTCCCAGAATTAGGCCCAGGGGAAAGATCAACTTGACTTTTCACCATGGACCCTAGCCATTTCTTGTGGCTGGAAGCCTATTTTTTACAGCTCCTGTCCCTTAGACCTCCTTTGCATGGAGGAGTCAGGGCAAACACAGGGAAGGACCATTGCTTAAGCAAACCTTCTAGCCCAATGCCAGCAGTGGCTCAACCCCTGTAAATCCTAGCTACTCAGGAAACTGAAATCAGAGATCATGGGTCAAGCCAGCTCAGGGGAGGAAAGTTAGTGAAACTCTTCTTGCTGATTAACTACCAAAAGCCAGAAGTGGAGCTGTGGGTCAGTGGCAGAGTGCTAACTTTGAGGGAAAAAGTTCAGACCAGAGCCCGGACTCTGAGTTCAAGCCCCAGTACTGGCAAGAAAAAAATAAAGAAAAGCTTTCAGGAGCTCCTAGTACACTGTAGTGAAAGGCCAGATCAGCTGGGCACTGGTGGCTTATTCCTGTCTTCCTAGCTCCTCAGGAGGCTGAGATGTGAGAATTGCGGTTCCAAGCCAGCCCGGGGAGGAAGTCTTGGAGCCTCTGACCTCCAAGCAACCTCCAGAAAACCAGAAGGGCTCTGTAGTTCAAGTGGTAAGCTGAAGAGCTGGGGGACAGCGTCCAGGCCCAGAGTTCAAGCCCCATGACCAACCCTTGGCCTGCTTGGACCTCGCTCTGTGGCTCTAGGCAGAGTACTTTCCAGTGGTCCCCTGAGGGTCTCCCAATGTCTAGGTGTCGTACAAGTCTTGTAGTCTGTTTGGAGGCCATTGCCTACAGAGCCGGCCACACTACCAGAGAAGGGTAGAGTCTGAGGCATGGAGAACATCAGAATGGCATGTCATGGGTGCAATATGAATCTGAGCAGTAGTAAATCGACGTCTCAGACCATGGTTCTGGGCCAGGAGGGGCAAGAGCTGCAACATGTCACACGAAGTAATGCCTGCTCTTGGCCTAGATTGGAACAGATCTGCTCTGGCATCAGCACTCAGGGTGAGCAAGAGTCAGCTTAGCCATGGTCACTTCCCCCAATTGAACTCTAGAGGATTATGGTAAGGGCCCACATGTCCCCCATCTGGCCACCAGGGAGCAGGAGTCTTCCTCCATAGGGATTTTCCCTGCGAATTTTGTTTACTCTTGCTTCCCTGGGGCCACCATCATACTTCAAAGCCACACTGGACAGGAAAGTCCCTGACACTTACCTACAATTAACTCTCAAAAAGCAAGTGGGGCTGTGGCTCAAGTGGCAGAGCACTTGCCTTGAGCAAGAAAACTCAGGGATAGAGCCTAGGTCCTGAGTTCTCACACACACACACACACACACACACACACACACACACACACACACACACACACACACACACTCACCACATGCATGCAAAATCAGAGATTTCGACACTGCTATCTTTGGATATTCTCTACCTTTTCCCCACTAAGCCTGATGGCTGTTGGCCTAGGTGTTTGATGCATCCAACACCATCTGGCATCTTTAATTTTGGGGAACAGGATGGCTAGAAGGTCAGTCTTCCCCCATCCCAGCTCCTTGATTGGGTCATGGTCTATCCAGGCCCTTTTTGGCTGCTTTTACAGACTTGCCAAGATGCCTTCAAAAGGCATCACATGCTGGGCATTGGTGGCTCATACCTGTCATCTGAGATACTCAGGAAGCTGAGATCTGGAGGATCATGGTGCCAAGAGAGCCTGGGAAGGAAAGTGTGTGAGACTCTTATCCTCGATGAATCATCAGAAAACAAGAAGAGTCCCTGTGGCTCAAGTGATAAAGTGCCAACCTTGAGAAAAAGAGCTCAGGGACAACACTCAGGGACAACAACAACAAGGAGAGGCATTGCATGTTGCCAATCCCAATTGGCATGGGCCAAATATAATTGGAATTTTCAAGTGCTCCAAGACAAAGCAGTACCTCCTTTAGTACCATGCTCCTCCATCTTTTCTCACACTCTGGCCTTGGCTTTGCTTTGGGTCAGCATGGCTTTGGCTTGATGGGAGGGCTCCAAGGAGGAAGATCCCAGAACAATTGCCCCAGCTCCTTCCCCCTGCTCACCCTGCTGCTTTTGCCCTTTGCCATAGACCTTCTTCCTGGAATCTATGCATGAGGTCATCACCGCCACCATTGTGGCCGGGCAGTCAGAGGTGGAAGTTGGTCTGGGACTAGGAGCTTCTTCCCTGTGTGTGGGCTAAGGACAAAGCTGACCTTTATTTCATCCTGAGCATTGAAGTGATAGAGAGACAGTGTAGACTCCACATTAAATCAGGTAATATTGAAGTCTAGAGGACCACTTGTGTGGGGTAGGCTGTGTGGCTCAGGGGACTATTCTTCTTGGTACTCCTCTCTCGGGACTCCCTCTCCCTCTCTCATCCCTAAATGGTAGAAGCAACTAAGGGGGTCAAAGAGGGGGCAGGGGAGTATTTCTTTGTGAACTATACTTGTGCTTCATATTCATCCTAGCCTCTACTTCCTATTTATCTGAGGAATGGCCATATGGGTTTGGGAGGGGAGAGAATCATCCTAGCTGAGAATGTGGCTCAGTGGTAGAGTGGTCGCCTAGCATGCCTGACACCCTGGGTTCAATTCCACACAGAAAAAGCTGGAAGGGGAGGTGGGGCTCAATGGGTAGAGTGCCAGCTTTGATCAATAAGAGCTCAGGGAGAGTAGCCAGGCCGTGAGTTCAAGCCCCAGGACTGGAAGAACAAATCTTTGTTGTAGGCTTTTCTTCCCCTTGAAAACAATTTATTGTTTGGGATAAGCATAACATGGGTCTCTTCCCTGGCCACCAATGGGCCATTAGATGTCCCTTGAATTTGGGCTGCTTCCCGGTAGCCTCTGCCCTACCTGACCTGAAGTTTACCCTTCCCATCTCACAGCAGATGGAGGCCTGAGAGAAGGCCACCAGGCCACCCACTTCTGGTGGCTGCCTTGGCTTTTGAGAGTCAGTATTTCACATAGAGAGTCATCATCCACATCAGTTTACAAAAGAACGGGAGGGAGTGCTCCTAGACCAAGTCCACAAGCTCTAGGCTGCTCTGGGTGTGGGTTATCTGTTGTAGAACGTGCTCTGTGTGGGAGTCATCTACGAGGTAGTGAACCCCGACCACTACTCTGGCAGTGTCCAAGTTGTCTTAAAGTTGCAATTCTTCAAAACCTTTGTGCTCCTCACTCATTTTGCCCACCCTGGAGCCTGAGGCATTTGGAGCAGTGGGGGGGAGGGCTCAGCTGGCATCTGGAGCCCGCTGTCCACTCCTTCCCCTGCGAGGAGTAACAGCAGCTCCTGAAGCTCTCTCTTCTTCTCCATCTTCACACATGCTTGGCTTTCTCTTGACACAGCTCATCCAGGACAAACATTTGCTCCTTATATGCCACAAGGGACTCCTTGACATTTGTGGATGTGTTACAACAACTGGCTGCATCGATTGTGGAGCTCATCCGTTGGACTATGGATGTCCACTTCATCATACAAGTCGTGGACGAGGCCCAAGCCTGCTGTGGTGGCAGCTCACGGGGCGGGGGTGCCTGTGCCTCCAGCTCTGTCTGACACTGAGCTGCCGGCTTGGCCATGCAACTGCACTGGGATCACTGCTACTGCAGCAGGAGTTTCCCCCTGTGGATCTCAGCCTCTGAGAGCACTTGCAGAGCCACATCCTTGTAGGTCTGGGGCATGTATCCATCCTCTGCAATGCTCACTTTGTGAAGGAGTCACCTCCTCAAATTTTGCTTCTCCAGGGCTCACAACTTCCCCTCCCAGGTGAAAGCCAGGCTCAGCTAGGCCTTCAGGTGCTCCTCATTTGGTCTGGTCACTTCTGGGACTTGAAAGTATCCTTCCAGTTTGGGGGCACCACCTGCTCCCCCCAGTTGGTCAGTCCTGCACTTGCTTCAGCTGCTCTAGCAGCTGGGTCTGCCTCTTCAAGTGCTGCTGCAAGGCCTCCTTCTTAGAGTTCAGCTGCTCATTGGAGGCAATGTGTTGCTCACAGGTGGCACTGAGCTCCAGAATGCTGGTGAGCAATTCCTTCTCATAGCTCACCTTGTGGAGAGCATCCCACAGCAGGGCCAGTTCTATCTATGGGTCACACACACATGCGCATTGTGGGGTCTCAGGGATCTACTGCCAATCCTTGGCCTTCTCATCCAGTCTCCATAGTTGCTCCCACTGCTCCACATTCTGGAGACCGAGCCTCTAGTTTTCCTGGACCTGGATGTGAAGTTGTTCCTCCAGGTTTTCCAACTCCATCTGCATGCAGTAGGCCTGGGCCTGCAACTGCCACTTGGCCTGAGATGGTCCTGCGGTGGGCCAAGGCTCTGCCAGCGTCCTTCTCAGTTCCTCCAGTTCATTCTCTAGGGCCAGCACCTGCCTCGCCCTTTGCTCCTTCTCCTATGTCAGTTGGTTCACCTGCTTGGTCAGCCACTGAGCCTCCTCCTTCCATGTGGACCTCTCAATGCTCAGGCTTTCCATCAAGGTGTCTCTTTCCAGAATTGCTGAGGTCACCATCCAGCTCAGGTTTTCCAGTAGTCTCTTTACCTCATGCCCCACCAGCACTTGTTGAAACTTGCAGATTCTGTTTTTCCTGTTGCTCTTCTTTGACCAGATCGCTTCCAGCTTCTCCTGCAACTCTGTGTTCACTTGCTCCAGGTCATTGAAGCTTCTGGTCTTTTCCTCGAGCTGAAGTGTCACATCATTCAGCTGTTCGAAGAACATTTCGGTCTCCTTCTGTGCAGCAGCAACTGCCATCTCCAGCTCCAACACGTTACACCCTGTGACCTGGAGGTGGCAGGTGAGAGCTTCTTGCTCCATTTCTCTGTCATTGGCCTCCTGTTTCACTAGCCCGGTGCAAATTGTAAATTGCTTTCTGCCGAAACCAACCTCTGTATGGGTGGCTTGTGGATGTCTAGCTCTGTTTTTGGTGCTTCGTGCACCTGGGCTATCTTCTCCCTCTCTTTCTCCCATCGATCCTGCAGGTCTGTCTTTTCCAGATTCAGTGGTTGGATCTTGGCACAGCGTACCTGGTTTCTTCTTTTGCTGTGGTCCAGGGCAGGCACCATGTGTCGGTACCACCTCTAAAGATCCTTGGTGCTATAGGGACCTTTGACACTCTGGACCCTGGTGACTGTGACTGTGTCCAAAGGTAAGGGAGGCCCAAGGTCAGCATCATCTTTGGCTGGACCTTCTGGTGAATCACCTTCCCCACTGGTGTTTGTCTTGAAGACCCCTCCTTTTTTTGTTCTTTGTTTTCTTGAATGTTGCAGGTCTGATGGGAGAATTCTTCTGCCAGTGTTCTGGCAGTAGTATTTTGCCCACAGCTCTCACGAAGTCTTGTTGTTTCAGACATCTGAGTTCTGGGATGGGAAAGATGGGCTGCCCAGGTTCCCAGGGCCTGGGAAATCCTCTATTCTCCCACTCACTGACTAGGACGTCAATTTCGACTCTACTCCAAAGTGGACTAAAGCTCTTGTTCACCACACAGTCACCTCTACCTTCCTCAACTGCTGGTGGTGGTGTCAACCAACAGAGGGAATCCTGGTGCTAGACATCATGGAATGTGGGCATGGCCACAATTGTTGTATCCCCTTGCTCAGAAAGAACAATGAAAGCATGGGGGTGTGGTGGGAATCTGTGATGCAGGCAAATGGGTGGAGTCAAAATGACAGAGGCTCCCCCAGCCCTTTTCCCAGTGAACTCTGTCCAATTCAGTTGAGGACAAGAGGGTGATTTGGGGACAAGAGGGTGGCTGCACAGATTGTTGTGTATGTCTGTTTGTTGCCAGTCCCAGATCTTGAACTCAGGATCTGTGCAGTCTGTGAACTGCTTTTGATCAAGGCTAGCCCTCTACCACTGGAGCCACATGGCTCTACTTCTGGCTTTGTTGGCACTGAAGTTGGACAGGGGTCTCAAGGACTTTCCTGCCTAAAGTGACTTTGACCATGATCCTCCTATCACAACCTTGTAAGCATCAATGAGGACTGCTGAGAGCCACTGGTGCCTGCCTAATCATTGGTCATTCTGTTCTTGGACAGACCAGTGAGTTCCCTATCCTTGGGATTAAATGGTGGGAGCAGAAGCCCACAGTTGTAATCCTGGTCCTGCCACCTGCAAATGGAAAGACATCCTTAGAAACTCATTCCTATCTATATGAATACCAGTGGAATGTGATGTACGTTATAACTGAATGGACAGTTCTTAAATAATTCTAGGATAAATTTATACACAATTATATTAGAGAACACTGATAGATTTTAATCAATATTTTATGAAGCATTTAAACAATCACATTCATTAACTGGAGGCATAATGAAACACCTAAGAATTGGGTGTCACATAGTATAAAGGTGCCTTTTTTTCTGCCAAGACTGGGATCGGAACTCATGGTCTGGGTAACTTTGTTGCACTGTGTGGAAAGGGGAAGCTAGCCTTCTTGTAGTCAAGAAATTCATGTCTGTTCCTTAGGTCTGAAATAGATCCCCAGCACTAGAATACATCATATTTGTGTACATTTTAAATATATAATTTATATTTACATTCATAGGTTAACTCCATATTGTGTTCAGTGTAGTTATTCATTTTATTTTTTGTTTGATTCATGTATTTGTGGGGCACATGGGCAGAAAAGATGTCGGTGAGAGGAAGTTGAGTGGTCACAGCCCGAGTTGTTTACCTTAAAATCTGATTGGATAAAGCTTAGGCGCATGATAGGGTGTGACCTTTTCAGTGGTTGGTTGGTTCCTTTCCCTCCCCTTCCATGCCATGCAGTGTTTCCCTTTAAAAGATGCTTTCTGAGTGGTAATATATGAGTTCTTGCATGACTTGACTCCCAGCTTTGTCTGAATGTCTCCTGGGCTAAGGGGGGAGGGTAACCAGTGAGCAAGTGCACTTATGTTTCCTTGGACCCCATCCATCTTTATTAGGGTGGACAAAGATCCAACATGTATTGACTATTTAATTGACTAATATGGCACATAGAACATTGATTACATTGATTAAATAGGATATAGGTCTGCATATGTATTCCACTTATACCTGACACCCCGGACTTTCACAGAAAAGGAAAACGTGTCACCATCAGTTTCTTACTCCATGATTCATTGTTTGGGCATGCTGGCATCTGAACTCATGGCCTACAGGGACAAATTCATGAAAGGGTGTGTGTCAGCATGCCATCCTGGGGCAAATTGAGCTGATAGGCAGTTCCCAAGATCTGAGATCGAGAACAAGGGGTTGACAAAACAAGTACAGATTGACTTGCAGATTGTAGTATGCTAATACATATATATATATGTATATATATATATATATATATATACATATATTTATGGAGTGCCAGAGATGTATATCCATTGTTCATTTATATAGACTACATTCCTACAAATTCTTGGGTATTTATTATGCCTCCAGGTAATTTATGTTATTATTTTCATCTTTAATAAACTATTAAGTAAATCAGTGTCCTGAAATTATTGTATCCTTGTGAGAAATAATTTTCTTTTAATGCTTCATAAGATATTAAATAAAATCAATCAACCGACTGAAATCATGATGTCTAATTGTATACAAATATCATTCATGAGCATCTCATTCAACTGTGACATTGATAATATTCCATTGTTATTCCTGTGGATAGGAATGAGCCTATTAGTATCTCCCACCATCCAGTGGCATGACTAGTATTCGAAATGTAGGCCCATGTTGCTGGGAGGGACTATGGCTTCTCCAATGGCCTGCAATTAAAAAAACATATTTAGCTTCCTAGTTTGCAATTCATGCCATTTTTTTTTGCCAGGCCTGGGATTTGAACTCAAGGTCTGCATAAATATGCAACATCGTGAGGGAAGGGAATCTGACCGTGCTTGAAGACAAGAAAGGCAGGCCTGTTCCCTAGGCCTGAATTCAAGCCTCAGGCATGGAAAACATACTCCTTATATCCATTTTAAAGAGAGGATTTATACTTCCATACAGATATTCCATATTTTGTTGGGTGTGGTTATTCATTTTATTTCTTGTTTTATTCATTTATTTTCCATTTATTTTATTGACTCTGATGACCCCTCTAACATTTATTACATTGTTTACATCTTATATCACAGCATCCAGATTTGTCTATACGTTCTCCATCATGCCTGACACCGAGGACTTTCCCAGAAAAGGAAAACATGTGTCATACTTGGATTTTTACTCCAAGATTAAATTTTTGGCAATGCTGGGATATGATCTCAGGGATTAGCAAGCCCAATTCATGAATGGATGAGTGTGAGCACGGCAGCCTCTAATCAATGAAGCTGTCAGGTGCTTAGAACCAGTCTCAGGTTTGGCCAAAACAGTGATACATGGATAGGCAGAGGGTGGTATACAAATAAATATGTATTGGTAAACAGCACCACAGCCATCTATCTATGATTGAAGGACACTTACTATGTTCCTACCAACTCTTAGGCATTTATTATACTACCATTGAAGGAATATTATTCTTTCCATGAATAATAATCTATTAATTAAGATCAATCAGCATCCTAGGATTATTGCTTCCAATTTTAGACTAGACAAAAGCATGAACTACTCTCAACTGGTATTCCTATGCATAGGAATGAGTCTTTTGTGGTCTCCTGCCATTAGTAGGTGTCAGGACCGGGATTTGAACCCAGGGCCTATGTTGACAAGTTGGCCTTTGGATTCCCTGATAGCACGCCAGCATTCAGATATGGCAGGTCAGGTTCACTTTGTAGCCATGTCATTCAGACCCAGGATGGTCACCCTGCAAATAAAAAAAGGTAAAACACCCAGCCTTCTGCAGCTCGCCACTTTTTATGCTATGTTACTTATTTTTCTTTATGCACGCCCTCTGGACCTATGATCCCTGGATTGTCTATGGGTCCGAGGGTGTACCCCACCCTAGGGCAATTGAAGCTGAGGCAGAGTTGCCACTACCTGAGCTCAAGCCCCATGTAGGCAAAATAAAGAATAAATAAAAAATAATCATTTAAATTAAAAAAGAAACAAAGCTCCCTGGTTTGGAATTTCTACCAGTTTTCTTTCCTAGCCTGGGATTTGAACTCAGGGTCTTGGTAAATATGTAGCAATGTGAGGGGGAAAACAAAGGAGGAGACAACAATGCTCAAAAGGAAATGTACTCATTACCATGCTCATTTAACTGTAATCTGTCTGTACAACATTTTTACAACAAAAAAATGAAGAAAAGTAGTGATCAAAAGAAGCATTTTGGGGGTAAGAGAAAGATGTCTGAATAGATGTACAAAATGTTACACTACTTTTTAAAAAATGTTCAGTATGTCACTTAATAAACATAACTGCTTCCATTAAAAAAATTGTCACTATCTTGGAAGTTGAGCCAGTATTTCCATCATTGCTGGGATTTGATCTCACCAGCCAGGTAACTCTTTTGCACCATGAGTGAAGACATAGCTTACTGTCCTTGAGGAAAAGAAATTCAGGCTAGAGTTACAAGGGTCTGAATGAAGGCCCTGCAATGGAAAAAATATTTCTATATATGGGTAATATATGATATATATTTACATATGTGTGTGTATTACATATTATGATTTTTATTATTGATTTTTGTATTTATTTTATTTTTCACTTGATTCATTTATTGTATACATTGTATTTAGTATTATTATACACATAATATTTAGTACATGTTGTGCATCTATTATAAATTTATACACAACAATTTAGGTCATTGACTCGTTTTTCATTAATATTTTAAGTGTTGAAACATGATACATAAATAATGGAAGCATTTGTCACAGTCTTCATATGTTTAGAGTCTCTCCCAAGTATGAGCTTTGTGTTCTTTATCTTTGGAACCTTGCTATAGGAATTTTTTTAGATGACTTTTACTCAGAAGCCTTTTCTTGGGGATAGGCAAGTTGAGGGATAAAATTGTAAGAGTGGGGCTAGAAATGTGGCTTAGTGGTAGAGAGCTGGCTCAGGATGCATGAATGCTAGGGTTTGAGTCCTCAGTGCAATGTAATCAGAGTGGCTCAAGTAGCACAGCCTTAGGCTTGAGAAAAAGAAGCTCAGAAACCGTACCCAGGGCCTAAGATCAAGCGCCTGGACTGTCAAAAAAAAATAGGCCAGATGCCTGTGGCTCACAACTGGAACCATAACTTCTCAGGAGACTGAGATCTAAAGACCACAGTTCAAAGACAGCCTAGGCAAAGAAAACCTATTAGGCTCTTATCTCCAATGAACCACAAAAAGACCACATTTGGTGCTTTGGGGCAAGTGGTAGAGAGTTTGCCTTGAGCTGAAGGCCTCAGGGACAGTGCCCAGCCTTGAGTTTGAGACACAAAAGTGGAAAAAGTGAGGGTTAAGCGAAGTACTTTTTTTGTTTGCTAATTAGGATAACATTCTATGGAAAATGAATGCTCATGTACACCAGAATTGGAGTCAGAGCTCAAGGTTCAAGTGTAGCCCATCCATATACACAGCCTTTCAGACTCTAGCATTATAACCTTGTGTCCTATAGGGTTCTGAAAGGTCCATTGTTGAAAGGCTTAATATGCTGCCCAAGCCCTTTGTGATAAGCAGTTGACTTGTAATGCCAATGTAATTACAGTTCTGAACCTAGCAGAGCACCAGTAGCTAACACCTGTCACCCTAACTCAGGAGGCTGAAGTCTGAGGATCACAGGGTGAAGCCAGCCAGGGTAGGAAAGTCTGAAACTCTGAATTACACTTCTGAAAGGTCAGATGTTCAAGAGCTTCCTGTGTTTCCATTGGTGATGAGACGTTACTCATACGCTAAAGGTTCTTAGAGTTCTTGAGCTATAGAAGCAGGAAAGAAACATTATTGACCCATCCTGGGTTCAAATGAAGTTCTCAGCATCCAAGCACTAGTCCTGTTTGCAGGAAGTACTCCAATGTAACAATATTTTAATGCAGAAATCAGTTACAAAAGCCAGGCTAGGTGAAGAGAAAAAGGCATGCAGGGTTAGGAGGCAGAATGTACACACTCAACATTCCAGGCATGGCCAGCAATGAGGGGAAACATGAAACATTTGTCAGAGTTACACAAGGATCAGGCTTTTCTCAGCCTCTTCAAACAATGACTAACCTTCCTCCCTCAGGTGAAGGGAGCCTCAGGCTATCTTTAAGTTGACAATAGAGAGCCATTTTATTGGGAGAGAGGGCAGGAACAGAGTAGAAAACCTTGCTCTTTGGTCTTAGGGAGTGGGTCTTTGACTCTCCATCTGTCAGATATGAAGGCCCTTTTTCTACCTCTGCCAGTCCATTCTCCTTCCTTCATTCTCCACTACATTAATGCAAATTCCCCATCCAAGGAGAGGCAAGGCCTTTTCTCTTCTGTCTCCAAGCACCTCAGTTAGAACTTGGCTCTGCCCTCTTGACTCTGGGGCCCTTGCCTACCTGAGAAGTGGAAAGAGACAGTCTTCCTGTTCTCTGGTTGTGTGAAGGCCATGTTGGTGTCCTGGCACACTGCAGAAGGCCTAATCACTGGGAAGTCTTCCTTACTTTCCTCCTGACATCCAACTCCATATTCATCTATCATATTTCTTTCTTTCTATCTATCTATCTATCTATCTATCTATCTATCTATCTATCTATCTATCTATCTATCTATCTATCTATCTATCTATCTATCTATCTATCTATCTATCTATCTATCTATCTATCTATCTATCTATCTATCTTTCTATCTATCTATCTATCTATCTATCTATCTATCTATCTATCTATCTATCTATCTATCTATCTATCGATCTATCTATCGATCTATCTATCGATCTATCGATCTATCGATCGATCTATCTATCTACCTATCTATCTATCTATCTATCTATCTATCTATCTATCTATCTATCTATCTATCTATCTATCTATCTATCTATCTATCTATCTATCTATCTATCTATATCTACTTACCTACCTACCTACCTAAGTAGCTATTTCTTTGCCAGTTCTTGGGTTGAACGCAAGGCCTGGCACTGTCTCTAGCAAGCTACCACTAGAGCCACAACACCAATTCTGGTTTTTTCTTGAATGTGCTACTGAGGAATTGAACGCAGGGCTTCTTGCATGCTAGGCAAGCATTCTCCCACTAATCCACATTCCCAGCACCTTCATATTTTTCTTAATGTTAGTTTTTACATAAGTATGCTACCATTTTAATTCCCCAAGTTTAATTTTCAGAATACCGGTTACTTCTAAGAAACCTGATCTTCTCTTCCCCTGCCTGGTTTGTGATTCATCCTGCGTTGGCCTCAAAATAAAATGTAAATAAAGGCTGTTGAGGGTGACCTGCTTTAAGTGGATGGCTGCACAGATTGTTGTGTATGTCTGTTTGTTGCCAATCCTGGACCTTGAACTCAGGATCTGGGCACAGTCTGTGAGCTGCTTTTACTTAAGGATAGCCCTCTAACTCTGGAGCCTTACGGCTATACTTCTGGCATTGTTGGCCTTGAAGTTGGACAGGGATCTCAAGGACTCTCCTCCCTAGGGTGACTTCAACCATGATCCTCCTATCACAGTCTTTTAAGTATCAAGGAGGACTGCTGAGAGCCACTGGTGCCTGCCTAATCATTGGTCTTGCTGATGTTCTTGGACAGACAAGTGAGTTCCCAATCCTCGGTTTGAAGTGGTGGGAGCTGAAGCCCACAGTTCAAATCCTGGTCCTGCCACCTCCAAATGGCAGGAGGTCCTAAGAAACTCATTCCTATGCATATGAATACCAAATGAATTTGATGTATATCTTGATTGAATGGGCAGTTCATGAATGATTCTAGGACAAAATTTTCCACAATTATATTATAGTACAATGATGGATTTTAATTAAAACTTTATGAAGCATTTAAACAATCACATTCATTAACTGGAGACATAATACCTAAGAATTGGGCATCACATAATAAAGAGATGCCATTTTTTCTGCCAGGACATTTTTTTAGTTAATTGTTGTATTGCATTTTCTGAATGTAGATTGGTATATGAAAGTAAGATATATTAAAGCTGACCAGAAAATCAATTATTCAGTTTTTATCAGAAATGTTTATAGAGAAATTTAGAGATAAATCGAAATTATATATATTTCAAGAAAATGCTTGGTTAGTCCTCTTCTCAAATTCCCCATTCCCTTCATGAGAATAATACACATTGTAAGGTAATGCTTAGAATGTTTGGGTGAAACAGGTTGGCTTTAAACCAGTGAGTTACTCTATGCTGCATTTGTTTACTTTATATCCAGAAAAGCTAAACTCTTACTTTATCGTTTACCTTAGGCTTTATACTCAGATTTAATCTCTGATGGGTGACAAATGAAGATATAAACATTTTTTAACAGTGGCTAAATTTAGGCTTAGGAGTCTCGGTACAACGATACTCATGCAGATAGGCCTTATAAGTCATGGGACCCTGATATCAAAATGATAACCAATTCTTAGTGGT
This sequence comes from Dipodomys merriami, assembly GCF_024711535.1. NCBI lineage: Eukaryota > Metazoa > Chordata > Mammalia > Rodentia > Heteromyidae > Dipodomys > Dipodomys merriami. The sequence goes on along the minus strand of NW_027206194.1, from coordinate 502,522 downwards.
ATCATACTTATGAGATTTTGTGTATTATATACAGTGGTTATTTGAATGTTTTTGGAATCAACATAATTTCATGGGTTAGGAACTGAAGTGAGACATTTTACTCAGAACAAAATTTAAGGAGGCATCCAAAATTAGTTACCAAGATATACATCATGTAACACAATGGTTTGAAAATGCAAACTAAAGGAAATAATTTATGAAAAACATCAACATGTACAATAAATACAGAATCACTATGACAGATTTTTCTTTTACCCCAGTTGCAATATGGCTTACATGATGACTTTTCTGGTGATATGTTTAGTTAGGTCTTGATATTTAGTTAGAGAATTTATGTTCTTTCATATATTCATTTGTCAGATCAAAGAGGAAATGAATTCCATGCCAGAGTCAACATCCATAATAATGTTACAGATTTATCCTGCTACTTTGCCAAAGTTTCAAATCCGCTTAAAAATTTGGTTCCTTTTTTGGATCTAAATGAATAGGTAGGCAATTTTGTCAGTACTAGAAATATTTTAACCTCCATTTGTTAAACTATTATTTTCCAGAAACTCCTCTCTTTTCATGAGATTTTTAATTTCATTTATGTCATGTGTTGATGTTTTCCCTTAGATAAGCCACATTCAGTCTTCTACAAAGTGTAATTTGGAGTAGTTTAAAATTATGGACACATGTACACTGCTCAGATTCTAATATTTGCATATTTTTTCTTGTTATACCAGTAGGCATTAGTTCTCAGTATAGATGCTATTGGACTTATTCATTAAATTTCTGATTTTTTTAACGTACGTTATGATTCTGTTATTTTATTCTTTTAAATATGTGCATATCTCACATCGCATACAATCACATTTGTTTTAAACAATTTGATCTCTTCAAGGGATTTCCTATATTAGGTTAATCTAGAATTTAATTACAAATTAACACAACTGTATTTATGAGACACAGTTATCTTTACGGCTCTACTCCAAGTTAATATGTATTTGAGGTTTTTGTGCTTAAAAAATTGGGCAAAACATGTTTTTGTTCCTGGGGTTCTACTATGTTGGTTGTTTTTCCAGTTGTAGTGACTTCAACATATGTGCGCATTTTATTTCAATTGTTTTGTGTCAATGATTTGTTTCATATAACAGAAACTGCGAAAAGAATCAGTGATTTAGAACTTTTCCAAATAGAATTTTAAGAGAGACACTTGAAATTTTGTGACATCTGGGAATGGGCAGGTCTTCATAAAGGAGGTGGTAGCAGAATAACAGACTTGTTTGATGTGATTTTAATTCTTCCTCCTATTGCCTCACTATTTTCAATGGTATTACTTCAAAGTCTTTAGTGGAAAGAACGTATTTTTGTCTGCATAAACTAAGAATTTTTGGTTTAGTTGGGACATTACACATTCATATTTCATTTTAACTCGAAAATCTTCTTTCCTTCATTTAAAATCACAGATGTGAATTTATAATGCTAAAGTAGCAACTACTAATTTACACGAAATGGTCCAAATTATTTTCACTTCACATTATATGTAATATAGAGTGTAATAATAATAATGAGTAATACAGTATGTAACAATTGACTTTGGGGAAAGTAAATTACAGTGGATTTTTGTGAGATACTGAGTAATAATAAAACTTATATTTGATTCTATTAAAAATTCCAAGTTACATCTAAAAATAACATAGTTATAAACTAATGCTGAAAATATAATATTGTTTATTAGAAAAAGGCAGAAGTTTCTATAAGTTTGCTTTTTTAAAAAATTTATTTTATTTTATTTGTGAACATACTGTACAGAGGGGTTAAAATTACATGGGCAGGATAATGCGTACATTTCTTACCAAGCATTGCAGCCTCCTCCTTTGTTTATCCTTCACATCTCTTCCCAGCCTCCCCCCACCCCCCCAGTCCCAATCCTTCTGTACCCCCCACCCCTCGCCAACGCACAGACATTGTAAAGCTCGTTATGGACATGACAACTTGTACTTCTCACATTGTTGCAACAGGTCCACCTGTATCCTTAAACGACTTGTTTTTCGCCATCTCCTCCACAAGTTATACTGACATCAAATATAGTGAAAGCAGGGGTTATACTGTGGGGGAGGGACATACAAAGCAACAAAGAAATAATCTTATAAATGCGTTAGAGACACATGCATGAAAGAAAAAAAACATTAAAATAAATATCTAGGGGTTCATTTTCCTAAAATCACCATTATCTGACCTTTTCCACTAGACTCATACATACACTACATATTGCGAATAAGGGAAACCATGGGGCCTATGTTTCTTTGGGCCTGGCTTACTTCGCTTAATATAATTTTTTCCCAAGTCTTTCCATTTCCTAACAAATGGGGCAATGTCTTTCTTTCTGATGGTGGCATAGAATTCCATTGTGTGTATATATATACCACATTTTTTTGATCCATTCATCTACTGAAGGGCATCTGGATTGGTGCCATATCTTAGCTATGGTAAATAATGCGGCAATAAACATACTTGTGATGGTAGCTTTAGTGTGCTATTGTTTGATCAAGCATTATTACCTCCTCCCTTGTTTCCCCTTTCCATCCCATCCCATCTCCCTTTATGCCCCCCACAAACCACGCCCCCCCTGCCATGTACATGTCATTGTTGCAATGAGTCCACTTGTATCCCAAGTTGTATTTCTGTTCCCCTCACCAAATTATACCAACATCAATACAGTGAAAATAGAGGTTAAAGCATAGGGGAGGGACAGACAAAGCAACAATGAAATCATCTTGTAAATATTCTAGAAACAATAGTAAGAAACAAAAACCATTTGAGTCCTTATCTTGGTGTTCATTTCACCTAACATGAACTTGTCTGACAGTTTGTGTTTGTCTCCGACATATACTAGTTATTGCAATAAAGGAAACCATGGAACCTATGTTTCTTTGGGCATGGATTACTTCACTTAATATAATTTTTTCCATGGCTTTCCATTTCCTAACAAACGGTACAATGCCTGCCATTTTTCTCTGATGAAGGCATAGAATTCCTTTGTGTATATATACCATATTTTTTTGATCCATTCATCTACTTAGCGGCATCTGGCTTGGTTCTATATCTGAGCTATGTTAAATAATGCTGCAAAAAATAGTTATGCTGGTAGATTTAGTATGGTCCTTTTTGTGATTATTTGGATAAAAGCTCAAAAGTGGGATTGCTGTGTCATAGGGGAACTCTATGTGGAATCTTTTGAGCTCCAAACTACTTTCCAACGTGGTTATACAAGATTATAGTACCACCAACATCCCGTCCAGCTTCTGTTATATTACATTATAGCCATTCTAACTGGGGTAAGGTAGTATTTCAGTGTAGTTTAGATTTGCATTTCTTTTATTGCTAGGGAGTTTGAGCACTTCTTCATGTGTCTATTGGCCATCCTTCTTTGCTCTTCAGAGAGGTTTCTTTTTAGTCTTTAGCCCACTTATTTATTGGGCAGTTGTTTCTTTGAGGATTTGTTGGAGGATTTAATTTTTTTGAGTTCTAGGTATATTTTAGATATGAGACCCTTGTCTGTTTTATGGCTAGTGAAGATCTTCTCCCAATCCATGTGCTTTCTATTGATTTTGCTAGTTTTGTCCTTTGCCATGCAGAAAATCTTCAATTTCATACAATTACATTTGTCCAACCTTTCTTTGATTTGTTGTGTTTCTGGTATCTATTAAGAAAATTTTGGCCTGTGCCAAGGAGACATAGGTTATATCCTAGTTTGTCATGCAATGTTTTCAGGGTGTCTGCTTTGACTCCGAGGTCTTTCATCCATTTGGGGTTGATTCTTGTGCAGTGTGATATATATGGATCTAGCTTTAGTTTTCTACAAGTGATTAACCAATTTTGTCAGCACCATGTACTGAAGAGGCTGTCTTTCTTCCATTCTATTTTTTTAGCTCCCTTATCGAAGATTAGGTGGCTATAGGTCTGTTGGTTCATTTCTGGCTTTTCAATTCTATTCCATTATTCCTGAGGTCTGTTCTTGTGCCAATACCTAGCTCTTTTGATTACTATGCTTTGTAGTACAGTTTGAAATTTGGTATTAATATTCCTGCAGCACTGTTCTTTCTGTTAAGGATCATTTTTGCTATCTGGGGTCTTTTATTGTTCCACATGAATTATTAGATTGCCTCTTCTATTTTCTTGAGGAATGAGTTTGTAAGATTGATAAGTATTGAACTGAATTGTTAGATAGCCTAGGGAAGTATTGTCATTTTCACGATGTTGTTTCTTCCAATCCACGAGCATGGGAAGTTTTTCCACTTTGTAAGTTCCGTTTTGATTTCCTTTTTCAGGCTTTTAAAGTTTTCATCATAAAGATCATTCACTTCTTTGATTAATTCCTAGGTATTTTATTTTTTGTGGGGCTATAATGAATGGAGTTGCTTTCTTGATTTCAGCCATGCTTTTCTCATTGTTGGCATACAGAAAAGCCATTGATTTTTGAGAGTTAATTTTTCCCCTACTATTTGCCAACGTTCTGAATCAGCATGAATAATTTGAGAGTTGAGTCGGTGGGATTATTTAAATACAACATCATGTCATCTGCAAATAGGGAGAGTTTTATATCATCTTTCCCTGTTTGGATCCCTTTTATGTTTGCATCCTGTCTTATTGCTGTAGCTAGGCATTCTAAGAGTAAATTGAAGAGAAGTGGAGAGATTGGACATCCTTGTCTTGTTCCTGAGTTAAGAGGAAATAGCATTATTTTTTCACCATTAGGTATAATGATGTCTGTATGTTTGTCTTATACAGGTTTTATTGTATTGAGGAATGTTCTCTGGATTCATAGGTTTTCCAGAGCCTTCATCATAAAGGGGTGTTGGATCTTGTCAAAGGCTTTTTCTGCATCTATTGAGATAACCATGTTCTTATTCTTGCTCTTGTTGATGTGATGAATTATATTAATTGATTTGCAAATATAGAACCAGATTGGCATCCTGGAAATAAATCCTGTATGATTATTTGGAGGAATTGTCAAAGGCGATTGGCCAAAATTTTGTTGAGAAGTTTTTCATCAATCTTCATCAAAGAAATGGGTCTATAATTCTTTCTTTGTTGAGTCCCCGCTTGCTTTTGGGATGATGGCTTCATAGAATGAATTTGGTAGTGAACTTTCCCTTTCAATTTCATTGAAGAGTTGGAGGAGTATTGGTGTGAGCTCTGCTTTGAAGGCCTTTTGAAGGCCTTTGAAGTTCTGCTGTAAATCCATCTGATCCTGGGCTTTTCTTAGATGGGAGGTCTCTTATTGCTGTTTCTATTGCTATGCTTGATACGGGTATATTAAGTTGATTTAACTCATCTTGGTTGAGTTTTGTCATGGAAACTCAACGGCATGGAAACGGCTAGGAAAAGGTCCATTTCTGCCAGGTTCTTAAACTTATTAGCATAAATGTTTGAGAAGTATTCCCTTATAATGTTCTGAATCTTGGTTGCTTCTCATTCCCATTCTCATCTCTGAGTTTGTTTATTTGGTATGTTCTCTTCTTTTTGAAACGATTTGCTAAGAGAATGTCAATTTTGTTATTTTTTTCGAAGAACCAACTCTTTGTTTTGTTGATTCTTTTTATGGTGATTTTGGGTTCTAATTCATTTAATTCTGATGTAACTTTAATTATTTCTTTCCATTTACTTGATTGGGGTTTATCTTGCTGCTCTTTTTCAAGGAGGTTCAGATGTCTTATTAAATTGTTGGTTTCAGATCTCTCTAATTTGTTGTTGTAGGACCTCAGAGCTATAAACTTGCCTCTGAGTACTGCCTTTTCTGTGTCCCAGAGAAGCTAGTAATTTGTGTGTTCATTATTTTTGAATATCATGAACATTTGCATTTCCTTTCTGATCTCTTCCATGACCCAACAGTTGTTCTGCCTCCATGTTGTACAGGACTTTCTTAGTTGGCTTTCGGTGTTGAGTTCTAATATTATTCCCTTGGATGCTGTTTCTTGGCTCTTACTGTGCTCTTGATGGTTTTCAATGTGTAGGATAACTGTAATGTCTCTTATAGGGCTGGATTGGTGGAGATATACTTTTTTAATTTTTCTTTGCTATGGGCAGTTTTTATTTGACCTTCAGTTATGAAGGAGAGTTTAGCTGGGTTCGGTATTCTTGATTGATAATTGTTTGTCTTTACCGCATGGTATCTCCCATTCCAGGCTCTTCTTGCTTTAATCGTCTCTGCTAAAAATCTGGGGTGATTCTAATTGGTTTGTGTTTATAGGTGATTGTTCTTTTCTCCTTGAGAAATTTCAGGATCCTTTCCTTGGTCTGAATTGATCCTGTGCAGATTATAATGTGACTGGCGGGATATCCTGCTCTGGTCTGGTCGATGTGGGGTTCTATAAGCTTCTTATATATGAATAGGCCTACCTTTTTGCATGTTTGGGAAGTTATTTGCTAGCATTCTGTTACATAAATTTCCTAGACGATTAACTTCTTTCTCTAGGTCCTCCTCTACACCCATTATCCTCAGATTATGATTTCTGATGTTGTCTTCCAAGTGTTGAATAGATCTACCATATTTCTTGATTTGTCTTGGATATTTGTATGTTCTTTCTCTATAATATCTAGGCTGTCTGCAATCCCGAGATTCAATCTTCTGCATGGCCTAACCTACTGTCAAGATTTTCTACTTTTTTATTCATTTTCCTTATAATTGGTCAGCTTGGATGGCTTCAAATTCTTTGTTGGAGCTTTGTTTTAGATTTTGTATGAACTTTACTTCCTTAATTTGATGTCCAGTGTTTATTCTCAAATCACTTAGTTGACTGGTTATGGTTTCCCTGGACACCCATTCTTTCTGTCGCGCTACATTCAGCATTCCATTTGTGGTCTACCTGAATTGTTTCAGCTGTCTATTTATGGATTCCATGAATTCCTCTATTGATATTTATCTATTCTCATCCTGCTCTCTCAATCCCTGTATTACTCTTTGATTATCTTCGTCACGTTCATGCAATTCCTGTAATTCTCTAGACTGTGCTCAGCCTACTCACGCATTTCCTGTATTTCTCTTTTACCCTTCTCAACAAACTTATGCAATTCCTGCATTAATCTTTAAGTAGCTTCTTAAATTAAATCTCCCAACAACAAATCCTCAAAGAAACAACTGCCCAATTAATAAGTGGGCTAATAACTTAAAGAGAAACTTCTCTGAAAAAGAAAGAAGCATGGCTAATAGACACATGAAGAAATGCTCAACCTCACTCTCCATAAAAGAAATGCAAATCAAAACAACATTGAGATACCACCTCACCCTAGTAAGAATGGCAAAAATCAAGAACTCTAATAACAACAGATGCTGGAGGGAATGTGGAGAGAAGGGAACCTGACTGCATTGTTGGTGGGACTGTAAACTTGTTCAACCACTTTGGAAAGTAGTATGGAGGTTCCTCAAAAGACTCCACATAGAGCTCTCCTATGACCCAGCAGTCCCAGGTTTGGGCATTTACCCAAATGTTTACAAACAAAACCACACTAAAGCTACCAGCACAACTATGTTTATTGCAGCATTAGTCACCATAGCCAAGATATGGAACCAACCCAGATGAATGGATCAAGAAAATGTGGTATATATAAACAATGGAATTCTATGCCTCCATCAGAAAGAATGACATTGCCCCATTTGTCAGGAAATGAAAAGACTTGGAAAAAATTATATTAAGTGAAATAAGCCAAGCCCAAAGTAACATAGGTCCCATGATTTCCCTTATTTGCAATATCTAGTATATGTATGAGTCAAGCAGAAAAGTTCAGATAAGGTGATGTTACGAAAATGAACCCTAAGATATGTATTTTAAATGTTTTTTCTTTCATGCATTTGTTTCTAACACAATTAAAGATTATTTCTTTGTTGCTTTGTATGTCCCTCCCCCACAGAATAACCCCTGATTTCACTCTATTTGATGTTGGTATAATTTGTGGAGGGGAAGGGGAAAAAAATCATTTGAATAAGGATACAGGCGGACCTGTTGCAACGATGAGAAGTGCAAGTTTTCATGTCGAAAACGAACATTACAACTTGGGTGAGGAGGATTGTGTGTGGGGGTTCGGGGGGAGGGGAGGATGGGAAGGGATGGGAAGGGTAAACAAAGGAGGATGCTACAATGCTTGATAAGAAATGTACTCACTATCTTGCCCATGTAATTGTAACCCCACTGTACAGTATTTTCACAAAAAATATTAAAAGCCTTAAAAAAATCTTTAAGTAGCTTCCTAATGCTGACAAGATTCCTGTATTAATCCTTGGTTTGACTCCTCTCGCTCCTTAGCATGCTCACACTGAGTCCTTTTCAAGTTTTCAATCATTCCATTCACCATGTTTACCAGTAGAGTTTGCACAGTTTTTTGGGAACTCCTCTGGATTATTCATTAACTATTCTGTCACCTGATTATCATTAGTGGGAGGTCAGATACCTGGACTTGCCTTTTTCTTGTGCTTTTCGGCTTTTTCTGCCCATTTGGTATGAAAGAAACACAAATTTTGTACTAGAACACTATTTTAAAGCAAGCATCAACCAGAGTTCTCTAGTTGCATAATTAAAATGGCTGCAGATACAATCTAGTTCAACAGATACAATCTATTCAACATCAAACAACTATGTATTAATGGGCTACAAGCAGCAAAAAAGGATTTGGCAAACCAGAAATTATTAGCTTTAGGAAGAAATGTGGGGACAAATAGGACTAGAGGGATATGGAGAGGTAAAAGGAGAGTAAATTTAACCACGTCCTAATCTCAGAGAGGGAAATGGATTAGACAGACTGATAGGAGAGAATTAAAAATAAACAAGTAAATTGGAAAAACAAAATTTATATTTAAGAAGTGAAACACTTAAAAATTATGTAAGTTTAAAGAAATGATATCGAGAGAAGAACAGGATAGGATGAGAGGAGAGAAGGGATAGAAAGGAAACATGAAAATTAAAAAAATTAAATTAGTTATTTGATAATTATGTAGGTAAAGTGATAATACTGCTCTTAAAGAAGTTAAGCCTAAGAAGTTGTGAATTGAGTAATAAATTTCTGGATTAAGTATGTACACAATGGGTGATAAGGTCTAATAATAGATGACAGGTATATGTCTGGGGATAGCAAAACAGCAAGTAAGTCATGAAAAAAAAAAGAAAGAGAAAAAATGAAAACAATAAAAAGGACCAAAAGGTCAAAAGAGATTAAACACCCACACAAATACATACACACACATACACCAAAAATAAAAATTATGAGAAAAAAAGATCAACAGAAAAATAAAAATTATGAGAAAAAAAGATCAACAGAAAACACTTTAAAAATAAAAGTTTAAGAAAGGTTTCAAAAAAGAGTTCCTTGATTTTTTGTTTTTGTGTGGGGGGGGGGGTGAATGGGAAGACCTGTATCTCCCCTGTGTCCATAACCAGTTTCTTGGTGGAGTCTCTGGTCTGCTTGTGATATTTGGTTTTCCTATGGCTTGATTGGTTTCTTTTCTGTTTGGGCAGGCAGAAACTGCTCTGTGTTTGGCATGATTTTGTGATCCTTCTCCCAGGCTAGTTCAGTGGGAGGGAGATCAGTTTTGACTATCACAAAAGTGGGAGATGGCTGTTTCCTCTAGTATGGAGATGCTGTGATGAGGCTAGGTTCTGGGTAGGGTTGAGGCCTTTCAGCAAACAATAGCATTTCCCTGATGAGCTAGCTCCTGAGACACTCACAGAGCCCAGCTTGGATCCTTTCTTGGGGTTTATGTTTGCTGAATTTCAATTGTTTGTCTAGGCCACTGTAGGGAGTGACAGCCTCTGGCTGACATCATAGAACTATTGTGACATATTGTGTCATCATAAACCTATTGTGACCTCATCACCAACTAATTATACCATCAAAATATTATTATAACTTGATATTGTGATGTCATATTGGTATTGAAATATCACTGTCCCTTTGGGTTTTTCAAACCTATTATGACTATATAACATTTTTCAAAACTCGTGGCCTTTGAGACTATTAACTTGTGAACTTGTATACTTATGATGCATAAAACACAAGACAATCCATTGAGGCACATTGAAGATAACTTTATTTACACTAGAAATGGGCTTGCATTTACCTTGTTCTGGGATGTACACTCTGTGACAGGCCAGCCCAACCACCAAATCTCAGACGTCCAATGGGCAGCCCCGCACATAGTTAATTGGTTTGCAAACCACCAATCCCCCAAATTATCATCTCCACGCTCCAAACTTCAATAGGTAAGCCTTTTTCCTTTTCCCTTTCCCCCTCCTTCTTTATAGATCTTTCCTTCATTTCACTTTTTTCCTTCCATCACTCCCTTCTTCTCTTTAGGCCTCTCCACTATCCATAGGCCTCCAATTCTCTGGCCTGGTGGCCCATTGGCATCCTTCCCCTCCTGCTCTCCCTCAAATAACTCTTCTCCCACTTCATTTCCTCCTGATGTCTCACCACTTCCTTCCTTCCCTGGATTTTCTTCAATTCCATTGCTCTGACCATGCAGCATATATATAGGTTGAACCCCTCCATCACTCAAGTGATTCACCTGCCTAACAGTTTTGAACCATCACTTCACAAATTGCTGTTCCCCAATCACTTCTTCACAGCTCATCATGTGAGGATGACATCCTACCCCCTCCAACAGCATGCCCTGCCCACTTGGGTGGCATGCCCCATGCACTCCAGTGGGCTAGGTCATGGGGCCACATTGATTAGTGGGCCCTGCTCATTATTAGGACCATGCTGCTTTATACATCAACCACAAATTTTCATGTCCAATCAATTCCTTGATTCCTTTTTACCAAATCCTAAAAATTCCCTTCTCTCCTCCCAATGAACAGGCTTAAAATGTAAATTTAATAGAAAATAAGTAAATTATAGAAACACACAGATTAGCACTAATTAACACTTAGTAAGTCTTATTCTTAAGGGATCCTCTGTCTCTGAACAGTCCATCTTGCAGCCTTCTCTGTATATTCGTCCACTAACTATTCCACTTGAGACTGATGGATCCAATGCTGTTTATCTGCTAATTTAATAGCTGACAGTGAAGATAGCACCACCAAGTAAGGTCCTTGCCACTTCGTCTCCAATTTAGGACCAAGATGCATTTTTACCCACACCAGCAGTCCAGGCAAGAAAGAGTGGGTGGAGTTTCTTTTTTTTTCTTTTTTCAACTCCATTTCTTAGTTTATTTCACTTACCTGGAGTCTAGTTTTTTAATTTATTTCTGAAGTGACACTTGCTATAGAATAAACTAAATTACTCTCCCCAAAGAAATTTTCCTTCCAACTGGATTTAATTTCTTAATTGATATTTGAAATTTTTATTTTCATCCTGTTTATTTTTTAAACACATTTTATTATTATTATCGCTAAGTAGTTGTACAAAGAAGTTCGCATTCTACAAAACAGTACACGAATATAAGTTGTCTGACAACATTGTCACCCATCCCTTGTAATCTTTCCCTTCTTGCACCGTTTTTGTAAAAATTGAGATAGGTGATTACATATATTTCGCAGTATTTTGGAATTGTGATACTTAATTAAAGTCACAAACACATTTTAACCTTGACAAGGCACATTATTGTTTTCATGGTCTAAAGTTTGTTAATTCTATGAGCTTTGACAATCAAAATTATTTTTCTCACCTCAGGTGATGTTTACACTTTTTTCCTTTTGCTTAATGTAGGCTATTCCCTCTTTCCCTGTTTCCCTCTCATTCCTCCTTTCCCATCACTGTGTTTGGGTTGCTTAGTTATTTTTCTTCTATGTCCAGTGCAGCTCATGGGCCCTTTTGTTGTATGTTGTTCCATTTACCACTTATTGTGTTCTTCCTCCTGGCTTCCCTCCATTGCGTGCATCTTTCTACCATATACATGGTCAAGAACATGGAGTCATTAATGGTGATACAAAAAAATGAGTGGCTGTCCTATGTTTCTCGAGTCCTGTTTACTTTGTCATACCTTCTTGCATTTTGGCATCCACGTATCAGGTAGACCTTGTGCTGTTTGTGTCGTTGTTCTTGGCTTACCTCACTCAAATAATTTGGTCTAGTTCTATCCATTTCCCAGCAAATACCATCATTTTGTCCTTTCTAATGACTTCATGGTATTGCGTTGTATATAAGTCCGACAATTTTTGGATCTGCTTATCACTTACGGCTCATCTGGGTTGTTTCCAAATATGGGCTATTGTGAACAGTGCTGCAATAATCATAGATGTGTGTGTGTGTTTGTATACTGGTTCCTGTTGTTCAGAGTAGATGCTTAGGGTAGTACGGTCAGTTCATAGGAGAAGTCGATATTTAGCTTTCGTAGGTACCTTCAGACTGCTTTCCAAAGTGGTTGTATTAGTATACATTCCCACTAGCGATGCAGTAATGTTTCTTTCTTTGTATCCCTTCCAGCATTTGTCATTGGCTGAATTTAGGGCCATTCTAACTGGGGTAAGGTGCTATCTCAGAGTTGTTTTTATTTGCATTTCCTTTACAAACAAGGATAATGAACATTTCCTCAAGGCTTCTTTGCCTTTTTTATCTCTTCTTCTGAGAAGTCTCTCTTTAGCTCCCTTGACCATTTCAAGATTGGTTTGTTAGGTTTGTGAAGGGTTAGTTTCTTGAGTTCACCATATGTAATGGATATTAGACCCTTGTCTGATATATTGCTGGTAAATATTTTTTCCCATTTCTTCCCATTTCCTGGTAATCTCTATGATTCCCTTTTTTAGGCTTTTATAGTTTTCATGAAATAGACCCTTTACATCTTTGGTTAGGTTAATTCCTAGATACTTTTTTTTTGGTTATTGCGAATGCAGTTGTTTCCTTGATTTCCCTTTCTACTGGTACATTGTTGACATACAGAAAGGCGACTGATTTTTGTGGGTTAATTTTGTATCCTGCTACTTTTCCAAATTGGTTTATAAGCTCTAAGAGTTTGGGGATGGAGCTTTAGGGATAGTTATTTTATAAAATGTTCCCATCTACAAAAAGAGATAGTTGATCTTCTTCCTGTCCTATGTGGATCCCTTTAATGTCTTTTTCTTGCCTTATTGCTCTGGCTAAGAATTCCAGAACTATATTGAAGAGGAGTGGAGAGAGTGGGCATCCTTGCCTTGTTCTTGTTTTTAGGGGAATTGGTTGTAGTTTTCCAATTAAGTATAATATTGGTCTTTGATCAGCCAGGTAAGGCTTTTATTATCTTATGAAATGTTCCTTCTATTCATATTTTTAGAGCTTTTAATGTGAATGAGTGTTGAATTTTATCAAAAGCCTTTTATGCATCAATGGAGATAATCATGTGGTTCTTGACCTTGGATCTGTTGATGTGATGAATTACTTTTATTGAATTATATATGTTAAACCATCCCTGCATCTCTGGGATGAAGCCTACTTGGTCATAATGTATTATTTTTTTGATATATTTCTGGATTCTGTTGGCTACAATTTTATTGAGCATCTGTCTTAATCAAAGAGGTTGGTGTGTAGTTCTTATTTTGTTGGGTCTTTGCCTGGTTTGGGGATGAATGTGATTTTGGCTTCTTAGAATGAGTTTGGGATTGCTCCCTCTGTTTCTATTTCTCTGAAGAGCTTGAGGGTTGTGGGTATTAGTTCCTTTTTAAAGGCCTTTTACAATTCTGTAGTGAATCCATCAGATCCTGGGCTTTTCTTATTGGAAGATTTCTGATTATTTCTACTATCTCATTGTATGTTATAGAAATGTTTAATTGATTTATTTCTTCTTAGTTCTGTTTAGACAATTTGTATTTCTTTGTTTCTCAGGCAGGAAAATGATTTAATTTACTGAAGTGCTGCCCACACCATGCATGGTGGAGACACATGGCTGAAAAGGGAGGGGGGCGACCCATCTCTGGGCCAGGGACAGGAAGAGATGTGGCCAGGTGGGGAAAAGGTGTGGCCACACTGGTTCTGAATGTGACTTCATGGTCTGGGACCCTCCTAATGTCAGATGGGACTCTGGTGACCAGAGGTGGCCCAGGATGTGACCTAGCAGGAGGGGAAGGTAACTGCTTCTAGGTCTGCCAGTTACCTATGTAACAAATATTGGGTGGAAACTTAGCCAAGAAGTGGGAGGTGTCCCTGTTCAAACCTTACATTCCAGCCTTTTGATAATTATGAAAAAGGTCGAAGATTCTCTCCAGCTACTTCCTCTTTGCAAGGGGTGTCAACAGTAGGTGTAAAAGGCTGAGATGTGATCCCCTCTGGGAGAAGGCAGAATCAACAGCTGTCACTTGGGCAATGAGTCCTTAGATGAAGTCTGGAGGAGACAAGTTTCTTGGACGAAGTATGGCTACGTTTCATGAGGCATTGAGGGACTGAAAAAAATACTAGAGAGAAAACAAATGGCAAGAGGAAGGACTTGGGGCTGGAAATGTTGGTAGAAATTTCCCTAGTTACTTATGACACCTGGCGACTAGGTAGAGAAGAAGTCAAGTGACAAAGGCAAGAAGATAAATTCCTGTCCATTCGAAAGTGAGAGAGATATGGACATTAGATGGGCAGTCTTCTTTCTTCTCTTGACCTCCTGGCTCTGGTTTGTCTTGAAAGGGGAGGCACAAAATGGCTGATGTGATATCATCTCCTCTTACTCCTCTTCATGTTCCCTTGTTCCCCAGACTGGCTGAGTCTAGGTGCTCATTGCTGGGATGGTTTGTCCCAGTTGGTATACAAGGAGGTTTGATCTCAAGGCCTGGGCACTGTCCCTGAGCCCTTCTGCTGAAGGCTAGCACCCTACCATTTTGAGTTATAGAAACACTTGCAGTGTTTTCTGGTTAGAGATAAGAGGCTCGAGCCATGCTTCCACACTGGCTCTTTGCAGGTTAGTTGCGAGATGAATTTTTAGGGATTTTTCAGCCCAGGCTGGCTTTGAATTGCAATCTTTACCACAAAAGGCCTTTGGTATTTCCCATTATAGCAACAAGGAGATCAAATGGAATAAGTAGAGCTTACCTGGTCCTTATGAAGAACTGACCAACAAATATTCTGCAATGACAAAATTGTTAGATGGGAAAATCTTAGCATACATATACTAATATGCTTGCTTTGCATGCATGAGGCCTTGGGTTCGATTCCTCAGCACCACATAAGCAAAAGGAAAAAAGCCAGAAGTGGCCCTGTGGTTCAAGTGGTAGAGCACTAGCCTTGAGCTTAAGAGTTGAGGGACAGCGCCCAGGCCCAGAGTTCAGGCCCCACAACCAGACCCCCCCCCCAAAAAAAGAGTCATGTAGTCAGTTCTAGATTACACAATACAAAACCAAAAGGGCAAAACTCAAAACCTAAAATTTTTGACAACAATGTTTAGACATCTTTGGTAACAAAGTACATCAGATGGTTGGGCCTCAGTTACCAAAGTCTGTGAAAAGAGCAACTTGTGAACAGGACAAATTTGAATAGATGGATGGAGAAGAAATAAGCTTGGTGGAAGGGTCAGGATTGGAGGGGGCCAAACGCTTAACCCACCATTTGGCCAAGATGGCGAACTCAAGATGGCAAATTTCTTAAAAAATGCAAAGAAAGCCTGAACAAAAAAATCAAGCCTAGTTTGGCTAGCCTTTTAGAGGGAATCTAGAGGGGATTCCTTGAACCTAGCCTATGTCACACTCTTCAGGGCACAATAAAAATAATTGTAGAAAAGAAAGGGAGAGATATAGAAAGTTGGACATGAATAGCAGAGAGCAAAGAGAGCCTGATAGTAAGCAGACTTCTGACCATGTACCGTTGCAGAGGCAAAAATTGTCTAAATCAGACAACAACATAAAAATATTAGGTGCTCTGCTATCCAAGGAGCACAAGAGGCATTTCAGAGGGGTTTCATAGTTCAGGCATGACTCGCAACACCCCATTAAATGTGTAGGATAGTCAGTCTGGTGAGTGAAGGAGAGATGAAGAGGCAGAAGCAGTGTCCTGACTTCTCCCATAGCCCACTAGAGATTAATGGTGATGCCCCCAAAACCAAGTATCCTCGGCTTCGGAAGTGACCAGCCTTTTGGCTAAAAGGCCATAGGAGTTCTCTGGTGTGTTGTCATATCTGAACAGAGATTGAGCAACATAGAACCATAGAGAGTTGTTTCACTCACCAGAGTAGAGAAGTGGTGTGGACATGGATGGGAAGGCCAGCAATGGTATTGGTGAAAAGTCTCGCGTGGTGTCTCAAGGCAGTTTGGTTCACAGAAAAAGGGTGGTTAGGAAATTCTAACATTTCCAAATCAAAAACCATATACAAGTCATGGCCCCATATGTAAGATATATTAAAAAGGTAGGTTTCATTCGGTAGCCTATGAAGAGAATGCCACACACTATTAAGGTAGGAAAAGACGTTTATTTACCGAACTGCTGCCCCCACCATACATGGTGGAGAAGCATGGCTGAAAAGGAAAGGGGGGATAGCAATTTCTATTTCTGTATATCCATCTCTGCTAGGTTTTCCTTCCTTTGTGAGTAGAGTCTGGAGTTATTTCTTTATGATTGTTTGAGTGTCCTGGATGTTTGTTGTAATTTTCCCTGTGGTATCTCTGATATTATTGATATGGGTCTCCTCTCTTATTTTGTTAGTTACTCATGCCAGTGGTTCATCAGGTTTATTGATTTTTTTCTTAAAAACAGCTTTTTAAAATTAATTTTATTTATAATTTTCTCAGTCTCTATCTCATTAATTTCAGCTTTTATTTCGATTATCTCTTTCTGCCGAGCAACTTTCGGTTCAATTTTTTCTTGTTTCTCTAGCAGTTTTGGTTGCTTCATAAAATTGCTTTCTTGGTCTCTGTTTTCTTGATATGTGCACTGAGAACAATAAATTTGCCCCTTAGGACTGCTTTTGCTGGGTCACATAGGTTTCTCTGTGATATTTCTTCATTTTCATTGAATTGTAGGAACTTTTTAATTTCTTCTTTAATTTCTTCTGTAACCCATGTATTGTTCAACTGAGTGCTGTTTAATTTCCATGCGTTTAAGTTTTTCCTACTTTATGCCTTGTTATTGAGAACTAGCTTGATTCCACTATGATCAGATTGAATACAGGGTATTATGTCGATCCTCTTGTATTTGCTTAAATTCCTTGTGATCTATTGAAGAAAAAGTTAGGGGTTTGGCAAGAGTAAGAACCTGCTGGTGTAAATGTCTGTAATTCTAGCTACTCAGGTGGCTCAGATCTGTGTATTCAGGTTCAAAGCCAGCCCAGGCAGGAAAGTTCATGAGGCTTTTTCTGGGGTTGTTCAGCACCAAACTCTGCCTCATGTCTGGGTTTGTTCACCAACTTTGCCACCATGGGCTGGGCTGGGCTGCTTATGCAAGCCGGTATGGAGAGGCCCTCCACCCCACCAGGAGTCAGGTGTTAACCAGTGATGTTGCCTCAGGCTTGGCTGGGCTGCTTATGTGGGCCAGTATGGAGAGGCACAAAGCGACATGGGTCTAGATTTGTTCACTGTAACTGTCCCTGTCCAACTATCGCTGAAGCCCTGGGCTGGTCTGGGCTGTTCCTGTGAGCTAGAGCCAAGAATCATTGTGCCCAGAGTCTGAGTGCTTTGCCACTACTGCCAGCTGCTGCTGCTGCTCCAGGGTAGGCTAGGTTGTTTATACCAGCAGGGCAGAGGTGCCACGCTGTGTGCATAGGGTCGTTTGCCACTGCAGACAGCTGCTGCTGCTCCAGACTGGGTGGTGCTGCTTGCACCAGCCAGGAAGAGGCGCCATGCCAGGGAAGTTGAGGGGAGTCTTCATGCCAGCTCTGCCTTCTGAGATTTGTTTGTATCCTCTGGGTTGGCACCAGCTCGTGAGAGTCTTCTGGGAGTCTTGGAATGCTTATGGGTACGTGGTCCTCCGAGGGTCCAGAGCCAGGCCACTTAAGCAGCCTGGCAAGAAGCTCCACCACTTAAGCTGCTCAGCATTCAGCCCTATCACCAACAAGGGGTGGCTGAAGGTTATTTCCACTTGACTGTCTGTTTAGGTTTTTCCCTTTTCTTTTTTCACTTACTGTACCTCTCTGAGTAATCTCCTTTTTTTGTGGGTCACTTGGAGAAACTGAGCATTGAAATTCAAACTGTATTTGGTTGGGGAGAGCTGTGGTGTTTACCTACTGTTCCATCACCATCTTGGCCTCTCCCCTTCAGGTGGAGTTTTTCTTAGGTGGATGGTGGGCCTTAGTTACCAAAGGATAGGTACATAAAAGAATATGTTGTAAAGCCTGCAGATTGTAGTTAGACATTTCTGTTAATATAGCCTTCCCAAATTTAGGAACCAAAGGGGTTGGTCTACCCTAAAGTATTTCAAAGGGATTAAATCCTTTAACATAAGGGCTACATCTTGCTCAAAGGAGAGCAAAGTGGAGGAGGCCCACCTAG
Source organism: Dipodomys merriami (assembly GCF_024711535.1). Taxonomy (NCBI): domain Eukaryota; kingdom Metazoa; phylum Chordata; class Mammalia; order Rodentia; family Heteromyidae; genus Dipodomys; species Dipodomys merriami. The sequence continues at coordinate 484,178 of NW_027206194.1, read as the reverse complement.
CCATGGACAGTCTCTGTATTTAATTTAGTCTCTGTATTTAATTTAATTTAATTTAACTAAATTAAATTATTTCAAATGCCTTGAACTCTGAGTTCTATAAATGGATTGTAATTTCCAATTTATTCCTAGAATGTTAGTTAATAATTGAGAACTTAGACAATGAATGCAGGGCCATCTTGGTACACCCCAAATAAGGGTAAGCCAAATCAAGAAATTATTACATGCCTCACCTCAGCCTGAAAAACTGTCCACTATTACTAACAGATACGAAGACCCATACTTTCCAGGCTTAACCTCTGTGAAGTCGACTTTCCCAAATTCACCATCTGAGGTTCCTCACATAAGAATTCTTTCCATATGTTCCAGCTTTTCAGCATTTACCTGTTTGGAAATTACACACACACATTACAAAGGATTGTCAGCCTGAGGCCCCACTGATTTTTGAACAGTTTTAGGCAGTTGCCTGGAGCAATTTACCAGGGTGCAAATATCTACACGTAAACTGAAAGAAAGCTTGAGAGTGTTTACATTTTTCACAAGTCCAGTGTCAACATTTGCCCACATATTACCACTGTTTTTGTTTCTTCCCTTAATCTTAACGAGTAGTAACTCTAGAGACCCCACTGGTTTTAGAGTGGTCTCCCAAGCTACCTGATCAGCTCAGATGTTTCCCTGTATCTTAAGGTCTCTAGGTTCTTTTACTCCTGTATAGTACTCTGAACCTTGGAGACTTCTTCCATGTTATTCTCCTTTTCTCTCAAACTTGCTTTCATGATCCCACTCTCCTTCTCAATGACCTCCTTAACCTACAAGTGTTTTCGCAGGGTCACAGGAGAGTTCGTTTGACTCACCAACTGCTGCTCCTTCTCACAACACCTTTGCTTGCTCTACAGCTCCTCACTTAAGTTCACAAAGATGCTATTGAGAGGTATTTTTTTCCATCTCTTCCTGTTCCATTGGGACAAGATGTTTCTGCATTACATTTATGGTGAAGATCTCAGCAGTCTTTTTGGCCTTTTACTCTATTAGTTTCCCTTTCTAGTTTTCGACTTCAGTGTATTTTTGCGACAGATCTTTCAACTGTTTGTTTAGCTCTTCTGTTTTTCTTCCTAATGCTCTTTCCTTTTGCCCGGCATTGTCTATCAGAGCATGTGGTCCTATAACTCTTTCTGAAGAGTATCAATCTCTTTCTTGAGCCTGATATTTTCCTGTCCACTTTTCTTGGCCTCATCTTCTATGACACAACACTTCCCCGTCTTCTCTGCTAGCTACTTTTTCCCTCTTTCTCTGTTGCTTTGAATTTCTGGTGACAGTCTTCAAGGCTTATAGTAGATATTTACTTCACCCTAATACATTCTTATATTAGGTCTGGCTCCATTTTCATGGCCAAAATTTCTTAATGCAGCATCAGGATCTCTTTTTGGCCTCACTTGATGTTAGCAAGGATGGCAGCATTGCTGTCTTGTGCTTCTGTCGACCTCTGACCTGTGGTCTCCTAATTTGCCTCATGCTCACCCAGGCTAATGTACCTGAATTTCATTTTATTCTAAGTGTTTTCTAGGTTCCTTTTGAGGATTTTCTTCTCATTTTGACTCTCACAAGTTTATATCTTCAAATCTTTTCTTCAGGTCAAACTATTCTCCCTGTTTTCACCAGTGTCCAGTGCTTTTAAACTCTTGGTGGGTTTGGACTGGCACATATTGGAGATTCAGTCTTTTATAAGCCTGTGTTTTGAGATAGAAGTGTGTGAATTTTTCTTTGCCTCATTTCTTAAGTTCAGAGGGCTGATTTTTAAATTGAACACAATTGGCATTCAGAGCCTCAAGCTCCTTTTCATATCTCCTGTTCTTATCTCCTCCAGAGATATGAACACATTTTCCAAGTGGTTAATGTGAATACATAAGCTGTCATTTTCTATCTTTCTCCTCCTTGGACATTGCTTTTCCCAATGTACATTTTGCTTGCAATAAGGACACTGATCTAGTCCTAGAGGTTCCCTACTGCAATTTGCAAATGAATTGTACTGTCTTTGCCAAGGGTTTCTTGATCCCTATTCTGGTACTTCTATCAAAACTCAACCCCCCTTCTTAGAGTCTTTTTTTCCAGGGTATCTCTGTTATCAAACACCTCCTGGCCAACCACTTCCAACTTAAAATACACCTTTCTTTCAAAACCTTCTAACTTTTGAAGCTTTCTTCTAATATCTGGGGCTGACTGGGTAACAAAGGCCATATTTAAGGCTCATTGATTCTCCAGGGCTTCAAGATCTATAGGCCTATAAGTCTTATAGAATTCTTAGAGAAATTTCAGAAGAGCATTTGGGTACTCACTGAGGAACTGTACCATCTCACTCACCATAGATTGATGACTTGGCTTTCTAGCCACTGTGGTATCCCTGCCAATCGAACCTGTCAATAATAGGTAAGCACTTCCATACCGCAATCACTGTTAGTCTCTGCTTGGGTAAGTATGTGGAAAGACTTGCTCCAAATGGTCTGGTTCATTAGTCGGGATAATGTCTGGTCCAAGGACCACCTTCAAGTCACCGAGCAGGATACACTCCCTTTTCTATCAGGTGAAAAGCACCTGTAAAATTTGCTGACACTCATCCAACATGTGCTTGTGTGTGAAAATTACTGTCTCTAATGAAGTAATGACCCCCTCTTTTTTTCTGAAAATGATGCAGTTTTCTGTTTCCAGTTATACAGGTCACTAGTTGTAAAGGGAACATATATTAAAAAGGGGGCCTGCCCACCATCTCCTCCATGCTCCTATCTCAAGGGTAATAAGGGTAACTTACCACATTGTACCACCTCAGACTGGTACAAGTAACCACTTTTGGTATGTGAGGACTTAATATTAGAGGTGCTGATGGCAAAGAACAGGAGAGAGAGTACATCAATGAATCTTCCTCTGAGGGACTCTATAACCCTGGGGGAGAATATTTTTTGGATATGGCAAGTTTTAAGGCCTTGTTCCCCCATCCTGAGAAAAAGAGTAAGCAGAAGTGCATACAGGATACAGATAGAACTATCAGCATACACACACAGACCAACAGTCACAGACACTTAAATTACATGTCCCACACCACTCAATGTTGAACTCTACAGGAAGTCCCAGATGACAGAGAGAATGTCCCAGATTGCCTATTGAGAAGACCACAGATGACCTCTGGTGGATGTCACATATGTCCTCTGTAGGAGGCTCGAGATAACCTCTCATAGAGGTTCAAAATGGCCCCCGAAGATAGTGTCCTCTCAAGGAAGCTGAGATTACCTCTCAAGTAGCTCCCTGATGGCCACTCAAGGAGGATACATAAAAACTCCAGAGGAGGTTCCAGATATCTCTCTTGAGAAAGGCACAGATGACCTCCAGAGAAGGCCCTATATGGCTTCTCAAGGAAGTCCCACATGATGTCCGAAGATGGTCATACATTTCTCATCAAGGTACCCCGAGATGACCTCCCAAAGAAGTTCCAGATGACCTCAAGAGGTGGTCCTAGATTGCCTCTTAAGGAAGCCCCAATGACTATTTTTGAAGAGGTCTCAGGAGGCCTCCTGAGGAAGCACCAGATGACCTCTGGATAAAGCCCAATATGGCCCCTGGAGAAGGCCCCAAATGACCTCCAGGTTAGGTCTCAGATGGCTTCTCAAGGAAGTCGCAGATGTACTCTTGATAATGTTCCAGATGGCTTCCCAAAGAAACCCTACATGACCTCTCAAGGAGTTCCCAGATGGCTTCCCAAGGATGCCATAAATGACCTCCAGAAGGGGTCCCCAAAACCGGCTGGCAAGCTTGCACAGACGCACCCCTAGTGGAGTCTAAATGACTTTTATCCATGATGGTCCTCCGGAGACAAAAACTCGAGGTAGACTCTCAACCCTGAGGGTTGACACTCTCACCTATGGGGATTTTTCCCTGGGCCTGATGCCATCCAAATGGATGATCTCGATGAGGTCTCTGAAAATTAGGAAGTCTATAGTTGAAGAGAATCCATTGAGACACATATAATAAATGTTCTCCAGACCACCAACCACCAAAATTATGATATCCAAAGCTCCAAACATCAATGGGCAAGCCTTTTTTTCCCTTTCCCTTTGTCTCTCCTTCGCTACAGAACTATACTTCCTTCGAGGTCTTTCCATTTTTCCCTTCTAACAGTTCCTTCTTCTCTTTAGGCCTCTCCACTCTCCAAACGCCTGAACTGCTTTGCCTGGATCGTCAGTTGTCATCCTTCACCTCCTACCCCCTCTCAACTTCCTCTTCTCCCAGGTCTTTCCCCTTCTGCTATCACACCACTTCCTTTCTTCCAGGACTTTCCCCTTTTTCTCTTTCCTTCTATTGCTCTGAACAACTTGCCTGTAAAATATCTGTACCCATCCTACACTCCATCTGCCTAACAGTTTTCAACTGTCACATCTGAAACTGCCCAAAGCCCAATCACTTCTTAACAGCTCAATAGACGGGGATTAATGCACCAGCCCCTCCCACAGAATGCCCCACATTCTTTGGTGGCATACTTTGTCCTCTCCAGCTGTCCAGGTGATGGTGCCTGGCTGATTATCGGACCCTATAGATTATTGTGGCCCTGATGGTTATTACAGTATCCTCCTTGTAAATTAGTTGCAATTGAAATTGGAAATTTGATTGTGATATTACAAACTCATTATGACATCACAAACCCATTTTGACATCATCATAACACGACATCACAAACCCATTGTGACAATGTTGTCATTGTGACATCATGATTCCTTTGTGACATCTCAAATCTATTATGATCAATTAGCTCCTTTGAAAAATCACATGACTTTTTCAACATCATAGTCACTTTGTGTACCCATATCCTTGTTGTTAACCAATGACAATTGAGATCAGACATGCCATTTTAACATCAAAAAGTGTTTGTGACATCCTCAACAGTGTGACATCACATTTTCATTATGAGAGCATCACCAAACTCAATGACATAATCGCATTATGACAACAATTCTCATAGTGACATCAAAGACACATTGTGAATGCCTGTTCTGTGATTTCATTGTATTTCAAATGTGGCATGAGAGTTGATATCAAAAACGCATGTTTGTGCCTACACAATCATTTTGACATCATAAACACTTTGTGATAGCACAGGGCCATTGTGATATCACTAACACAATGTGACATCACAAAACTCTCCTGTCCTTATAACTTTTGTGACATGCTAACATTGTGATATCTTAGACCTTTTTGCCCTCAAAATTTGTTTTCAACCTCATATTTCATGTATGACATGAGATACCAGAAATCCACTAACATTATGACCATGTGTCATCACACTGACAGATATCATGTTCATCGTGTCACATGACATCACAAAAGGTTTTGATGTCACAATTAGTTGGTGATGCCATACAGGTAAGGGGTCACAGTAGGTCTATGATGTCACAATTTGTTAGTGATATCCAAAATGGCATTAAGGATCTCATTTGTCATGAAATCACAGAGAATATGAGTTCACAAATGGACTGTGGTATCTTCAAAGGCATGTGTTTTCACAAGTGTGATGAAGTCCTAGGAGGAATATGATATCACAGTGTGACACAATGTGCATGATATCTGTCAGTATGATGTCACAATTGTCATGATGTCACAGTGGATTTCTGATATCACATATCATAACAAATATTATAAGGTTGAAAACAGATTACAAGCTCATAAAGGGCCTAAGTCAAAACAATTGCAGCACGTCACAAGACTTATGAGGACAGGGCAGGTTTGTGATGTCACAGGGTGTTAATGATATCACCATAGCACTGTGATGTCACAAAGTGGTTGTGATGCCATATATTTATGAGATATTAATGGTTTTTTCATATCAACCCACATGCCAAATTTGAAATAGAATGAACTAAGATAATAGGCATTTACAATGTGTCTATAACCTCACAATGACAATATAATGTCATAATGCTATGAGGTTATTATAAATTGGTGACATTGCAAGGACATAATGGAGTCATAATGAATATTTGTTGTCTTATTTGTGATGGGGTAACAAATGGTGATGTTACAATGGCATGTATGAATTCCATTGTCATGTGTTCACAATGAGGATATGGGCATACAAAGGGACTGTGATGTCACAAATGCCATGTGTGTTTTCAAAGGTACTTAACGGTCATGATAGCTTTATGATAAACTGTTGTGATGAGGTCACCAAGGGTTTTTGATGACATAATAATTTTGTAATATCTCAAACACAGGTCCAATTTCAATTGCTAGTATTTCACAATGTGCATACAAGTTCACAGAAGGATCTTGAAGTCCTAATGGACATGAATTTTTTTAAAGTTATGGGGTCATATTAGGTTTGTGAATACACAATGGGTCAGATAGCATCATGGCAATATCAACTCACTACATCATGTCAAAATATTGTGTTGTTGTCACAATTGGTGATGAGGTCACAAAAGATTGGTGATGTCACAATGTGTTGGGCATGTCACAATGACATGATGGTTCCCAATTGTCTTTAACTTACAATAAGTATAGGATTTCACTAAGGGATTGTGGTTTCTCCAAAAGTATGTGTTGTCACAAATATATTGAAATCCTAAAAGGTTTGTGAGGTTAAAATTTGACACAATGGTTATGAAATCTGGCAGTGTGATCTCACCATAGTCATGATGTCACTGGGAATTTGTGATATCAAGTGTCATATGTGAAATCTAATGAGGTTGACAACAGATTATGAGGACAAAAAAGCCAAAGGTATTAGAGTTGCAGTATGTCACAAAAGTTATGATGACAGAATGGGTTTGTGATGTCACAGTGTGTTGGAGATATCCCAATGGAAATGTGATGTACAAAGGGATTTTAATGTCACAATGGTTAGGAGTTCTTGATTTGCTTATGATATCAACCTACAGGCCACATTTTAAATAGAATGAAATACGAGAAAAGGCATTAATAATGTGTCTATGATGTCACATGACAAGGTGAAGTTATAAATATATCATATCATTTTAATTTTGTGATTTCACAATGAACAGATGGTGTCAAAATGACAATGTGATGTCACAATTGTGATAAACTCACAAACTGTTTTTATGTTAAAATGTCATGTCTGATTCTTAATTGTCAATATTTCACAGTGGGGATTTGAGTACACAAAGGGAATGCGATGCCACAAAGCTATGTATTTTTTTCAAAATGCATAAGAGGTCATAATAGATTTGGGATATAACAATGTGATACTGGTATTAAAAATATCAATGTGCTGTCACAATGGGTTTGTGATGTCACAGTGGTGATGAGGTCACAATGGGTTAGTTATGTCACAAGTTTGTAATATCACAATTATTTGTCCAATTTCAATTGCTCCTAGTTCACCGTGAGGACAGTGTAATAACCATCAGTGCCCGTATAATCCACGGGAACAGATAGTCATCATGGCCTCTTGGTTTGGACCACCAGAGAGAGAGGTGTATGATGCTGTTGAAGGAGATAGGATGTCAAGCCCCACATGGTGAGCTGCCAAGAAGTGATTGGGCATGGCCATTTGGGAAGTGATGATTGAAAACTGTTATGTAGGAAAAATATTGCAGTAGGGGAAGGGTACGGCCTAAATATAGGCTGCATGTTCAGAGCAACAGAAGGGGACAGAAAAAGGGGAAAGACCTGGAAGGAAAGAAGTGATGAGACTGCAGGAGGATAAAGAGCTTGGAGGAAAGGAAATTGAGGGAGAGCAGGAGCTGAAGGATGGCACCTGGACACCTGGATAGGGCACGGCAGGCCTGTCAAGAGTAGAACAGCCTGAAGAGAAGAAGGGAATGGTGGAAGGAAAAAAAATAAGACCTGAAATGTCAGACAGGTCTGTAGTGAAGGAGGATGAGGAGATAAGAAAAAGCCTTGTCCTTTGAAATGTGGAGCTTTGGATATCATTATTATTGGGGTTGGTTGTTTGAAGACCAGTTAACAAATGGCTGTGCTGCTCTGTGGAGTTCTGAGGGTTCATGTTTGAGGCTGCATGGTTGAGGCTGGGCATCCAGCCCAGGTCAAGGTAGTAGCTTGTTATAAAATGTATAAGGACAAGACAGATTTGTGATGTTACATTGCATTAATGATATCACAATGTCAATATGAGGTCACAAAGGGATTGTAATGTCACAATGGTGATGTGGTCACAATGGGTTTCTGAAATCAACCTATATGCCACATTTGAGATAGAATGAAATCACAGAATAGGCAGTCACATTGTCTCTAGGACCTCACAATGAATATGTGATGTCATAATGCTATGGTGTCATTGTCATTTAGGGATATCACAATGGGCTCATGGTATGCTATCAACAATGTGATCTCACTCTGGAGATGATGTCACAAAACGTTTGTAATGGTACAATGGCATGTCTGATGTCAGTTGCTAAGAGGTGCTAAGAGGTCACAACAGATTTGGGATATCACAAGGTGATCGTGATATCACTGTGGAAATGTGATGTCACAATGGGTTTGTGATGTCACAGTGGTGATAAAGTCACACTTGGATAGTGATGTCACAATGAATTTGTAATATCACCATTATATATCTAATTTCATTCTACTAGATCACAATGAAGATACGCATTTACATAAGGAGCAAGAAGTCAGAAAAGCCATGGATTTTGTAAAATATTATGCGGACATAAGAGATTGGTGAAAATGCAATGGGACAGAGATATCCCACTGGCAATGTGATGTTACCATTACATGGGATAGTATTGTTTTGAAGTCACAAATAGTTGGTAATGCCATACAGCTGATGAGGTCACATAGATTTGTGATTTCACAATGGGATGTTGATGTCACAATCTCATGCCAGGTCTCTAACAATAAATACATAAGTTCACAAGGCATAATGTATCCAAAGGCATATGTTGGCACAAGTGGAATGAGTATTAACAGGTTTGTGATGTCACAATGTGAATCAGTGGTCATGACATCTGTCAGTGTGATGTCACAGTGGTCGTGATGTCACAGTGGATTTCTGATATCACATGTCATACCTGAAGTATTATGAGTTAAACAATTTATGAGCTTAAAGAGGCCAGAGTTCACACTGGCAGCATGTCAAAACATTTATGAAGATAGGAGAGACAGTGGGTTAGTGATATCATACTGGCAATGTAGAGTCATCGAGGTATTGTGATGCCATAATGGTTATGTGTTCACAATCTATTTCTGATATCAACACACCTGTCACATTTGAAATAGAATGAAATCACAGAATAGACATTCCAATGTATCTGTGACATCACAATGGCCATGTGATGTCATAATTCTATGATGTCATTGTTGTTTTATGATGTTACAATGGGATGATGTTGTCTTAATGACAATGTGATGTTACAGTGGTGATGATGTCACAAAGGTTTTGAGATGTTAAAATGGCATGTCTGATCTCAATTGTCATTAGCTCAAAATGAGGATTTGGGTAAACAAAGGTCCTGTGATGACACAATGGCCATGCTTTCTTTCAAAGCTTCTGAGGTCATAATAGGATTGGGATGTCACAATGTGAGCATGGTGACACAATGGCAATGTGATATCACAATGAGTTTGTGATGTCACCACGGTGATGAGGTCACAATGGGTTAGTGATATCTCATCAAGTAATATAACAATGACATATACAATTTCAATTTCTTCTAATTCACTATGAGGATACTGTAATAACCAGTGAGGCCAGAATTCTCTGTGGGAGCTGATAATCATTATAAATTCTTGGCCTGGCCCACCGGAGAGTGTGGGGAATACCGCCAAAGGTGGAGGTGTCAAGCCTCACATGGTGAGCTGTCAAGAAGTAATTGAACATTGGGCAGTTTGGGAAGTGACGGTTGAAAACTGTTAGGCAGAAGACACATTGGAGTGAGGAGGGGTACAACCTATATATGAAGTGCATTTTCAGAACATTGGAAGGGGACATAAAAATGAAAGCTACCCAGATGGAAGAAAGTGGTGAGACAGCAGGAAGGGAAAAACTTGAGAGGAGAGGAAGTTGAGGGAGAGCAGAAGGTTGGCAAGTGTTCACTGGGGCAGAGTAGGGCAGGCCTGTGGAGACTGGAGAGGCCAGAAGGAAGTGGTGGAAGGGAAATAGGGAAAGACCAGGAAGGAAGGACAAGTCTGTAGTGAAGGAGGGAGGAATGGAAAAGTAAAAAGCCTTGCCCATTGAGGTTTGGAGTTTTGGAGATCATAATTTTTTGACTGGTGGTTTGCGGACCAATAAAGAAAGGGTGGGGCTGCCCATTGAAGGTCTGAGGTTTGGTGGTCAAGGCTGCTCTTGGACCTGTGTATCCGGTCCAGCATAAGGTAATCACAGTCCGCTTTCTAGTGTAAACTGGATTATTATACTAAATGTGACTTGCTGGTTTGTCTATTTGCCTTAGAAGTTATAAGTACACGAGTTCACAGAAAGAGCTTGAAGTCTCAAAGGCCATGAATTTTCTAAGATGTGATGTGGCCATATGTTTGTAAAAACACAATGGGACAGTGATATCACAATGGCAATACCACAATATCATGTCAAAATAATGCTTTGATACCACAATTAGTTGTTGATGCCATTCTCGTGATGAGGTCACAATAAGTTTGTGATGTCAGAAAGGGTTCATGATGTCAGAGTGGCATGGCAGATCTCAATTGTCATTAATTGGCAATGAATATATGATTTCAAAAAGGGACTGTAATGTTTCCAAAGGCATGTGTTGTCACAAATGTGATGCCGTTCTAACAGGTTTGTGATGTCACAATGTGACACAATACTCATGATATATAGCAGTATGATGTCACAGGGGATTTCTGATATCACATGTCATAACAGAAATATGAGATTTAAAACAGATTATGAGCTAAAAAAGGGCTTAACATATGACAATGGCAGCATGTCACAAAACTTATAAGGACTGGTTTGTGATGGCACAGCAGATTAATGACGTCACAAAAGATTGTGATATCACAATGGTTATATGGTCAAAATGGGTTACTGATATAGAATGAATTCACAGAATAGGCCTTCACACTGCTATGACTATGATGTAACAATGTCATTGTGATTTATCATGCTATGATGTCATTGTTGTTTGGTGATGTCACAACGAGACGAAGGTGTCATAATGACAATTTGATGTCACTGCTTATTTATGATGTTACAATGGTTATGAGGTCACATTATGTTTCTGATATGAACACACATGTCAAATTTGAAAAAAAAAATGAAAAGGCCGGGCGCCAGTGGCTCATGACTAATCCAAGATACTCAGGAGGCTGAGATCTAAGGATTGCACTTCAAAGCCACTTTAGGCAGGAAAGTCCATGAGACTATCTCCAATAAAAACCATTAGAAAACCAGAAGTGGTGCTGTGACTGAAGCGATAGATTGCTTGCCTTGAGCTGAAGAGCAGAGACAAAACCCAAGCCCAGAGATCAAGCTCGACAACCGACAAAAAAAATAAAAAACAGGCCTTCACAATCTCTCTATAACATCACAATGACAATATGATCTCATAATGCTATCTTGTCATAGTTTTGTGATGTCAAAAGTAGTTAATCCTGTCATAATGAGAATGTTATGTGACACTGGTGATGTCTCAAAGAGTTCATGATGTTACAATGGCATGTCTTATATCAATTGTCAGTTCATAATCAGGGTATAGTTACACAAAGGGACTGTGATGTCACAAAGGCCATGTGTTTTTTCAAATGTGCTGAGAGGTCCAAATAGGTTTGGGATGTCACAATGTGATAGTGATATCAAATGGCAATGAAAGCTTACAATGGGTTTGTAATGTTATATTGGTGATGAAATCAACGTTTTGTGAAGTCACATCTCATACTCACATGTCCAATTTCAGTTGCTACTATTTCGCAATGAGGATATGAGTTCACAGAAGAAGACTGAAGTATAAAAGGCCATGAATTTTCTAAAATGCTATGAAGACATACTAGGTTTTTGAAAAAACATTGGAACAGTGATATCGCTATGGCAATGGGATGTTGCAATATGATGACTTAATAAAGTTTTGTTACCACAATTGGTGATGCCATACTGGTGATGAGTTTACAAGAGGTGTGTGATGTCACAATGGGTTGGTGACATCAAAATGACACATGTGATCTCAATTGTCAACTCACAATGAGTATATGGGCTCACAAAGGGACTGTAATGTCTCCAAAATCATGCATTGTCTCAAAAATGATGAAATCCTAACAGGTGTGTGTTGTCAGAATATGACAAAATGCTCATAACATCTATCAGTGTGATGTCACCATGATCTAGATGTCACACTGGATTCAGGTATCACATTTCATACCTGGATTGGGTATGAGAGGATTGGAATTTCACAGTGGGTTAGTGATATCACTATGGAAATATGGGGTCAAAAAGGGATTGTGCTACCACAATGGCTATTATATCACAATGTGTTTCTACTATAATAGGTTTGTGCTGTCACAATTGGTTTGAAATGTCACAATGACATGCCGATTCTCAAATGTCTTTAATTCAAAATGAAGATATGAGTTCACAAAAGGACTGTGTTGTCTCCAAAGTCATGTGTTGAGGCAAATATGATGAAGTCCTAACACATTTGTGAGTTCACAATGTGACACCATGGTCTTGATGTCTATCAATGTGATGTCACAATGTTCATATTGTCAGAGTCAATTTCTGATATCAGATGTCATGCCTGAATTATGAATTTGAAAACAGAATATAAGCTTACTAAAGGCCTAAAACATCCTAATGGCAGCATATCACACGTTATGACTAACAGTTCATGGTCTTTGGAGCTTCAGATTCTTTCTTTGAAATTGTATCCTCATTTTGAACTAGTAGAAATTGAAATTGGACATGTCATTGTAATACTACAAACTCATAGTGACATCACAAACTCATTGTGACCTCATCATCACTGTGACATCAAAAACCCATTGTGATATCACATTACTGTTGTGCCTTCACAATCACATTGTGACATCACAAAGCAATTGTGAACTCTTAGCACCTTTAAAATACACATGACCTCTGTGTCATCACAGACCCTTTGTGTACCCATATCCTCATAGTGAACTAATGAAAATTGTGATCACACATAGCATTGTAGCATCACAAATACTTTGTACAATAATTATGACTGTGAAATCACATTGTCATCATGACACCATCATCTCATTGTGACAACACAAAACCGCAATGACACAATACCATTTTTTCTCTTTTTTTCTTCTGTACAGTACAGAGGGATTACAGTTACATGAGTAAGGTAATGAGTACATATCCTATCGAACATTGCTGCCTTGACATCACCTTGTCACTTTAATGTCATAGACCCATTGTGAATGCCTATACTTTGATTTCATTCTATTTCAAATGTGCCATGTGGGTTGATATCAGGAAATCATTATGAACTCATAACCTTTGTCACATCAAAATGTCTTTGTCACAGCACTTTGCATTTGTTATATCATTAATCCACTGTGACATCAAATACCTCTCCTGTCCTCATAACTTTTGTGAAATGCCATTGTGATATCTTAGGCCCTTTGTAAGTTGAAAATCTGTGTTCGACTTCATATTTCAAATATGACATGAGATATCTAAAATCCAATGTAACATCATGATATCACACCCCTGGACATCATAACCATTGTGTCACTTTGTGACATCTCAGACCTGTTAGTTCTTCACTTTCTTGACTGCATTTATTTTGGTGACATCAGAATCCCTCCCCAAACTCATATACTCATGGTGAGTTAATGAAAATTAAGATCCCACATGCCATTGTGACATCAACCCCTTGGGACATCTCAAATCTATTGTGACCTCCTCATCAGTATGGCATCACCAATTGTGACATCAAAACATTATTATAACATGATGTTGAGACATCACATTGTCATTGTGAAATCACTATTCCATTGGGTTTTCACATAGTATGAGCACATACTATGAAGCTCCTTCTATCACCCGGTATCCTCATATTGAATTATGAGTAATTGAAATTGGATGTATCATTCTGATATTACAAACTGTGACATTACTAAACCATTTTGACCTCATCACCATTGTGACATCAAAAACCCAATGGGACATCTCATTTTCATTGTGACATTATGGATCACATTTTTCCCTTTGAAACCTGTTATGACCTCTTACCACCTTTGAAAACACACATGGCCTCTGTGACATCACAGAACATTTTTGTATCCATATCCTCATGGGGAACTGACAACTGACATCAGACATACCATTTAAACATTAAAAAATCCTTTCTGACATTATCATAATTGTGACATCATGTTGCCATTATGACACCATCAGCTCATTTTGACATGTAAAACTACAATGACTTCATAGCATTGTAACATCTCATTGTCATTCTGATATCATAGACATGTTGTGTTTGCCTATTATGTTATTTGATTCTATTTCTAATGTGGCATGTCGGTTGATATCAGAAGCCCATTGTGAGTTCATGACCATTGTGATATCATGGTGCCTTAGTAGCATCATATTGCTATTGTGATGTCACATTGCCAAATTGATGTCACAAAGGGATTCTGATGTGACAATGGTTATGACATCACAATGAGTTTCTGATATCAACCCACATGCCACATTTCAAATACAATGAAATCACAGATTTGGCATTCATAATGTGAATATGATGTCACAATTACATAATGGCAAATGCTATAATGTCATTCTCATTTTGTGTTGTCACCATAAGCTAAAGATGTGATAACAAAAATATGGTGTCACAATGGTTATGACATCACACAGGGTTTATAATGTTACAATGGATATGAGGTCACAATGTGTTTCTGATATCAACTATTATGACACATTTGAAATAGAATGAAATCACAGGATATATATTCACAATATGTCTATGACAGCAAAATGGCAATGTGATGTCTTAAAGTTATGATATCACTGTAGATTGGTGATGTCACAATGAGCTGATGATATCATAATGACAGTTTGATGATGTCACAAAGGATTTGTGATGTCACAATGGCATGTCAGATCTTAACTGCCATTAGTTTATAATGAGGATATGAGAATGAAGTCACGATGACATACACAAATGAACTGTGATGACACAAAGGCCATGTTATTTTTGTCAAAAGTGCTAAGGTTCCTAACAGGTTTCATTTGTCAAAGTGTTAATGATATAAAAATGTGTAAGTGATGTCAAACGAGTTTGTAATATCACACCTTATTTCAAATTTCAATTGCTACAAGTTCACAATGATACAAATTCAGAAAAGGAGCTTGATGTCCCAAAGGAGCTTGATGTCCCAAAGGCTTGATGAGGTCGTAATAGGTTTGTGAAAGCATGATGGTACAGTAATATCACAATTGTAATATGATGTCAAATTATAATGTCATAAGAGTGTTGTTATAATCACAATTAGTTGGTGATGCCATAATAGTGATGAGTTCAAAATAGTTTTGTGATGTTGCAATAGATTGGTGATGTGACAATGGCATTCGACTCCTCAATTGTCAATAGCTCACAGTGAGTATATGAGTTTAGAATGGGATTGTGAGGATTCCAAAGGCATTTGTTGGCATAAATGTGATGAAGTCGAATAGATATGTGATGTGACAATGTGACACAATGGTCATTACATCTAGCAGTGTGATGTCACAATACTTAAGATGTCACAGTACATTATTAATATTTTATGTCATACCTGAAATAATATGAGGTCAAAAATAGAATGAGCTCTCAATGGTCCTAACATAACACAGTGGCAACATGTCAAAACTTATGAAGACAGGACATGTTTGAGGTGTCACAGTTGTTTAGAGATATCACAATGGCAACATTTTGTCTCAAAGGGATTGTGATGTCACAATGGTTATGAAGTCAAAATGTGTTTGTGATATGAACCCACATGCCACATTTGAAATATAATGAAATAACATAATAGGCATTCATAATGTAAATATGATGTCACAATGAAAATGTGATGTCATAATGGCATGATATCATTATAGATTTGGGATATCATAATGACCTGATGTTGTCATAATGACAATGTGATGTCACAGTATGATTATATTGTAAATGTTTGTGATATCACAATGGCATATCTGATCTCAATTGACATTTCACAATGAAGATATGGATACAAAAAGGGACTGTGGTGTCACAAAGGCCATGTGTTTTTTCAAAGGTGCTAAAGAAGTCATAATTGGTTTGGGAGGTCTCAGGGTGATAGTAATGTCACAACAGCAATGTGATATAACAATGGCTTTGTGATGTCACATTGGTGAGGAGGTCACAATGGACAGGACAGCTTTGTGATGTCACAACAGGTTAATGATATCACAATGGCACTATGATATCACAAAAGGATTTTAAAGTCACAATGGCTTTGAGGTCACAATGGATTTCTGATATCCACCAATATTGCTTGCTTGAACTAGAATGAAATCACAAAATAGGCATTCACAATATGTCTATAATTTCACTATGATGTATGCTGTCATAATTTTATGATATTTAAGCTTGGTGATGTCAAAATGGCATGTCTAATTTTATTGGTCATTAGATTACCATGAGGATCCCAAAGGGTGTTATGTGCTGAGTCCTTCAAAAGGCGCATTGTGCTGAGTCCATTACACAGATTTCTTTGTGATATTTTTTTAAAGTATGCTGTGTGCTGTCATCCAAAAGGGTGCTATGTTCTGAGTCCTTGTGAGGTAGGTATCCCTGAAAATCACACACACACACACACACATACACACACACACACACACACACACACACACACACACACACACACACACACACTAACAGAGGGTAACTGTGCACCTGCTTAGTGTGTGAGGTGGATAGAGAAGAGTCTCTCCCAGCCTTTGGGCAGAGGGAGGGGTTCGATTCCATGGGCAGCTGCTGGGTTTGGGAGGAAGTCCTGAGCTGAGGTGAGGCTGCTTCTTCCATGGCCTGTTAGCCTTAGGGCAGTCAGGGCACCAAAAGGTCAGGGATGGGGGGTGTGGTCGAGTGGGGAGGGGGCATGACTGAGGAGAGGAAAGGATGTGGCCGAGGGGACACATATCTGCTGCAGCCAGGGGCACATGGGGGCTGGCTCACTTGTGCAGCGTGGGTGTGGCAGCCCAGGAGAAAAGTGGGGGTCAGAGAGAGACAGCAGAGAGAAGAGCAGGAACAAGCACCAGGGAAGGCGACATCAATGGCTGGCTTCTGCTGCTGTAGGATCACAGGTCTGTGCCAGGAGCACAGAGCACACAAAGCCAGCACAGCAATCACATCCCTCCCACAGGCCCTGGGAGGCTCAGAGGCCAAGGAGGCACTGAGTCTGAGATTCCAGTGCCATGAGCATAGCTGGGCCTAAGGTGGGCTCAGCCCTGCCACCTGCCAGTCCCTGTCCTGGCCCCCTTTCCTGCTGTCCCCGTGGCATCACGTTTCAAACATGGGCTGCTGGCTCGGACCGGCAGGGCCTCTGAGTCATCCAGTGATGTGCCCCAGGCCAGCTTGTGGCCCTGCCAACGTCCTGGACCCCATCCTCTGCTCTGGGCCTGAGCATCTGCCATGATGCTGCCATTGCTTCCTGCTACACCCAGAATGGCAGGCATAGCATCTGCCAGCAGCACACATGAGTGGCTGTCCCATAGGCCCGCACCTTGTGACCTCTCCCTTCCCCACCCCACCCAGACCCGCGACTCCCACTTCCCTTCTCACATCCCAACCTTGCCTCACCTGTGCCAGGGGCCAGCCCTGGTTATGCCACAAATACTCCCCAGGAGTGGGGGGGGGGAGTGGGTGTCATCCCAAGGATCCCACCCCCATCCCTAGTGTCAGTGTCCCAGGAAATGGGGAGATGGAGGGTTGGGTGAGAAGGGGGCATCACCAAACCCCTGGCCTGGAGCAGTGGGAACCACATAGCCCCACATCTTCACACTTCCTCTCCTAGGTTGGAATTTTGTGGCTTTATAAAGAGGTGGGGAGCAGCAACTCAACACCTGCCTTCTCAGGTCTTTTCCTTTTTTCTGGGGGTGGGGGGTATTGGATGCCGAAGATAGGGGCCATTTGCTGTGTGAGTTCTTGTCCTCTGTTCTCAGTCACCCTCTCACCTGAGGAGGGTATCAGAAAATCCCACTAGGTAGGTGACAGCGCTGGGGGTCAGATGAAAGGTGAATATCTGGGAGGAACACACTCTCTCTGACACATATACACCTGGCCTGTACCCCCCACCCCAGCTGTCAATAGTACTCACAGTTTGGTCACATTTCCCAGCTCTTCCAGCATCTGCTGGTGCTCCTGGTCCATCTGTTCTCCTTGTCCCTCCAAGAATCCACCCAGTCTCCCAGAAGCATCTAGGCTGGAAGTAGGGAGTGTGTCCATGTGTGTAGCCTTTAAAACCCCATCCATTTCCTCAACACCATGCCCACCCCAGGTTAGACATTCCCTTGGGGACCCCATGACCCCCTGCTTGTTTTCAGTCCTTGCTCTGAGGAGCCAGCTGTCTGGGGATTCCTTCACCCAGTGTCCTGGCTTAGGGTTTTGGTGAATGGGGATATAAGGCTAGTTGTTCCCAAGGGGAAGAGTTTGGCGCTGGAGAAGGCGAGAGGCAGGGTGGTGCTGTGTCATTACAGTGGTGCTCCCTTTGGGTGGGAACCCTTGTTTCTGAAAAGGGAATGGGGAATGGGAACATGCATGATCTTGCTGTACATTGCCCCAGATGAGTAACCAACAAACTTAAGAGAGGCACTACTCTGAGTCTGAGTGTGTGTCTGTGTGTGTGTGTGTGTGTCTGTGTGTGTGTGTGTGTGCATGAGAGAGAGAGAGAGAGAGAGAAAGAGAGAGAGAGAGAGAGAGATCATCTTTCTACTTGTACAGCCTGACTGTGCTCAGGTGAGTGATCATTTGGCAAATTGTAGGTGCTGCATGGAAGACACTTCTGTCACTGTTCTGGATTTGTGTGTGTGTGTGTGTGTGTGTGTGTGTGTGTGTGTGTGTGTGTGTGTGTGTGTGTGTGTGTGTGTGTCACCATGTCTAAAAACAGCAAAAGCATTTTATTTCTCTGTGTGTATGTACTTGTTGTTGTTCTTTTTTCATCAGTACCAAGTATGAACCCAGCCACAATTTTTGTTTTCTCCTTCACAGTTTCATGGGTCCGTTATGGAAGATTTCAGTAGACATTCCTTTCCTCCTCTTTCCACCTCACTTTTCCCCCTTTCCTGTAGCCCACAATAGCTGCTGGGCCTGCGTGGCCCTCCCCTAGGAGACCTGTGTGAACTCGAGTGGACACCTGTCCTTCTATCCCAGGCCAGAAGCTTGGTGAGGCAAGTGTGTCCACAGCCACATTCTTCCAGACAGACACTTTGCTCTCAGTGTATAGTTGGAGCTAATTTAAGGGTTGGGAATGTGTCTGCCAAACATAATTAGGGAAGGAGATGGGGGAAAGGGTAGGGCAGGGGCTGTGAAGCTATGAGGTTTTGGGGGCTGGAGTACAGTGTGACATGGCACATGTTTCACCATGACCGAGGATGAGAGGGGAACCTTACCTAGGGCGATTATGGTCTCTGTGGGCATCCAAGCCCAGGGCTCCGGGGCCCCACTGGTGGTATGGATTCTCTCCCGGGGCAGTGCACCAGTGGTCAATCCTCCCTGGATTCCTGCAGACTCCAATCTGTGTCCTGTCTGGGACGTTTCATGCTGGACAGTGGTAGGTAAGTCCATTCCCCCTGCTGGAGCCCGCTTGGTATCAGGATATGGCAGTTAGATAGGGATTGATGAATGCCAGTTTCTGTAACCTGCTGTAGGCTGTCTGGAAGCAAAAGGGGACCACTGATTTTGGAACCCTTTAAGTTTGATTGGGACAATTTAAATGCTACATTTTCCAGGTTTTTTTTATTTAAGCTGGCAATTTCCACGAATGCCTTGGATGGACGTTTTTAGCTGCCAAAAATGTCATTCAAAGTGTCACAGGCAGAGGTCCCAAGCCAGATTATTTTCTTGCTTTGAACCTTGTGCCTTGACTAAGCTTTTCTCTGGCAGCTGCTGAATCTCCTCCAGTTCTCTCTAGGGTGACCACCTAAGTCGGGGACGTCCTGGGGAGCAGAGATTGTGACCTTGCCATCCCCAGCCTGCCAGCTGTGAGTAGAGACGATTCCCAGCAACTGCACTGGATTATCGGAGATTCAGAGACCCCAGGCTGCCTCAAAGATCCTTTGTCTGCAACATGAATCTTGGGGGCGGATGTGGTAGACCATCCTGGCTGGTCCCAGGGGGAGGAGAGGAGGCCTCTTGAGCCAGTCATTCAGCTCATGGCAAACTTGTTCATACCTGAGTGGGGAATTGAGTGCCACAGAGCTGGTCAGCCGCTGGACAGAGATCTTTGAGAAGATAGGCATCCTAGAGGCCCTGGAATACAGTGAGTACATCATAGCTCACATCCTATGAGTCAAAACAGTTAAGTGTGGTGCCACCAGGAGGGCATGAAGAGGGAGGAGAGAGAACTGTGGGAGAGCTACATCAGGCTTCATCAGAGGAATAATTACAGGGGATAGTTACCTGAATCAGATGGGACTTTTCTGTAGTATTGTCATAGACAGATGCTCATTTATTTATCCAACAAACATATACAGTGTGCACCATGCTCTGGGAGGTCTTAGACAATGAAAGGTTCCAGGCTGTTTCCACAGAACATCAAGAAACCTTGGTTTGAGCTGGATGCTGGTGCTTCAGGCCTGTCATCCTACTTACTTAGGAAGCTGAGATCCAAGGATGGAGACTTTTGGCCCAAGCAGGAAAGCCTGTAAGACTCTTGTCTTCAATTAACTACCAAAAACAAAACAACAGAAGTGGATGTATGCCTCAAGCCATAGACTGCTAGCCTTGAGTAAAAAGGCTCAGGGATAGCACCTAGGCTCCGAGTTCAAGGCACATGACTGACACAAAGAAATGAAAGACAGAGACAGAAACAGAGAGAGAGACATAGACAGAGACAGAGAGAGACAGAGAGAGAGGAGGGAAGGACAGAGGGAGAAAAAGAGGAAAGGAAGGAAGAAGGGATAACATGCAAGACTTGGTATGGTGTCCCTGGATCAAGGGAGCCAACCATTCACAAGCTCTGTAGGGACAGTTTCAGAGATCAAAGCCAGTATGTTGGATCAAGCGACTGACCCCTCAGCAAGTTCATGACATCCAGGAGCTGTGTGCTCAACCGAGTGCAGAGCAGCCTCAGTAGACCCTAGGGATCAGGGTGGGTTACCAGATTTAAATCATCCCTGGCCCCAACGAGTTTATTTTCTGGTCAGATAAGAAGAAAGTGTCCAAGGGCTAGGGAGGTATTGGGGTGAGGGTGTGTAAAGGGCGGGGGCAAGTGATAATTAGGAAGATGAAGAGGGAGGATGATCCCAGGTCAGGTGTGTCAGGATATTTTAGCTATGATCTCACCTGACAAACCAGACTACCAGTGATCGAGCCTTTGATCCAGCCACAATGCTGTTAAAATTCCTGGCACCTTGGTTTCACCGTTGACGACCTGGCTGTCGTTCACTGCAGGATGCCTGTGCAGTACAACCTTGGGGGCTGGGGCTTTCGAGTGCTCAATCGGGCTTCATCTGAAGATGACACCCCTGGTGTTCATTCCTCCATGAGAGTCAGAGGTAAGCATGCCACTGGCACAGGACAGCCTGGGAATGAGGGCGGGAGTTGGGACCCATGTTGCTCTGAGACTTCATATAGAAGGTGCTAGGGCCCTGTGACTGCCATTCTCAGTGGCAGAAGGGGGTCTCTTTGGTGGCTCAGTCTTTAATCTAGATGGCAGATTTGGGATTCAGAGAGGGCAGGCTGAAGGTGGGGCAGGGCTCGGTAGAGACTGGTGGGAAAACCAGAGGCACTAGGATCTGAGCAGGGTTGCTTTTTTGATAATACTCAAACAGAGGAACATTCCTGGGATAGAACAGCCCTTTTCACCTTCCCAAGAGAGAGGGAGCTAGAGCTCCCCAGTCTCAGTCACTTGACCAAGAAACCCTTTGGTTCCCATATCATGTGTTTGGATTACTAGATCTCATTTTACTGTCCAGTGTTGAGGCAGGACTCTGAGAGATCCTGAGTCTTTGATAATGTCCGGGGATCCTCAGTATGAGATCATACTTGAACGTCCTAATTTGTTGCATAGTCAGTCCCATCTAAGACTGCCATGGTGTAGGACAAATTATCTAGAGAATCATAGCAGGGTGGGATCTTTTCTGAGAGTCTTGATTATTACGTGTGAGCTTTGAGCACCCGTGTGCTCACCTGCTTCCCTTTCTTGAGTGGATCTTTGCTAGGAAATGCTTAAAATTAGGGGTTGTCTTGTCTTTTATGCTCCAAGATAGGACTCTAACATTTGAACCAGAGCTTTACTTCTAGCTTTTTTGGGTTTAATTGGAGATAAAGAGTTCTCATGGACTTGTTGCCAAGGGTGGCATCCAACTGCAGTCCTCAGATCTTAGTCTCCTAAGGAGATAAGATGACAATCATGGAAAAGTATCTTTAGCCAGGTGCCAGTAGCTTATGACTGTCATCCTCGGTACTCAGGAGGTGAGATCTGAAGATCACAGTTCAAAGCCAGCCTGGGTAGGAAAGACCCTGAGACGACTCTTCTTCTTTTTTTTTTTTTTTTTTTTTTTTTGTCATTCGTGGGGCTTGAACTCTGGGCCTGGGCACTGTTCCTCAGCTCTTCAGCTCAAGGCGAGCGCTCTACCACTTGAGCTACAGCGCCACTTCCGGTTTTCTGGTGGTTTATTGGAGATAGGAGTCTCACGGTCTTTGAACCGTGATCCTCAGATCTCAGCCTCCCGGCCCTGAGACTCTTATATCCAACAAACCACCACAAAACCAGAAGGGGTGCTGTGGCTCAAGCCTTGAGCTGAAGAGCTCAGGGAAAGCACCCAGGCCCAGAGTTCAAACCCTACAACCAAAAAAAAGAAAGAAAGTAAACCATCTTTGCCTGCAAAAATGTGGAGGTGTGTGTGGGGGTGCTGTGGTTGAGAGACCAGGTGTTGGCCTCACTGTACAGACATTTCTAAGAACTCCCCAAGTTTTCCCCAGTTCGAAGCCACAGTAGGATGGGCAGTCCCTTACCAAGTACTCAAGAGGATGAGGCCTTTGGCAGGCAGTGAGTGGGTGAATGGGTGCAGAGGTCGGATTGTTGTGCCTGTATTTTCTCCATTGAAGGATGGATTTGGATGCTGAGTGTCAAAGTTTGAAGTCAAGGGCTGCAAGAAGTTCGTGGCCTGACAAATTGGGTTTCCTCTGGGTATATGAATGTGGCTAAAGCAGGGTGCTGCTGGTGGCTCACAACTGGCATCCTAGCTACTCATAAAGCTGAGATGTAAAGACCAAAGTTCAAGGCCAGCTTGGTGATACTTCATATCCAATGAACCACCAGAAAACAGGAACTGGCGCTGTGGCTCAAGTGGTAGAGTGATCATCTTCAGCTGAAGAGCTGAAAGTCAGTGCCCTGACCCAGAGTTCAAACCCCATGACCAGCAATAAACAAAGAGGTGGCTGAGTTTTCAACATAGCAGTGTGTATGGTAGGAAATTCCATGCTAGGTTATGAGATATTCCAGATATGTTAGAGGCTCAATCTTGTGTCGACAGTTGGAATGAGTACGATAGTGCCATCTTCTCACAGGTCAGATATGACCCAAATGGAGGGAGTTCGAGGTTCTGTTCACAGGAACCGCTGAGGCCTAGGAATGTCCATGTGTGTGCGTGCGTGTGTGTGTGTGTGTGTGTGTGTCTGTGTCTGTGTGTGTGTGTCTGTGTGTGTGTGTGTGTGTGTCTGTTTATGTGTCTGTGTGTCTGTGTGTGTGAAATTTTCCCTCATCTTTCTCTGTCCCCTTCTTAGGTGCCTATCCTCCTCTTTCTGACTTCAGATTGTGCCCTTCCTCCACACCGACCTTGCCTTTAGCTCCCTATCAGGGTCTACAATGAGTCGTAAATTGCCAGTGGCCTGTTTTCCATATTTTCTCTGGGGCACAAGTCTGGCTGTCCAAATATTTGGCCGCCTCCAGCAGATTCTGGTACAGCAGTGCCAGCTGGCATAGGGTCTCCCATGCCTCAGAGGAAGGGCCTCAGTCATACGATGTCCTGTCCTTTTCCTCAGCTGGGCCTATGACATCCCTCTCAACAGGCTGGCAGTGGACTGGGGAATGGGGGGTGCTGGTGGCTCTGGCTAACTCAAGCTTGACATCTGACTGAAGGCCACCCGAGCAAGGAGGATCCAGGGCTACATGGGAGGTGAGACTAAGGTGGCTTGGAAATATTGGTCAGTTTCTAGGAAATGTAAATGTACTTTATCATAGGAAAGTCTATCTTCTGGCCCTACCTGGGCCTTCTAGACAATTCCGGATGCCCACAGAGGCACAGACTTTAGATTCCAGGGCCAGGGAACTGGGGGATGAGAGACTGGTATGACCAAAAACTCAATGTTCTGGGATATTAGTCTTGACCTGGCTATGCCCCTCCCTCCTTGTGTACATTCACTTCTTAACCCAGTGTTGGCCACACACTGGCCACATGTGTCAGTACTGTGGAAGTGACGGAAGTGGAGGTGAGATCTAGGATGACCAAAATCTGGATTTATGGCCTGCGGGGCTGGCAAAGGGTGTATTAAAAAATCTTTGAGCTGTAACTCAGGACCTAGGCACTGTCCCTGAACTTCCTTTGCTCAAAGCTAACATTCTACCACTTGAAACACAGCTGAACTTTCATCTTTTTAGTTGTTTAGTGGACATAAGGGTCTCATGGACTTTCCTGCCTGGGCTGGCATCAAGCTGCCATCCTAAGAGCTCAGCCTCTTGAGTAGCTAGGATTGCTGGCACCTGCTAATGATGTTAGTGTGTGTGTGTGTGTGTGTGTGTGTGTGTGTGTGTGTGTGTGTGTGTGTGTGTGTGTGTGTGTGTGTGTGTTTACCAGGACAAGAACTCAGAGCCTAGATGTTATCCTTTAGCTTGTTTACACTAGGTTTGTGCTGTACCACTTGAACTACAGTAGCTCAACTTCCCAGCTTTTTGGTGAGTCATTGGAGATAAGATTCTGCCCAGCCTAGCTTTGAATCTTGATTGATCCTCAGGTCTCAGCCTTGAGTAGCTAGGATGACAGGCTTGAGCCACTTTCACCCAGCTGATAATGGCCTTTCTCCACAGTGGACTTAGAGCTTCTGAAATCTTCTTTATTTTTTCTGTGCCTGTACTGGGGCTTGAACTCAGGGTCTGGGCTCTGGTCTCTTAACATTTTCCCTCAAGGCTGGTACTCTACCACTTGAGCCACAGCTCCATTTCTGGCTTTTGGTGGTTCATTGGCAAGAAGAGTCTCACTAACTTTCTTCCCCTGAGCTGGCTTTGAACCACGAGCTCTGATTTCAGTCTCTTGAGTAGCTAGGATTTACAGAGGATGAGCCACTGGTGGCATTGGGTAGAAGCTTTTCTTAAGCAAGTGTTCTTCCCTGCGTTTGCCCTGACTCCTCCATGCAAAGGAGGCCTTAGGGTCAGGAGCTGTGAAAAATAGGCGTTCAGCCACAGGAAATGGCTGGGGTCCATTGCGAAAAGTCAAG
This sequence comes from Dipodomys merriami, assembly GCF_024711535.1. Taxonomy (NCBI): domain Eukaryota; kingdom Metazoa; phylum Chordata; class Mammalia; order Rodentia; family Heteromyidae; genus Dipodomys; species Dipodomys merriami. The sequence continues at coordinate 458,571 of NW_027206194.1, read as the reverse complement.
CTAATCTTCCCCTGGGCCCCATTCTGGACCCTACCCTCTGCCCTACCTGTGACTCAAGTACAAATCTTGACCCAGCCTTGAGTGTTCAGCCAGACTTTTCTGAAGACACAGAACCTTCATTCCCCCCATACCACCTGCTCTACACCACACCTCAGGACCTTTGCCCATGCTGTGTACCTTCTGCCTGAGGCACTTTGTCCTGTTCCACATCTTAGAATTCCAGTGGAATTTTGGCACTAGTTATATCACCTCCTGGAGCAAGTCCTTCCTTCCATTCTCCCTCTTTCTAAAATAATATTGGGTTCCTAGAGATGGAACTTGGTATGCTGACTGGCAAATGCTCTATATTGGTGTGTGTGTGTGTGTGTGTGTGTGTGTGTGTGTGTGTGTGTGTGTGTGTGTGTGTGTGTGTGCCAGTCCTTGGGTTGAAATTCATGGCCTGGATGTTATTCCTGAGTTTTTATGTTCAAGGCTAGAACTCTACTACTTGGAACACAGCTCTACTTCTGGCTTTTTGGGTGTTTCATTGGAGAAAAGATTCTCATACAGACTTTCCTGCATGCACTGTCTTGCAATTATGATCCTCAGATTTCAGCCTCCAGAGTAGCAAAGAGTATAGGGGTGAGCCACCAGCACCTGCCATCTCCCTCTTCCCTATAACCTTGGCCCTCCTCTGAGTCCCAGAAGAGTATGTCTCACCAAGCTCACATATTTTGCTAATCATGGACTTGAACTAAGGGTCTGGGCATGTTCCTGAGTTGCTTTTCCTCAAGGGTACATTCTATCACTTAAGCCACAGTGCCACTTTTGGTTTTTTCTGTTTATGTAGTACTGAGGAATCGAACCTCCGGCTTCATGCTCTCTAGGTAAGCACTCTATCACAAAGCCACATTCGCAGCCCAAGGCTCACTTCTAACAGGATCTAGGAGGGTGGGATTTCAGCACAGAAATCGATGGCCATTTTATATCTTTGCCAGGATTTGGGACCAGCCTGAGACTCGGCAATGAGGAATGATGAATGTGTGATAGCCACCAGGCCCCAGAGATCTAAGCTCACATCCTACAGAGGGATAGGAAATATGGAGCCAGAACCTTCCACAACTCCTACAGCCTAGGAACTGTGGCCTCCCTGGAGGTAGTGGCTGGCTGTTAGATGTCCCAATAAGATACCTCAGCCAGAATGTAATGCACCTATTGCATACACCAGCCCAGGCAAGCTTTCGGGGTTTCACTTATTAAATGGCAGAGAAGGATGCTTTGTTCATGCTACTGACTCATACTTAGTACTCTCTGAGTGCTTTTCCCAGCTTGCCCAGGTTGGGGGTCTGGGTAAGGGCAACCTGCTGAAAGCCCATTGTTCATACATCATCCAAAACTATACATAGAGACATGGAGTTACTGAATTCTTTTATTTCATTGGCAGGTCCGAGGTTGAAATATGAGACTAGGCCCTATTCCTGATCTCCTTTTGCTCAAGGGTAGACCTCTGCCCTTGAGGCACAGGCCCAACCCATGGGCATATTTTCCTGTGATCTCTTAGAAATAAGAGTGTCTAGGACTTTCCTGCCCTGGCTGAATTCAAATTGGCATTCTCTACACCTCAGCCTCCTGAGGAGCTAGCATTAAATACAGGAGCCACTGACACCTGGCTTTCTTTTCTTCTTGTTGTTCTTTTTTAAAATCATGACAATCTGAAATCTTCACAGTGTTATTCCAATTGTTTACATTTGAAATAAATCATCTAGGCCTGGAGTTAGAATGCCAGGACTGCCACTCACAAATGGAGGGAGATCCTGACAAACTCATTCCTATTTATGTGAATGCTGATGGAATGTTATCAAAGTAATCAAAGTAATAATTAAATTTGCAGTTAATTCATGATTCTATTTTAGAATGCCACAGAAAAATTATTGAACTTAAATCTTCCATTCTAGCACCATGGTATGATTCCTCAAATGGAAGGATATTGACTAATTTTTAATTAATGCTTTTATAAGTATTCAGCCATTATATTTCATTAAATGGAGACATAACTTAAACTAATAATTGGTAACTATATATATATATATATAATTTAATGATATACTCACATTCTCTCTCTAAGTGTGTGTGTATATGTATATATACACAGCTATCAGTATATATATTGGGCACTATTGTGGCTTGATCACAGGTCCTCAGCATTTCCTGGCAGCTCAGTTTGCCAGAGGATGGTGAGCTAAGACTGTGACCTCATTTATGGATTGGGCATTCTAGGCCATAAGTTGAAATCCCAGCATGGCCAAAAATTTATTCATGGAATAAGAAGCCACTTTTGACACATTTTTTTTCCTGAAAAATATCCTGGGTCTCAGTATGATATATAATCTATATGCAAATATATCCTGTGTGATAGGATGTAATAAATGAAATGTTATGTGTGTAATAATACTACATAAATAAGTGTAATAAACGTCATACTCACTAAACCCATGCATGTAAATAAATCTCATATATGAATATTATTTTTTTTTCAGTTCTGGGGCTTCTATTCAGGCCCTGGGAACTGGTCTAAAATTTCTTGTCTTCAAGGATGGTGAGCTTCCCCTTCAACCACAGTGCCACAGAGTTACCCAGACCCTGAGTTCAAATCCCAGGCCTGCCAGAAAATGGTGCAAATTCCAAGCCAGGGCAATTTTCCTTTGGCCATGCACATGGCTTGAACTCAGGTTTTGGCATCTCTGCCACACTTGACCCTTGGATCCTAGGACCCAAGTTCAAATCTCTGGGTTGGCAAAAAATAGAAAGAAGAAGGATAAAACAGAGAAGATCGATAACGTGGTTTTACATTTTTTCCCCTTTGCATTCTGACAATCCTGGACCTAAATGAAAAGGCCCAGAAAGTGTACATGACCTTGCATGCTGATGTTTGCCTGGCTATTAGGGAAGCCATAACCAAAACTTCAACTTAGGCCTGGAGGTCGAATCCTGAGACTGCCACTAATGATTGTTGGGAGATTCTAAGAAATGCATGCCAATATACATCCATTCAAATGGAATGTTATAAAAGTAACAATTAAATTAGTAGTTAGTGTATGAGTATACTATAAAATTATACACAATAATTATACTACTTTGACTAATTTTCAATTAATAACTTGTTATATATTCAACCATGGTTCTTAAAACTTGAAGGAATAATTTATTTGTTAATAATTACTAGTAATATATGTAATTTCATAATATACAGACAACTTCCTCTTGTTTTATACATATGTATACATATATATATATATATATATATATATATATACATATATATATCAATCTACATATTTATCTGTTTATACACTTGTCATTCCTGGGGCTCAGTTGTATAGTGATGGCTTGTACATACAAAGCCCTGGATTCGATTCTTCACTACCACATGCACATAAAAATCCGGAAGTTGTGCTGTCACTCAAGCAGTCGAGCACTAGCTTTGAGCATAAAAACATAAGGATTGTGTCTAGACTCTTACTCAAGACCCAGGACTGGCACCAAAGATTGAATGTTGTGACTGCAACTCTATAAGTATAGGACTTCAAATACCTCATCACAGAGCAAGCCATGAGTCTGGTGCTGACAGCTGCCATCTAACCTGACTTAGCCAGAGGTATGCCACTGCAACCCAGCTCCACAGAACCACATGCTGCTGGCTCGCTCACCCCTGTCATCCAAGATATTCGGGGGCTGAGATCTGACATTGATGGGTTTAAAACGCAGCCCTGGCAGGATGTCTGTGAAACTCTGTGCTGTGGCTCAAGCAAAAGTTCTTAGGACACTACCCCCAACATTTTAGTGCAATCCCTATGGTTGACTCCACCCCAAAAAAAACCCCCACTGATCTCAATCATTAGTTGTGAACTTTGTGCAGTTTGTGATGTGTTTCTGAAAGAATGGTGATACTGATGAAAGCACCCTAATACTAATGACAGCTTGTGGGATACTGCTATGTGATGAGTTCTTCCTGAGGTGCTGGGTCCTTCGTGTGGTGCTGTGTGCTGAGTCCTGCTCAGGATGCTATGTGCTGAGTCCTTCACAGGGTGCAGTGTTCTGAGTCCTGCATTGGGTGCTGGGTGCTGGGTGCTGAATACTGTAAAGAGTGTAATGTGTTTTGTCCTTCAAAGGGTGCATTCTTTCATCTTGCCCTTGTAATAGCTCCACAACTTGGATGATTAGGCAGACAAGAATATTGAGACTCAGATATGTCCCCATGGCAGGGACAAAATTATGTATTACTGAAGACTAGTGAGTTGTCTACTGCAGACAATTGTTTTCTTTTGTTTTGTTTTTCTCAGTCATGATCCTTGAACTCAGAGTCTAGGCGCTGATCCTTACCTCTTGGACTCATGGCCAGCACTCCACCACATGGAGCCAAGGACCCCCTTGCAGCAGAGTGCCACAGCCTAGGGTTGCATAGCCAAGGTCTGTCATCCTGGCTTCTCAGGAAACTGAGATCAGAGTATCTGGGTTCCAAACTATCCCAGACACAAAAGGTCCCATGAGACTATTATCTCCAATTCATCACTAACAAACGTGAAGTGGAAGCTGGGTGCTTGTGGCTCATGCTGGTCATCCTAGCTACTCAGTAGGATGAGATCTGAGGATCATGGTTCAAAGCTAGCCTGGGCAGGAAAGTCCGTGAGACACTTAGCTCCAATGAACCACCAGAAAACCGGTGGCTCAAGTGGTAGAGCACAAGATTAGAGCTGAATTGCTCAGGGACAGCACCCAGAACCAGACTTCAATTCATACAACTGACAACAACAAAAAGACATAAGCAAACTAACAAACCTGAAGTAGAGGGCTGAGAATGTGCCTTAGGGATAGAGTGCTTTGCATACATGAAACCCTAGGCTTGATTACTCTGGACCACATCACTAGGAAAAAGCCTGAAATGGCTCTGTGTTTCAAGTAGGGGAGGGCAATCCTTGTACAAGAGAAACTAGATACAGTGCTTATGTCCTGTGTTCAAGCTCCAGGACTAGTGTATGTACATACACACTCACACGTGCGCTCACTCACTCACACACAAACACACACAGAAAGTAGAACTGAAGCTGTGACACAAAATGGGAAAGCTGTAGACTTCTGCTCTGAGATCATGGTAATCACCCATGCCCTGTTTTTAACCCCAAAACTTAGCCTCTCAGGGCCCAACTAGGAGAATTCAAAGGTTTCAAAACCTGATGAGCTTCACCAGCCCTAGATGACAGGAAACTTTGTGATATCTGACATGTTCTTGGATTTCCGAAGCTTCCGGAAAGCTAGGAGAGGCATCATAGTCCCATCATTGCAGGTTATGAAACATTTAATTAGGTTCAGTGCCCTAGTTGTCTGTCAGAAGGACTCCTGAATTATATTGAGCCCTGTATCTGAACATCAGAATATAGTCTCACAGAGGCAGAATAAGTGCACAGAACTTGGCATTCCATGGGAGGTGGCATAAATGAAGGCTTCCTGTCAAAATAGAGCACTGGGGAGAGGGATAGCTTGGCTTTCAGAGCCTGCCCACACTCCTCCTCACTAAGTGGCCCAGATGGAGTTGCTTGTTACACAGCTGTACAGGATTGAGGCCTTTTGTCTGCCTGTCCAGACAATGAGAGAGACTTCTTCCAGCAGGACTGGGGTGCAGAGCAACCTTCAGGCTATACTGGGAGCAGTGAGGGGAGCATGCAATGTCATAAAAGCATCCTCTGTGTTATGAAGTCATAGTATTGAATACAAATTTCCTAGCTTGGTGCCATTCATCATAGCTCCTCTTACTCTGGAGCTTCACCTGTAGGAATACATCCATACATAGACAAAGACGTGGAGATACAGGCTCTTTTTGAGGGGGCAGGCCCAGAGGTTGAACTATGAGCCTGTGTGCTGTCCCTGAGCTCCTTTTACTCAAGGGTAGTGCATTAAGCTTGAGTCAAAGCCCATTTCTGAGTTTTTCTGTGATCTCTTAGAAATAACAGTGTCAAGGTCTTTATTACACTGGCTGGATTCAAATTCAGATTCTCTACATCTCAGCCTCCTGAGGATCTGAGATTACAGTCAGCAGCCACTGGTAAATCTTTCTTTTCTTAATTTTTTTAATCTGGACAATCTGACTTTTTAGCGGGTCATTCCAATGGTTTGAACTTATAAGAGACTACCCAATGTTCTTTATAGCTGCTTTCTCGGAGAAGGATTTTCTCTCCTCATGTTCCACTCTGGTCACAGGTTTGAAGCCAAAAGTGAGAAATGAGTGTCACAGGATTGAGGAGCAAATGTCCACAGGACATGCCAGTTCTGTCACTTAGCAATGAGCTGCAGTTAATTTACTATCTCAGGATGAGAGGACCAAAAGCTGGAGCGATCTTCATACTGTCTGCATTGCTCCTTTTGCCTATAAAATTATCTAATAATTATGAATGCTGTGTGTCTCCAACCTTAACTATCTAGGACACACTAGAAGCATCTGCACATTTCTATTTTTATCTAGTACCTCCTGAGATTTAGATTAAAGGTTTGTGTGGAGCGGATCCTTGGCAAATCCCTAAAGAAAACTGCTTGAATCCTCTTCAGGAGATCGCCTTCAAAAGCCAGCCCAAGCAGGAAGTCTGTGAGACTCTTATTGCCAATAAACCACCAGAATACCAGAAGTGGAGCAGTGGCCTAGAGGGTAGAGCTCCAGTTTTGGGAGAGAAAGCCTAGCAGGAGATACAGGCCAGACCAGGCAGGAAAGTCGGAGTTGCTTATGGCCAATTAACAACCAGATGGCTGGAAGTAGAGCTATGGCAGTATTAGAAGCTCAGCCTTGAGCAAAACAGCTGAGGAACACATCGCACCCTGAGTTTAAGCCCTGAGATGTCCAAAAAATAAAATTCAAAAAGAGAAGGCCAAGTTTACGTATCAGTGCCCTACTTACTTACTTGTGTATGTTACTTCCTTGAGTGCCAACAGACTGTATGCAAAGCTTTTGCTTTCATATACTAATTGATTTTTCAGATATGCTTGTTACGCATACTGCATCATTTTCTTTATTTCAGCCCCATTGCTTTGCTCTTCCAGGGTTCCAGGCCTCTGTCCTTATAAGATGCACATTGCAGCTCTCAGCAGCTATAGTTACATTTTATTATGAGGCTAATCAAGGAACAGTCACAAATAAGGCAAGGGAAGAGAAGATCAGAGTTTATACAAATAACCAGTATTCAGAAAATTACACTAGGGGACGCAAACTGTAGCATACTTATGTAAAAACTACCATTAAAAAAAAAGATGGGGCAGGGAATGTGGATTAGTGAGAGAGTGTTTGCCTAGCATGCAAGAAGCCCTGGCTTCTATTCTTCAGTAATATATACAGAGAAAAAGCCAGAATTGGTGCTGTGGCTCAAGTAGTAGAGTGCTAGAGACAGTGCCTTGGCTTTGAGTTCATCCCAAGAAATGTCAAAGAGATATATAGGTAGGTAGGTAGGTAGGTAGGTAGGTAGGTAGGTAGAGAGAGAGAGAGAGAGAGAGAGAGAGAGAGAGAGAGAGAGAGAGAGAGAGAGAGAGAGAGAGAGAGAGAGAGAGAGAGAGAGAGAGAGAGAGAGAGAGAGAGTGAGAGAGAGAGAGAGTGAGAGAGAGAGAGAGAGAGAGGGAGGGAGAGAGAGGGAGGGAGATAGAGAGATAGGGAGATAGAGAGATAGAGAGATAGGGAGATAGGGAGATAGATAGAAAAATGATACATGAATCTGGTCTTGGATGTCAGGAGGAAAGAAGGGAACAATTCCCAGTCATGAGGCCTTCTGCAGTGTGCCAGGATACCAGCATCGCCTTCACACGACCACAGAGCAGGAAGACTGTCTCTCTCCCACTTCTCAGGCAGATGAAGGCCCCAGAACCAACAAGGCAAAGCCAGGTTCTAACTCAGGTGCTTGGAAACAGAAGAGAAACGGCCCTTCCTGTCCTTGGACTGGGGATTTGCATTAATAATGTGGAGAATAAAGGAAGGAGAATGGACTCGCAGAGGTAAGAAGGGCCTTCAAATCTTACAGATGTAACAAATCCACTCCCTAAGAACAGAGAGCAGGGTTTTCCTACCCTGTTCCTGCCCTCTCTCTCACTAAACTGACTCTCTATTGGTAACCTAAAGATAGTCTGAGGCTCCCTTCACCTAAATGAGGAAGGTTATTCATTGTTTGAAGAGCCTGAGAAAGCCTGAGCGTGGTGTAACTCTAACAAATGTTTCAGGTTTCCCCTCATTGCTGGGTGTGCCTGGAATGAATGAATGAAGTGGTTTGCAGCTCACTTCCCTGTTGAGTGTGTACCTTCTGCCTCCTAATCCTATAAGCCTAGGTCTCTCCACCTAGCCTGGCTTTTGATACTGTTTTCTGTCCTTCAAATACAGTGTTAAACTGGAGTTCTTCCTGCTAACAGGGCTAGGGCTTGAATTCTGAGAATTTCATTTGAAACTTGGATGAGTCAATGATGTTTCTTTCCTTCTTCTATAGCACAAGAATTCTAATAACATTTAGAGTTCAAGTAACTTCTCATCACCAAGGGAAACACAAGAAGCTGTTGAACATCTGACCTTTCAGAAGTGGAAGTCAGAGTGTCACAGACTTTCCTGCCCTGGTTGGCTTCACCCTGTAATCCTGAGACCTCAGCCTCCTTAGCTAGGTTGATGGGTGTAAGCTACTGGTGTTCTGCTAGGTTCAGGACTGTAATGACATTGACAATACAAGTCAACTGCTTATCACAAAGGGCTTGGGGAGCATATTAAGCCTTTCAACATTGGACCATTCAGATCCCTTTAGCACACAAGGTTATAATGCTAGAGTCTGAGAGGCTGGACAAGTGGATCTGCTACACTTCAACCATAAGCTCTGACTCCAATTCTGGTTTACATCAGCGTTTATTTTCCAGGGAATGTTCTCCCAATTAGCAAATAAGAGAAGTGCTTTGATTAACCCTTACTTTTTTCCAGTTGTGTGTCTTGTATCAAGCCTGGGCCCTCTCCCTGGGCAATTCAGCTCAAAGCTAACATTCTACCACTTGAGCCACAGCGCCACTACGTTTTTTTTTTTTTTTTTTGGGTGGTACATTGGACATAAGAGTCTAACAGGCTTTCCTTGCCTAGGCTGTCTTTGAACTGTGGTCTTCAAATCTCAGCATCCTGAGAAGCTGGGGTTCCAGGTGTGAGCCACCCGCATCTGGCCAATTGTTTTTTTTTTTTTTTTTTTTTTTAATTTTATTTTATTTTATTTGAGAACATACTGTACGGAGGGGCTACAATTACATGGGCAGGATAATGCATACATTTCTTACCAAGCATTGCAGCCTCCTCCTTTGTTTACACTTCACCTCCCTTCCCCACCTCGCCCCTCCCCCCACCCAACTTTACCCCCCTCCCCCCCCCCACACCGACATTGTAAAGCTGGTTTTGACATGACATTTTGTACTTCTCTTTGTTGCAACAGGTCCACCTGAATCCTTAAACGACTTGTTTGTCCCCATCTCCTCCACATGTTATACTGACATCAAATATAGTGAAAGCGGGGGTTACACTGTGGGGGAGGGACATACAAGGCAACAAAGAAATAATCTTATAAATGCGTTAGAAACACATGCATGAAAGAAACGAAAACATTAAAATACATACTTAAGGGTTCATTTTATTAACATCACATTATCTGACCTTTTCCGCTTGACTCATACCTATACTATATATTGAAAATAAGGGAAACCATGGGACCTATGCTTCTTTGGGCCTGGCTTACTTCACTTAATATAATTTTTTCCAAACCTTTCTATTTCCTAACAAATGGGGAAATGTCATTCTTTCTGATGGACGCATAGAATTCCATTGTGTATATATACCACATTTTCTTGATCCATTCATCTACTGAGGGGCATCTGGGTTGGTTCCATCTTAGCAATGGTAAATAATGCTGCAGTAAACATAGTTGTGCTGGTAGCTTTAGTGTGGTCTTGTTTGTAAACATTTGGGTAAATGCCCAAAAGTGGGATTGCTGGATCATAGGGGAGATCTATGTGAAGTCTTTTGAGGAACCTCCATACTGCTTTCCAAAGTGGTTGAACAAGTTTACATTCCCACCAACAATGAAGTAAGGTTCCTTTCTGTCCACATCCCCTCCAACATCTGTTGTTGTTAGAGTTCTTGATTTTTGCTGTTCTAACTGGAGTGAGGTGATATCTCAATGTTGTTTTGATTTGCATTTCTTTTATGGCTAGGGATGTTGAACATTTCTTCATGTGTCTATTGGCCATCCTTCTTTCTTCTTCAGAGAAGCTTCTCTTTAAGTCTTTCGCCCACTTATTTATTGGGCAGTTGTTTCTTTGAGGATTTGTTGTTGGGTGGTTTAATTTTTTGAGTTCCAAGTATATTTTAGATATGAGACCCTTGTCCGTTGTATGGCTAGTAAAGATCTTCTCCCAATCGGTGGGCTTTCTATTGATCTTGCTAGCTATGTCATTTGCCCTGCAGAAGCTCTGCAACCTTATGCAATCCCATTTGTCCAACCTTTCTTTGATTTGTTGTGCTTCCGGGTCTCTATTCAGAAAATTTCGACCTGAGCCAAGGAGACCTAGGGTTTCTCCTATTCCCTCCTGTAATGTTTTCAGAGTGTCTGCTTTGAGTTCAAGGTCTTTGATCCATTTGGAGTTGATTCTGGTGCAGGGTGATATATAAGGATCTAGCTTTAGTTTTCTACATGTAGTTAACCAATTTTGCCAGCACCATTTACTGAAGAGGCTGTCTTTCTTCCATTCTATTGTTTTAGTTTCCTTATCGAAGATTAGATGGCTATAGGTCTGTAGGATCATTTCTGGGTTTTCAATTCTATTACATTGGTCCTGAGGTCTGTTCTTATGCCAATACCAAGCTGTTTTGATTACTATGGCTTTATAGTAGAGTTTGAAATTTGGTATTGATATTCCTCCAGCAGTGTTCTTTCCGTTGAGGAGCGTTTTTGCTATTGGGGGTCTTTTATTGTTCCATATGAATTTTTGGATTTACTCTTCTATTTCCTTGAAGAATGATGGTGGAATTTTGATAGGTATTGCGTTGAATTTGTAGATAACCTTGGGAAGTACTGCCATTTTCACAATGTTAATCTTTCCAATCCAGGAGCATGGGAGGTTTTGCCATTTTTTAAGTTCTGTGTTGATTTCCTTTTTTAAGATTGTAAGTTTTCATCATAGAGGTCCTTCACTTCTTTAGTTAAGTTAATTCCTAGGTATTTTATTTTTTGTGGGGCTATTACAAATGGAGATGCTTTCCTAATTTCAGCCACACTTTTCTCATTGTTGGCATATAGAAAAGCCATTGATTTTAGGGGGTTAATTTTATACCCTGCTACTTTGCCAAAGTTTTGAATCAGCTTGAGTAATTTGGGAGTGGAGTCTATGGGATTCTTTAAATACAAGATCATGTCATCTGCAAAGAGGGAGAGTTTTATTTCTTCTTTCCCTGTTTGGATCCCCTTTGTGTCTGCATCTTGTCTTATTGCTGTAGCTAGGCATTCTAATACTAGATTGAAGAGAAGTGAAGAGAGTGGGCATCCTTGACTTTTTCCTGAGTTAAGAGGAAACGGCTTTAGTTTTTCACCATTGAGTATAATGGTGGCTGTAGGTTTGTCATATACAGCCTTTATTGTATTGAGGAATGTTCCATGGATTCCTAATTTTTCCAGAACCTTCATCATAAAGGGGTGTTGGATCTTGTCAAATGCTTTTTCTGCATCTATTGAGATGACCATGTGGTTCTTATTCTTGCTCCTGTTGATGTGATGAATAATATTAATTGATTTGCGTATATTGAACCAGCTTTGCATCCCTGAAATGAATCCTGTTTGATCATGGTGTATGATTTTTTGGATGAATTGTTGAAGTCGATTGGCCAAAATTTTGTTGAGAAGTTTTGCATCAATGTTCATCAAAGAAATGGGTGTATAGTTCTCTTTCTTTGATGAGTCCCTGCCTCTTTTTGGGATGAGGGTTATGATGGCTTCATAGAATGTGTTCGGTAGTGAGCTTTCTCTTTCAATTTCATTGAAGAGTTGGAGGAGTATTGGTGTGAGCTCTGCTTTGAAGTCCTTATAAAATTCCGCTGTAAAACAATCTGGTCCTGGACTTTTCTTAGCTGGGAGGTCTCTTATTGCTGTTTCTATTTCAATGCCTGATATGGGCCTATTAAGCTGGTTTAACTCATCTTGGTTTAGTTTTGGCATGTCAATATTTGCTAGGAAAAGGTCCATTTCTGTCAAGTTCTCAAACTTATTAGCATAAAGTTTTGAGAAGTATTCCCTTATAATGTTCTGAATCTTGGTTGTTTCCGTAGTGATGTTTCCATTCTCATCTCTGAGTTTATTAATTTGGGTGTGTTCTCTCCTTTTTCTGATAACGTTTGCTAAGGGTCTGTCAATTTTGTTAAGTTTTTCGAAGAACCAACTCTTTGTTTTGTTGATTCTTTCTATAGTTTTTTTGGATTCTAATTCATTTAATTCTGATTTAATTTTGATTATTTCTTTCCATCTACTGGATTGTGGTTTATCTTGCTGCTCTTATTCAAGGAGGTTTAGATGTGTCATTAAAGTGTTAGTTTCAGATCTCTCCAATTTGTTGATGTAGGAGCTCAGAGCTATAAACTTGCCTCTGAGTCCTGTCTTTGCTGTTTCCCAGAGGAGCTGGTAATTTGTGTGTTCATTTTTGTTGAATAGCATGAACATTTGAATTTCCTTTCTAATCTCTTCCATGACCCACTCATGATTCAGCAGTGTGTTGTTCAGCCTCCATGTGATACCGGACTTTCTTTGGTGGCTTTTGGTGTTGAGTTCTAATTTTATTCCCTCGTGGTCAGAGAGAATGCAAGGTATAACTTCAATGTTTCTGAATTTAGACAAGCTTGTTTTGTGGCCTAAAATGTGGTCTATTTTAGAAAACGTTCCATGTGCTGCTGAGAAGAATGTGTATTCTGATGCTGCTGGGTGAAATGTTCGGTAAATGTCTGTTAAGCCTAGTTGATCTATGCAGCTGTTTAGATCTGCGGTTTCTCTGTTGAGTTTTTGCCGAGTTGATCTATCTATTGGGGAGAGTGGTGTGTTAAAATCCCCAACAATTAATGTCTTTGGATCTATATGGGATTTGAGGGAAAGTAGTGTTTCTTTGATAAATTTGGGTGCTCCATTGTTTGGCGAATAGATATTTAGAATTGTAATATCCTCCTGAAAGAGAGATCCTTTAATTAGTATGTAGCGACCTTCTTTATCTCTTCTCACGAATTTTAATTTGAAGTCTGTTTTATCTGATATTAGGATTGCAACTCCCGCCTGTTTATGAGGGCCGTTTGCTTGGTAGATTTTGTTCCAGCCTTTAATCTTGAAAATGTGTTTGTTTTTACGGGCAAGATGTGACTCCTGCAGGCAGCAGATAGAAGGGTCTTGTTTTTTAATCCAACTAGACAGTCTATGTTGCTTAATTGGAGAGTTCAGTCCGTTAACGTTAAGAGATAGGACTGAGAGGTATTTGGGAGTTCCTGCCATGTTATCCACCTTCTTGGGGGCTGTGAGAACTGGGTTCTTCCTAAGGTTCTTGGATTCTCAGTTTGTGTGCAGTTTCTTGGCCTTTGTTGCAGTCTTGTTGGTTTTCTATGTGTAGGACATCTTTAAGAATCTTTTGCAGGGCTGGTTTGTTGGAGATGTATTGTTTCAATTTTTCTTTGCTATGGGAGGTTTTTATTTGGCCTTCCGTTATGAAGGAGAGTTTAGCTGGGTACAGTATTCTTGGTTGATAGTTGTTTGTTTTTAGTGCATCATTCCAGGCTCTTCTTGCTTTGATTGTCTCTGCTGAGAAATCTGAGGTGATTCTAATTGGTTTCCCTTTATAGGTGATTACCCTTTTCTCCCTGACAGCTTTAAGGATCTTTTCCTTGGTCTGGGTTGATCCTGTGTGGATTATAATGTGAAGGTGGGATGTCCTATTCTGGTCTTGTCTATTTGGGGTTCTAAAAGCTTCTTGTATCTGAATAGGCCTATCTTTTTGTATGTTTGGGAAGTTCTCTGCTAGGATCCTGTTAAACAAATTTCCTAGACCATTAACTTCTGTTTCTAGGTACTCCTCTACACCCATTATCCTTAGATTGGGCCTTCTGATGGTGTCTTCCAGGTGTTGGATAGACCTATCATATTTCTTGGACTTGTCTTGGATGGTTGTATGTTCTTTCTCTATAATATCTAGGCTGTCTTCATTCCCTGAGATTCGATCTTCTGCATGGTCTAACCTGCTGTCAATACTCTCTACTTTGTTTTTTTATCTCTTTTCCTTCTAATTGGTCAGCTTTGATGGCTTCAAGTTCTTTGTTGAAGCTCTGTTTTAGGTCTTGTATGAATTTCTTTACTTCCTTAATTTGGTGTTCAGTGTTTGTTCTAAAATCACTTAGTTGATTGGTTATGGTTTCTTTGGACTCCCATTCCTTCTGTTGGGTTCCATTCAGCATTCCCTTTGTGGTCTCCCTGACTTCCTTCAGCTCTTTGTTAATGGATTCCATGAATGCCTTTAGTGATCTTTGTGTATTCTCTATCTGGTCTCTCAATTCCTGAATTACTCTTTGATTAGCTTCCTCAAGTTCGTGGGATTCCTGCAGTTCTCTTTCTTGCCGTTTTTGGGATTCCTGCAGTTCTCTTTGAGTGTTCTCTGCCTGCTCACGCCATTCCTCCCTTTCTCTTTGAGTATTATCAAGTTGTTCACGCAAATCCTGTATCAGTTTTTGAGTAGCTTCCTCACGCTTAGGATATTCCTGTATAAACTTCTGGGATGCCTCCTCTCTCTCCCTATCACGCTCATACAGAGTCCTTTGTACATTTTCAAACTTCTCATTTATCATGTTTGCTATTAGTGTTTGTAGAGCTATTTGGGAACTCTCCTCTGGAATATTCTTTATCTGTTCTAATCCCTGATTATCAAGATTGGGAATTGATATACCCGAATTTGCCATTTTTCTTGTGTTTTTCCGGCTTACTCTGCCCATTTGAGATGAAGATTGCACGAGTTTTGTGCTAGAACACTATCTTAAGGCAACCATCAACCAAAGTTTGCATTTGTACAGTCAATAGTCTACAGATACAATCTAGTTCAACAGATACATCTCTTCAACATCAAACAACTATATGTTAAAGGACTTCGAACCGCAGAAAAGAATTTGGAAAACCAGAAATTATTAGGATTAGGGAGAGATGTGGGTAAAAAATAGGAATAGATTGGTGTGGGGAGGCACAGGGAGAGTTAACTATGTCCTCATCACAATGCAGGAAATGGGTTGGGTAGGATGCAAGTAGAGAGAGAGAGAAAAAGAAGAGACAGAAATGGGAATAAAGAGAGACTAGAAAAAAATAGCAACATAAAAATTAATGGTATTATACAGGTTAAAAGACCATCTATTTAGAGAGGGATGTGAATATGTTCAGAGAAGGGTAGGGACATAGAGGAGATGTGAAAAACTTTAAGGATGGGAAAGGGAGAAGAAAAGATCAGAAGTTCAGTAGAGCTAGATAAAAAACAAAAAGATAATTAAGAAAGAAAGAAAAAGAGAAAGAAGACAAGAAAAGAAAGGAAAACGCTCATTCACATATTCCTAAATAAAAAGTATAAGATGAGGAAAAAAAAAAAAAGTTACTGGAAAACGATTATTTTTTCAGAAGAGGCAAAAATTAAAGATTAATAAAAGTTTTAGAAGGGAAAAAATTTATATATATATATATATATATATATATATATATATATATATATATATATAAGGTAACAAAAAACAAAAAACAAGTAACAAAAAAGAAAAGAAGAAGAAGAAGAAAAAAAAAGTCTTTTGATTTTTTTTTTGGGGGGGGAGGAGTGGGAAGAATCCTGTATCTCTCTTTTGTCTGTAACTAATCTCTTGTTGGAGTCTCTGGTCAGCTTGGGGTCCTGTGGCTTGATTGGTTTCTTAAGTCGGTTGGTTGGAAGAGGCAGAAAAATGCTCTGCTTTACCCAAGATTTTGAGATCTCCCACCCAGGTTAGTTTTCTGGGAGGGTGATCTGCTTTGAGAATCACAAAAGAGGGGGATGTGGTGGTGGGGCTAGGTTCTGTGTAGAGTTGAGGCCTTTCAACAAACAGTAGCTTTTCCCTGGGGCTATTTTGTGATAAAGCTCACAGTGCCCAGCCTGGAGCCATTCTCAGGGTTTCTGTTTTTCAATTGATTGTGGTGGCTGCTAGAGGGAGTGGCAGCCTCTGGCTCTGGTTACCCAGTGAGGCAAGGCACTCCAATGGCTGGCGCCTGAGCTGGGTGACTTTTCCCTGGATGGAGCTGAGCCTGGCAGGTCACTTCGCTGTTAAGTTCTTGTGGACTGCTAAATGACTCGTTTTATTCCAAGGCCTGAGCTGGAACTAGCAGCTCCTCCGAGCTTTGTTTGTATCCAAGATGGAGATCACCGATGCTGGGGGGGGAGGGGTGGCCTTCCCTCCTCGGCTCCCTGAGGAGTGAGGACTTCGGGCTTGTACTCACACCGAGTCTTGGATCCTGGGTCGTCTCTGGTCTGCAAACAGCAGGATGAAGATGTCCGCTCCTTGTCGGTTCTTGTTGGTGTTGAGTAGAATCCGCTCGTCCTCTGCGTCTGGCTCCTTCGTCCCCGACTCTCTGTGTCTCAGGTATGACCCTGCGGCGGTGGTCGCCGCCGCGACCCTGCCGCCAAAGCGGCAGCTGATGTGTTTCCTTGGCTTCCCCTCTCTTGTCTAACTCTCTGTCCTGTGATGGCACACTTGGTGTGATTCTCTGGCTTAGGACTGTTCACTGGAGCTCTAAAACTGCTTTCTATGCGAGAGCTTGTTCAGATTCCAGCTTCTCCTCCGCCATCTTCCTGGAACTCCTGGCCAATTGTTTATGACAGTCCTGGCGCTTATTTTTTTCAAGGCTAGCACTCTGCCATTTGAGCCACTCCACTGCTTCTGGCTTTTTCTGAGTATGTGGCACTGAATATTCAAACTCTGGTAATCATGCATGTTGAGCCAGCTCTTTACCACTAAGCCACATTTCTAGGCTCGTGCTTACAATCTTATCCCACAACTTGTCTGTCCAAAAAAAAAAAAATGCTTCTGAGTATAAATCATTGAAGAAATCCCTATAGGAAGGTGTTCAAAGATAAATAAGACAAAGTTCATAATTGAGAGAGACTCTAAACTTGTGAAGACTATTACAAATGCCTCCATTTAATTATTTATCATGTTTCAACACAAAAAGTTTTAATGAAAAATGAGTTAATGTCCTAAATTATTGTGTAATTTTATAATAGATGTGCGAAATGTAATAAATATGTGTATGATAACTCTAAATAAAATACACAATAAATGAATGAATCAAAAATAAAATAAATACAAAATCAATAACAAAATCAATAACAAACATAATTATGTAAGTATATATCCTATATTACATATGTGTAGAAATATCTTTTCCATTACAGGGCCTCCATTCAGGCCATGGGAACTGTAGCCTGAATTTTATTTTGTCAAGGACAGTAAGCTTCGCCTTCACCCATGGTACAAAAGAGTTACTTGGACGGTGAGATCAAATCCCACCAATGGTAAAAATATTGGCCCAGTTCCAAGATAGTGACTTAATTTTTTAAGGAAAGCAGTTATGTTTATTCAGTTACATACTGAACATTAAAAAAAGCAGTGTAGAATTTTGTACAGCTATTCAGATATCCTTCCCTTACTCCCAAAGTGCTTCTCTGAAAACTACATTGTTTCTCTTTTTTGTATGTTTTTTTATTGTAAAAATGTTTTATGGAGGGGTCACAGTTACTTGAGCAAGGTCATCAGTATATTTCCTATTGAGCATTGTTGGCTCCTCCATTGTTTTCCCCCTACCATCCTTTCCCTTCCATCTCCAAAACTACTCCCCATGCCAAGCTGAGTGACTTATTTTTAGTTTTGGCTTGGCATGGGGTTTGAATTCCAGTAGTGGCAAATCTGCACTTTCCCTCACATTGCTACAGATTTACCAAGATCCTGAGGTCAAATTCCGGGCTAGGAAAGAAAACTGACAGAAATTCCAAATCAGGGAGCTTTTTTTTTTAAAATTTAGTTAGTTAATTAATTAATTAAGTTTTTTTTTCTTTTCTTTACTTATTTTTCTTTTTTTTTTTTTTTTTTGGCCAACCATGGGGCTTGAACTGAGGTCTTGGCAACTCTGCCTCAGCTTCAATCACCCTAGGCTAGGTGCTGCTCGGGACCCATACCCAATCCTGGAATCCTAGGCCCAGAGGGCTTGCATGAGGAAAATAAAGTGGGATAGAACGAAAATGGGGAGATGCAGAGGGCTAGGGGGTTTTATGTTTTTCTCTTTGCACAGTGACCATCCTGGGTCTGAATCAGACGGCTGCAAAATGGATCTGACCTGCCATATCTGAAGGCTGGCGTGCTATCAAGGAAACCATAGGACAACCTGTCAACATAGGCCCTGGCTTCAAATCACGGTCATGATACCTACCAATGGCAGGAGATCACAAGAGACTCATTCCTGCCGGGCGCTGGTGGCTCACACCTGTAATCTTAGCTGCTCAGGAGGCTGAGATCTGAGGATCCCGGTTCAAAGCCAGCCCGGGCAAGAGAGACCATGAGACTCCTATCTCCAATAGACCACCAGAAAACCGGAAGTGGTGCTGTAGCTCAAGTGAGCTGAAGAGCTTAGGGACAGCGCCCAAGCCCAGACTTCAGGCCCCACGACTGACCAAAAAAATAAATAAATAAATAAAGAGACTCATTCCTATGATAGGAATATCTATTGAAAGAGAAGTTTGTGCATCGGTCGAGTCTAAAATTGGATGCAATAATTCCAGGACACTGATCGATCTCAATACTTTATTAATCATGAAAAAGAATGCTATTCCCTTAATTGTGGTATAATAAATACCTAAGAGTTAGTAGGAACGTAGTATATGTCATTCAATCATAGATAGGCGGCTATGGCTCTTTTTACCAATATATATTTATTTGTAAACCACTGTCTGCCTATCCATGTATAGCTGTTTTGTACAATCCTGGGGCAAGACCTCATCACCTGGGAACCACTTGACAGCTTCATTGGATAGAGGCTGCCGTGCTCACACTCACCCATTCATGAATTGGGACTGCATGTCCCTGAGTTCAGATCCTAGCACTGCCAAAAATTTAATCTTGGATTAAGAAGGCAATCTGTTTTCCTTTTCCGGGAGAGTCCTGGGTGTCAGGCATGATTGAGAAGACATATACAAATCTAGATGCTATGTGATAGCATGCAAACAATATAATACGTTGTTAGGTGTCATCACAGTCAATAAAATAAATGGTAAATAAATGAATAAAACAAAAAAATTCAATGAATAACCACCCCAAACATAATATAATCTGACATCTGTATGGAAGTTCAATCCTATCTTTAAAATGTATGTAAGGAGTATGCTTTCCCGGGATAGGCCTTGAATTCAGGCCTATGGAACAGGCCTGACTTTCTGGTCTTCAAGCACGATGAGCTTCCCCTTCCCGCAGAGTGCAACAGAGTTACCCAGACCCCGTGTTTAAATCCCAGGCCTTGCAGACAAAAAAATGCCACACATTCCAAGCAAGGGAGCTTCATTCTCATTTTAAATATTTTTTAAGTTCACTTCGCCTTTATTTGATACATTTTGATTTTATAACACTAGAGTTTTTTCAAAAAAGGGGTTTAAATTTTTACATTTCAGCATAGCACATTGGTGTTTCTATTTTGACCATCTTCCATGAAGAGTGAACATGAAAATAAGAACACCATTTCTCCCTAGAAGGTTGGGACAGTTGATTTTATTTATATTTAGAGTTATTTCTATAATTATAAACTCTCTACATTTGTGTCATTTTAGTTTGCCTTAGTGCCTACAACAAAATACACTAGGGGAGTCATAGCACAAAAAGTTGGGTTTCTGAATAAAAACTCACTTTTGTGAGGACAGCAGGTACTTGTAAGCATTTTGGGAATAAACTAGATTGTAAAATGAAAAACAAAAACATTGGGAGTTGGATGTAATCAGTAGTGGAGTATTTGCCTGAAGAGCATAAGACTCTGGAATAAATGTTTCCTAAAGCTCAAAGTGTTAGAATTTTATGATCTGTATAAACAAAAAAATTTTTTTGGTCGTGAGCCTGAACTCAGGGGTTATCCCTGCACTCTTCAGCTCAATATGATTAATCTATTGCTCAAGTCACAATGCTACTTCCGGTTTTCTAGTGGTTTATTGGAGATAAGAGTCTCACGGACTTTCCTGTCCAGGCTGGCTTTGAACCACCATCCTCAAATCTCAGCCTCCTGATTAGCTAGGATTATAGGCATGAGCCACCGTGTCAGGCACGTGAACAAACTTCTTAAAGATTGATTCTGAGAAAAGAAACCTGAAATATACTTTTAGTATAAATAATTTATAATGCCATGTTTAAGGCACTAATTCAGAAGTATTAATTCATTGGCTGCTTTTTAGTTTATTTAAAGTTTATTTATATATATCCGTTATTAATATATATACATATATTATTAAAAACGTAGATTTGAAGTGTACCTAAGAGCATATGTGCTCATGTAAAGTTATGCAACTGCACAAGCTTCATTATTTTTTTCCAGTTTGGTTGGTACCATAAATTATGTGGGATTTTTCTATTGTTGTTTTGTTCTCTGTTTTTGGAGGATTTCTCTTCCTTTTATCCCCCTTTCCCACTCCATGAACTTGAACTCAGCTTGCTCTATCTTGGCTTGGTTGTTCATAGCTGATTTTCTACCACTTCAGCCATACCTGTAGCCGGGGTTTTTGCCAGTTAATTGGAGATGATTTCTCTCAGACTTTTCTGCCTTCATTGGCTTTGAAATTTCATCGTCCATTTCTCAGCCTCCTGAGTAGCTAGGATTACAGATGTGAGCCAATGGGGTACCTAGGGATAAATTAGACTTTGGTTGGTGTATTCTTTCTGTTTTTCTAAGCATGGGATCATCTAATATAGAATTTCGGTGAATGTCCTGGGTCTGAAGTAAGATATATAATACATATGCAAATCTGTATAGTTCTAATAATACGTAATGAATTTAATACGTGTTATAAGTGTAGTAATAGTCAATAAATATAATGAATGACTAATACAAAAAATGAATACCCTCAAAGCAATATACAGTAAACATAAGTATGTAGATATTAATCATTTTTTTCAAGTGTGGATGAATATTACTTAACAGGGCTGGGGATTGAATTCAGACCTAGGGAACAGGCCTGAATTGCTTGTATTCAAAGAGGGTGAGTTTCCCCATTCTCCACAGTGCATTAGAGTTCAAATCCCAGGCCTGGCAGAAAAAAACGGACACAAATTTCAAGCCAGGGATCTCCATTAGTATTTTTAATATTTTTGAATTTTAAAACGATTTATTTTATTTTTTATATACTTTATTAAAAATTTATTATATTTTATTTATTTATTCATTTATTTTGCCAGGCATGGGGCTTGAACTTAGGTCCTAGCAACTCTGCCTCAGCCTCCATCACTCTAAGCTGGGATGTTGAAGCTTCTGGGCCCACAGACCATCCTGGGATCTGAGGCTTCAGGGGCTGACAGGAAAACAAATTGAAAACAGCACTGAAAAATAGCCGTTAATTGCAGAGAGTTGGTGGTTTCTCCATTTTGCTTCCTTGCATGGTGACCATAATGGTTCCAAATGACACAGCTACAACCTGTAGGTCACCTGGCATTGCTGAAGGCTGGCAGGCTGCCAGCGAACCCATAGGCCAATCTGGACACCTAGGTGTTTGAATTCCAGTCATGGCACTTAGAAAGGGCTGGAGAGCCTGATAAACTATTGCCTGTTCATAGGAACCCCAGAGGAATGTCATCAATGTCATGGTTGGATGAGTAGTTTGTCAATCAGTCTAACATAAAATTAAACCCAGTATTCACAAGATGTGGATTGAATTTAATTCACATTATGCATTATGCATTAAAAGAATACGTGTGTGTGTGTGTGTGTGTGTGTGTGTGTGTGTGTGTGTGTGTGTGTGTGTGTGTGTGTGTGTTTTGTCAGTAGTGGGGCCTGAACTCTGGTCATGGGAACTCTCCCTCAGCTTTTCAGCTCAGGGCTAGTGCTGTACCATTTGAAATACAGCACCATTCCCGGCTTTTTCTGATCCTGTGGTGCTGAGGAATAGAACCCAGGGTTCATGCATGCAAGACAAGCACTCTCCCAGTGAGCCACTTTCCCAGCCCCTAAAAGAATACTATTGATTAAATAGAATTCTCACTACATACCTGTGAATCACTAGGAAGGTAGTATATGTCATTGAATACTACTAGATAGACATCATTGGAAGTATATAAATTTCTAAATATATATTTATTTTTATACCACCGTCTGCATAGAAAAGTATTGCTATTTTGGCCAAAACTGAGTCTTGATCCCAGGTCCTGGAATCCACCTGGCATCTGAATGTGCTAGAGGCTGCCATGCTGACATTCACCCAATCGTGAATTGTGCCTCCTAGTTCCTCAGTTCAGGCCCCAGCATTGCTAAAAATGTCTTCCTAGAGAAAGATTCCAAGTGTGATACCTGTTTTCCTTTTCTGTGCAAGTGCTGGGTGTCAAGTATTATGTATATAATATGTCTGCAAAGCTCCATGCTATGGAATAGATTTGAATGAATGTAATAAATGTTATAGGTGCACTCACAGTCAGTCCATAAATAAATGGTAAGTAAATAAATAAATAATAAAATATAATGAATCATTCCATCAAACACGATATAAACTGAATATATGGATGTAAGTATAAATCGTATAATAAACATGTCTATAAATGTTATGTTCTCCAGGGCTGGGGCTTGAATTCAGTCCTAGGGAACAGGCCTGAATTGCTTGTCTTCAAGGGAGGAGAGCTTTCTTTTCCTCTATCCCCCTCAGTGCATCAGAGTTACCCAGATCTCAAGATGCATCACTGCCTGGCAACCAACAAAATGGCACAAAATCCAAGACAGGGAGCTTCAGTAATATTATTAATTAAATAATTTAGTTTTTGCCATGCACGGGGCTTTAACTCAGGTCGTGGCAATCCTGCCTCAGTTTCCATCACCCTTGCATGCATGAGCCCTGGGTTCTATTCCTCAGCACCACAGGATCAGAAAAAGCTGGGAATGGTGCTGTATTTCAAATGGTACAGCACTAGCCCTGAGCTGAAAAGCTGAGGGAGAGTTCCCATGACCAGAGTTCAGGCCCCACCCACAGCCCATCCTGGGTCCTAGGCCTCGGTGACTAACAGGAAAACAAAATGAAAACACCACCAAAAAAAAGCCACAAACCGCAAAAGGTCAGCAGTTTCTATCTTTCTTTCTTGCACGGTGACCATCCTGGGTCTGAATGACATGGCTGCAACCTGTAGGTCACCTGGCATTGCTGAAGGCTGGCGGGCTGTCAGTGAAGCCATAGGCCAACCTAGACGCTAGACCCTGAGTTCGAATCCAGATCATGCCACTTACAAGGGGCTAGAGAGCCTAAGAAACTATTGCCTGTCCATAGGAATACCAGAGAAATGTGATCAATGTCATGGTTGGATAAGTAGTCCCTCAAAATGAGTCTAGCATAAAATTAGACCCAATAATCACAGGACACAGATTGATTTTAATTTATAGTTTATTATGCATTAAAAATTATTATTGATTAAATGGAATCCTCACTAAATACATGAGAATTGTTAGGAACGTAGTATATGTCACTGAATATTAGATAGACACCTCTAGCAGTACCTAAATATCTAAATTTATATTTATTTATGTACCACTATCGTCATAGAAAGTTACTGCGATTTTGGCCAAACAGGGGATTGATCCCAGGTTTTGGGATCGACTTGGCAGCTGAATGGGCTAGAGGCTGTGGTGGTGACACTCACCCATTCAAGAATTGGGCCTCTCAGGCTTTCAGATCAGGTCCCATCATTGCCAAAAATTTCTTCCTGGTGTAAGATTTCAAGTGTGACATCTGTTTTCCTTTTCTGTGCAAGTTCATAATATGTCTGCAAAGTTACATGCTATGGAATAGATTGGAATAAATGTAATAAATGTTATGGGTGCACTCATAGTCCGTAAAATAAATGCTAAACCAATAAATCAATAATAAAACATAATGAATCGCTCCAACAAACACAATATAGACTGAATATATAGATGTAGTATAAATCGTATATTTAACATGTCTATAAATGTTATGAGGTGCTTGAATTCAGCCCTAGGGAAGAGTTTAGTTCATGCATGATTCTCATAGGTAATGATAGGCAAGACGTATGTCACAACAAAAATTTTTAATTAAGAGTTCATGAAGTGTGACAATAAGAATAACATTGAGGAATTGGAGGAAATAGGAAAGATCCAAGAATCAGTACTCACATGTTGTAGAGCACATGGGCAGCAAAGATGGTGCTGATAAGGAGTTGAGTGGGCAGAGCCTGATTTGCTTTATATTCAGTGCGTAACCAGACCATGGAAACTTAGGTGCATGATAGGGTGTGACCTTGACAGTGATTGGTTCCTCTTCCTCCTTATTTGCTCTACAAAAAAAAAGACAGAATGCCCCAAGAAGTTACTATAATTTCAGACAGCCATTGGGCAATATTTTTGCAGTTCCAAAAAGCACTGGATGAAGTTTACCTGAAGGGGTATTCTATTTTTGAGCCCATTTTCCTTTGGTTGTTTGCAGGTGTTACATTGATTTCTGCAGTTTTAACTCAAAACGGGGAGCCATTAGAGTGGGTTCACACTCCCCTGGGGGCACACCTTGGGTGTACTCTCAAGCAGACCAACTTGCACATGCTATGGTCAAGGGAAGGACCCAAGCCCAAAGGCATTATTGCCTTGACCCTCACTCCATTATTTTTCCTTTTCCGATGGCAGACATTGAATGGCTCACTCGAGCCAATGCTCATCTTGCTCTCTTCTTAGAGGGGTTTCTAGGCCAAATTGACTGCCATTATGGGCCATTCAAATAGACTGTCATGTTATGGTGACTTCCCCTCAAAATGCCATCTCTATTTTCTGCTACGCCTATTCCTGGCGCCCTCCATGTTTTTACTGATGGAGGTAAAGCAGGCTCTGCGTATGCAGCCTTTGAAGAGCCAGACAACAAAGATTCCCACCTTGTCAAGGGTCAGCACAATATAAAGAAGTGCTGGCCATAATTATGGCTCTTCAGGACATTCAAAAACCCTTTAGTTTGTAGTCTGATAGCCTATAAAACAAAAAAGGGGAGTTAATCCCCATATACAGTTACAGATAGCTATGTTTACCATTAACATTTTAAAATTTTCAAAAGGGGCAACTGAATCCAGATTTCAGAAGCACTGGGGACAACTATTCCCTAAGCCCCAAATAAAAGTCAGGTGGAAGGACCCCCTGACACAACAATGAAGAGGACCTGACCCCCTAGTTTCCATGGGCAGGGAATTTGGATGCGTTTTTCCCATAGGGGAGACAGCCCCCATTGGATTCCTGCCAGGAATCTTAAGTTTTTACCTATCTCCTCTATACAGGAGGATACATAAGGATAAGCTAACCAACAAGGAAGAAAAATGGCTATGGTGGCCTAGGCTTGTGTTTAAAAGAGAAAAGCCGAAATATAATTATTAACCATCCCCAACGGCAACCAACCCTTGAGAAGCTCTTGTGTTCTCTAACAATTGTAGATGGCGATACTCCAGCTGTTGGCTGTCCTGACCCTCCCAGTCCTGACAATGGCCCTATGGAACCTGCATCAACTTCGACGAGTGACCTGGGCAGTGATCAGTGCTGGCAATGCAGAAATCATCAATAGCACCACAAGAGAAGTTGTCCCTTTGACCTGGTGGCCTGACATTCATTTTGATCACACCCTATGTCATTATGTATAGACCATTTAATATTTATGTTGGAGTTAATTATTTTAATGTCACCTGCTCTAATTATTCTTTTAGTAATTGTTTGTATAGTGGCATTATTGAATCCATACTTATTGTTAAACAACCACCTTTTGTTATGCTTCCAATTTAGATCTTTTTCAGCCCCAGAGCCAAATAGCTGGATTAGAACAAGCCCACCTCTGGACTCTGAAGTGGCAAAGACTGCTATTCCATCCTTGACAAATGTTAAAGGACTAGTAATGTCATTGCTTGGCATGGAAATGCTTTTGCTGATGGTTTTTCTATGCCTTACTTGCATTATATGTGCACTACAAAAAGCTTATGAGCTTATCCAGGCAGTTACATAAGATCAAGATCCAAGTGAATAAATTTCCCTGAGAGGAATCGCAACCAGAGACGGGTAAGAGGGGGTATCAGTCTGGCCAACCTAAGACAGGGCCTTCATCTTTGCTCTGAAGAAGTTCCCGATGATGGGTCAGGCAGAAAAGGCGATCCACCCAACCTAAGACAGGCAGGTTCACTTCTTTAAACAAAGACAGGGGAGCTGTTGGGAGCCATTTCGAGATTAAAGTAAAGCTCAAAGTCATCTTGACCCCTGTGCTCCCTTAAAGGCACGTACAAGGAACTGGCTTACTTAAAAGACACCAGGTGCCCAGGATTGCTTTGCTAAGTCTGCAGTTTGTTTTAAAATTTCCTTGTTTTTCTGGACTATAGTAGAATGGCCTGAGTGTGCAGGCCCACGAGGATGCACCATGCCGCATGTGTGGAACTCCCAATACCCAGGCTGCTCCCAGGTTCTGAAGAGGATGACCTTATGAGATACTGACTGTTATATATGCCCAGGAATTAATTGAACTGCTTCGGACATTTCTAACTGTGGTGGGACTGATGATTATTATTATGCTAGGTGGGGATGTGAGGTAACTGGGACGGGCTCTTGGATCATGCACAAGGGCCCACCCTATCCTTGTCTGGCGAATCTCACCACCCAGACTTGCCTCAAACCCCCTGCATGGCCAATGCTATCCTTACCAATGGAATCCTTTTAAAATAACCTTTACAGGGGAGGGAAAAAAATAACTAACTTGGAAGTGGCTCTGCCATTAAAACAAAAAAGAGAGAATCTATAGAGCACATGGGCAGCAAAGATGTTGCTGATAGGGAGTTGAGTGGGCAGAGCCCAATTTGCTTTACAGTATGTAACCAGACCTTGGAAGCTTAGGTGCATGCTAGGGTGTGACCTTGAAATAATTGGTTCCTCTTCCTCCCCTCCAATGCCACCCACTCTTTCTTGCTTTAATAATGGCTTGCTCTGTGTTAATAAAGGAGTTTTCCTGCTTGAGTTGACTCCCTGCTGTGTCTGATTGTCTCCCGGGATAAGGGAGGCTGGGGAACAGGCGAGTGGCTGCACTTACCTTTCCTAGGACTCTGTCTGTCTTTTGTGAGATGAACGAAAACCCTACAACATGGTAGATGGGATTCCAACACAGCTAGCCACATCTCCTACTCTACCCAAATAGGTATTTATTAGCATACTAGCTTCAGCTTATGAATGGATGAATATTGTGCCCCACCCCAACCCCGGGGCTCAATCTAAGGTTTCGGGAACCCCCTAGCTCCTTAGTTGCTCACAGGCTGGTATCCTCACCTAGACTCTTTCACCAATTGGGACTGCTAAGCTCTGAGTTCAAATCCCAGTACTGCCAAAAGATGAATCCTAATATGAGAAGCCCATTGATCCATCTGTTTTCCTGTCCTGTGAAAGTCCTGGGTCTCAGGGAGGATGGAGAATTCTATATAGGCAACTCTATAACCATAGGAAGAGGTTGTTATCCACGTTGGCACAGTTATGTCTGTCATTATACTCAATAAAACACAAATGCATCCATGACTAAGACACACAATAAAAAGAGTAACTACACTGAACTCATGATGCATTTCATACATGTATGTAAATAGAGATCCTATGTGTAAAATAGGTGGGTACATTATTTTTTCCAGTGCTGGGGCTTCAGTTCAGGACCTGTGACCTGGCCTGATATTGTAGTCTTCAAGGATGGTGAGCTTCCCTTTCCCCCACAGTGTTATAGATTTACCCAGACCTGAGTTAGAATCCCAGCTGTAGCAGAAAACTGGTGTGAGTTCTGAGCCAGGTTGCATTATTATGATTATTATGATTATTATTGCCAAGGAAAGGATTTGAACTCAGTTTGTGGTAACTCTGCCTCAGCTTCAATCACCTCAGGGTGGTGGGCTGCAATGGGCCCATAGCCGATCCTGGGATACTAGGCCCTGAAGTCTTGCAGGAAAACACACATGCACACACACACACACACACCAAGGAAGAGAGAGAGAGAGAGAGAGAGAAAGAGAGAGAGAGAGAGAGAGAGAGAGAGAGAGAGAGAGAGAGAGAGAGAGAGAGAGAGAGAGAGAGAGAGAGAGAGAGAGAGAGAGAGAGAGGAGAGAGAGAGAGGAAAGCCGTGGGATGGATTTTACATTTTGTTCCTTTCCAAGGTGACCATCCTGGGTCTTAATGACATGCTTACAAAGAGTACTTCACCTTGCATTGGTGAAGGATAGCGGGCTATCAGGGAAGCCATAGGCCCATGCAACAATGTAGGCTCTGATTTCGAGTCCTGGTCCTGACACATACCAATATGTGGAATTCCCAATACACTCGTTCTTATGCATTGAAATACCGATGGAATGTGAGCCAACTCATGATTGAATGAGAAGTTTCTGAGTGCATCAATCAGTCTAGTCTAAAATTAGATGCAATGATCCTAGGATGCTGATTGATCTTAATGAATAGTCTATTAAGCATGAAAAGAATCTTATTTCTTCAATGGTGGCATAATAACTACCTAAGAGTTGGTAGGAACCTAGTTGATATACTTGAATCCTAGGCAGATGTCTCTGGCACTATATACAAACATATTTATTGGTATATTACCACCTGCCTATCCATGTATGGCTATTTTGTCCTCCCCTGTGGCTCGATCTCAGGGTCTGGGAACTGCCTGGCAGCTTCCTGGGCTAGAGTTTGCCATGTTGACACACCCATTCATGAATTGGGTCTGCTAGGCCCTGAGCTCAGGTCCCAGCACTGCCAACATTTGTATCATGGAGTAAGAAGTGGAGTGTAACACCTGTTTTCCTTTTCTCTGAGTGTCCTGGGTGTAAGACATGAAAGAGAACATGTCTACAAATCTAGATATATATGATAGGATGTCATCAATATAATAAATGGAATGCGTGTTATCACAGTCAATAAAATAAGTGGTAAATAAATGAATAAAACAGAAATACAATAGATAACCACAACAAACAGGATATGGACTGAACATCAATAGGTAGGTACAAATCCTATCTTTAAAATGTATATAAATAGTGTGTTTCCCAGGGCTCGGGCATGAATTCAGGCCTAGGGAGCAGGCCTGACTTTCTTGTCCTCAAGCATGGTGAGCTTCCCTTTCATCCACAGTGTTGCAGAGTTACCCAGACCCTAAGTTCAAATCCAAAGCCTGGCAGATAAAACAGCACCAATTGCAAGCCAGGGAAATTTTTTTGCCAAGCAAGTTCTTGAACTCAGGTCATGGCAACTCTGCCTCAGCTTCCATCACCCTAGGCTGTGGTGCAGCCACTGGAACCACAGACGATCCTTGGATCCTAGACCTCCAGGCCTTGCAAGCTGGGGGGGAATGCACAGAAAATAAGTGATGAGATGGCCTTTTTAGATTTTGCACCATGACCATCTGGGTCTGAATGACATAGCTCCAAAGGGTACTTCACCTTGCATTGCTTAAGGCTGGTGAGCTATTGGGCTATTGGACCATAGTCCTGCAGGGCAATATAGGACTAGAGTCGAATCCCAGTCATGTCACTTCTGGAAGATGGGAGAGCCTAAGAGACTCATTTCAATCTATAAGAATAACCGTGGAATGTTATAAATGTCACTGTTGAATGAGTTGCTCATGAATGATACTCGTGTAAAATTAGACATCATGGTTTTAGTCGGCTGGTTGATTTTATATAATATGAAAAATGAAAAGAATACTCTTTCTTACAGGGATGCAATGATTTCAGGACACCAATTTACTTAAGAGTTTATTTATTTATTTTTTATTGTGAAAATAATGTACAGAGGGGTTACAATTACATGGGCAAGATAATGAGTACATTTCTTATCAAGCATTGTAGCTTCCTCTTTTGTTTCCCTTTCCCATCCATTAACATCCTTCCCCCGCCTCCCAACCCAATCCTCCCAACCCCCCTTCCTCACCACACCCCCACACCAAAGTTGTAAAATTAGTTTTCAACATAACGACTTGTACATCTCATTGAGGATAAAAACAATAACATTAATTACATGGAGGTATAATAATACCCAAGAATGGTAGGAATGTAGTCTATATAACTGAATAATGGATAGACATCTCTGGCACTCTATAAAGATATATATTTATTAGCGTACTACCATCTGAGTGTCAATCTGTTCTTATTTTGTCAACCGCTGGGGCTCAATCTCAGGCCCTGGGAACTTCCTGTCAGCTCAATTTGCCCCAGGATGGCATGCTGACAGTGACCCATTCATGAATTTGTCCCTGTAGGCCATGAGATCAGATGTCAGAACTCCCAAACAACGAATCATGGAATAAAAAGCTGATGGTGACACATGTTTTCCTTTTCTGTGAAAGTCCTGGGTGTCAGATATGAAGCAGAATACATATGTACACCTATATCATATGTAATCAATGTAATCATTGTTCTATGTGCCATAATAGACAATAAAATAAAGTCAATACATGAACAAAACAAAAAATAAAATGAATAAATATACTGAACTCAATATGTACATACATATGTCTGTAAATATAAATCATATACTTAAAATGTACATGAATAGGATTTTATTTAGTGCAGAGGATCCATTTCAGGCCTAAGGAACAGATTGAATTTCTTGACTTCAAGGAGGCAAGCTTCCCCTTCCCACACGGTGCAACAGAGTTACCAAGACCATGAGTTCAAATCCCAGTCCTGGCAAGAAAAATGGCATCTCTATGCTATATGACACCCAATTCTTAGGTATTTCATTCGGCCTCCATTTTATGAATGTTATTGTTGAAATGCTTAATAAAGTATTAACTAAAATCGATCAGTGTCCTATAATATAATTGTGTATAATTTTATACTGGAATCATTCAAGAACTGCTCATTCAATCATGACATACATCACATTCCATTGGTATTCATATGGATAAATGAGTTTCTTAGTATCTCCTGCCATTTGAAAGTGGGAGGACCAGGATTCGAACTGTGGGTTCCAGCTCCCACCACTTAAACCTGAGGATAGGGAAATCACCGGTCTGTCCAAGAACATCAGCAAGACCAATGATTAGGCAGGCACCAGTGGCTCTCAGCAGTCCTCCTTGATACTTACAAGGCTGTGAAAGGAGGGTCATGTTCAAAGTCACCCTAGGCAGGAAAGTCCTTTAGACCACTATCCAACTTAAGTGGCAACAAAGCCACAAGAAGAGACATGTGGCTCACGCTAGCCTTGATCCAATGCAGCTCACAGACTGTGCCCAGATCCTGAGTTCAAGTTCTGAGACTGGCAACAAACAGCCATACACAACAATTTGTGCAGCCATCCAAGTAAAGCAGGTCACCCTTTTGTACCCAACTGAATTGGACAGAGTTCTCTGGGAAAGGGTCTGGCGAAGCTGCTGTCATTTTTACTCCGCCCATGCTGCCTGCATCACAGGATTCTGGCCACAAACCCATTCTTTCCTGGTTCTTTCTGACCAATGGGATTCAAGAATGCTGGCCCACATTCCATGCTGCCCTGCAGCACCAGAATTCCCTCTGTTGGTTGACACCACTAACAGCGATTGAGGAAAGTAGAGGCGGCTGAGTGGTGAGCAAGAGATTCGAGGTAACTTTGGAGTAAATTAGGATATTGAACTCTTAGTCACTGAGTGGGAGAATAGAGGGTTTCCCAGAGCCTGGGAATGTGGCCAGCCTATCTTTCCCATCACAGCTCTCAGATGTCTGAAACAACAAGATTCCATGAGAGAGCTGAGGACAAGAACTACTACGAGAACACCAGCAGAAGAGTACTCCCGTCAGATCTGCAACATTCAACAAAACAAAGAACACGAAAAAGAGAGGGAGGCTCAAGACAAACATCATCTTATACATATGATAGAAACAATTGCATAAAAGGAAAAAAAAAACATTTAAATACTTATCTTGGGGTTCATTCCATTAACATCAACTTATCTGAACTTAGTTATTACAAATAAGGGAAACCATGGGACCTATGTTTCTTTGGTCCTGGCTTACTTCACTTAATGTAATTTTTTCCAAGTCTTTCCATTTCCTAACAAATGGGGCAATGGCATTCTTTCTGATGGAGGCATAGAATTCCATTGGGTATATATACCACATTGTCTTGATCCATTCATCTACTGAGGGGCATCTGGGTTGTTTCCACAACTTAGCTATGGTAAATAATGCTGCAATAAAAATAGTCGTGCCGGTAGCTTTAGTTTGGTCTTGTTTGTGATCATTTGGGTAAATGCCCAAAAGTGGGATTGCCGGCTCATAAAGGAACTCTATGTGGAGTCTTTTGAGGAATCTCCATGCTGCTTTCCAAAGTGGTTGAACAAGTTTACACTCCCACCAACAATGCAGTAAAGTTCTCTTCTGTCCGTATGCCCTCCAGCAGCTGTTGTTATTAGAATTTTTTATTATAACCATTCTAACTGGGATGCGGTGGTATATCCTTGTTGTTTTGATTTGCATTTCTTTTATGGCTAGAACTTGAGCATTTTTTCATGTGTCTATTGGCCATCCTTCTTTCCTCTTCAGAAAAGTTTCTCGTTAAGTCTTTAGCACAGTCATTTATTGGGGAATTGTTTGTTTGAAGATTTGTTTTGGAGGGATTTAATTTTTTAAGTTCCAGGTATATTTTAGATATGAGACCCTTGTCTGTTGTATGGCTAGTGAAAATCTTCTCCCAATGCGTGGACTTTCTATTGATCTTCCAAGCTATGTCCTTTGCCATGCAGAAGCTCTGCAATTTCATGCAATACCATTTGTCCAACCTTTCTTTCATTTGTTGTGTTTCTGGGGCTCTATTAAGAAAATTTCGGCCTATGCCAAGGAGACCTAGGGTTTCTCCTACTCCATTCTGTAATGTTTTCAGAGTGTCTGCTGTGACTCCGAGGTGATTGATCCATGTGGAGTTGATTCTGGTGCAAGGTGATATATAATGTTCTAGCTTTAGTTTTCCATAAGTAGTTAACCAAATTTTTTTTTTTAATTTTAAATTTTATTTTATTTTATTTGAGAACATACTGTACAGAGGGGTTACAATTACATGGGCAGGATAATGCATACATTTCTTACCAAGCATTGCAGCCTCCTCTTTGTTTACCCTTCACCTCCCTTCCCATCCTCCCCCCTCCCCCCACCCAATCATACCCCCCTCCCTCCCCCACACTGACATTGTAAAGCTGGTTTTGACATGACATTTTGTACTTCTCATTGTTGCAACAGGTCCACCTGAATCCTTAAATGACTTGTTTGTCCCCATCTCCTCCACATGTTATACTGACATCAAATATAGTGAAAGCGGGGGTTACACTGTGGGGGAGGGACATACAAAGTAACAAAGAAATAATCTTATAAATGCATTAGAAACACATGCCTGAAAGAAACGAAAACATTAAAATACATATTTATGGGTTCATTTTCCTAACATCACATTATCTGACCTTTTCCGCTTGACTCATACCTATACTAGATATTGCAAATAAAGGAAACCATGGGACCTATGTTTCTTTGGGCCTGGCTTACTTCACTTAATATAATTTTTTTAAAAAATTAAACCACCCAACAACAAATCCTCAAAGAAACAACTGCCCAATAAATAAGTGGGTGAAAGACTTAAAGAGAAGCTTCTCTGAAGAAGAAAGAAGGATGGCCAATAGACACATGAAGAAATGTTCAACATCCCTAGCCATAAAAGAAATGCAAATCAAAACAACCTCACTCCAGTTAGAACAGCAAAAATCAAGAACTCTAACAACAACAGATGCTGGAGGGGATGTGGACAGAAAGGAACCTTACTTCATTGTTGGTGGGAATGTAAACTTGTTCAACCACTTTGGAAAGCAGTATGGGGGTTCCTCAAAAGACTTCACATAGATCTCCCCTATGATCCAGCAATCCCACTTTTGGGCATTTACCCAAATGTTTACAAACAAGACCACACTAAAGCTACCAGCACAACTATGTTTATTGCAGCATTATTTACCATAGCTAAGATATGGAACCAACCCAGATGCCCCTCAGTAGATGAATGGATCAAGAAAATGTGGTATATATACACAATGGAATTCTATGCCTCCATCAGAAAGAATGACATTTCCCCATTTGTTAGGAAATGGAAAGGTTTGGAAAAAATTATATTAAGTGAAGTAGTTAACCAATTTTACCAGCACCATTTACTGAAGAGGCTGTGTTTCTTCCATTCTGTTTTTTTTTTTAGCTCCATTATCGAAGATTAGATGGCTACAGGTCTTTAGGTTCATTTGTGGGTTTTCAAGTCTATTCAGTTGGTCCTGGGGTCTGTTCTTGTGCCAGTACCAAGCTATTTTGATTACTATGGCTTTGTAGTAGAGTTTGAAATTTGGTATTGATATTCCTGCAGCACTGTTATTTCTGTTAAAGATTGTTTTTGTTATTCAGGGTCTTTTATTGTTCTATATGAATTTTTGGATTGCCTCTTCTATTTCCTTGAAGAATAAGATTGGAATATTGATAGGTATCACATTGAATTTGTAGATAGCCTTGGGAAGTATGGCCATTTTCACAATGTTGATTTTTCCAATCCAGGAGCATGGGAGTTTTTGCCAAATTCTAAGTTCTGTTTTGATTTCGTTTTTCAGGTTTTCAAAGTTTTCATCATAGATGTCCTTCACTTGTTTGGTTAATTCCTAGGTATTTTATTTTTTTGGGGGTATTACAAATGGAGTTGCTTTCCTGATTTGTCACACTTTTCTCATTGATGGCATATAGAAAAGCCATTGATTTTTGAAGGCTAATTTTATACCCTGCTACTTTGCCAAAATTTTGAATCATCTTGAAGAATTTGGGAGCAGAGTCCATGGGATTCTTTGAATGCAAGATCATGTCATCTGCAAAAATGGAGAGTTTTACTTCTTCTTTTCCTATTTGGAACCCCTTGATGTTTGCATCTTGTATTATTGCTGTAGTTAGGCATTTTAATACTAGATTGAAGAACAATGGAGTGAGTGGGCATCCTTGTCTCGTTCCTGAGTTTCGAGGACATGGAGTTAATTTTTCAACATTGAGCATAATACTGGCTTGAGGTTTTATTATACAGCTTTTATTGTACTGAGGAAGGTTCCATGGATTCCTAGTCTTTGCAGAAACTTCATCATAAAGTGGTGTTGGATCTTGTCAAATGTTTTCTCTGCATCTATTGAGAAAACCATGTGGTTCTTATTCTTGCTCTTGTTGATGTGAATTATGTTATCTTGTTTGTGTATATTGAACCAGCTTTGCATTCCTGAAATGAATCCTGTTTGATTGTGACCTATGATTTTTTGGATAAATTGTTGAAGTCGATTGGCCAAAATGTTGTTGAAAAGTTTTGCATCAATGTTCTTCAAAGAAATGGGTCTATAGTTCTCTTTCTTTGATGAGTCCCTGCCTGGTTTTGGGATGAGGGTTACTATAGATTCATAGGATGAATTTGGTAGTAAACCTTCTCTTTCAATTCCATTAAAAATTTGAAGGAGCGAGGTGTGAGTTCTGCTTTGAAGGCCTTGTAGAACTATGCTGTAAAACCATCTGGTCCTGGGCTTTTCTTAGATGATAGGTCTCTTTTTGCTATTTCTATTTCAATGCTTGATATGGGGTTGTTAAGATGGTTTAACTCATCTTGATTTAGTTTTGGCCTGTTGATATTTGCTAGGAAAAGTTCCATTTCTGCCATGTTCTCAAACATATTAGCATAAAGGTTTGAGAATCATTCCCTTATAATTTTCTGAATCTTGTTTGTTTCTGTGGTGATATTTCCATTCTCATCTCTGAGTTTATTTGGGTGTGTTCTCTTATTTTTCTGATAAGATTTGCTGGGGATCTGTCTATTTTGTTGATTTTTTTAAAGAACCAACTCTTTGATTTGTTGATTCTTTCTATTTTTTATTCTAATTCATTTAATTCTGATTTAATTTTAATTATTTCTTTCCATCTACTGGTTTGGGGTTTATCTTGCTCTTTTTCAAGGAGGCTCAGCTGTCTCATTAAATTGTTAGTTTCAGATCTATCGAATTTGGTGATGTAAGAACTCAAAGATATAAACTTGCCTCTGAATACCGCCTTTGCTGTGTCTCAGAGGAGCTAGTAGTTTGTGTGCTCATTTTTGTTGAATACCATGAACACATGAATTTCGTTTCTAATTGCTTCCATGACCTACTGGTGGTTCAACAGTGTGTTGTTCAGCCTCCATATGTTACAGGACTTTCTTTTGTTGCTTTTGGTGTTGAGTTCTAATTTTTTTCCTTTGTCATCTGAGAGAATGCAAGATTTTACTTCAGTGTTCCTGAATTTGGAAATGTTTGCTTTGTGACCTAAAATGTAGTCTATTTTGGAAAATGTTCCATGTGATGCTGAGAAGAACATGTATTCTGATGCTGCTGGGTGAAATATTTGGTAGGTGTCTTTTAAATCTAGTTGATCTATGCAGTTTTTTATATCTGCGGTTTCTCTGTTGATTTTTTGTCAAGTTGATCTATCTAGTGGGGATAGTGGTGTATTAAAGCCCCTGACAATTAATGCATTTGGATCTATATGAGAGTTGAAAGAAAGTAGTGTTTCTTGGATAAATTTGGATGCTCCATTGTTTGGAGAATAGAGATTTAGAATTGTAATCTCTCCTGAAGTAGAGATCCTTTAATTAGTATTAAGAGACCTTCTTTATCTCCTCTAACTAATTTTTATTTGAAGTCTATTTTATCTGATATTAGTATTGCAACTTCTGCCTGTTTATGGGACCCGTTTGCTTGATAGATTTTTTTCCAGCCTTTCACATTCAAAATGTGTAGTTTTTAATGGACAAGGTGGGATTCCTGAAGGCAATGGGTAGAAGGATTTTCCTTTTTAATCCAACTAGACAGTATATGTCGCTTAATTGGAGCGTTAAGTCCATTAATGTTAAGAGATAGGACTTAGAGGTATTTGGGAGTTCTTGCCCTTTTATTCACCTTCTTTGCGGCTGCCACAACAGAGTTCTTCCTATGGTTCTTGGATTCTCAGTTTGGGTGTGGTTTCTTGGTGTTTATTGTGGTCTTGTGGGTTTTCTATGTGTAGGACATCTTTAGGTATCTTTGTAGAGCTGGTTTGGTGGAGATATATTGTTTCAATTTTTCTTTGCTATGGAAGATTTTTATTTGACCTTCAGTTATGAAGGAGAGTTTAGCTGGATACAGTATTCTTGATTGATAGTTGCTTGTCTTTAGGGCATGGCATACATCATTCCAGGCTTTTCTTGGTTTAATTGTCTCTGCTGAGAAATGTGAGGTGATTCTAATTGGTTTCCCTTTATAGGTTATTGATCTTTTCTCCTTGACAGCTTTAAGGATTTTTTTCTTAGTCTGAATTGATCCTGTGCGGATAATAATTTGACAGTAGGATGTCCTGTTCTGGTCTGGTCTATTTGGAGTTCTAAAAGCTACTTGTATTTGAATAGCCCTATTTTTTTGCATGTTTGAAGTTCTTTGCTAGGATCCTGTTAAACAAATTTCCTAGACCATTAACTTCTGACTCTAGGTGTTCCTTTACACCCATTATCCTCAGATTAGGCTTTCTGATGGTGTTTTCCAAATAGAATTGAATAGATAAATCATATTTCTTGGATTTGTCTTGGATGGTTTTATGATCTTTCTCTATAGTATCTAGGCTGTATTGAATCCTTAAGATTCAATCTTCTACATGGTCTAACCTACTGTCAAAACTTTCTACTTCGTTTTTTATTTCTTCTCCTTCTAATTGGTCGACTTTGATGACTTCAAATTCTTTGTTGGACCTTTGTTCTAGATCTTGTAAGAAGTTCTTTATTTCCTTAATTTGGTGTTCATTGTTTATTGTCAAATCACTTAGTTGATTTGTTATGGTTTCCTAGGACTCCCATTCCTTCTGTTGTTCTTCACTGAGCATTCCCTTTACAGTCTCCCTGATTTCTTTCAGCTCTCTGTTCCTGTATTCCATTAATGCCTCCATTGATCTTTGTCCTTTCTCATCCCGATCTCTCAGTTCCTGTATTTCTCTTTGATTAAGATCCCCATGTTTACACATTTCCTGTATTTCTCCTCTAGTATTCTCAGCCTGTTCACGCCATTCCTGACTTTCTCTTTGTCTGTTCTCAGCCAGCTCACATAATTGCTGTCTATCTGTTTGACTGATCTCAACCTACTCACACAATTCCTGTCTATCTCTTTGTCTGATCTCATCCTGCTCACACAATTCCTTTATTTCTCTTTGAGTATTCTCAATCTGCTCACGAAATTCCTGTATCAATCTTTGAGTAGCTTCCTCAAGCTCATGAGTCTCCTGTATTGATCTTTGGTTTGCCTCCTCTCTCTCCCTATCATGCTCACACTGACAGTTTTGCACATTTTAACTCTTTTCATTTACCCTGTTTACCTGTAGTGTTTGCTGAGCTTTTTGGGAACTCTCCTCTGGATTATTCTTTATCTCTTCTCTCCCCTGATTGTCATGAATGGGAGTTGAGAACCCCAGGCTTGCCATTTTTCTTGTGTTTTTCAGGCTTGTTCTGCCCATTTGGGATGAGAATAACATGTTTTGTGCTAGAACACTATTTTAAGTTAAGCATCAACCAAAGTCCGTAGTTGCACAGTCAGAAGTCTGCAGATACAATCTGGTTCAAGAGATACAATCTATTGAACATCAAACAAATATGTCTTAATGGCCTAAGAACAGAAAAGGAGAATTTGGCAACCAGAAATTATTAGGTTATGTAAAATTTGGGGACCAATAGGATTGGAGGCATGTGGGAAGGTGAGGAAGAGCGGATTGAACCATGTCCTCATCTCAAAGAGGGAAATTGATTGGAAAGAATGATAGCAGCGAGAGAAAAAAGAGTAAGAAAAAAGAAGAAAAAGGAAAAAAATCACAAGAAAAAATGGAAAAACAAAAATTTAATATTAAAAATTGAAACCCTTAAAAACTGCAAGTTTGAAGAAGCAGTATTCAGAGAAGAATGGGGATGGGATTAGAGGAGGTGAGGCATAGAAAGGAAACATGAAAAACTAGAAAAATAAAAATGTTTTAAAATGTTACATGGGTATAAAGAAGTAATACTGCTATTAAAGAATTTAAGTCAAAGAGGTTTTGAATTGAGTAATAAATTTCTGGATTAAGTGTGTACACAATAGAGTATAAGATCTAATAATCGACGACGGGTATATTTGAGGTTGAGCAGAACAGCAATTAAGTCATGCAGAAAAGAATGAAAGAGAAGAAGTGAAAAGAATGAGAAAAGATAGAAAGAAAGAAAGAAAGAAAAGGATCAAAAGTTCAGTAGAGATTAAAAATAAGCACACACATATATTCACCTAAAATAAAAATTATATGAGG
Organism: Dipodomys merriami; assembly: GCF_024711535.1. NCBI lineage: Eukaryota > Metazoa > Chordata > Mammalia > Rodentia > Heteromyidae > Dipodomys > Dipodomys merriami. Next base: position 418,937 of record NW_027206194.1, on the reverse strand, counting down.
AAGAAAACAATAAACAATAAAAACAAAAATTTTTAAAAACCAAAAAATAAAAACAATAAAAATAAGGTACAAAAACAAAAAGAAAGTACTTTGATTTTTTTTGTGGGCTGGGAGATGGGAAGATCCTGTATTTCCCTTGTGTCAGTAACCAGCCTCTTTGTGGAGTCCCTGGTCTGCTTGTGGTGTTTGGTTTTCCTGCGGTTTGATTGGTTACTTAAGGCAGTTTGTTTGGGCAAGCAGAAAATGCTCTGCTTTACCGAGGATTTTGTGATCCTCCTCTCAGGCTAGTTCAGTGGGAGAGGGATCTGTTTTGAGTATTGCAAAAGAGGGAGATGTCTGTTTTCTCTTGTTTGGCGATGCTTTGATGAGGCTAGGTTCTGGGTTGAGTTGAGGCCTTTCGGCAAACAGTAGCTTTTCCCTGAGGGGCTAGCTTCTGAGACACTCACAGAGCACAGCCTGGAGCCTTTCTCAGAGTTGATGTTTACTGAATTTCAATTGACTAGGCTGCTGTAGGGAGGGGCAGCCTCTGGCTCTGTTTACCCAATGAAGAAAGCCACTCCCAGGTGGCAGATTTCCTCTGCCTGGGGTGGGTGACTTTTTCCTGGGTGGAGTTGAGCCTGGCAGGTCTGAGAAGGTTCCTGTGACCTGCCAAATAGCTGTCTTGTTATCTCCCAAGGCCTGAATTGGAACTGGCAGCTCAGCAGAGCCTTTGTCAGTATCAAAGATGTAGCTCTCCAGTAGTGGGGTGGGGGATGAATGCCTTCCCTCCTCTGATCCATGAGAAGGATTGAGGATGTCAGGCTTCTACTCATGATGCCAGAGTCTTGGTTCCTGGGTTATCTCTGATCTGCTATCTGCAGTGTGCAGATATCTGCTCCTTGTCAGTTTTTGCTGGTGTTGTGTAGAATCAGCTTGCCCGCTGCATCTGGTGCGTTTGTCCCAGACCCTCTCTGTTGCAGGTGTGACAGCTGCTGCCGCTGCCACAGCTCCTGGCAAGTGCTCAGATCTGTCTCTTGGCCTTGATTTTCCCTCTCTGGCCAAACTCTCTGTACTGTGATGGCACACTTGGTGTAATTCTCTGGCCTAGTACTGTTCACTGGAACACTAAAACTGCTTTTTATGCTAAAGTTTGTTTAGCCTCCAGCTTCTCCCCCGCCATCTTCCTCACCTTATCTTGAGGCTTATTTTATATTCCTGACATTTTTTCTACAGTTGTAGTTAATTTTCCATAATGGGCTAATGTATTATATTGGATATACAAAAGTAAACTGAATGCTTATTTCATTAATCCTTTGCCACTTGTCTAATACCAATATAAATTATTCATGTGTTTGAAGTAATGAAAATATCAACAGATATAAACAAGATAAATCAGTCTGTAGTAGACAAGTATTTTCACCTTTATTTTGAAAGTTGGTCCTTTTTTACACTACAGAATATTCTTGAGAAAATGTGCTCCAGTCTCCACAACTGAATAATATTATGGTTTGATCTATCATAAGAGAAGGAAGGAAGAGGAACTTTCCTTCCAAAAGTTTGATCCCAGGAATGTGATGTGCTTTATGGTGCCTAGTTGGAAATGAACAATTTTCACAGTCAACCTTGGAAAGCCATCTTGATAGACAACTTCTGTAAGTGGTTACAAAGCACTATTGATGGCTTTGCAATGATGCCTGATTGCCTCATTGTGGGACAATTAAAACAGGAATTTAGTAAGCTGTTCTTTGTAGTTTAGAAAAACCCATTGACTCTAGGCCAGGGGATCACAGGGGCCAAGAGAAACTACTAACTTGAATAGTAATCCTAGACCTCTAAAACAAAACACACACACACACACACATAAACACACACACACACACACACACACACACAAACACACAAAAAGCACTCCAATAAGCACAGCCAGGCAGGGTTGCTATTACAGCCTACATGAAGTCAGGCAAAAAACTGAAGCTGAGAGTCATTTAGCCGATAACTAAAATATTTTTTTATGAAGCAAACTCAAATGAGACTCCAGAGAGAGGGTCAGAAAGACTGATCAGAGAAACTAAAATTGGTCACACAAAGATTGGAAAGTAGAATTCCTTGTAGAACAAATAAATCATAGAAAGCTTGTGCATGTAAGAAAAAGACAGCAGACCACATTCCAGAAATTCACATTTTCTTAGAAGTCAGCTTAATCAATTATCAATTCAAATCTTTGAATTCTTAAATATTTGGCCATATGTGGCAGAAGGCTGAAGAGAAAGAAAATGTCATCATTCTCTTAGAAGGTCCAATATCACAAGGAAGTAATCCAGCACAGATTTGTAATAAAAAGAAAACACAATTATTACAAATGAGGGTTTTATTTCTTTTTACGTAAAAGTTCTTAAATTAGGTGCTAGCAATTACCATACAATTGATCCAGTCCCCCAGCTAAATTGATATTGACTGCAGTATTCCCACATGAAGGAAAAGAGAAAATTTACAAATATCTGATGAAATGAGTAAAATGTGAAGTGTTCTAATAGTAATATCTGAGATTTAGACACAGGTGAAGAGGGCGATTTTCTTTACTAAAAATTCCCCATTTTTACCTGGTGCCAGTGGTTCGCAGCTGTAATCCTAGCTACTCAAGAAGCTGAGATCTGAGGACTTCAATTCAAAGACAGCCTGGGCAAGAAAGTCCCTGAGACTCTTATTTCCATTTAACCCCCAGAAAACCAGAAGAGGCACTGTTGCTCAAGAGGTAGAGCAGTCACCTTGAGTTGAAGAGCTCAGGAACAGTGCCCAAGCCCAGACTTCAAGCACCTCGAACAACAACAACATATCCCCATTTCATGGACTGCCTACATCTTCTCCTAACACTCAACAAAGGAGCCATTTTATCACCCACTACCTTTAAGTCCTAAACTAGCTATTGAAAATAGATTCATTTGTTATCTTATATCAAACGGTTCATATTTGCAGAAACAAATACCAGCAGTGGTAAATTTTTTCCACTCCTTCAACTCTGGGCCTGGGCCCTGAATATGGATATACTGGTGGCTTTCATGTGAGGCTGTTTGTTATTGATTGGATTACTGCCCATGAGGAAAATTACTGGGGCTTAAGGGAGATATACGTTTAGTCTTTTCAGGAAACTCCGTACTGCATTCCACAATAGTAGAACCAGTTTAATTTCCCACCAACAGTGTAATAGAGTTCCCAATTGGCCAGCGTTTGCTATTGTTAGTTTTCTTAGTAATGGCCATATTAACTGGGATGAAATAGAATCTGTCTTGTTTATTTATAGATTTGTATGCACCTTCTAGTTTCAATAAATGAATGAATCCATGAAACCTATATTGCTCTTTGTCTGCATTCCTTTCTCTTTTCTCTTAATATAATTTTCCCAAACCTTTCATTTTCCTTACCACTGGTGAAAAGTCATCTTTCTGATGGTTGAATGTAATCCCATTGTGTGTGTGTGTGTGTGTGTGTGTGTGTGTGTGTGTGTGTGTGTGTGTGTGTATGTGTGTAAGATTGTGTGTGTGTGTGTGTGTGTGTGTGTGTGTGTGTGTGTGTGTGTGTATGTGTGTAAGATGACTATAGGCCCATGAATTCATTTCTAAGCATTTTGTATCATCTGTAATTTTGTAATTCCATATTAAAGTTGGATTGCTTTCTCTACTGCACTGAAGAATATTGTTGGGATTTTGATGAGTATTGCATTGCCAATTGTTTGGGGGAAGTATTGCAATTTTTAAAGTGTTAATTCTTCCAACCAGGAACATTGAAAGACTTTCTATTTCCTTGAATCTCCTTCAATTTCCCTTTTTATATTTTTTAAGTTTTCACATATAGGTCCTTCACAATTTTAGTTAAACTAATTAATTCCTAGTTTTGTTGTTGTTGTTTTGTTTTGTTTAGATTTGATTTGTTTTTGAGGCTAATACATATGAGGTTGTATTTTGGATTTCAGCGTGGATCTTCCCATTGTTGGTAACAGAAAAACTAATGATTCTTGTGGTTTTTATACCCTGCTACATTGCTGAAGGATAGCATCACCTGAACTAACTTGAGGGAGGAAGCCGCAGGGTCCTTTAAATACAGGGTCATTTCATCTGTAAAAGGGGATAGTTTTACTTCTTCCATATTTGGATCGGCTTTATGTTTTTCTCTTGTCTAATGTTCTTGCAAGAATATCCACTACCATATTGAAGAGTGGTAGAGAGAGTGGACATCCTTGTCTCATTCCTGATGTTAATGTCTTTAGGCTTCCACCGTGAGGTAAATGCTAATTATCTGTGTCATATACATACTCAGTATTATATTGAGGAATGTTCCATGCATTCCTAGCTTCTCAGACCTTTTAATCATAAAGCGGTATTGGAGCTTGTTAAAAGCTATTTCTACATCCCTATAGACGATCATGTGTTTCTTGTCCCTGCTTCTGCTGATAGTTTGTTTTATGTTTATTCACAAGAATATTAAATCCACTTGTATCTAAGATGAATCCTGTTTGATCATACCATATGATTTTTCTTTGGTAGTTGCTGAAATTGGTTAGTGAGAATTTTATTAAGAAGTTCTTCTTTAATGCTTATCAAAGAGTTGAATTCACAGTTCTTTTTCTTTGGTGAGTCCCTATGTGATTTGGGGAAGAGTCCAATTCTAGCTTCATAGAATGTGTTTGATAATGTGTCTCTCATAGATATTAGAAGGATGCATCTTGTTTTTAAATGCAACCTAATCTATGTCTTCTATTTGGAAATTTAAGTCCATTGATATTGAGAGTTGACAGAAATATCTGATAAGTCCTGATATGTTATACACCAGTTGTTAAGAGCTGTGCCTGATCTACTCTTAATAAATTTACCTTGAACACTGGTAGGGAACATTTATATAACCAGTTCCTGTTCTTCTTGATCTTCTCTATGTACAATATATTTGATTAAATTCTATCATGCTGATTTGGTGGAGATACGTTGTTTCAAGTTGTCTTTGTCATGAAATATGTTTATTTATCCTTTAAATGTAAAGGAAAGTTTGGCGTGGGACCTTATTCACGGTTGGTATTGTTTACCTTTAGTGTTTGTCATGTATCATTCCAGGCTCTCCATTTCACCATATCAGCTAAGAAATCTGTTTTTCTTCTGACTGTATATCCTTTATAAATAATCTTTTCTCTATGGCAGCTTTAAGAATCCTTTCCTTGATCGTTAATGATCCTCTAATGGATTATGATGTCATGGTGGATTGTTCAGTTCTAGAATTCTGTGTTTGTTCTAAAGGCTTCTCTTCTCTGAATGAGCCTATCTCTTTGGATGTTTGGCATGTTCTCTGCTAGAATTCTGTAATATGTTTCCCATCCATTTAGTTTCCTGCTCTTCTCCTTGATACCTATCTCCCCGAAATTTGATCTTCTAACTGAGTCTTGACTTTCTGGCAAGATCATTTCTTATTTCTTGGATTTGTTCTAAGTGATTTTTTCCTCTTTCCTATTAGATCTATTCTGTATTTGGCCCTGAGATTATCTTCTATGTCATCTATTTGCTGTGGAGGCTTTCTACTTTATTTTTTATTTCCCTGTCTTCTAGTTGGTAATTTTTTAGGAGTTCTATCTCTTTATTAAAGCTTTGTTTTAGATCTTTTATGGACTTTCTGTACATTTTTTGGGGTCCGGTCGTGGGGCCTGAACTCTGGGCCTGGGCACTGACCCTCAGCTCTTCAGCTCAAGGCTAGCGCTCTACCACTTGAGCCACAGCACCACTTCCTGGATTTTTCTTTCTTTCTTTCTTTCTTTTTTTTTTTTTTTTTGCTTATGTGGTGCTAATGAATCGAACCCAGGTCCTCAGGCAGGCAAGACAAGTGCTATACCACTGAGCCACCTTCTCAGCCCTCTGTACATTTTTTTCTTTGGGTGGGAGATTTGCAAGGGTTGTTTTCTTAGCTGTGTCTTCTCTCATATCTTTTAACTAGGCATCCAGTTTTTCTTGAACTCCCTTGACTTCTCAGAATTTATTTATTTTTCTGTTTGTAGTCTCCATGAATTATTTTGCTAATCTTTGGTTGGTCTCATTTTTTCACAAATTTCCCTGTAGAGGTTTTCTATCTTTCCATTAATTACATTTTTCAGCAGTATCTGTAATAAGTTTCGATAACTCTCTTCTAGGTCCTTGATTGTCGGTTCTAATGCCTGGTTATTTACTGTGTGATTTATACTACCTTGACATCACTTTTCTTGTATTTTTCTGATTTGTTTTGTTCATTTGGAGGTTTTCTTTTGGGGGAATCTATGATTTTAATAGGTGACTCTCTATGTTTTTGGTTGATTTGCCAGGTCTTTGTTTGGTCTCCTGTTATGATTTGTTTTTCTGGAATTGCATTTTTTCAGGTTCATTAAGTGTAGGAATAGAAAACAGTTGTGGTGAGATGTTGTGATGTTAATATTTGTGGTTCCAGTGACAGTTCGGACTGTCCAGTAGTATGGTGAATTGTCTATGTGTATGGATGTGGCTTTCTCTGATGTACGCTTCTGTTCCTGCTTTTTTCTACATTGCCCATTTATTTTCACACTGCAGATGTGCTTTTGAATATGTTGGTCAACACAGTCATAGCAGTCAACTACCTGGCTGGCACCTTTTCACAGAATTCTATTTTCTTGTGAAGACAGTATAAAATCTTCTTATGAATTATATGTTTATAATTATGTCTATATTTATAGACATATCTATAGACATATTTATAGCATATCTATAATTATAGCTGATTTAATGTGACCCTCTAGAAGTGGAGTATCTGCTAGGACTATAACCCTCTGTTTCATTAGAGATTACTAGGGTAATTTTCTGTTGTTATTATGTTATTGTTTTTCCTCTTCCTCAGATTTATTTTTATATTGTGGATGTTTTCACATAATTTAGGATTTGGGATTGTTGTATCAGGTTATTTTTGTTTTTTTTGCTTATATTACGTTGAAGTAGTGATTTCAGGCTTGTATGAAGAAACAGAAAGAGACAGAATGTTTGTTATTAAATTTAGGAGAAAGAAGATATTTTAACCTATTTACTACAAATAAATTCATATTAAGCAAAGCTAATGAAAATAATTACTAATTTACTCTTCAAAGGATGAGTATAGTACTCTTGGATATCTTGGAGAAAAAGACTAGACTCATTACAATTTATAACTTACATTAAAATTACTGCCTAAACGTTCTTCTTCAGAAAGGGAAAAGCTCCATTGCTTTCATATTAGTATTATAAAATCATAATAGATGCATGTTGAATTGTTTTCCTCTGCTTTTTATCAAGTCCATTTTTCATCCATTAGGTATCTAGGGCTTTGAATGACCAATTTCTTAAAATACCTATATTTCTTATATTGTGATGTAAATTTCAGTAATTTAAATATGAATTTATGTATCTTGAGCTACATTCATATAAAATTTATGCAGTCTCAAACAAGAAACCTGACTATTTTACTCTATTCTATGTTTTAATCAATAAATCCATTCGCTTTAGAAATATGTCCTTATCTTTTATATTGCTCCAGTAAACATCATGTGTTTCTAGTATTTTAATGACGTAAATATAAAGTTTGGAACAAGAAGACAACCTCCCTCCATTATCACTTTAAAGTAAACCCTTGGGGATTATTTTATATATAAAAATAAAAAAGTGCAATGCAATGTTTATACATGAATAACATAATGGTTAAGTCAAAAGACACAAGAACTACCACAGCAATTCTCAATTGACTTAAAGGCACCAAAATATTGTGTTCATGAATATCACTCATTTAAAAAAATAACTAGTCAATACAAAGTTTATATTATATTTGAAATTTACAAAATGAAAATTACACTCAGATTTGCTGTCAATATTCTGTTTCCAGTAATACATTTATTCAGCAAACAGGGAAACAAAAAATAAGGGTTTGTCACATATAATGAAAAACGCAGAAGCAGACTGTCTTTCCTTAAGATGATAAGTACCTGCAAATTGTGTGATTTATTCAAAGATACTATAAAATTCATAAGAAGATTTGTGATCAGAAGTGATAGGTAAGCAAAGTACCTGGAAAACTGTATACATAAATTGAGGTTTCAATATAGGATGACAAGTTTTCAATAAATGAGCCTATTATTCTCTATCTCTAACACACATACAGTATTCTACATTTTCCCACATACTTCCATTCTCTTACCTCAGTACCTGATTAATATTCTTCTTTTTCATGATGTCAATTCTTTCTAAAATAACAAGGTGGGCATGCCAATTATGTTCTCTAAACTTACTAGAAATACTAGGTTAGTAAACCTAAATCATTGCTTTGTAGGGAAATAGAAATTTAGCTTCTTAAAACTCATGATTATAACTTTTTCTCAAACATTTATTAAGTAACTGATTTATATTTTTGTCATGAAATCTTATTTGATAAATTTTTATTCACTAAGTTAAATAATTGGCCAATAACAATTTAAATTATGCATGAACAAATTTTATCTAACACAATTATTTCTTTCACAAGACATATCATGGTTCTCTTCAAGAACACTGGAAGGAAGTGTGCTATTTATTTATTTATTTTTAGTTATTTTGTTAATGGTTATTAATTTTCAGAAGTGGCAGTTTAATTATGCTCTTTCCATAATCTATTAAAAATATTTGATTTTACTCCCTCTATTTTTTTGTTACTCCTTTTTCCAAAAATCTTCTGTTTTTCACATAAAATTATATTTTTATATATGCACATATAAAGTAATTTGGAAGATTTAAGCTAAACTGCAACTTAATTCAAGACATACAGTGGATTATCATGATGAACAACAAAAAAAAAACTGTACTGAAAATGAATTTTACACCATGGGGAGAGAAGAGTGATGGAGGTGGGAGAGGGAAGGGATAGTGGGACAACAACAAAGAAGGGGGTAACAATGCTCAACAAGATATGTACTCATTACCTTACACATGTAACTGTTATCCCTATGTAAGCCTCATTACAATAAAATAAAATTTAAAAAATAAAAAATAAAACGACAGGAAATAAAAAAACATTTTTAAAAATTTAGGTTCAAAGTGCAAGTAAAATTTATACCTACAAGCTGAGCAAGAGATAGGATAATTGTGAAATAGAGGCTTGCTATTAACATTATGATTCGGTTATATGTAGGTTTAGGATTAGGCAAGGTGTTCCAGTTAGAGCTGGGGTTAGGATGAGAAAAAGAGGTAAGATATTGTGTAAAATTGCCACATATTTTAAGAAGAATGAATGACATCAAAGTTAGAATGAATGAAAACAAGTGTGCATGTTATCTTAAACATTCATATAGTTCTTGTTATGATTAGGGAAGGATAAGCTTTAGGGTAAAATTCAGTTTTCCACTAAGAAGTAGAAGCAAAAAAAATGTGTGATTGAATAGAATCCAGACAATTTCCCTTACATTAACCATTTGTTCAGGTTGTGATTAGGATTAGGTTTCTGGTTAAAGGGGGTTGAGAATTGAGTAAAGAAATATATTAAACTGGTGGCTCACGCCTATTATCCTACCTATTCAGGAAGCTAATTTCTGAGGATCGCAGTTCAAAGCCATCCCAGGCAGGAAAGTCTGTGAGAATTTTATCTCCAATTAACTATCAGAAAATCAGAAAGTGGTGCTGTGGCTCAAGTGGTAAAGTGCACACCTTGAGCTAAAGAACTCAGGGATCATGCCTATGCCTAGAAGTCAGGGATTATGCCCAGGCCCAGAGATGAAATCCCACAACCAACCAAAAGAAAAAAATGTTAATTAAATCTGAACTTATTTTAGGTTGTAGGAATTCAGGAAAAGCTGGGATAATGGAAGTAAAATGTATTTCATAATATCAGGATTTGAGATCAATTGGTTTAATGATTACTTTTATGGAACAGGATAGGTTCAGAAATAAGAATGAGAAAATCTGTAGGGTTTAGGAAAACTTGCAATTTATTTCAAGAATTACAAGTGGAATTTCAGTTAGGATTGCACAAAACCAGCATTTTTCATAAATTTTAGAATTGCGATACCATTAGTGTTAAGGTTAGGGTTAGGATTCCAGCCACGTTTAGGGTTAGAGTGAAGGAGAAAAAAAAATGAGGCTCCAATTGATGGTGAATTTTGGAATAAGTCTGGTAAGAATTAGAATGAATGTGAACTTAGAGTACTGCTATTAATATTAGAATCTACTTGCAATTAGGCTTATATTTATTCTCAATATTCCAGTTAAGATTAAGTTTAGGGTTAGAAAATGACTAAGATATTGGAAAAAAATAGAAACCTATGTTTGGAAGGCATATTTGAATCAAGTTAGGATGAATGAAATCTATTGTAACACTAACTAGTAAGTGTTAGTATTGGCGTATAATTTGGATTAAAATCAGTGTCAGTATTTTGTTCTGATTATGATTAGTGTTATGAATAGGAAAGTTTTAGTATAAAATTGAGTTTTCACTAACAAGTAGAAGCAAAAATGTGAGAATGAATAGTAACTAGAGCATTACCATGATATATATATATATATATATATATATATATATATATATATATATATATATATATATATATATATATATTTCTCAGTGAGCATTCTTATAATGATTAATGAGAGTTTTCTAGCCAGGTTTAGGTTGAGAGTTAACATTGAGTAATGGACTAGATGATAAGTAAATATGAAATTGTTTTAGAATACAGTGGTTCAGGAAAAGGTAGTATCAATGGAAACTACAGTGTTTTCCCTGATAAGAGAATCTGATGACAAGTAATATAATGGTTCATGTTAGGGAACAAGATAACTTCAGAGGTAGAGTCAGGAAATTTGTTGGAATTAGGGCAAATTGAAACTCATTTCCAGAGTGAAAACTGGAATATTCATTTCAATGAATAAAAACTAGAGTATTTTTAATATTAATTTTGGACTATGATTAGGTTGACAGTTAGGTTTCAGTTCCAGCTGGGCTTAGTGTTAGCATTAGGGAAATGGAAAATTTAGGGTCAAACTGAAAGTTAATCTTCGAATAACAAGTCAAGATAGAATTAGGATGAATATGAAATAGGAAACTGCTAATAATATTAGGATTGGGATATGATTAGTGTAATGATTAGCCTGAATATTCCAGTTAGGGTTCTTGTTAGAAAAATGACAAGATATTGAGTAAAACTAGAAATTATTTTAAGAAAGATGAGTTGAATCAAAGATAGGATGTATAAATTTAATATATATTGTGTGGCTTTTTGAATGCAGAGGCAACTGGTTCTAGGGTTAGGGTTACTTTTTTAATTTATGAACTAATGAATTAAAGGCACAATTCTTTCTTTCTTATAATCCAAGACAGTCACGATTTGGGGGAAAAACTCAATTTTCTACATGAAAATGTGTCTTAAAATATTTTCCAACCAGGATTAAATAATAGTGAGCAGGGTGTCATTTATTAAAATTAGGTAAGTTGATGATACAGCTTTCAAAAACATCCAAACACAGAGTATTGGAACTCAGATATGTCATTGGGAAAACAGATATTGTACTTGCTCTAGCTGGGAAATTGTGTGTGTGTTCGTGCGTGTGTGTGTGTGGGGGGGTGTGTGCACCCACCACAGGTCTTCAACTCAGGCCTGGGTCCTGTCGTCAGCTTATTCTGTGGAAGTATGGCACTAAACCACATAGTCACAAGTTTTCTTCTGGCTTTTTAATAGTTAATTTGAGATGCATATCTCATGGACTTTCCTGTCTGGACTTAATCTTCTGATCCCCAGCAATCCTTGGGTTAGTATTACTGTGGGTGCTACCACAAAGTGTCAGTTCATTAAACTGGGAGCAATATGGAAATACTTGTGCAAGATACAAAGTAACCAGTTCATTAATGTGGGAGTAACAGAATCACATTAGTTTGCCTTCAAAGACATTGTTTCTAATGAGTTTAACTGAAGCCCAAAGCATAATCCAAACCTATTAGTCACACTGTATGAAGTAGCACATATTCATGATGTAGAATATGTACAATGAATTAAATCCTGAATCAAAAGACTTTGTTGGATTTGTAGCAAAGAAATAGAGTGTCATTGAAATGAAGTCCAGACTGGAGGCCTGTAGCGAGCAGCAGAGCATTTGCTTAGTGCGTGTCCAACACCCAGGACCATAAAGATGTAGAAGAAAGTGAAAGTGTAGGAGAAAGAGGAAAGGACAGGAGGAGGAAGGGGTAAGAGAGAAGAAAGGTCATAGCATGAGAGAGAAGAGGATGGGACAGGGAGAAAGTAGAGGTAGGAGAGAAGGAAGAGGGAAACAGGACAGTAGGGAAGAGGAGCAGAAGAAGAGGTAGGAAGAAGAAGATAAATGTAAGATAACAACAAGAGCTTTTGGAAAACATTTTACATAAGCGATGTGCATGTGCAGGCAGGATTATTTTCTAATCAGAGAAATACCTAGCACAGTGACAATATGGGTGATACCTGTTGCTTGGTCATTTTATTCTCTTTCTTCAGTGAGGTGTTCAGAAGAAATGCTGAGTTTGGTGTTTTACAGATACAGTTCAGGATTTCTTTTCATGAATCAAACATGGGAAAGGACTAAATGCAACTTCCCTTAATTAAAAAAAGAATAGAAGCTATATATATTAGTGTTACTATGCATGAAGAAATCCTGGAGATTTCTGGTTAATTCAGAAGTCCCCATGCAAAAATATAGGACAAGAGGAAAGCAAAACTGTTTTTAAAGTGTAATAGGTTATCATTGATGAATAGTTTTCCTGGACATTTTTCGTTTTTCTTTCTTTTTTCTTTTTTTTTTTTTTTTTTTTTTTTTGCCAATTGTTCATTGCTCCAAGGCTGTGCCCTGGAGCCCTTTCCAAGTCATTATGTGAAACTCCATTTCTGTAGTCCCTGTGGGTGTGGGTGTCTTCTTAGGTCACCTGTTGAGATGTGGGGTCAACTCCCTTACGGTGGATGTGCAGTGGGTGGATGTGTGTGCATGCTCCTCAGAATTGCTAGATGAAGCCCACCCACTCATCCCACCTAACTTCCCAGTCTCAGTTGCTCCATTTCACCCAGCAGCTGGCAGCCATGGGGCTGGAGTTGAGGCCACTGCTGCCCTCTCCTCCTCCAGCTGTGCTGGTACTTGTCTTCTGTGCTCCTGAGTGTGTGGCCCATCCTAGGGAGACTCTGTTCTGGGGTCACTGCCTGTCCCCATGAGTGGGGGGTGGGGGACACCATGTTTGTACACTGCACAGTCCATGGGTAAAGGAAGGCTGAGCATGCAGTCTGCCTCCTTGGGGCGAGGTATCCTAGCCTTGGTTCACTTCATCAGGCTTTAAGGGGGGCGGGGGACTGGAGCCATGTGCTGGCCCTTCTGCCAGCTGGCTTGTGACAGCTGCAGCAGCTCAGCAACCTGGAGCCACTTCAGCATCTCTGTGGACCTCCATTTTCTGGACCCTGTGGAGTCAGGTACAGGGCCAACCCAACATATGCCCATCTGTGCCAGAGGAGCCTGGACTTGCAGCACACCAGCTGCATCACCGAGGGACTGAAGCCCCATTGGCATTGCTGTGTAGTCTCCTCCATCACCCTTCTGGCCCATATGGGGCCAGCTCTGGGTACCATTCCAGGGATACTCCATTTGGAGGCAATGGGCTCACCCCCTACCTCGTTGTTCTCCAAAGCAGGGGAATGGGCCTGGTCTTGGCAGTGTAGGCTGCACTGATGGAAGGCAGGTCTTGGTGTCTGCCCTGCCTTACCCCCTGGCTTTGACATCTGAGTCTGGGTTGCTTGGTTTGGTCACTAATGGAGCCTTGTTGGCTACAGCCCACCGCAACAAGTGCTATACTTGCTGCAGCAGCAATGCAGTGTCCTGGGCCCCCTTAGGGTCACCACATGGACCACTGATGGGTCTACATGGGCCGGGTGTGGGTTTCATCCCAGGACTCCCATTAGGAAGTGCCACTCCCCTTCATGGTACTGGAAGCAAGAGGTGCCACATATAATATCTACTTTCTAACAGTTCCCTTCATTGAGATAAACAGAACTGGGAGATATAAATAAGTTTTATAAAAACAAAATATATAAACTATATCACTTCAACTTGTTAAACCATTGTAATATTTTTATCCAGTAAGAATTCTGTCTGTAATTACTTCTTTTACACTTGAATACAACTAATGTAACATATTTTGTGTGTATTTTACTATTCTAGTATAACTTTATTTGTACTACTTACATACAATTTTTTTCAAATTCTGATATTTAATCACGTGTTTACGGGAAAGAGTTTTGTTGTACTTTTATTTTGGTTATACATTATGGCCTTATGAATACAAACAATAAAATCCATTCTTGCTAGTATAAAGTTCAGTGATCTTTGACTAGAGACTCAAGGATAGAGCATTACAAATCATACAGTAATGTGTATCACTTTGTTTAATAGTGCTTTATAAAATAATTAGTAATTCAGGCGGCAGCCACCTCATCTGGCATGCTGGTCTTTCTGGTTAAGTAGGATCCTAGTGGCAGCATGACCATATCGGACCCTTGTGGGCACCTCTCCTGGGACAGTGGGAGAAGATCAGGGTGCACCTGCTGTTGGGCTAGGGCAGCAACCCAGCAGCTGCTGCGTGAATGACACAATGTCACTGACTCACATCTAGCACATGCCTGCTCCGTGGGCCTGGGCCCTGAGGATCAGCCCCTGGGAGCACACATACACTACAGGGCAGGGGCTGCCCACCTTTGAAAGAGTACAGATTAAACAGAAGCCAGTCTGTGGATAAGCTTGTACAATATTTATCCTTCATGGAGCACAGGACTATTCTGCTCTGTTGTGGGGAGAAGACAAGAAAGACAGGCCCAGGAGAGGTGATGCCAACTTTTGTACTCAGGCTGGCAAGGAAACTTCTTCCATGCTCTCTCCAGTAGGCTCAGGAAGCCCTTCCATGCTCCTTTTCCATGGAGCAGCAGCCAGGGACACTCACATCTTGTACTCCTGGCTGCTTTTTTGAGTTTGTTTGTTAATTTATTCAGAGAGCCCCTCCCTCAGACAGCAGTTTTATTCTGGGTTTTGTAAAAACGTTCAGCATCTGAGCATTCCCAGGTTTTTTTTTTTTATTGTTTCTTGTAAATGCGTTGTGAAATTTGTGTTTTAGGTGTTGAGGTGAGGGAGGAGGAGCCAGATTATGAACATAGTTTCCTACAAGCCTTTCATCTAAAAATGAAAATAGAGTCTCTCTAAAAATGCCTTTCCGGAAATAAATTTGAGATGGAAAAAAGGTTGTCTTCCCATGAGATGAAAATGTGCTATTTTTATATGCATGTTTTATGCGTTCAAATTACACGTAAGCAATTCATTATCTAGGAACAATCGTGCAGACCTAAGAATTAAGTGTTTTGTGAGCTTCAGGCAGGGTTATCACAAAGACCTCTTTGCTATTCGGGGTCTTTTATTGTTCCATCTGACTTTTTGGATTGCTTCTTCTATTTCATTGAAGAGTGAGATTGGGATATTGATAAGTATCACATTGAATTTGGATATAGCCTTTGGCAGTATTGCCATTTTCATGATGTTAATCCTCCCAATCCATGAGCGTGGGAGGTTGCCCACTTCCTGAGTTATGCTTTCATTTTCTTTTTCAGGTTTTTAAATTTCCATCATAGAGGTCCTTCACCTGTTAAGTTAACTCCTAGGTATTTTATTTTTTGTGTGGGTATTAAAACGGGGTTGCTTTCCCAATTTCAGCCACACTCATATCGTTATTGGAATACAGGCAAGCCATTTATTTCTGAGGGTGAATTTTATACTCGGCTAGTTTGCCAAAGTTTCTGATCAGCTCAAGTAACTTGGGAGTGGAGTACATGGGGTTCTTTGAATACAAGACCAGCTCATCTGCAAAGATGGATATTTTTACTTCATCTTTCTCTATTTGGATCCCATGTAAGTTAGCATCTTGTCTTATTGCCCCATCTAGCATTCTAATACTAAATTGAAGAGTAGTGGAGAGAGCAGACATCCTTATCTCATTCCTGAATTTATAAGAAATGTCCTTAACTTTTCACCATTAAGTATAATGATGGCTTTAGGTTTGTCAATCCTTAGCAGAAAGAACAGCACTGGAGCAATATCAGTTCCAAATTTCAAACTCTACTAAAAAGCCATAGTAATAAGAACAGCTTGGTTCTGGCACAAGAACAGACCTGAGGACCAACGGAATAGGACTGAAGACTCAGAAATGAATCCCCTGACCTATAGCCACCGAATGTTTGACAAGGGAGCAAAAAAATAGAATGGAAGAAAGACAGCATTTTGAGTAAATGATGTTGGCACAATTGGTTAAACACCTGTAGAAAACTAAAGCTAGATCCGTATATATCACCCTGCATGAGAATCAACTACAAATGGATCAAAGCCCTCAAAATAAAAGAAGACACCATGAAAACATTGCATGAAGGAATAAGATAAACTCGAGCGCTTTTTAGTACAGGCTGAAAATTTCTTTATAGAGAGCCAGAAACAAAGAGTAAAGAAAGATAAGTTAAGAAATTAATTTTTTAATTCATCTCTTTATGATACTAGTAATTTGCTATTACAAGATGAGATGGAATTATAAATTCCAAGTGCTAATGGAGTCTGTATACAATAAACATGTTAAAATAGTCAAAAAACAGAAATCAAAGAAAATTTGGACAAATGGGATTACATGAAACATCAGAGCTTCTGCAAAGCAAAGGTCATAGTTAGCAATATCAATAGAAAGCCCACGTTCTGGTAGAAGATTTCATGAGACATAAAATGGACAAGGTCTCACATCTAAGATATACTTAGGACTCAAAAACTTAAATTCTCCAACAGCAAATCCTCAAAGAAACAACCGCTCGATAACTAAGTGGGCTAAAGACTTAGAGAGTTCTCTGAAGAAGAAATAAAAATGGCCATTAGGCACATGAAGAAATGCTCAACTATTCTAGCTACAAAAGAATGCAAATCAAGACAACATTGAGATTGCACCTTACCCTAGTTAGAATGGCTATAATCAAGAAATATAATAGCAACAGATGTTGGAGGGGATGTGTCTAAAAGGACTCCTATTGCATTGTTGGTGGGAGTGTAAACTTGTTTAAACACTTTGTAAAGCAGTATGGAAGTTCTTGAAAAGACTCCAGGTAAAGCTCCCCTATGACCCAGCAATCCCACTTTTGGGCATTTAGGCATTTACCCAAATGATCACAAAGAAGATCATACCAAAGTTGCAAGTGCTACCATGTTTATTGCAGCATTATTCACAAAAATTATGATATGGACCCAACCTTGATGCTCCTCAGTTCATGAGTTGATCAAAAAAAGTGATACACACACACACACACACACACACACACACACACACACACACACACACACACACACAATTGAATTCTATGCCTCCATTAGAAAGAATGAAATTGCCTCATTTTTTAGGAAATGGAAAGACTTGGTAAGTATTATATTAAGTGAAGTAAGGCTAGGCCCAAAGAAACATAGGTCCCATGTTTTCCCTTGTTTACAAGGACTAGTACACGTCTAGTACAAGCACAAAAGATCAAAGACTATGTACATATGACCATATAAGATGATGTTAAGCGAAATATACCCCAAGTCAGAGACACAAGTGGTTTTATCTTTCTTGCCTTTTGTTTTTAATATACTTATAATGCACTATGTGATTCTTTTGTAGGTTCATACCCCCATGGCATAATTCCTGTTTTCACTGTATTTGATTCTAGTGTACTGCATCTTTTATATACATTTTTGTAATTTGGGGAGTGGAAAGGTTATAGCAGAATGCTGAAATGTGGATGCATTGTGACGATGAGTTATACAGGACACTATGTCGAAAATGAATTTATAATGTCGGGTAGGAGTCAAGGAAGAAGGAGTTGGAGAGGTGGGGAGGGAAGTAGTAGGGGAAAAACAAAGGAGGAGGTAACAATGCTCAATAGGAAATGTAATCATTACCTTACTCATGTAACTGTAAACCCTCTGTATAGCATTTTTACAATAAAAATATAAAAAAATCTTTCCCTGGTGTAGATTTCCAGTGCTGCCCTGGGCATTGCATTTTTTGCCTTTTCTGGCTGTGGTTAGGTCCACCTGTCCAGTGGATCAGTAGTCTTCACAGCTTCTTGGTCCTGAAGTGGTACTTGGATTATACAGTGGTGGTTGGAACCAGGCCAAGGACAGGATAAAAACACTTCCAGGGCATGGCTTCTTCATTCCCCATGCAACTAGGATTGCAAGCAGAATTTCTCTGAATTTACTCCAGAAAACAATCACTGCACCAAAAGGCAAGGTCACCAAACACCTCCCCTCCTCCCCACATTCCCTCCTTTCTCTCTCCTTGGGAAAGTACAAAAGAATTTTGTAGGTTTTGGTAAACAAACAATTGTCCACTACCTCCCCCGTAAAACTAGGCTTAAAGTCACTAAGTCATGTAAATGGATAATGCTGCCCTCATTATTCTGGATAATAACTTCAGGTTGTTTGATGCTTTAATTTGTAGTTGGTGGTGGTGATGGTAGGAGGGCCTGAACTCTGGGTCTGGGCACTGTCCTTGATGAGCTTTTCATCTCAAAGCTAGTGCTCTACCACTTGAGCCACAAAGCCATTTTCACTTTTTCTTCTTATGTGGTGCTGAGGAATTGAACCCAGGACTTCATGAATGCAAGACAAGCACTCTACCACTGAGTTTCCTTCCCAGCCCTAATGCTTTAAATCTTCAAATTGTATTTTTGTCGGTCCTGGGGTTTAATTTCAGGACCTGGGTGTTAACATATCACTGAGTTCTTCAGCTCAAGGGGAGCCTTCTACCACTTGAACCACAGTGCCACTTCTTGTCCTCATAATGATGAGGAGAATATTTGAAGGTGAATACGTGATTACAGAGGTGTGCTTACTTGAGTTATATGTTCATGGCATAGTTTATATACTGTTGAAAATGAGACAGTTAAGATAGGGTTGTTGACATTCCTTGTATCCTTAACAGTATAATATTAAAACCAGTTTTATAATATATTATTTATAGTAATCATAGAATATCCCTAATTATGCATATATTATAAATATATCATTTATATTTTATGTAATATAGTATTTTACGTATATTATGCATACATAATTTAATTTCTCTGCTCATCTGTCCAGGAATTAAATTAGAAATGTCTTTGAAAATTGATAGTAAAGTAGGGTCCTTACAAGTTTGATTGCAACATAGCGTTTTACCCAATAAGTAGTTATTTATTCAGAATTGGTTTAGAAATGGAATATCATAACATAATTGAACATTCAGAAATAATTATGTAGGAACATGCCAAGGACGGAATTCAAAAAATATAACACGAGGACCTGTTGCAACAATAAGAAGTACAAGTTGTCATGTCAAAAACGAACTTTACAACTTGGGGGAGAGGATTGGGAATGGGGGGAGGGAGGATGGGAAGGGATGGGAAGGGTAACAAAGGAGGAGGCTACAATGCTTGATAACAAATGTACTCACTATCTTGCCCATGTAATTGTAACCCCTCTGTACAGTATTTTCACAATAAAAAATATATAACATGATTCATATCTGTAATCCCAGCTACTTAGAGGCTGAGATCTGAAGATAGCTATATGAAGCCAGTCTAAGTGAAATGGCTCAGGGACAAGACCCAGACCATAGTTCAAGTATCAGTACTGGCACAAAAATAAATTATGTGACTAAAACATACAAATATATTCAGTTAAATAAAGTTGTCATTCCTTGTATCCTTCACAGTATAATACTAAAACGAGTTTTATACATATATTATTTATAATATTTATAGAATATTATTTATAGAATATCAATAATGATACATGTATTATAAATATATCATTTATATGTTATGTAATAGAATACATTACATATATTATGCACACCTAATTTATACTGATAAAACTAATATCCATTAAATTGATATAAGTTTTAGAATAGGGAATAGATTTTCTTTAGTACAACAAGAAAGTAACTAGTCACAAAAATTATTTCTTTTTTATTATATATCCATAAAAACTATTCCCTGTGTATTCAAGGTACTTAATTATAAAAGCCTGTGTTCATCAGAAAAAGGGGATTTGTTCTCCTTAAGGAATTACTCCAGGAATAATAAACAGTGGACGGTGAGTGATGTTCATTCAGGTATTTTTGTAGAAATTAAACTGATCTTTATTTGGTATAAAGATCACTTACACTCTCATTATCCACACCCTTTTCATGTAAAAATGCTTATATTCTGTAGCATTGTTATTGCCCTTATAACCATAATTAGGAAGATAATGTGAGTTCATCCGCTCCATAACTCTTTAAAGGTAATGAATGTTACAGAGAATAGCCTCAGATATGCCTGGTGGAAATCTGGATTTGAATTATCGGTCGACAACTGATTAGTCTTAGGTACTTGGGAAATTTGTTTGGCCTTCTTGCCTACTTCTGTTTTTAATAAAATAGTAATTCATTTCCTAACTTGAAGAACAGACATGAGCACTAAAATTACCCTAATGCAAGTGCAGTGCTTGGAATGGTGTCTGCACATTGTGAAGTAGGTC
Source organism: Dipodomys merriami (assembly GCF_024711535.1). Lineage (NCBI taxonomy): Eukaryota > Metazoa > Chordata > Mammalia > Rodentia > Heteromyidae > Dipodomys > Dipodomys merriami. Next base: position 398,379 of record NW_027206194.1, on the reverse strand, counting down.
TCAAAGAAGTCAGTTTCCACCAACATGGTCACAGCATCCTTCCTGAAGGCCTTAAGAAATATATACCCAATTGATATTAATATCTGTGAAAATTTGTCTTTACTACCAAAAAAGTTCTTTTCTTCATATGAACAATGAAAGTAATGTTGCAGCTATCCTGTGTCTTTTACTCTGAAGGAATTTTGCCTAAATTTCATTCTTACTCTATTAGTGGTAGCAGTAGCATTCTTTAGTGCTACCCTTAATGTTTCTAGTTCTGTTTTCCATTTGGAATACTATTGTAACTTAGTTTATAAACTTTGTTATGAGAGTAAATAAAATAAAACTGCTGAAGTTTTCAACAATGACAATGCATTACATTTTATGTGCTTACTACTTTCCTAAAATTATTCTTTTTGGATTATATATCCCTAACAAACTATTTTTTATGATTTCTTGTATGATTTATATACATTTCTTATGTGTTTCTTATATGATTTTTAGAGACCCATAAATAAAACAGCAAAGAACAATAAAAGTGTAGGAAAGAAGTCATAAACAATACTATTATGGTGGTCTCAATGGTTAAGTGTAAAGAATATGTAAGAAAACAGTTGGAAGATTCATTTTCTCTTTTCGCTGTTCTCTCCCCCTTCTTTGTAGAACGGTTCTCACTATGAAGCGCCAAGTGGTCTGGACCTTTCAAGCCTTGTCTCAGTGACAGAAGTGATGGGATTAGGGACATGTGCTCCCATGGATGGCATTTAGGAAGTTCACAATATAGCAATACGAATACACATAAAAAACTTGCGTGAGTCATGTATATTCCCCCCTCAATTTGCAAAATTAAATTTATATGTCAAAACATCAAATTAGGAGAGGAGGAAGATGGAGGAGGAGAAGCTGGAATCTGAACAAGCTTTCGCATAGAAAGCAGTTTTAGAGTTCCAGTGAACAGTCCTAAGCCAGAGAATCACACCAAGTGTGCCATCACAGGACAGAGAGTTAGACAAGAGAGGGGAAGCCAAGGCAAAAAGACACATCTGAGCACCTTCCAGCAGCCCCGGCGGCGGCGGCAGCAGGGTCGCGGCTGAGAACGCAGCCGGCCATACGTGAGCGCTCACACAGAGAGTCCAGGACGAAGGAGCCAGGCACAGCAGACGAGAGGATTCTACTCAACACCAGCAAGAACCGACAAGGAGCGGACATCTTCATCCTGCAGTTCGCAGACCAGAGACGACCCAGGATCCAAGACTCGATGTGAGTAGAAGCCCAACGTCCTCACTCCTTCTCAGGGAGCAGAGGAGGGAAGGCCACCCCTCCCTCCCCCCAGCACCGGTGATCTCCATCTTGGATACTGATAAAGCTCAGAGGAGCTGCCAGCTCCAACCCAGGCCTTGGAATAAAACGAGTCATTTAGCAGGTCACAAGAACTTAACGGTGGCGAAGTGACCTGCCAGACTCGGCTCCATCCAGGGAAAAGTCACCCAGTTCAGGCACCAGCCACTGGACTGGCTTTCCTCACTGGGTAACCAGAGCCAGAGGCTGCCCCTCCCTCTAGCAGCCTAAACAATCAATTGAAAAACAGAAACCCTGAGAACAGCTCCAGGCTGGGCTCTGTGAGTTTGTTTGTTTGTTTGTTTTTTCACAAAATAGACCCAGGAAGATGCTACTGATTGTTGAATGGCCTCAACTCTACCCAGAACCTAGCCTTACCACTGCATCCCCCTCTTTTGTGATTCTCAAAGCAGATCACCCTCCCAGTAAACTAATCTGGGAGGGGGATCTCAAAATCTTGGGTAAAGCAGAGCATTTTTCTGCCTGTTCTAACAAACTGACTTAAGAAACCAATCAAGCCACAGGACCTCAACCTGACCAGAGACTCCAACAAAAGGCTGTTTACAGACAAAAGGGAGATACAGGATTCTTCCCACCTCTCCCAAAAAATCAAAAAAAAAAAAAATCAAATCAAAGAACTTTTTTTATTCTTCTCTTCCTCTTCTTTTTTTTTTCTCTTTTTTTTGGTACCTTATATATATATAATTTTTTTCCTTTTCTAAAAATTTTATTAATCTTTAATTTTTGCCTTTTTTGAAAAAATAATTGTTTTCCAGTAACTTATTTTCCTCTTATAATTTTTATTTTAGGAATTCATGAATGTGCGTTTTCCTTTCTTTTCTTGTCTTCTTTCTCTTTTTCTTTCTTTCTTAACTATTTTTTTGTTTTTTTGTCTAGCTCTACTAAACTTCTGATCTTTTTCTCTCCCTTTCTAATCCCTTTCACCTTTTCCTCTCTTTTGATCTTCTGTATGTGACTTAACTCTTGTCCTGCACATCCTCAGATAAACCCGTACTTAAGTAGTAGACCCTATCCCCCATTGTGTACACACTTAATCCACAAATTTATTACTCAATTCAAAACCTCTGAGACTTTAATTCCTTAATAGCAGTACTACCTCTTTATACCTATATAATATTTTAAGCATTTTCTTAAGTTTTTCACTTCTCCTCTATGTCCCTACCCTTCTATTAATATACTCACATTCCTCTCTAAATAGATGGTCTTTTAATCTCCATAATAATATTAATTTTTACGTTTCTATTTTTTTCTGGTCTCTTTTCATTTCCCTTTCCCTTTCTTCCTTTTCTCTCTCTCTCTACTTGCATCCTACCCAACCTATTTGCTGCATTGAGATTAGGACATAGTTAACTCTCCCTGTGCCTCCCCTCACCAATCTATTCCTATTTTTTACACACATCACTCCCTAACCCTAAAAATTTCTGGTTTTCCAAATTCTTCTCTGTGGTTTGAAACCCAATAACATATAGTTGTTTGATGTTGAATAGATATATCTATTGAACTAGATTGTATCTGTAGACTATTGACTGTATAAATGCAAACGGTGGTTGATGGTGGCTTTAAGATAGTGTTCTAGCACAAAACTGGTGCTAATTTCATCTCAAATGGGCAGAGTAAGCCGGAAAAACACAAGAAAAATGGCAAATCCGGGTATCTCAATTCCCAATCTTGATAATCAGGGGTCAGATCAGATAATGAACAACCCAGAGGAGAGTTCCCAAATAGCCCTACAAACACTGGTGGCAAACATGATTAATGAGAAGTTTGACAACTTACAAAGGACTCTGTATGAGCGTGATAGGGAGAGAGAGGAGGCATCCCAAAAGTTTATACAGGAATATCATAAGCGTGAGGAAGCTAATCAAAAACTGATACAGGATTTGCGTGAACGACTTGAGAATAGTCAAAGAGAAAGGGAGGAATGGCGTGAGCAGGCAGAGAACACTCAAAGAGAACTGCAGGAATCCCACGAACGGGAAGAAAGAGAATTGCAGGAATCCCACAGACGGGAGGAAGCTAATCAAAGACTAATTCAGGAATTGAGAGACCAGGGAGAGAATACACAAAGATCAATAAAGGCATTCATGGAATCCATTAACAAAGAGCTGAAGGAAGTCAGGGAGACCACAAAGGGAATGCTGAATGGAACCCAACAGAAGGAATGGGAGTCCAAAGAAACCATAACCAATCAACTAAGTGATTTGAGAACAAACACTGAACACAAAATTAAGGAAGTAAAGAAATTCATACAAGACCTAGAGCAGAGCTTCAAAATAGTACTTGAAGCCATCAAAGCTGACCAATTAGAAGGAAAACAGATAAAAAAACATAGTAGAGAGTCTTGACAGCAGGTTAGACTATGCAGAATATCGAATCTCAGGGATTGAAGACAGCCTAGATATTATAGAGAAAGAACATATAACCATCCAAGACAAGTCCAAGAAATATGATAGATCTATCCAACACCTGGAAGACACCATCAGAAGGCCTAATCTAAGGATAATGGGTGTAGAGGAGCACCTAGAAACAGAAGTTAATGGTCTAGGAAATTTGTTTAACAGGATCCTAGCAGAGAACTTCCCAAACATACAAAAAGATAGGCCTATTCAGATACAAGAAGATTTTAGAACCCCAAATAGACCAGAGAAGAATAGGACATCCCACGGTCACATTATAATCCACACAGGATAAACTCAGACCAAGGAAAACATCCTTAAACCTGTCAAGGAGAAAAGGTTCATCTATAAAGGGAAACCAATTAGAATCACCTCAGATTTCTCAGCAGAGACAATCAAAGGAAGATGAGCCTGGAATGACGTATGCCATGCACTAAAAACAAACAACTATCAACCAAGAATACTGTGCTAAACTCTCCTTCATAACTGAAGGCCAAATAAAAAACTTCCATAGCAAAGAAAAATTGAAACAATACATCTCCACCATACCAGCCCTACAAAAGATTCGTAAAGATTTCCTACACATAGAAAACCAACAAGACTGCAATAAAGGCCAAGAAACTGCACCCAAACTGAGAATCCAAGAACCATAGGAAGAACCCAGTTCTTACAGCCCCCAAGAAGGTGGATAACATGGCAGAAACTCCCAAATAACTCTCAGTCCTATCTCTTAACGTTAATGGACTGAACTCGCCAATTAAGCGACATAGAATGTCTAGTTGGATTAAAAAACAAGACCCTTCTATCTGCTGCCTGCAGGAGTCACATCTTGCCCGTAAAAACAAACACATTTTCAAGATTAAAGGCTGGAACAAAATCTACCAAGCAAACGGCCCCCATAAATAGGCGGGAGTTGCAATCCTAATATCAGATAAAATAGACTTCAAATTAAAATTCGTGAGAAGAGATAAAGAAGGTCGCTACATATTAATTAAAGGATCTCTCCATCAGGAGGATATTACAATTCTAAATATCTATTCGCCAAACAATGGAGCACCCAAATTTATCAAAGAAACACTACTTTCCCTCAAATCCCTTATAGATCCAAAGACATTAATTGTTGGGGATTTTAACACACCACTCTCCCCAATAGATAGATCAACTCGGCAAAAACTCAACAGAGAAACCACAGATCTAAACAGCTGCATAGATCAACTACACTTAACAGACATCTACCGAACATTTCACCCAGCAGCATCAGAATACACGTTTTTCTCAGCAGCACATGGAACGTTTTCTAAAATAGACCACATTTTAGGCCACAAAGCAAACTTGTCTAAATTCAGAAACATTGAAGTTATACCTTGCATTCTCTCTGACCACAAGGGAATAAAATTAGAACTCAACACCAAAAGCCACCAAAGAAAGTCCGGTATCACATGTAGGATGAACAACACACTGCTGAATCATGAGTGGGTCATGGAAGAGATTAGAAAGGAAATTCAAATGTTCATGCTTTTCAACAAAAATGAACACACAAATTACCAGCTCCTCTGGGACACAGCAAAGGCAGTACTCAGAGGCAAGTTTATAGCTCTGAGCTCCTACATCAACAAATTGGAGAGAAATGAAACTAGCAATTTAATGACACATCTAAACCTCCTTGAAAAAGAGCAACAAGATAAACCCCAATCCACTAGACAAGAAGAAATAATCAAAATTAAATCAGAATTAAATGAATTAGAATCCAAAAAAACTATAGAAAGAATCAACAAAACAAAGAGTTGGTTCTTCGAAAAACTTGACAAATTTGACAGACCCTTAGCAAGTCTTATCAGAAAAAGGAGAGAACACACCCAAATTAATAAAATCAGAGATGAGAATGGAAACATCACCACGGATACAACTAAGATTCAGAACATTATAAGGGAATTCTCAAAACTTTATGCTAATAAATTTGAGAACTTGACAGAAATGGACCTTTTCCTAGCAAATATTGACATGCCAAAACTAAACCAAGATGAGTTAAACCAGCTCAACAGGCCAATATCAAGGATTGAAATAGAAACAGCAATAAGAGACCTCCCAGATATGAAAAGTCCAGGACCAGATGGTTTTACAGCGGAATTTTACAAGGCCTTCAAAGCAGAGCTCAAACCAATACTCCTCCAACTGTTCAATGAAATTGAAAGAGAAAGCACACTACCGAACACATTCTATGAAGCCATCATAAACCTCATCCCAAAAAGGGGCAGGGACTCATCAAAGAAAGAGAACTATACACCCATTTCTTTGATGAACATTGATGCAAAACTTCTCAACAAAATTTTGGCCAATCGACTTCAACAATTCATCCAAAAAATCATACACCACGATCAAACAGGATTCACTTCAGGGATGCAAAGCTGGTTCAATATACGCAAATCAATTAATATTATTCATCACATCAACAGGAGCAAGAATAAGAACCACATGGTTATTTCAATAGATGCAGAAAAAGCATTCGACAAGATCCAACACCCCTTTATGATGGAGGTTTTGGAAAAATTAGGAATCCATGGAACATTCCTCAATATAATAAAGGCTGTATATGACAAACCTACAGCCAGCATTATACTCAATGCTGAAAAACTAAAGCCATTTCCTCTTAACTCAGGAACAAGACAAGGATGCCCACTCTCTCCACTTCTCTTCAATCTAGTATTAGAATGCCTAGCTACAGCAACAAGACAAGATGCAGAAATAAAGGGGATCCAAATAGGGAAAGAAGAAATAAAACTCTCCCTCTTTGCAGATGACATGATCTTGTATTTAAATAATCCCATAGACTCCACTCCCAAATTACTCAAGCTGATTCAAAACTTTGGCAATGTAGCAGGTTATAAAATTAACCCCCAAAAATCAATGGCTTTTCTCTATGCCAACAATGAGAAAAGTGTGGCTGAAATTAGGAAAGCATCTCCATTTGTAATAGCCCCACAAAAAATAAAATACCTAGGAATTAACTTAACTAAAGAAGTGAAGGACCTCTATGATGAAAACTTACAATCTTAAAAAAGGAAATCAACACAGAACTTAAAAAATGGCAAAACCTCCCATGCTCCTGGATTGGAAAGATTAACATTGTGAAAATAGCAATACTTCCCAAGGTTATCTACAAATTCAACGCAATACCTATCAAAATTCCACCCTCATTCTTCAAGGAAATAGAAGAGGCAATCCAAAAATTCATATGGAAAAATATAAGACCCCGAATAGCAAAAACGCTCCTCAACGGAAAGAACACTGTTGGAGGAATATCAATACCAAACTTCAAACTCTACTATAAAGCCATAGTAATCAAAACAGCTTGGTATTGGCATAAGAACAGACCTCAGGACCAATAGAATAGAATTGAAAACCCAGAAATGAACCTACATACCTACAGCCATCTAATCTTCGATAAGGGAGCTAAAACAATAGAATGGAAGAAAGACAACCTTTTCATTAAATGGTGCTGGCAAAATTGGTTAACTACATGTAGAAAACTCCAGCTAGATCCTTATATATCACCCTGCACCAGAATCAACTCCAAATGGATCAAAGTCCTCAGAGTCAAAGCAGACACTCTGAAAACATTACAGGAGGGAATAGGAGAAACCCTAGGTCTCCTTGGCTCAGGACGAAATTTTCTGAATAAAGACCCGGAAACACAACAAATCAAAGAAAGGTTGGACAAATGGGATTGCATAAAGTTGCAGAGCTTCTGCAGGGCAAATGACATAGCTAGCAAGATCAATAGAAAACCCACGGATTGGGAGAAGATCTTTACTAGCCGTACAACGGACAAGGGTCTCATATCTAAAATATACTTGGAACTCAAAAAATTAAACCCCCAACAACAAATCCTCAAAGAAACAACTGCCCAATAAATAAGTGGGAGAAAGACTTAAAGAGAAACTTCTCTGAAGAAGAAAGAAGGATGGCCAATAGACACATGAAGAAAAGCTCAACCTCCCTAGCCATAAAAGAAATGCAAATCAAAACAACATTGAGATATCACCTCACTCCAGTTAGAATGGCAAAAATCAAGAACTCTAACAACAACAGATGCTGGAGGGGATGTGGACAGAAAGGAACTTTACTTCATTTTTGGTGGGAATGTAAACTTGTTCAACCACTTTGGAAAGCAGTATGGAGGTTCCTCAAAAGACTTCACATAGAACTCCCCTATGACCCAGCAATCCCACTTTTGGGCATTTACTCAAATGTTTACAAACAAGACCACACTAAAGCTACCAGCACAACTATGTTTATTGCAGCATTATTTACCATAGCTAAAATATGGAACCAACCCTGATGCCCCTCAGTAGATGAATGGATCAAGAAAATGTGGTGTATATACACAATGGAATTCTATGCCTCCAACCGAAAGAATGACATTGCCCCATTTGTTAAGAAATGGAAAAACTTGGAAAAAATTATATTAAGTGAAGTAAGCCAGGCCCACAGAAACATAGGTCCAATGGTTTCCCTTATTTGTAATATCTAGTATATGTATGAGTCAAGCGGATAAGGTCAGATAATGTGATGTCAGGAAAATGAACCCTTAGATGTGTATTTTGATGTTTTTTCTTTCATGCATGTGTTTCTAACGCATTTATAAGATTATCTCTTTGTTGCTTTGTATGTCTCTCCCCCACAGTATAACCCCTTCTTTCACTATATTTGATGTCAGTATAACTAGTGGAGGAGATGGGGAAAAACCAGTTCTATAAGGATACAGTTGGTCCTTTTGCAACAATGAAAAGCACAAAGGGGAGGGGGGGGAAAGGTATAGGATTGGGATGGGGGGGAGGGGGGAGTCTTGGAAGGGATGTGAAGGGTAAACAAAGGAGGAGGCTGCAATACTTAGTAAGAAATGTACACATTATCCTGCCCATGTAATTGTAACTCCTCTGTACAGTATGTTCATTAATAAAATTAAATTAAATTAAAAAAAAAAACATCAAATTACTTACATTATAATATATGCAGTTCAACTGGCACCACTAGCACCTCCATAAACCAAATGCAAACTAAAAGTTCTATTTCAAAATCCAACATCTAAGGCAGTGTTGGAAATACAAGAAGATATACAATAAACCTAAAGGAGTGAGATCTTTAACACTGGCAATGAGCAGTGATAGCTGAATATTTAACCATGCTTGAAAAGTCCAGGTGTTCACTAACTATGTGATTAGAGTTGCAGAGTTGACCTTGGTATCAATATTGGAGATAAAATTCAAAGGCAGCTAAGGTTGCTGCAGTATTGTAGCTCAATACAGTGTGACCCTGCCTGATAATGGTAAAGCCCAGAATAGATGCTAAGTCAGTAAAATGTATAGGAAGGATTCTCCACTGAGAATAATTGCAGGGGGTGATCATCACTCTTGCATTGAAAATGTATAGCCCATCATCCTACTTTAAGCTTTAGCATATTTCTGATCTGAAGACCATTATAACACACCAATGTGCCAAGAATGCTGATCAGTGTAGGAGTATATTACTGTAATATATGTAAAATCCTTACAGGTATGTAACGGCCTGCCCCTGACACTTCATTTTGTGTTCTTGAGTTTCTTGGAGAAATCCTCATAATTAGGCAATTCACACTCATCTAATTCGGAATCAGGAAACTGAGATAAGATATTAGGGTAATCACTCCAGTCACATGGTCTGTGACCTTTGAAATAAATGACATTATTTCACAATGTATATGTGTTTCTGAAAATGTATGCAATACCAAATACCTGGGGACAATTATCTATCTCATATTATCAGAAGTAAAGATACTCCTGAATTGTACTTTCTTGCTAGAGGATCATAGGGTGACTGCTGATGTTTGGTATCTTTCCAGGTGCTCCTATACATTTGTCAATGTTCTTTGAGGAAGTGTTTGTCATAGTTTGTATTGAGGTGTTCAGAATATCAGTACTGTCACTAACCGCAACCATGGGACAACCAAGATGATGGGATACCTGGACAAAGAACTAAGAAATCACAGGAAGTGATAGGAAAGAAGACACCAGAGGACCCAAAGCGTCATTGCCAACTTCTGGATCCCTAAATCCTGCTTGACATGGTTTATATTCATTCTACTACTGGGGGGTGGTGGTCAGTGGCTGCAGGTATGTCCGCAAAGACATCAATATACTTGTGGTTACAACTATTAACATGAAGTATTGCTGGTAGACATAGTGACAATTGAATCCCTTATTGTTAGGGAGCAGAAGGGAACAATAGTCATTCCAACCATAACACAGACATCCATTGTGTCTCCGAAGTCTTAATTTTTTAGTGTCCAACAGCTCGAACTTAAATACTCTTGAGGTAATAAATCATACCCCTGTCTTCCCGTGACTGCTTGGCCTTTACAGAGCACAGCTCTCAGCCTTTCGATTGCTGTTTGAGATGGCTTCCCAATCTATCCTTTTCCAAGTCTAATAGCTTGACTTTAAGATCACTCACAAGGTCTGTGACATATGTATTATTTTGAAAACAATATTTTTTCTAGGATAGGCTCAATTTTAAAATTTTATTTTATTTCAAAAATACTATACAGGGTAGTTACAGTTACATGAGTAAGTTGCATTCCTTATTGAATATTGTTACCCACTCCATTGTTGTTCTCCTATCACTTCCCACCACATATACCTCCCTCCCACTCCAAAGTTGTAAAGTGCATTTCCGTTATATAGTATCTTGTGAATATCATTGTTGCAATGAGTTACTCTTTTTACTTCTTTCATCATTGTATTTTTTTCCCTTTCCTTCTCCAAATCAGATAAATGTATATACAAGATGGAAGGAACCAGAATCAAGACAGAGATTGCCAGGGATAAACCAATGGCAAAAGAAAAATGAAATAAAATAAGATCTAGATACTCTACCGACATCAAGGTTGACATCTGAAAAAAGACGGTTTTTTTCCATGTTTTGGAGTTCATTTCAATTAGCTTCATTTTGTAAGGTCAAATATACGTAGCTCTGGAACCAGTAATCCCACTCCTGGGCATTTGTTGAAATGATCTCAAGCTAAAACCCATTAAATCTACAACTATGTTTTTGGGAGCATTATTGGAACCAATCAAGATGCCCCTCAAGAGATGAATGGATCAGGAAAATGTGGTATATATAAACAATGTAATTTTATGCATCTATCAGAAATAATGACACAGCCCCTTTCATAATAAAATGGAAAGACTTAGAAGCCAATCATATTATGTGAAGAAGCCAGACTCAAAGAAACATAGGTTCCATGGTTTCCCTCAGTTTTATTAATTAATATATGCTTAGGGTAGTCCTTAAACTCTTAATATTCCCTGTTTTCTCTCCCTCTTCCTCTCTCATTCCATTTGTGTGTGTGCACACACACACACGCACACACACGTACATTAATGACACTTGACTCAGAGCCTCAAACTCTTGCTTGGTTTTTTTCACTCATGATTGACTGAGTTTGTAGTATTTGAACCAAGTTTAACTCTGTCGGTGATTGAATAATTGAACATAAATATCTCATGAATTGCTACACCAGCCATCTGTGAACCATGATATTCCAATCTCAGGCTCGTGACTATCTAGGAATAGGGAGGAAGCACTGGCATCCAGCTGTATTGCCAATTGTCTTTTCTTTGTTTTGCTTTTGTTTTTTGTTGGTTTTGTACATCCAAAATGTGTAAGCAAAACAAATCTTTTATAATAAGGACTACTCCCATAAAATATGTGAGGTTTAATGGTTACCTTAATAATGTTATGCTTTTGCATCCACATTATATGATTTGATTTTTTGAACTCTATTGTTGCGAACAGTCAAGATACTTATATACAATTTGAATCTTCTGGTCTTGGATTTATAGTTTGTTAGGTGTTTCCAAACAGAATTTATCAAGGTTTAACTCTGTACTACTGAAGCAAGACTTTTATGATTATTCAATGTCTTGTAAATCATAAGTTCTTCACTGCTTGTGGCACCATATGACCACAGGTAGTTTCCTATAACACCTCCACATAGTTTAGACCTCAATGCCACGCACTCTTCTGCCAAATATGCAAGGGCATCCTTTGTAATTTTTCCATTCATTTTCACTGTTCTTCTCTTTTCTCTCCAGTGTTAAATCCTGTGATGTTCATGTTGATTTTCTCCCCTGTTATATTAATTATTGCATCTTGGGAACTACAGGTGTGCACTAATGTACTTCTGTCCATTCCCCTTGTGCTTTGGCTTGTACCCCTCTCATCTTGAAGAGCCAGAAATTGGGGATATGTTCTTCACACTTTATCTCAGACATCTATCTTTACTTTCTAGCAATACATTCATCGAATTTTTTTGTAAAGTATAAGGCCTTGAAAATGATTATTGCGTTTTCATGGCTTTATTATTTGGCATTAGGGAAGAACATAGGTCAGTAATAGTAATTTAAATAAAAGAAGATTGCAATCATGCCTCAATAGATATTGTTCATTGGATAATGTTTACTTCAAGGTCTGCCTGCCTGCTTCCTTTTCCTTGTTTTGTTTATTTTTCAATGCAGCCTTTTCTTCTGGAAATTATTTGTGGGCCTAGAGAAAATCAATTCCTACTGTAATTAGTCATTAATTTTATTCCAACATCATTTCACAGATCCTTCTGAGTCTCTTCAGGGTCTCTATAGAAGTGTTTTACATTCTTAGATATGTTTTAACAGTGATGCATCCAAAGATAAATACACATTGTTTAAGTCACCATTTTGGTGACTGGAAAAAAAACCATGCTGCAATCCCACTATATGGCAATTTTATTGTTTTAAATCCTTTTAGATTAAAGTTGATGCTGGAGAATGAACAATCTGTGTACATTTTATATTTTCCTAATTAATTTTAGTATACATTCCAATATTATAAAAAGTTAAAACATTATTACTGCTTACATAGTTTTAGGATTTCTAAAATGGTCAGAGTAAAAGTTTCATTCATTCACAATTTTAAGACAATAGAGTGTCCATTATTACTAAGTGAGACATTTAAAAATTTTTATTTGTGGTTCTTAAAAGTTGTGCTGGGGAATCAAGTCCAGTGCTTCATGTGTCTTAGTCTACTGTGTGCCTCGGAGCCTGATGTGACCTGTGGTTTTATTTTCACTCAACTGGAATAAAGAAAATTTTCACTAGAAAGGAATTATTACTTGGCTTCTTTCTTCAATATCTCTCGCATACATAAAAGTAATACAATTCTATACTGACAGAAAATGGTGTTCCTATTTGGAGTAACTGTATATTTTTTGTCACCCAACTCTTCACTAAGTCTTGCCACTTTCCTATCCCCCTTCCCATAAAACATGACTGGATCCACTGGAAACCCACTTCCAGTCAGCCTCCTCATTCAAAAGTCCAATCTTAACTAACCTACCCACTGGTAGTCCTGCTGTAAACTTTCAAAGTCTGACTGCAACCAGACTACTTCCTGAAAGCCCTCCTCTGCTACAGGGAAAGCCTTCTTCAACTCCACCCTTCCCTGGAATCCTTGCTCTGTACCACCAGAAACCAGGCCATATCCATATCTCCTCCTTCTATGTCTCTCCTTGCTCCACCAAGAACCCAGCCTACATCGGGCTTCTCCCTCAAATCCTCACTTCATCCACCAGATACCCAGCCCCTAACTACACTATTTCCTCATAAACCCATTAATCCCATATCTTAGTATCTCCAAGCTCCTCCCTTCTCTTTCATACCCCACCCCACAACCAGACTTCTCCCTCCAGTCCCTTCTGGTTTCATCAGAAACTCTGCCCCTCTCTGTCTGCTTCTAAGGGACCTAACTTGTCAAACACAGCCCAGAACCTACCTCTTCCCACAAAACCAATCATGCTACACAAAAACCCTCCACCTCCGTATAACTACCCTTGAAGCCCAGCTTTGGTTGGCCAGAAGCTTCTCACATAGCCCATCTCCTGCTTGGAAAGCCAGCTCTGCTTCACAACGTCTCTCCACCTCCCATACCTACTCTCTCAATGCTTTGGATTGCTCCCCAGGTAAATCCAACCCTATTGGATGCTCCCTCAGATCCACACTCTACTCCAACAGATACCCTGCCCATAATTATACTACACCTTTGTAGACTTTCCACTCCTTCTCAAAGCCCCTCCTCCAATTAGCCCCATGGCTCTAAGCCCTGACCTGCTCTACAAGACCCCCACTAAAAATCTCCCACCACACTATCCCATCTCTTGACACCCACATTGCTTAACTGGAAACCATTGCACCAGTTGGCCCCCTTCTTGAAGCCTCACCATGCTCAACTGTAAATCCCTGTCCCTCCATAGTCTCTTTTTGAAGGTTGCCTTGCACTACTGGAAACCCTGTCCAAAGTCCTTGTCCTGCCTTGTAACACTGAAATCCCCACCCAACCTTACTCCTCTTTTCGAAGTGGTGACTGGCTACACCAGAAAGCCATCTTAACTAATCTAGTCCATTGGATCCTATCCATGCTTTAACAAAGCCCTGGTCCTGAAAAGCTTCTCTATACATTGTGAATACATCCTGCTCTGCTAGAAACCCCACCTCCTCCCTAACACACTTCCCAAAGGCCTGCCATTCTCCACCAGAAACCATGCCTCTTACTAGCTCACTTCTTCCTAGCACTGCCCTGCCCTCTTAAAGCCAGACCCTGAAAAGCTTCTCCCTCATAGATCCATATTCCTGCACCAGAAACCACACCTTCTGTCAGCCTCTTGCCTCCATTCCATTCCCTGCCTTATGGGAAACCCCACCCTACATATCCTACTAGAGCTCAGAGTGCTCCACCAGAACCCTTCCTGTAAGTAACCTCCTCCTTTGTAGCCTTGTTCTTCCTTCTCAAAGCTCTTCCCCAAACAGCCTCCTCCCCAATGACCCAGTCTTCATCCACTGAAAACCCGTCTACCTGCCAGCCTCCATCCTAAAGCCCCACCTATTCCACAAGTCTAGTCCTTCCTGTCCCCTCCCTACTATCTCAAAGTCCTACACAGACTGGCCTTCATACTCAAAGCCCTGCCCTGCTCCACCACAGGGACTGTGCCAATACTAACTCTTCCTTTGAACCAGACAGAAACCCTACACCATCTCATAAATTTTATTAGAAGCCTTAGTCTAGTTGGAGGTTCTGTTATCAAGCAGATACACATTGTGTGAAAATGTATGAAGATGATTCCTCTAATTGGAAAACATCCTTTGAAGTATTAGTAAGGTTTCATGAGTGATCATTTTATTTCTGGAAAATTCATGCACATTTGTGCCCATTAACTTAAAAAATATTAGTTATTTTAAATCCTCTGGCTTTGTTGAGGAAAGAGTTAGTGTGTATAAAGATGACTTTCAACTCATCTCTCTAATGAATAATTTTGGAGTTGCTTCCCTTACTATATACTGGAGTTTTTAGTAACAGAAATTGTCTACCAGAATCAATGATTTTCCTCCTTCCACTAAAGTGCCCTTTGGAAAAGACTGAAGTGAGATTACTCAGGTAAAATGCCAGAAATAAAGACGCATTTTGAGATCATAACACAATTATTATTAAGACCCCACCCACTAGACTTACATTCCTATTGGTCCAACAGTGTAAGCCAGACCAGTATTTTACCAAAGCTTTGTATGTGGCATGCTATGGCTTATCCAGGCTTGATACAAAATGTCTCTGCCCAGGATTAAATGATGACATTTATAGCTAAAAATACTTAAAGTCATTATTAACATCTAATGCATGGTGAGGTTTTTGTTTATACTTCTCTTTTTCCCTTTCTTTCTTCCTCCTTCTTTCTTTTATTTATTCCTTTCTTTCTTTCTTCATTTTTCTTTCCTCTTTTAGGAAATGAGTATGAATTTTGATATTTTGTTTGCTGAACAAGTATTCTACCATTAGAACATTCTTTTATGATTTAGTTACTTTGCTCATAGGTTATCAATTTTGCTGAGGGCCAAACAGAGGCTAAGTTCCTCATTTCTGTCTGCCAAGTAGCTGGGATTACAAATTCATTCCAACATGCCAGCATTTAGGATGATATGAGACTATTACTTTCCTTGCACACAGGTTCTGAACTGTAATGCTCTCAAGTTTTAACTCTTCAATTAGTGATGTGAGTTCCAGTAGCCTGCCCTCAGTATAGATTGTCTAAATGAATGATTAAAGGCAATTTCACTTGAATATCTTGTTCTTTGCCATTCCAGGGACTGTTATAGTTTTATTTCTAGAAAATTTTTGTGTATATGTTATATGTGCACATTAATTGTAAAAATGTTACTTTTTCCTCCTTTTTTCCTTTTTTTAACTTTTCTTGGTCATAGGGCTTGAATTCTGGGTCTGGGCGTTGTCCCTGGGCTCAGTGCCACTTCCAGTTTTCTGGTGGTTAATTGGAGGTAAGAATGTCACAGATTTCCTGCCAGGGATAGCTTTGAACTACCATCCTCAAATTTCAGCTCCTGAGTAGCTAGGATTACAAGAATGAGCCAATGGCACACAGCTAAAATGGTACTTATTTTAAGTTCTATGATATAGTTGAGGGAGTAGCATGAGTGTGTAGAAATATAACTTTCAAGTCATCTCAGTAAATAATTTTTTTCATTTTCATAATATTTATTTCAGTGATTAATAACCGAACCTCCCAAAGTAACAGTGTGATCCTTCATTTTCTCATTCCCATAGATACTATTGGAAGAGAATGAATGAGATTTAAGTCTAAGAAAATATGTACTTGAAATTATAAAAAATTATTTTGACATAAAGAGCCACATAACACAATGTGCTTTTCATTTTCTAAAGAAAGGAATGTCATACAAGTATGTTTATTGGCAGGCTTTTTTCATCTGAAAAACAAAGAAAAAACAATATCCTAAAAAAGCTGAAAGCGATCAGCAACCATGTAAATGTGATATAGCATTGGAGACTTGAAGACATGAATTGGTTCAGATAAAATAATTCTTTGAGAAAGGTATCTGTTCAATTAATTTATTCATTACAATTTTTTTATTTTTATTTACATGTTAATATATAAATACATACAAGTGTGTGTGTGTGTGTGTGTGTGTGTGTGTGTGTGTGTGTGTGTGTGTGTGTGTGTGTATCAGCAGTATCTGTCCAGTACACTGTCTGGTTATGTATGGTTAGGTAATTTCATCATGTCAAGTTCATCAAAAGGATGGACTTCCATAAACCTTAACAACCCTGCAACACTACTGCACATGCAAACTTAAGTGTTCATCATTGTAAGCTAGACCTGTGTTTTACCAAAGCTTTATATATAGTGTGCTATTTTTTCATTTAGGCTTAACAGAAAATATGTTTGGCCCTAGAAATAAATGATGGCATTTATTACTATGATAATTTAGTGTAAATCTTTACATTGAACACATGGTCAGTATTGTTTTTTCTTTCCTTTTCTTATTTTATCTTTAGGAAGTTGATTTGAGTTTTAATGTTCTGTTTGCCAGACAGGTACTCCACCACTGGAACCACTCCATCAATCCTTTCTCATTTAAGTTACTTTACTCCTAGAGTAGCAATTTTTGCACCCATCCCAGAAAGCAGGGATTATGATTGCATTCCAATATCCCTACCTAGTAGGTTGATATGAGTGTTTCTTTTCCTTCCTTGACTGATTCAGAACTGTGATCCTCTCAAATTCTACCACTTTATTTTATGGTGTGAGCTCCAGTTCTGCCTACTTCTAAAAGATATGACAGAAATAAATGATTACAGGTAATTTGAGTTAATCATTGATTAATATAGGTGATTTGATATAAAAATGTAGGGTAAGTTTGCAAGTATAATCACAGTAGTCAGATATTTTGCTAAGTAATTTTGTTTCACATTAAAAACACATCTCGACCAAAATTAAGGACTTACTTTTGCTGTCTGTCAACTTGTATGTCATTTGGGAAAATCAACTTCATGTCTTCCATGTGTGATAAAGGACTTTGAGTGGTCTGATGTGTTAGTTCACATCTATAATCGTGGTTAGAAATCAAAAATAAATAGATCACCATTTGAACATAGGCTAACCAAAAAATTAGGAAGTCCCAATCTCAACAAATTAGTGGATCATGTTGAAGCATGCTATTAATTTCAGCACAACAAGAGACTAAGTCTCTGCCAAGTACCTGTGCCACTTAGGTAACTGGCTCACATGGAGCCAGTCAACTCTCCTGATGCAGAAACTGGGCTGAGATTGCTCAAGAGGAGGGAGGAGTCTGCCACATTTTCCTAGGTTGGACCTCACAGAATGCAGTGAGCTTGCTTGCTTTACTCCCCTAAATGCCTTAATATGCCATGCTGCTGAGTGTTCATGATTTGATTCCAGTGATCTGTGATAGAGGTATAAGGGAACATTAAATTAAAGTTCACATTCACTAATTGAGCTGCTCTTCCCAGCCTGTGAGTTCAACTCAGCAAGTGTTCATTATTTGAGAGTTGAGAATACTGAAGTAGGAGAGAGAGAGAGGGTGAGTGAAAGAAAGGAGAGAGAGAGAGAGAGAGAGAGAGAGAGAAAGAGAGAGAGAGAGAGAGGGAAGGAAGGAGGGAAGGAAGGAAGGAAGGAAGAAAGGAAGGGAGGAAGGAAGGAAGAAAGAAAAAAGAAAAAGAAAGAAAAAGAAGGAGAGAAAGAAAATGTTTGAGAATGAATTTTTTAGAGTCTGGAGTCACATGGCAGTACTACGTGTATTTTATATTAGGTCTGCCCCAGGCCATGCAGACCCTATGCAGATGCCTTTTCACTTCTTGGCTAAGTTTCCACCCTATATGTGTTATCTAGGTATCTGGCACACCTGGAGGCAGCCACCTCCTCCTCCCACTAAGTCACGACCTGGTCAGCCTCTGATCACACTTTCCATCTGACTGGAGGTGAATCCCAGGCCCTGAAGTCACATCCAGATCCAGTATTGCTAGTCTTTCCCCCTACCTGGCCACACCTCATCCGATCCTTTGCCTAGATACATCCAGGCCCGAGGTTGGGTGGCCCTATTTTTTGTACATGCCTTTCCACCATGTATGGCATGGGCAGCAATTCAGTAAATAAACAACTTTACCTGGCTTAATACCGTGTTGTGTTCTCGTCATTGGTTACCTAATGAAATTCAACTAATTAGTATGCTTTACACTTCAGAATTTCTAGTTATGAATCCATGGATATTTTAGTGACACATGTGAGTTCAGTATCTAGAAAACACATGCATTAACTCATCATTTAACATTATAATTCTGCCAGGAATCTTTAATAACAGCTTAATTAACCATAACATCTATTTTCTTTACTTTCCTTTTTTTTTTTTTTTTGCTTAAAATAATAAGAGTTGTCGGGACAATATGTAAGGATCTCTGGTTTCATATTTTCTAATCACCCCGGGCTACAACCTGTGTGCTGACAGCTCAGATGATGATACTTTGAAATCCTAGAAAGTAGATGCACATCGTAAGGGCCAATGGCTACAGGATTTCTCAGATTTTTTTAAAATGTAATTGTTACTAATTGTACAGTGAGGTTACCATTTCACAATTCATGTAATGTTTACATTTGTCTTGTAGACAAGGCCATCCTTTCCTGAGCTTTCTCCAGTTTCTGGTTTTTTTTGTGTGTTGAATGTTTTTGTTTTTGTGCCTGACCTTCTGCTTGAACTCAAGATTGGGTGCTGCCTCTGATTTTTTTTTGGGGGGGGGGGCGTTCATGGGTCCTGAACTCTGGGCCTGGGCACTGTCCCTCACTCTTCAGCTCAAAGCTAGTGCTCTATCACTTGAGTCACAGCACCACTTATGTTTTTTTCTTTTTGCTTATGACGTGCTGAGGAATTGAACCAAGGGCATCATGCATGCATGGTAAGCACTCTACCACTGAGCCATCTTCCCAGCCCCCGCCTCTGACTTTTTGTAAGCAAGGCTACTCTACTTCTGGAGCCCCAGCTCCATTTATGGTTGTTGGTTGTTAATTGGAAAGAAGAGTCTCACAGATTTTCTCACTCCAGTTGGCTTTGAACAGTGATCATCAGCCTCCTTAGTAGCTAGGATTAGGCCTGAGTCCCCAGTGTCCAGCTAATATAGAGTTGGTTTCATGC
Organism: Dipodomys merriami; assembly: GCF_024711535.1. Classification (NCBI taxonomy): domain Eukaryota; kingdom Metazoa; phylum Chordata; class Mammalia; order Rodentia; family Heteromyidae; genus Dipodomys; species Dipodomys merriami. The sequence goes on along the minus strand of NW_027206194.1, from coordinate 378,572 downwards.
TTTCCTGGTTGTGTTACAATTTTCCTCACCTCTTGGCACTAATATTACATATTGCCTGGCTCAAATCTGAATTGGTGGAACATGCTTGTATTTGAGGAAGGCAGGAATAGGAAACTATAGGCCATAGGGAAATATAAGCTAAACAAATCATTCAGAATATCGCATAAAGACAAATAAGTTTACTGCAAGTTTACTGTGTCCTGTCTTTACAATTACTTCTGCATGGCCTGTGAATGATGTCATACATATCCAAATAGCCATTGGTAGAAATAAGATTTCTCATCCTGTCCTAAAAACAAAACAAAAACCAAACAAAAGTATTATGTATGAGCCCAGCAATTTCCTCTAATTAGAGACCAATCTGCCCTAGTTTATGAAAAAATGTCCTTTATTCAAGTGCTGCTACTTTTTCTAACCATAAATATAATGAAATCTGTAGTAGACTGTAGAATTGTATACCAGAGCTGTCATTTTAATTCACAAGAAATTCAGACATTTATATGTTTGTTTGGTTTTTTTTTTTGTCAGTTGTGGCGCTTGAATTCCGAGCCTGGGCACTGACTCTGAGACTCTGTGCTCAAGTTAGTTAGCACTGGGTCAATTGAGCCATGGAGCCACTTCAAGCTTTTGAGTTGTTAATTGTAGATAAGAGTCTTATGGGAACTTTTCTTCCTGGGCTGGCTTTGAACGCCACACATGAGCCACTGGCACGTGGCTTCACATAGACTTTTTTTTATTGTGAAAATAACATACAGAGAAGTTACAATTAAATGGACAAGTTATTGAATAAATTTCTTATCAAGCATTGTGCCCTGTCCTTTGTTTCCCCTTCCCATACCTTCTTATCTCCACCACACACCTCCTTACCCCACCCCCACTTCTCACCCCTCCTGGTCAAAGTTGTAAAGTTCGTTTTTCAAAATATTGGCTTGTACATTTCATTGCTGCAATGGGTCCAACTGTATCCTTTTTTAAAAATATGTTTTTTCCTTCCCCTCCACAAATTATACCAACATCAAATACAGTGAAAGCAGTGGATATACTGTGGGGAAGGGACATACAAAACAACAAAGAAATCATCTTATGAATATCTTTGAAACAATCGCAAGAAAAAAAAATTGGAATCTTTCACTTGGGGTATATCTCATCCAAAATCAACTTATCTGACCTTTTCTGCATGTCTCGGAAATATACTAGTTATTGCAAATAAGGGAAATCAAGGGACTTATGTTTCTTTGGGCCTGGATTACTTCACTTAATATAATTTTTTCCAAGTCTTTCCATTTCCTAACAAATGGGGCAATGCCATTCTTTCTGATAGAGGCATAGAATTCCATTGTGTATATAGACCACATTTTCTTGATTCATTCATCTACTAAGGGGCATCTGGGTTGGTTCCACATCTTAGCTATGGTAAATAATGTTGTAATAAACATAGTTGTGCTGTTAGCTTTGGTATGGTCTTGTGATCATTTGGGTAAAACCCCAAAACTGGGATTGCTGGATCATAGGGGAGCTCTATGTGGTGTCTTTTGATGAACCTCCATAATACAAGTTTACAGACCCACCAACAATGCAGTAGGATTCCCTTCTGTCCATATCCCCTCCAGCATCTGTTGTTATTAGAGTTCTTGATTATAGCCATTCTATCTGGGGTGAGGTGGTACTTCAATGTTGTTTTGATTTGCATTTCTTTCATGGCCAGGGAGGTTGAGCATTTCTTCATGTGTTTATTGGCCATCCTTCTTTCCTCTTCAGAGAAGTATGTCTTTAAGGCTTTAGCCCACTTATTTATTGGGCAGTTGTTTCCTTGAGGGTTTGTTTTTGGGGGATTTAATTTTTTCAGTTCCAGGCATATTTAAATATGAGAACCTTGTCCGTTGTGTGGTTAGTGAAGATCTTCTCCTAATCTGTGGTTGATCTATTGATCTTGCTAGCTATGTCCTTTGCCATGCAGAAGCTCTGCAATTTCATGCAATCCTATTTGTCTAACCTTTCTTTGATTCATTGTGTTTCTGGGTGTCTTAAGAAAGTTTCGGCGTGTACCAAGGAGACCTAGGTAGTCTCTTATTCACGGACTCCACTCCTAAACTACTCACGGTGATTCAAACCTTTGACAAAGCAGCAGGGTATAAAATTAACCCTTAAAAATCAATGGCTTTTCTGTATTCCACAATGAGAAAAGCGTAGCTGAAATTAGGATAGCAACTCCATTCGTAATAGCACCACAAAAAATACCTGGGAATTAAGTTAACCAAAGAAGTAAAGAACCTCTATGGTGAAAACTTTAAAAACCTGTTAATGGAAATCAATACAATGTAAAAATGGAAAAAACTCCCATTCTCCTGAATTGGAAGGATCAACATCATGAAAATGGCAATACTTCCCAAGACTATCTATAACTTTAATGCAGTACCAATCAATATTCCAACCTCATTCTTCAGGGAAATAGATGAAGTAATCCAAAAATTCATATGGAACATAAAAGACCTCAAATAGCAAAAATTATCCTTAACAAAAAGAACAGTGCTGGAGGAATATCAATACCAAATTTCAAACTCTACTACAAAGCCATAGTAATCCAAACAGCTTGGTACTGGCAAAAGAACAGACCGCAGGACCAATGGAATAGAACTGAAATCCCCGAAATGAACCTACAGACATATAGCCATTTAAACTTCGATAAGGTAGCTTAAAAAAGAATGGAAAAAAGACAGCCTCTTCAGTAAATGGTGCTGGCAAAATTAGGTTACTACTTGTAGAAAAATAAAGCTAGATCCTTATATATCACCCTGCATCACAATCAACTCCAAATGGATCAAAGACCTTGGAGTCAAAGCAGACACTCAAATAGTCATTTTATAATGATGAACTGCTTAGTGTCTCTGGCTCACATATATAATCCAAGCTATAGTTAGGAATAAAGGTATGAGAAACAAACACTGAGTGTGTGTTGTTCATGATGCTTTGCATTGGCATGATTTAATATTGTTTGTTTCTTATACTTCAATGCTCTTATTTTTATTTTTACCTAGGTGGGGGAGATAGGTGCTAGCCAGTGTTGAACCTTCTTTGGTTGAGAGGGAGCCGTGTGGAAGTTCTTGCCATGTATGGCATGTAATTGAAATCCTCCTGCTTTCACCTCCCCATGGACCAGGGTGATAGAAGTATTCCATCATGCACAGCCAGGGGTTGGGGATCATTGCAGGTAAAACTTCACTGGTCTTGAAATGATGTCCCCACTAGCTAGCTTTACAGGTATATGCCTTCAAAACCTTGTTGTATTCCGTTTCACTTTAAAGTAGTGTTTGTACATACTTAGAGATAAAATGGTAACACATTACATGTTTAATATATAGAACAGTCAATATAATTAGCAAGTTTATCTCCTAAAACATTGCAGCTAATGTATTTTGGTAACTTCCTGACTCTGCTAGTCACTTTTTCGAATATACCATAAACATGAATACATTAATAATGTGCACTAGAAGACTGGATGTTGATAGATATAGACAAGTTAGACTATGTGTAGTAAATATATATTTATCTATTGCTGCTCTGAAGAACATTATCATATATTCACCATAACAATACCACCATATATTCACCATGACAATAATTTTCCTGCAGTGTAGAAATTTTCATTTCATAATCTGCCATCTTTTAATCTTTTTACATTCTCATAAGTATGCATTTTTACTTGTTTCTTGAAATTAAGATGGAATTTTAAAAATCGTAGAGTCTCCTAAAATTAGCTCATTTTGTTTGGTTTTGTGTTGCTAAATCATTAAAACCAAGGTTTTCTGAAAGTTATGCTAGCAGACTATATCACTAAATTGTATTGTAATTACATCTTATTATTGTATTTTGATATAGGATTTTGCTGTTGCTGTTTTATGATATAGTGTCTTGAAGCCGGACTGAAACTTGCAATCCCACTGCCTCCATTAACAATGCTTTATCACCAGGTTCTGGAGGCTCATAATTATAACTCCAGCTAATCAGGAGGTTGATACCTGACATTTAGTTCAGACAGCCTGAGCAGGAAATTTTATGAGTCTCTCCTCTCTAGTTCACTAAAAAAAAGCTTGCAGCTGAAATGTAGTACAATTGGTAGAGCAACATGGTCAAGGGAAAGAAGCGTGGGATTGTCATATAGCCCCCGAGTTCAAGCCCTAAGACACAAATATGCACAGACACACATTCATAAACACACACACACACACACACACACACACACACACACACTCCCACACACTCGTACACGCACAAATTACCAGGCAAAGTTGTACCTTAAATACTTATCCAGAGATTGGACAACAGTCTACTTATTTGTGAAGGTTTTTCCTTGATTATTTTGATGGAGGAGGATAGTTCATGGGACAGAGACGACAAAACTTTAGTGAGGAATACTTTATAAATGACTAGCTTATAAAAAGAACAGGAGCACGGTTTTTATCTTTAAATCTTACATTCCTTCAACTATACTATTTAAAAAAAATAATCATTGAATTATGAGACAATGCACCTCTTCCCTTCTCCCCTTCCCCTCTGTCATAAAATATGACAAAAGATTCAAAAATACTCTTTTATCTTACAAGAATGTACACCTGTAAAAATGTCTGTCTATATGTGTAATAATGCATGTGTTTTCCAATACTTGTTTGATTTTCCCACCGCTAAGAACTTGCCTTTTTTCCAGATGAAAGCACACTGGGGCTTCAAAGGCAAGCAAGATTAGGAAACAAAAACCTAATAATGTCTTAGGAAGTTGATTTCAAAAATAGATGCAAGAAGCACATGGCAGGCCGAGGGGGCCCTGAGAGGCAAAATGATATGTGCAGGATGAGAGGAATAGTGACAAATAAGGCCTGGATCTGACCTAGGAAGGGCTCTTTGAGGCTGAGACATGCCTGTATCTAGGCCTAGCTGAGACTATTGGGATTTGACAATGTCCACATGTGTATAAAGTGATGTGGGAGGGGAGATTTCAGCCTCCAGTTTGTCTTTGGGATGGTCTTATGTGAGCAAGCAGCTTAGATCATTGGGCTCTGAGAGATGACACTACCTCACTCACAATGGAATAGAATATAGAACTCTGAGAGCCACGCAACTGTATCCTACAGTTAGCTCAAGCCAGCTCAGTTGGCCTGTGGCTCAGGAACAAGAAAGATGTTCCTGTACTGTTTTCAAAGTCAAGAGACTCAGGTCTCAAGCATGGGAGGTGTGAGTGCCTTACTCTATGCTGCAGACATTCGATCAGTGCCCAACCATGAATCCAATGTCTCAGGACTTTTTATAAGAAGAAACCAAGGAAATCACAAGGAAATTCAGGCCAGGTATAATTATGACAGAAAACCTATTTAATCTCATCCTAGCCCACACTAGAAACTTCTTATGTGCTTTTATATGTATAGACAGAAAATATTTGCTGTGCACTTTTCAATCCACTCTACTACAATTACTCAGTTTGAAGTCTACTCTCATTTCCATGTTTCATAGATCCATTCTTTTTACCACCTCATTGTGACAATGAGTCCATCCAAACCCTGAATGTGCCTTATAATATATGGAGCCTGGACTCAGGCTTTCTGGAAATTCTGGTAATGGACCTTGTCCCTGCCTACCAGAAAGCTGATCCCTTCTATGTGGGAAACTTCCTCCACCACTACACAGAGTGTAGGACAATGGAGCAGTTGCTGGATATTCTGAAAGTGAGTGTTCTTGGTCTGGGAAGGTGGCTCAGTGATAGAGAGCTTGCCTTGTATGCATGAGGCCCTGGGTTCGATTCCTGACCACCACATAAGCAGAAAACAAGCCAGAAGTGGTGCTGTGGCTCAAGTGGTAGAGTGCTAGCATTGAGCTGAAGAGCTGAGGGACAGGGCCCAGGCCCAGAGTTCAAGCCCTGACAAACAAAAAAAGTGAGTGTTCCTAAGCCAGGCACCAGTAACTCACACCTGTAATCCTAGATACTCAGGAGACAGAGATCTGTGGTTCACGGTTCAAAGTCAGCCCTGGCAGGAAAGTCCATGATACTCCTCTCCAATAAAACACTAGACAACCAGAAGTGGTGCTGTGGCTCAAGCGGTAGAGTGCTCCCCTTGAACTGAAGGGCTGAGGGATAGCACCAAGCCCAGAATTCAAGCCCCATGACAAACGAAAAAAAGTTAGTGTTCCTCCTTCAAACCCAGGGCTGATGAGACCCCCTGGCAGAATAGTGGAATACTAGGTACATCTCTGAGACAGTTTCACTGGGGTCTTGTCAAAGGAGTTTGGCTTGAGACAAAGAAGTGCAGTCCTTGTCTAATTCCTTAGGACTGGGCTGCCAGAATATTTCATGTGCCTCATATGCTAGTGGAGCCTTAGTAATTTGCTTGCTGAGAGACTAGGATTTAAGGAAGGAGCAAGTGGCACCCAACGTCCACGCTCACCTAGGAAATCACTATCTTTGAGACCTTTGAAGGAATATAGACAGAAGAAAGGAGGCAACTTTTATTTTAATTAGGGGCTTGAGTGCTGTCCCATTTCTAACACACTACCAATTGAGCCCCAGGTCCAATTCTGGCCTTTGGCTGGTTAATTGAAGATAAGTATATTTAGATTTTTACAAACCAGACTGGGTTCAAACTGTGATTCACAGATCTCACCCTCCGGATTAGTAGGATTAGAGGCATGATCCATTGTGCATTTATTTGGAAAGATGCACATAAGCATCTTCACAGAATTACCATGAAGTTGTATAGACAAATCTCCAATTTTGTCTGTCATGTTTACATTACCATATGGGACTTAGCGAGTCCTATGTGTGTCCTGTTAGTTCAGAAAAGGAGAAGCATAGAGTTAACTTCCTTCTCTCCTCCCATTGGTACAGATCCTTCTACCATAACTGGGAAGAAGATGAACAAGTGAAGAAGTAAGTGGACACTGGCACAAAGAGTTCTATCCTTGAAAATTTGGTATCTTTGAGGATTCTGAATCAAACTCAACTTTCTTTTTTGCACACCAGTTGTAATTTTCACCAGGGGGTTGAGTCTTGGCACTTCAGTGGATAGCAGATTACACAGTTGTGGTTGTGGTTGTGCTTTTGGACTCTCATGGATGACAGGGAAGGCTGTGTGTAGCAAGTCAGATCCAGTGGGGAAACAAATTTCTCTTCCTATTACAGGGAGAATTTTAGAGGATTATATTTGAGAAATTACTAGAAGTGGGTTGTGAGGAGCATCCTGCTTGCAGGAGTCTCTTTCCACTTCCCAACAATCAATTTGCACACAGTCTTGTTTGTTTCATCTTCCCTATGTGGATGGACTTCTACCCTGATTATTTCTATGAGCCCAAGAACAATGACACCCTAAAAGAATTTACACAGAATGTCAAGCTCAACATGGCCTCTTCAGACCTGCTCTTCCGCTTACATATTTTTCTGGACCAGCTGGAGGAACCCATGAAACAAAGAAAAAGAGGAAGAAGTCCTTGTTTAGATGCCTCAGAGCTTGTGAGTAGGGATGGAACCTGAGTCTCTAGGGATGTGCCTGATTGGCCAAGAGCCCTTAGTACTCCCCAGCTTGGCAAAATTTCCTTTTATGGATATTCTTTGCCAGGTAATGTCTGTTCTCCTTTTGAAAGAACTTGGAAGTAGACACTCATTAGAATAAGCCTACCTCCTCATCAGTGTTCAGTCCCAACTCAAATCCTACTGCTTCTCCCATTGGATCCTCTTGGAAGTTTAGTGACACCTTAACTACGAGTGTCTACTCAAAGACTCCTGTACCTATTTTCATTCTCAGGTTTGCATCACCGTAGAGAAGCTTCTGCAGAACTCCAGATAAAGAACCCATCAGTGATGTCGTCTAGGGTGACTGATGGAGATTGGAAGCCATCGCTGATCTCCAGAAATCCTGTGAAGGTAGAGGGTATTTTTCAATTTGTAGAAAGGCCAAAGTAGGTTTTGAGTCCTGTGGACATCCCACTGATTCTGAACCCCACATGTGATGCAGGTGAATCTACACATACTACCAAGGAAGAAGACGATACAGAATGTCTTCCATTGATGTTCACAATCCAGCTAGATCAGCTCTAAATCAGTCAAAAAAAAAAAAAAACACTTCTTGGTGTGATGGTTAAATGTGTGCTAATGGAAAATGACCCCATTCTATGTTTAGGAAAACCAATAAGTGAGGTCCAAAATCTAGATTCATTTGAGGAAAGGGAATCTTTCCTCACAGAATACCCAGACCAATCTCTCCTCTTGCAAGGGATCCAATTTCCAGTTGATAAATTAGAATTTGTCCCTCCCTGGACTCAGGAAGAAAATCCTGTCTTTAATGAGGAAGTAGATCCCTTTGAAGACTCTGAGGCAGAATTTCTGCCTGAAGGCAACTTAGAGGCCAATCTAGATTTTGAGATTCCTTCTCCCCTTCCTAACAAAATCCTTATTTTTCTTTTTTTTCTGATTTTTGTAAAAGGTTCATTCTATTTATTTTTCTAACTTTATTAAAATGTCAATGTTTTTGACATATTCTAGAATTCATGAATCCTAAATATATTTCTTTTTAAACCTACAAACTGAAGAATCGTGTATACCTCTTCTGGAGCGGGGGAAGCAGAGTGACAGGGGGCTGTAGAAGAGAGCCTACTGGATATAATGGGAGCTGTTAAATGCAAAAAGAGTGATTAGGAAGCCAGGCCATGCCTGTATGGGGTGATAAGGTGGCTACAAAAGGTCTAGGACATAGCAGATCAGATATCCTAGAAAGCTATTCTGTCAATTGGGACAAATACCACAATACTTACAGTGTTAAGTGGGACTCTCTTCCAACAATGAATTCAAATCTGTATACATTTTCATTGCATTCATTTGCGTTGAGCAAATATGGAAGGGAAATTTGACTCCAATATTATAAAAAGTCTACTTTGGGCTGAAAATATTTGACAAAATATATAGGAGATATGTATACTGGAAAGTAAAGGCCATCATCAATAGAAGAAAGAAGGCTTTCATAGATGAACAAACACAAAATCAGGAAAAATTTCCACAATTAAATCAGTTATATGTAAATACATGTTATATTCTTTATGTTATATATAGTATATTATATTATATATAAGATTCAATATGATTTTTCAAACTAAAAAGGCATTTAAAGTTTTAGAATTGAGTGTTTTTTGCACAAAACATTAGTGTAAATGTTATTGGAGAAAGTAGTGATATAATTTTATTATAATTATATGAATATATATTTGTGTGTTTCTAGATATAACACTGAGTATAAATAAATATTATATACATATATTTGTATATATCTGTCTATGAAGTGAATATAATGAAAGTGAATATAATGAAACTGAGTATAGTATGTATAAAAAAGTTGAATACATGAGACTCAGACCTGTAATCCTACTGATGTAGGAAGCTGGGTTTTGAGTTTTAGTATCTCTTATCCCCAAGCCTTAGATTTTTTCAGAGGAGGCACGGGCCCTCCAGTGTAGCAAACAGAAACATATGCCATGGGATCACACTCCCTGACCCCAGAGGAAAGTCAGTAGAAATCAGGACAAGCTTCTTATCTTGACTGTGTACTCAGTTCCTGTACCAAGAAGGCCATCTTTAGAACACCAAATGGAAAGTTGGCATTCCCTCCAAAAGGTTCTAAAAAGATCCTTCTGAACGATAGTCTGACTATATTGAATTAAATCTTTTTGCCCTTCGCAAGCTGCAAACACATAGAAATATGACAAGAGCTCAATGACAAATTATCAAAGGCATGTCAAATTTTTTTAAAGGTAATAGAAACATACTCTGAGTTTATTAGGAACGGGGTGATATTTTGGTTGCTGAATTGTTGAATGCACTTCTGGGCAAAGGAGACACATACCTTGGGGGAAATTGTGTGGGGTTGGGTGGGTGTCCTCACATGGTTTCACAATAAAATGGCCATAACATCTAGGATGTCACAGCCAGCTTTGCCATGGCAGCAAGTAGGTGTCAGGCACTGATTTTGCCCTGAAATGGACTCAACAACACTAACAGGCACAAAGAATGAGAAGGAATGACTATTATCCACCAAACTTCAGCTGAAAGAGCTGTCCTTACCAGAACTAGGATAAATTGAGCTGGAAAAGGCGGATCTCCATGTAAGGCTCCTGAGCACTAAGGACTAGTGTGTGTGTGTGTGTGTGTGTGTGTGGTGTGTGTGTGTGTGTGTGTGTTTGTGTGTGTGTGTGTGTGTGTGTGTGTGTGTGTGTGTGTGTGTGTGAATACTGGGGCTTGAACTCAGGGATATGACCTTTAGCTTTTTTTAACCAAGGGTAACAGTCTACGACTTGAACCCAATTTCCATGTCTTGATTTTGAATGGTTAATTAGAGATCAAAGTTTCAGTGTTGCACATGTTCATTCTTTGTCCCTCCTTTTCAATGACACCTTTAACTTCTTTTTTTTTTTTTTTGGGGTCCGGTCATGGGGCCTGAACTCTGGGCCTGTGTGCTGTCCCTCAGCTCTTCAACTGAAGGTTAGCGCTCTACCGCTTGAGCCACAGCACCAATTCCGGCTTTTTTCTTTTTGCTTATGTGGTGCTGAAGAATGGAACCCAGGTCCTCAGGCAGGCAAGACAAGTGCTCTACCACTGAGCCACCTTCCCAGCCCCCCCTTAAACTTCTGAAAGAGAGATAAATGTAAAAAAAATGAAAAAAAATGAAAGAAAATAAATATCATCTTGTTTCTGTTTCCTGGTCACTGATTTTTTTTTTTTGTTGGTCATGGGGCTTGAACTCTGGGCCTGGGCGCTGTCCCTTAGCTCTTCAGCTCAAGGCAAGCGCTCTACCACTTGAGCTACAGCGCCACTTCCGGTTTTCTAGTGGTTTATTGGAGATAGGAGTCTCACGGTCTTTCCTGCCCGGGCTGGCTTTGAACCGCAATCCTCAGATCTCAGCCTCCTGAGTAGCTAGGATTACAGGCGTGAGCCACCAGCGCCCGGCCACGGTCACTGATTATTTTTGAGATAGTGCTTCTTACTAATAATAATTATTGGTAGAATATGAAAACCTATTTGAGTAACAAATAGACTAGGAAAAATGTTGTCTCCTATTTTTTATCACTACATTTCTTTTTGTCTAAGTATAAATGCCAGACTTACCCTAAGGGCCTAGAATAAGCAAAATGGCTTATAGAGCTCAGATCATATCTTTCCACAGAAGATGACAGCCCCAGAAGAAAAACCTGTCCACAACTTGCACAAGGAAGAGAAAGTTTGATGTCTCCTTAAATCTTAGGATCGAATACTCATGAGGAGCCCTGGGGACTGATGACAGCTTAAGGACCTAACATTTCCTGTGTCGTTCCACCATAGGAACAGTCACCAGTCTCCCATCACACTGTAGGTGCCATGCCTGACTGGTGACCTTGGCTGTGTCATGAGAACGTGCAGCAGGGCTCTGTCATGGTCATTGGAGAGTCAGTGTTGCACACTAAGAGGACATTCATGAAGGTGGTAACAAGGCCTGAGTCAGGGTTTTGTCAGATCTAGATGATTTGTAACAGGCACTACTGTATTCTGGCTAAGAATGTGGATATATCATTGGGGTCTTGAACACAAATTTGTTAAGTGTTAGCTTGCAACATTTCTGCATGAAAGCCAACAAAAGTCATCAATGCCCTCTGAACATATTCTCATCAATATTTAATAAGTAAAAAGCTATAAAATCAAGTTCATCATGAGGAAAAATCTGATATGAAAACCAAATTGCAGGAGCATTTACAAAAAAATGTTTTTCTGTATGTATCAAATGTGACAAAATATTAAAAGTTAATGAAGCTGGGAAAGTTAAATTGATTTCTTTTTTTACTATGGTTGCAACTATCTTTTACATTTCAAATACTTAACAAAAAGAAGGTAGGCCAAGGACCACCGGTGTCTCACACCTGTAATTCTAGCTAGTTAGAAACCTGAGATCTGAGGAAAGTGAATTGAAGTTAGACTAGTTAGGAAAAACCAGTGAAACTTTGATCTCTAATTAACCATTCAAAATCAAGACATTGGAGTTTGGTTCAAGTCATAGACTGTCACCCTTGATTAAAACAGTTAAAGGTCAGCTCCCTGAATTCAAGCACCAGTATTCACACACACACACACACACACACACACACACACACACACACACACACACACACACACACACACACACACACACATTCTCAAAAATAACCAGTGACCAGGAAACAGAAACAAGATGATATATATTTTCTTTCATTTTTGTCATTTTTTTCAGAAGTTAAAGGGGTCATAGGAAAGGAAGGACAAAGAATGAACACGTGCAACACTGGTATTCAATTGGTACTATGTTGAAAATGACCTATGCAATTTGTTTTGGGGGAAGAACGGGAAAACAGAAAAAGAGATAAAGTGAAAGGGTAAAATTGTCCAAAAAAAAATGCACTCAGGGAATTAGAGCTGTGGCTCAATATGAGTGCCATTATTCAGCAAAAGAGCTCAGAGAGAGTGTCCAGGCCCTGGATTCAAGCCTCATTACTGACTAAAACAAAAACAAGAAAAAAGAAATGTAATCATTACCACATGATTGTAACTAAAACCTCTACAGCACAATAATAAAAATAATAATGATAAAGAAGAAGATGATAATGAAGAAGAAGAAGGAAGTTAAAAAAACCAAACCAGTGAGAAAAATTGAGAGAGCAAGGGAAGGACTGACCTTTCAAAAAGAAATATATCCATACCTGACTTATATGACTGTAACCTCTGTGTAATTCACATTCATAATAACAATACAAAAGAAAAAACAGAAATGTAGTGCTGGAGCCATAACTCAAATGGGAGGTCAGACTAATATGTATGTGATACCAAGGTCAACCCCCTTATCAATTTCTCCTTCAAAAAATGGCTCTTCTCATCACTTGTGCTTTCCCTAGCTTATGAAAAGGGGTGCAGTTAAAGAAAGAGAAAGGTAAATTGTCAGGCACAGAACTGTACTTGCAAAGAGCAGTACTCACTAGAACACATGTTTACTAGACCACTTGATGACTCCATGTTTTCTGAAATAAACAGAACTATTTGGACTTGAATACATGCTCCACTGTATACTAGATGGGGACTCAAAATTCATGAAACTCTCTGGATCTCAAATTCTTTACAGGTTAAATGAGAATAACAATACGTATCTCACAGCATTATGAGATCTGGTTGTCATCAAACATGGAGTGGTTTTATCTTTGGTGTGTGTGCAACACTCAAACACTGGTGGAAGGAGTATAAACTGGCATGATGTTTACTATATTACTTAACATAATACAACATGCCTGTAATCCTACTTACAAAAGAGGCTGAGAAATGGGGATCAAGGTTTTAAGTCTGGACAGGAAACTGGATCAGATTCATCTCCAATGATCTCTATAAAAGCTTGAGGTGGAGTTTGGTTCAAGTGGTAGAGTGCTAGACTGGAGCATAAGCCTCAGGAACAGTGCCCAGGCACTGAGTTCAAGCCCTAGGACCAGCACAAGCACACACACATGTACAAGCAAACACACACACTAAATTTTTTGTGTTCTTATCACCCTGCTTAACAATATATTTCCTCTTCCAAGCTCACCTGATTTTTTTTTGTTTTAAAAGGGACTTCCTGTGTAGCACAGGCTGCTCCTAAACTTACAATCCTCCTGGGTACTGGTAGTACAGGCATGCCTACTATAATTGCCTTCACTCAGTAACTCTATTTATAACATATTAGCAAGAAATTCATTCATACTCATGAACATATTTGGCTTAAAGCTCTTCACAGTAATATTCTACTGTACAAAATGTAAATAATATAACTGGATATGGTACTATCCTACCGCATGGTAATACCAGCCAATACTCAGGAACCTGACACAGGAGAATAAGCAGGTGAGGAAAGCCTGGTCTACGCTACAAAACCTGGTCTCCAAAGGAAAGAAATTCTATAAATATTAATCTACTATGAAACATACAATATGTTAAATTTATATAATGTAACAAATCGATCATTGTTAATAAAAATAAAATCTTGGCAGACATTTTAAATACATACATATGCATATATATTTAAACTTGTAGAAATAAAATTTCAAGTGCTTTTATCTGCATCTTTCAGTCTACCTGTCACCTACTTATTTACTGACACATTGATTTCTGTTTAGTCTTCACAAAACACTGTTCTCTCACATAAGTACACAAAATTGTAAAACAAAAAGTACAAAACAAATATTATTATAAATACAAATGTAGTTTAATCCCTACCAAAATAATTTGGAGAAAACATACATTAAGTTAATGGCATTGTATACTGCTCAGGAAGGGGAGTCTAGGAAAATGTAGATTGTATGTGTGTGTGTGTGTGTGTGTGTGTGTGTGTGTGTGTGTGTGTGTGTGTCTGTCTGTCTGTCTGTCTGTCTGTCTGTCTGTCTGTCTCTCTGTGTCAGTGTGTTTTCCATGAGTAATATTGGAGTTAGAATTAAACGTATTATTCTTGCTTGGTCTTTTTGCTCAAAGCTGACACTCTACCACTTGAGCCACATCTCCACTTCTGGATTTTGGTTTCTTAATTGGAGAAATATCTCAGATTTTCTGCATGGGCTGCTTTAAACCTGAATCCTCAGTTTTTGACCTCTAAAGTAGATAGGTTTTAAAATATGAGCCACTGGTGGAAAGCAACTACGTTAACATTTTTGCATGTTTGAATGAATTTTAAAGTAAGACATATATGTTACTTTTGAGAGTGACTGGAAATATTCATTAACGTTTAACAGAATTTAAAACATACAAAGCTGAGAATGGTAAGTAGCTGAGAACAGAATGGAATAAATCAAAATTACCTATGACAGTTTTCAGTATGTGCACAGAAATAATTACATTATTGGAGCCCAAGGACATCAATTAGCTGAGCTCCAGCTGGCTGCTATGCTCATGAGGCCAGCTGGTGCTATTCACAAGAATGTGATTTTGTTGGATGGTAGGGATCAGCTTCAAGTTAAGAACCTGAAATATTTCTATTCATCGAGAAGAGGAAACATACCAGGACAAGAAATGTGATTAAAATTGCTGAATGCAATTAAAGGAAGGCAGTTAAAGGAAGACAGAATAACTCTTTCTATAGCTGAAAAGAGTATTCTCTCACAAAGAATCATGAGCTGAATATGGTGGTCAATGTTTGTAATCTCTGAACTTGGGAGGCTGATTTAGAAGTTAACTTGAGGCCAGCCTAAGTTTTAGGCAATCAGAATGACATATAGTAAAATGCTATCTTAAAACAACAACAACAAAAGACCCAGTGACTGGGAATGTGTTTAGTGGTAGAGTGCTGGCCTTACATGCAAGAAGCACTTGATTTGATTCCTCAGTATGTCGTAAGCAGAAAAACTGAAAGTGGTGCTGTGGCTCAATTGCCTTGAGCAAAATAAATTCAGGAAGAGTGCACAGGCCCTGATTTCAAGCCCCAGCTCTGGCAAAATTAAAAAAAAAAAAACAAGTGCAAAATGCTGTTTGTTGAAATAAGTATGTTGAAGAATTTTTATACTCACTAGAAAATTGTGCTGTTGGGAATTCATAATGAACTTTGTTAGGAAAAATTAAATAAATTAATGAAATATTATCTGGCATTGGAAAGGACATAGTGAGATGTAAAAATGATTGGTGCCTATGGTTAATTGATACAACAATGTTACAGATACACTTGCCAGATTGTGATTTTTTTAAGTATAGAATCATGGGTTTGTTCTTTTTCAAAATAATTTTACTGCCGGGCCTAGCTACTAAGGAGACTGAGAACTCTTCGAATCCAGCCAGGGCAGGAAAGTCTGTGAGACCTTTATATCCAAATAAAGGTTCAGAAAATGTGAAGTGGCACTGTTGCTTAAGTGGTAGAGTGCTAGTCTTGAGCTGAAGAGTTGAGATACAATGCTCAGACCTAAAGTTCAAGCCCCACAACTGACAAAAAATAGTAATAGTAACAATATTAATTTTATTGTTACTATTAAGGTGTTATATATAAAGGCTACCAATTCATAAGTTTTTTTTCTTTGCTAAAAGAAATACATATCCATCTTCATTGCCAACAGCCAGGATTTAGCCATCTGCTTTCCAGCTGATCTCTGGGTGTAGAGGCAATGTGTAATACAAAGCAATACAAACCATTTCTGACTATAAATAATTTTTTCTCTGCACATCTTAAAAATCAATGCTGACAACATGAAATAAAAAATCCCTAAGTTTAAAACATTCTTCTAAACAAGTTAAAGAAATTCTGATAACTAGTATTTTAAGAATAATTTCAGAGAGCTTGAACTCAGGGCCTGGGTTCTGTCTCTGAGATTTACTACTCAAGATTGGGTTGCCACTTTGAGCCACAGTGCCATTTCCAGTTTTCTCGTGATTAGTTGCACAGAAAAGTCTCACCAACTTTCCTCTCCAAACTGGCTTTGAACTAGGATCTAGAGATCTCAGCTCTCTGAGTAGCTAGGTTTATAGGCATGAGCCCCTGGCACATGGCTTTTTGCTTACCTGAGACAGAAGCCAGTTAATATTAAATGTCAATCATTTTTAACTTTGTAAAATGAAGTTAACTGAAATGCCTTCCACTAGAAATAAGGAATCAAATGAGTAGGTGGGTTACAACGTTCTTACCAAAAGTTACATATTTTCCTTGTGTTTTTTTCTTCCAAAATTTTGTGCTTTCCAGAATCATACCTTATCTTTCCTTGATGGTTTCTTTGGTTTATTTCATAATTATCCACAGCTTCTTCAGGCATCATTTATTTATGTGAAGAGCTTTCAAACATCTATTTTCAGCCCAAATTCCTTGTATACACCTCTCATCCATATATTCAACTGACATAAAAACTTGTGAAACAGTAATCATCTATTATCAGTATTGGATATTAATGTGTAAGTAAAATTTAAGAAAATTACATCAATAATTATAACATGATTTTAATAATAATGCTAAACATAAATACAACGTTGATTATATTCTGAGCAATTTAATAAAAACCTCCAGGAAAAGAAATCACTTTTTTTAGTGCTGATATTATGGTTTAAACTCAGGACCTTACCTTCTCACTTAAGCTTTTTCCCTCAAGGGTGGTGCTCTGTATTTCAACCACAGCTCTCCTTCGAATTTTATTTGGGGGATAATATAGAGATAAGAATTTCATGGAATAAAAAATATCATTTGTGTCCCTATCTTGTGGTTCATTTCACATAACATTCTGTTATAAGGTTATATGGTACCATGTACTACTTTCTGAACGTGAGGTTAACCATGGGACCTATAGTTATTTGAGCCTCGCTTATTTCACTTAATAAAATTGTTTCCCCGTCTTTCCATTTCCTAGCAAATGGGGCGATTTCATTCTCTCTGATGGAGGCATAGAATTCCAGTGTGTGTGTGTGTGTGTGTGTGTGTGTGTGTGTGTGTGTGTGTGTGTGTGTGTGTATCACATTTTCTTGATCCATTCATCTACTGAGAGGCATCTGGGTTGGTTCCACATCTTAGCTATGGTAAATAATGCTGCAATAAACATAGTTGTGCCGGTAGCTTAGTATGGTCTTGTGTGTTATCATTTGGTAAATGCCCAAAAGTGGGATTGCTGGGTTATAGGGGAGCTCTAAGTGGAGTCTTGGAAAAAATTATATTACGTAAAGTAAGTCAGACAAAAGAAATATAGGTCCTATGTTTTCCCTTATTTGGAATAACTAGTGTATATCTAGGACAAGCATAAGAGTTCAAATGTTATGTACATACCACCAGATAAGATGATGTTAAGCGAAGTGAATACCAAGATAGGGTTTATAATTTACCATGTGATTTCTTTTTGTTTTTGTTTTTGTATTTTCCCCCACCAAGGTATAACTCCTGTTTACACTGTATTTAATGTCGGTGCCCTGCATCTTGTATACACCATTTCTCTAGCTAGGGGAGGGCAAGGGAAAAAACAAAATGTTTAAATAGGGCAGGCTGACCCGTTGTAACAATGAGATACACAAGATACTATGTTGAAAAAGAATCTTTACAATATGGGTGGGGAAGCAGGGAAGGGAGAAGAGGGGGGTGTGTAGTTGTGGAGGTGGGAGGGAAGAAAGAGTAGGGGAAAAACAAAGGAGGAGGTAACAATGCCTCATAGGAAATGTATTCATTACCTTGCTCATGTAACTATAACCCCTCTATACCATATTTTTACAGTAAAAACCTCTTTTATAAAACAGAAGGTGTCATGTACACCAAGTATAGCAGCCCACATATGTAATTCCAGCTGATTGGGAAGCAGAGATGACAAGGATCGTGGTCTGAGGCCAGACCAGAGGAAAAACTGCCAAGACAGCCATCTCAACGAATGAGCTTTCCACAGTGGTTCACATCTGTATTCCTAGCTAATTATGTGGGAGGCATAGGTAGCAAATTCTCAGTCAATCTAAGATCAGACCCTGGCAAAAAGTTCAACACCTCAAGTAATTAAATGGACTAGAAGTACGGTAAAAGTAGTGAGCTTCTTGATGCTATACAACCAGAGTCCTATCTAGCAAGCAGGGAACCCCTGAATAGAACCCTTCCACCAAAAAGCCTAAATAATTTTAGCCTATTTGAACATCTAATTTCAAGGAGCCTGACAGACCAGAGATGATGACATTCTCTTTAAAATTAGGTATTCAAAAGAGACAAAATTATTTAGATTTTGAAAAAATTGAAAAGGAAAATACATGTGATTTTTGTTAGCTCTGTAATTCTTGAAAACATGAAATGTACTCAAGTATTTAATATATATCCATATGTGTGCATATGTTCAAGTATGTATGTATATATATGTATATATACATACATATATGTATATGTATATATATATATGTATATATACATACATACATACAAGTGGTTCATCTCTATTCTGTGTAGCAAATGGTACAAATGAATCTGTATAATCACTATTCAAATGCATGAATAGACAAAGAGAATGAGCAAAGAACTCATATTCAGGAAATTATGGCTAGCCCATAACCCTGAAAATCTTTTACATCAGTTTGCATGTTTCAGTTACTGCAGTACAGGGACAGTAGGACGACAGTGGGATACGAGGCAGATGAAATGAGAAATGAGAGATACAAATGTTAAAATATTCTTTCTGATGGGTAAGTGGAATTTCCTCTCTCTCTCTCTCTCTCTCTCTCTCTCTCTCTCTCTCTCTCTCTCTCTCTCTCTCTCTCTCTCTCTCTCTCTCTCTCTCTCTCTCTCTGTGTGTGTATTACATTTTCTTGATTATTTTTTCTCTTGAAGGTTATCTGGGCAGATTCAATAAGAATGGTCTGGCTGAAACCTTTACTATATCCTGGTTTGTAATCTTTCGGGTAAATGCCTAGAGATGAGTTGCTGGATCATTTGGAAGTGGGTAGTCAAATGAGGGGTGAAGGGTTAAAAGGTAGAAGAATGAACAAGAGAAAAGGGGGAAATGCAGAGAGAAATCCAATAAACATCCTATAATATTAAGAAGAGTGAAGGAAGCAGTGTATAGAGGAGGGATGGATGAGAACATTGAAAGGGTTGGCATTTATCAACGTATATTGTACGCATAAAATGCTTTGTTTAATGATAATTTCTATGCTACTTAAAATAATAATTAAAAAATCATGTCCCTAAACTGTTATGCAATTAGAAGCAAAGAATGAGAATTTGCTCAGATCAACTCCAGGGTCTATAAGTCTTTTTTGTTACGATAAGTTTTAGAACAACACTAATGATACATATCACCTGAAGAAAATTTAATGATTTTCAGTGATTTAAAGTAATCATTTTGGAGATATGGCTCAAGTGGCAAAATGCTACTTAGTGAGCAAAGGTGTCAGATAATGAATTCAAGTATCAATCTCGAACAAAAGTACAAACAATCAGTAAAATTCAGGCACTTTCCTGGGCACGGGTAGCTCATGCTTTTAATCCTACCTTTAATCAGAAGGCAGAGATCTGGGGATCTCAGTTCAATGTCAGTTTAGATAGGAATGTCTGTGAGTTTCATATCTCCAACTCACTGCCAAAGAAAGCTGGAAGTGGACTCATGGTTCAAGTGGTAGAATGCTAGCCTACAGCAAAAAGCTCAGAGGCAGAACCTTTGTATCCATATACATAAAAAAGGGGAAGTAAGTCACTCAAGTTCTCAATCTTCCTTTTCCCTAATCCTAACTCAAATATTGGACAGAACCCTAAGAGTAACCTTGATGATAATAGTAACCCAATCTTAAAATTAATGGAAAATATATCCTAACAGATACTCATTGTCTTTGAAATGATTTGCACTTTGCTCCAAATACTACAGATTTCCTGACTTGGACTCTGAAATCATTCCCTATTATGAATCATTAATCTCAAATCTTCATATCGTGAAAACTTCTGTAGTTTCCACTGATCTTAACTTTTACTGAACTCCTCTATCTCCAAAAAGAAGTTTCAGGTTTACTTAAAATCTACTCTAGTTCTTAACCCTAACTTTATACCTAAACCTTACTAGAAAACTAACTCTAAATTTAACCCTATTGAACCCTGAATAAGAAAATTAAGAAAACTCTGTAGTTTTTGTTAAATTTCACACTTATTTTACTTGAAAGTGTTAGCAGAAAACTCAGTTTTACCTGAAAGCTTACCCTTCCCTAAGCCTAAGTCTAACCTGAACTAGAAAAGCAACCCTAGCCCTAGAACTAATAGCCTTTGGATTCTAAAGGTCATAAAAATACATTAGTTTTTATTCATCCTAACTTTGATTTAACTCATCCTTCTAAAAACACTTTGTAGTTTTACTCATTATCTTGCCATTTTTGTAACCCTAACCCTAACTGGAATATTGTGGCTAACGCTCACACTAACCATACCCTAATATTAATATTATTAGCAGTTTCTCATTTCACATTCATCCTAATTCTAACTAGACTTGTTATTCGAAGATTTACTTTCAGTTGGACCCTAAACTTTCCATTTCCCCAATGCTAACACTAAGCCCAGCTGGAACTGAAACCTAACTTTCATACTAATGATAGTCCAATTCAAATGTTTAAGAAAAATACTCTAGTTTTTATTCATTCTAATGAATACTCCAGTTTGTACTCTGGAAATGAGTTTGTTTGCCCTAATTCCCACAAATTTTCTCACTCTTCCTCTGAAGTTATCTTGTTCCCTAACATGAACCATTATATTATTTGTCCTCACATTCTCTTATCAGGAAAAATACTGTAGTTTCCAATGATCCTACCTTTTCCTGAACCCCTGTGCCCTAAAACAATATCAGATTTACTTACCATCTAGTCCATTAATTAACTCTAACTCTCAACCTAAACCTGGCTGGAAAACTCTCATTAATCATTACAAGAATGATCACTGAGAAATAAATATAATGATAATGGTCGAGTTTCTGTTCAATCTCATATTTTTGCTTCCACTTGTTACTGAAAACTGAATATTATACTAAAAACTTTCCTATTCATAACACTATACATACTCAGCACAAAATACTGACCCTAATGGTAATCCAAATTATATGTCAATACTAACACTAACACAAGTACACTAGTTTTCACTCATCCTAAGGTGATTCAAATAAGCTTTCCAAAAATAGGTTTCAATTTTTTTTCCAATATCTTAGTCATTTTCTAACCCTAAACTTAATCTTAACTGGAACATTGAGAATAACCATAACCCTAATTGCATACTCTAGTTCACATTCATTCTAATTCCTGCCAGGCTTATTCTAAAATTTACCTTCAATTTGATTCTCATTTTTTTCTCCTTCACTCTAAACCCAATCATGGCTACAATCGTAACCATATCCTTGACACTAACGGTATCTCACTTCTAAAATTTATGAAAAATGCTTGTTTTGTGTCATCATTACTGAAATTCCACCTGTAATTCTTGAAATAAATTGCAGGTTTTCCTAAACCCTATAGATTTTCTCGCTCTTAACTCTGAATCTATCTTGTTCCTTAACAGGAATCATTATATCCATTGATCTCAAATCCTGATATCATGAAATACATTATCCTTCCAATATCCAAGCTTTTCCTGAATTCCTAGAACCTAAAATAAGTTCAGATTTACTTAACATTTAACACATTTCTTTTCTTTTTCTTTTTGTCCAACGTGGGGTTTGAACTCTGGGCCTGGGCATGATCCCTGAACTCTAGGTCATGATCCCTCAGTTCTTTAGCTGTAGGTGCACTTTACCACTTGAGCCACAGCACCATTTTGGGTTTTCTAGTGGTTAATTGGAGATAAATGTCTCATGGACTTTCTGCCCTTGCAGGCTTTGAACTGCGATCCTCAGAAATCAGCTTCCTGACTAGCTAGGATAATAGGCACGAGAAACTAGTTTAACCAATTTATTTATCCTATTCTCAACCCCCTTTAAGCAGAAACCTAATCCTAATCACAATCTGATTTAACACCAAATAGTTACTGTAAGGAAAATTGTCTAGATTCTATTCAATCACACATTTTTTTTGTTTCTACTTCTTATTGGAAAACAAATTTTACACTAAAGCTTATCCTTCCCTAAACCTAATGAGAACAAAATGTAATTCACCTTTAAGCCAAATTATGTCTAAATGTTTAAACTAACACAGACACTGGTTTTCATTAATTCTAACCTTGATGCCATTCATTCTTCTTAAAATATGTTGCAGTTTTGCACCTTTTTAAATCTTACATCTTTTTATCATGCTAACCCCAGCTCTAACTGGAACACCTTGCCTAATCCTAAACCTACATATAACCGAATCATAAAGTTAATAGCAAGCCTCTATTGCACTTTTATTCTCTTGCTCAGCGTGTAGGTCTAAATTTTACTTGCATTTTGAGCCTACATTTTTAAAGTGTTTTTCTATTTCCTGTCAGGTTTTCTTTTTCTTTTTCTTTCTTTCTTCTTTTTTTTTTTTTTTGGTCGGTCATGTGGCCTAAATTCTGGCATTGGGCGCTGTCCCTCCACTCTTCAGATCAAGGCGAATGCTCTACCACTTAAGCCACAGCGCCACTTATGGTTTTCTAGTGGTTGGTTTATTGGAGATATGAGACTCACAGACTTTCCTGCCTGGGCTGCTTGGAACTCCGATCCTCAGACATCAGTATCCTGAGTAGCTAGGATTAAAAGCGTTAGCCACTGACCCCCATCTTTATTATATTTTTAAATTATATTTTATTGTAAAGATGCTTTAAAGACAGATTAGTTATACGAGTAAGGTAATGGGTATATTTCTTGTTGAGCATTGTTACACCCTTCTTTGTTGTTCTCCTCCTACCCCCCTTCCCTTACTCCTCCCTCCTCTTGGTGTAAAGTCCGTTTTCAACATAGGGTCTTCTGAGTATCATTTTTGCAATGAGTCATCCTGTATTGAACCTATTTCACTAACCTTAATTCTAATTTTGTCTGGGATGCGATAATAATAATGATAGCTAAATTCAGAAGTTAATAAAAATATTCAAGTTTTTATTCATCTTATTAATCCACTATACAAGTTGAATTAAATTGCAGTTTACCTTAATTATTTTTCCAAATTAGATTATATGTGCATATATAAGGATGTAACTTTATGTGAAATACAGAAGATCTTTGGAAGAAGAAGTAATGAAAAGAAAATAGAAGGAGGGAGTATAATCAAATGCTTTAAACATATTATGGAATTGCCACTTCTGACAATTAATAACTATTAACAAAATAACTGAAAATTAATAAAGAACACACTGCCGTCTAGTATTTTTTAAGAGAGCCATGATATGTCTTGTGAATAAAATACTTGTGTTAGATAAACTTTGTTCATGCATATTTTATATTGTTATTGGTCAATTATTAACTTAATGAATAAAAATACATCAAATAAGATTCCATGAAAAAATCATTAAACAGTTTTTTAGTAATTGAGAAAAAGTTATAGTCATAAATTTTAGGAAACTAAATTTCTATTTCTCTATGAAGCAATGATTTAGGTTTACTAATCTAGTTATTTTAGAGAACATAATTGGCATGAAAAACAACTAACTGTATATCTTGTTTCTTTAATATGTGATGTTTAAACATTGTCTTTCATTCAAATGAATACTTAGGTTTACTTTTCAAAATAAATGCAATTTTATCTCCTTTTAAAACAAGTGTTTACCCTGCAATTAAATGTATTAGCATATTCAAGTATTTAAAAGCTAAAATTTCTATGTTTGATACGTAGCTCTACATATTCAGAATGACACAATTTTTGTATTCGTAAATGTCTAAACACTGGGATATTTGCTTCATCAATATAAATTATCTCATGAGATTGTTGCAAAGGCTCCAATAACCAGTGTGGTCAAAAACATTTCCTGAATTCTAAAAATTAAATCTTATCATTTTTAGCCTTTGATTATATCATTTATTGTCTCTTCAGAGCAATTAAGCTAAACTAAACACTACTTTTTAAAGATTTTGCTCACATTGTAAATAATATCAACACAGGTCACAAAGAGACTGATTATTTCAGACTCATCATATTTGGTAAAGTTAGTGTGAAGAATGTAGAGAGCGGAAGGTTCATATACTCAATAAATATTTTTGGTTAATTTAAATTAAATATCTGGATTTCTAATTTGGACGTTAATCACATGGAAACAAGAAAATAATTTTTTAAAAATAATTACTTTGGGACCATTTTTCTTCTTAAAATATGAAGCAAAAATATCTATAAGAAATATATTTTTTTCAATAAAATGTTTCAACCCTTCGTAAACTGCTTTATACTTTAATATAAAGTCTGTCTCAAAATAATAATTCTGCAACTAATCTAATGTATGTTTTCATGCACAAAATTCTGTAACTTCTAGTCTTATGTGATTTTAATTATATTTTATAGTTGTGATATGATCCCTACTTATATTTATTACAAACTTCTGTAATTATATAAATCATGCCGGTACACACTAACTTACATAAGATAATATTCAAACAAAATTATCTTTTTTTCCTGTCTCCAACAGGGAAGGATGATGTGCTGAAGTATATTAAATGAAAGCACTCTAACAGAGTCTTTACGGAATGGAAATTTGCAACATGAGGATGAGAACATGAGCACTTTCTACTTGGCTGAACAGGAATTTTTGTTTCTACCGTACTTTCTTACCTTTTAATCACACAGGGAAAGCCATAAACTTTGAAATTCATATGAAGGAATTGCTTTACTAAAAGATGTGGCAACCCTGCTCAAAAGCTCGATCTTATCACTAGGTCTTTGTGCTTGCTGGCTGATCTATTTCTCTATCATATATTTCATACTATTAAACATATTAATAATTAAGCAGTAAGTACATTACAGGAGATTCCCGAAAATCACAGCTATTACAGTTTAGTAATCAGAAGTGAGGAAAAAGATTATATTAATCTCCAATTTCTCCCTTTGGCCTTCAATTTGCCAATTAATTTTCAAAACAATCATGTAAGATGTTAGTTTATGTTTCCCTTTTTAATTAGAGATTAAGCAAGTGTTTTTTTTTTGTTGTTGTTTTTTACAGTAAAAAGTGATGACAATGGTATCAGAGCTCTGGTAAGGGCACCTTCTCCTTAACAATTAATGCTCTATGGACTGTAAATATAGAAGCCACACTAAAATTCTCTAAACACACACACACAAAAACACAAAGCCACTCACACACACACACACACACACACAAACAAGCACACACACACACCACTGCCATCCAGACACATCAGATATATGTTCCATTCCCTTGTAATGATAGTTGATTAATGTTTGCTGCATTGCTTTATTTCAGCTTCAATATCTTTCCTGAACCTTTATCTTTCCCCGAGATCAAGTCCCTAATTCTTAGTATACCGAGTGTCTGTATTCACAATAAGTTCCTGCCTGCTTCAAGCCAATAAATACCCTGAATACAGTATCCTCAAACTTCACATCCCAGTCAAACTCCATGAGTTTATACACCGTTGCAAAATACTAAAATTTATTGGATGTAGAAACCAAGAGAACACCCACCTTGTTACTATAGTAGAAATTGACATCATGAAAGTAGAAGAATATTGATCAAGAACTGAGGTAAGTGAATGGGAGTATGTCTAAAATGTAGAATACTGGATATGTGTTACAGATACAAAATCATCATCTATAGACGTATTTATTGAAAACGTAATCATATATTGAAAGCACTATTTACAAATATAGTTTTCCAGTTACTTTGCTTACCTATCACTTCTGATCACAAATCCGCTCATGAATTTTTATAGTATCTTTGAATAAAGATTTGCATGTATGTATCATCTTAAAATAAGACAGTATGCTTTTACATCTTTCTTTCTATATGACAAGCCCTTATTTTTTGTTTCCTTGTTTGCTGAATAACTGTTTTCCTGGAAACAAGATATTCACATCAAATCTGAGTGTAATTTTTATTTCTTAAATTTGAAACATAAACTTTGTTGTGACTTGTCATTTTCCAAAGATGAGTCATATTCATGAACACTAATATGTTGTTGCCTTTACTTAAACTGAGACTTGATGTAGTATGATAGTTCTTGTGTCTAATTGACATAACCATTAGATGATTCATGTATAAACATGTGCATTGCACTTTTTTATTTTTATATATAACATAGTCCCCAAGGATATACTTTAAAGTGTCTCCATGTTCCATACTTTATATTTATTTCAGTAAAAGTACTAGAAATAAATGATGTTTACTTGAACAATAAAAAAGAAAATATTTTCTTTAGAACATATTTCTAAAGATAATAGATTTATTGTTTAAAGAATAGAAAAGAGTAAAATAGGTTTCTTGCTTGAGACTGCATAAATTACATATGAATATAGCTCAAGATGAGACTCAGAGATAAATTCATATTAATATTACTGAGATTTAAATCACAATATAAGCAATATAGGTATTTTAAGGAACGGGTCATTCCAAGCCCTAGATACCTAATAGATGAAGAATGGTATTGAAAATAGCAGAGGAAAACAATTCAACATGCAGATGTTTTGATTTTATAGTACTAATAGGAAAAAAATGGAGCATTTGCCTTTCTGGAGAATGTTTAGCCAGTAATTTCAGTGAAAGGCATCAGTTGTAATCAGTCTAAAGTCTTTTCCTCCAAGATATCCAACAGTACTATACTCATCCTCTGAAGAGTAAATAAGAGTTAATTAGCTTTGCTTAATATTAATTTAATTGTAGCAAATAGGTTAAAATGTCTGCACTCTTTCTTTCAATGTAATAACTTACATTTGTTTTACTAGACTCAAGACCACCCGAAGACCACCCGACCAATACAAGTAACAAATGTGTCGTTTATTTGCAAGGCCCAGTCTGGTGCTCTGTGCAATCGGTAACCCATGACAATAAGAGACCCCAAGCATAGAATCAGCACAGTTTTTATAGTATTGAACAAACAACTTTATGGAAGTTTTAAATGAGAAATTTCTTGATTGATTAACATTTTAATAAACTAAGCTATACATATGTGAATGGCTAATATTATTGTGGTGTTATTGACAAGAAGTGTCTGGCCACTGGGTCACCATGTCCTGCATGGCCAACCAATGTTTGGTCAATGCATTTGGAGAAAATTCCTGTGGCTTTCCCAAGGATTGTTTATGTCTCAGTTGTCCAGGAATTGTTTTTCCTTTTGTGTCATTTCTGGGTCCAACCCATGGTTATTTTCATAATTCATACCTCACAAGATGGTTGCTAGCCTGTAATGGAGTTACTTAGGCCTTCATTGTGCCTCTTTAAGCTTTAAACTTTAAGCTCTTCACAATTCATATTATTACTGTCTCTTCATACAAGCCAGAAATCACTATCTAAAAGTAACACAAACAGAAAAACAAAAATAACTTGATACAACCATCACAAATCCTAAATTATATGAAAAAAATCCACAATATAATAAATAAACCAGAGGAAGAGGAAAAACAGTGGCAGAATAACAACAGAAAAGTACCCTAGATTTCCCTAACGAAACAGAGATTTAGAGTCCTAGAAGGTACTCCATTTCTAGGGTGTCACACCAAGTTAGGTATAATTATATATAGATACACAATTCAAAAGAATATTTTATACTGTCTTCACAAGAAAACAGAAATCTATGAAAAATTACCCAGCCAGGAAGGTGAGTGCTGTGACTGTGTTGGCCAACATATTCAAAAACACAATTGCAGTGTGGAAATGAAAGGGCTACTTGGGAAAAAATCATGAACAGAGAGACAGTCACATATAAACACAGGCACAATTCACCTTACCACTGGATAGTGGGAATTGTCGTTGGAACCACAAGTATTAATTTGACAACATCTCTCACAACTGATCTCTTCTCCTACACTTAATGGTCTAGACAAAAACCTAATTCCAGAAAAACAAATCACAACAGAAGACCAAAGCAACACCTGGCAAATCATCCAAGAACATAGATAGTCACCTATTAAAATCATAGATTCCCCAAAATGAAAAGCCAAGAAATACTTCAAATGGACAAAACAAATCAGAAAATTATGAGAAAAGTCATGCCAAGGTAATATAATTCACACAGTAAATCAAAGGGCATTAGAACAATCAATGATCTAGAAGATATTTTTCAAAATACATTACAAATACTGCTTAAAAATGTGATTAATGAAAAGACACAAAACCTCTAAAAGAAAATTTGTGAACAAGATGAGACCAAGCAAAGATCAGCAAAATAATTCATGGAGACTCCAAACACAAAGGAATATAAATTCTGAGAAGGCAAGAGAGTCCAAGGGAAAAATGGATGCCAAGTTAAAAGATATGAGAGAAGATACAGCTAAAACACATACCTCCCAAGCCACCACCCAATAAAAAGTTGTAAAGAAAATCCATACAAACCTAAAATAAAGCTTTAATAAAGAGATAGAAGCCCTAAAACAATAACTAATTGTAAGACAGGGAAATCAAACAGAGAGGCTAATTAAGATAAGAGAAGCCTTTAGAACACCAAACAGAGTATACTAGAACAGAACAAACCACCATCACATCATAATCCATTAGAGGATCATTAGACATCAATGAAGGGATTCTTAAATATGTCAGGAGAAAAGACTGATTATATAAAGGATATACAGTCAGAATAAATACAAATTTCCTAGCTGATATGGTAAAAAGGGGAGCCTCACATGATATATGACAAACATTAAAGGCAATCAACTACCAACCGTGAATATGGTCCCAAGCCAAACTCGCCTTTACATTAAAAGGATATATAAAAATATTTCATGCCAAAGATATCTTGAAACAATGTATCTCCACCAAATCATCAGGATAGAAGTTAATCAAATATATCCTACATAGAGAAGATCATGAAGAACAAGAACTGGTTATATAAAATGCTCCCTACCAGTTAACAAGGTAAATATATTTAGAGTAGATGAGACACAGAGCCTAACAGCAGGTGAATAACATAGCAGGACTTATGAGATATTTCACAGACTTAACTCTCAATATCAATGGACTTAACTTTCCAATTAGAAAACAGACTAAATAGTATAATAAAACAAGACACATGCATGTAATATCTACAAGAGACACATTTTATTGACAAAAACAAACACATACTCAAACTGAAAGGCTGGAAGGAAAATTTTCAAGCAAATGAACACCATAAACAGGCCACAGTAGAATTACTAACATAAGATAAAATAGAATTCAAAATAAAATTACTAGGAAGAGACATTATATATTGATAAAGGCACATCTCCATTAGGTAGATATATCAAGTCTAAGTATCAATGGCTGGAGCACCCCATTTCATCAAACAAATATTAATTAACCAAAAAAACATTTCTCAACACATCATTGAAATGCATGGATAGGTCATCCAGGAAAAACTCAACCAAACAACTGAAGACCTAAATAACTACATTGAACGCCTAGCCCTAACAGACATCTACAGAATATACATTCAGCATCAGTATACACATTCTTCACAGCAGCTCGAGAAAGAGTCTCCAAAATAGAACATATCCTATATCACATAGAAATTCTATCCAAATTGAAAGAAAAGTTATTTGAATTCCCATATATTGTCAGACCACAACAGAATAAACTTAGAATTAAAAAAGCTAAAGCAAAAAAAAGTTCCCAAACCCATGAAAACTGAACAACACATTGCTGAATGACCAGTGAGGCACTGAATACATTAGAATGAAAATCTGAAAGTTTCTGAAATTTAACAAATTGAACACACAAAATAACAACTCCTCTTGGAAAGAGTAAATGCAGTACTTAGAGGAAAATTTATAACTCTAAGTGCCTACATCAAGCAATTGGGGAAATCTGAAGTCTTTTTTTTTAATTATATACCTGAAAATTCTTGAAAACAGGAAAAAGGCCAAACCCAAAGCACAAGACAGAAACAAATAAAAAAATTAAATCAGAAATATCTAAATAAAGACAAACTAAAACATAAAAAGATCAACAAAACAGAATTGGTTGTTTCAATAAATTAACAGACTTGGCAGACCCTTACCAAATCTAAGAAGAGAACTTACATAGATAGAAAGATTAATAGAAAGCACACAGATTGGGAGAAGTTCGTTACTTGCTCTGCAACAGGCAATGGCCTTACATCTCAAATATATTTAGAGCCCTAGCAGTTAATTCCCCAAAAAACAAATCTTCAAAGAAACAACCCTCTTAATAAGTGGGCTAAAGATTTAAAGACAGACCTCTCTGAAGAAGAAATATCAATGGCCAATTGAAACATGAAGGAATATGCAACATTTCTGGCCATAGAAATACAAATAAAAGCAACATTGAGATTCCACCTCCCCCCAGTTTGATAACCATTATGAAGAAAACTAATAATAACAGATGCTGGTCTGGTGGGAATGTAGCCAAACAGGAATGTTACTACACAATTTGTTGAAAAGTAAACTTGTTCAAATACTCCATAAAGAAGTATACAGGTTCCTCAGAATATCTCCCCTTTAACCCAGCAATCCCACATCTGGACAATTACCCAAATGACCACAGACAAGGCCACACTAAAGTTACCATCACAACTATGTCAATTGTAGCAGTATTTACCATACCTAAGATAGGGAACCAACACAGATGGCCCTCAGTAGATGAATCGATCCAGAAAATGTCATATATATTCACAACAAAATTCTATGCTTCCGTCAGAAAGAATGACATTGCCCCATTTGTAAGGAAATGGAAAGACTTGGAAAACATAATACATCAAACAAGCCACACCCAAAGAATCATAGGCTACATGTTTTCACTCATTAAAAAAACTAGAATATGTCTAGGATATTCTTATAAAAGATCACAACAGCTCAATAGTTATATGCATGTCATCATAGAAAATGATGCTTATTGAAATGAGCTCCAAGAAATGGATACAAGATAATTGTATAGTGAACTGCTTTTAGTTATTTCTATTTACTTTTTCCCCTTTGGATTATTCCCTGTAGTCACTGTTTTTGATTTCTCTACCCTTTGTCTTAAACATAAGTTTATCTGATTTGGGGAAGGGAAGGGAAATCACAGAAATGGTCGGACAAAGAATAACCAAAGCAACAGTGATATACACTAATCACTATGTTAGAAATGAACTTTACAACTTTGGGGAAATGGGATATCAGTGTTGGGGGAAGCAGGAAAAAATGAGGAAGTGATAACACTGTAAAAAAAAAAGTACTTTTACTTTTGTAACTGTAACCCACCCTTTGCAATATCAGCTTCATAATAAAAATAAACAAAAAATAAAATAAGAGAGCTGACAGGAAGCTCAGCCTGACTTTTCTGCCATGCTCCCTAGGATAATGGGTGCTATTCAGTCCCCTTCTTGTGGTGGGAAGTCCACTTTTTGTCAGCCGTGGGGCTTGAACTCTGGGCCTGGGCACTGTCCCCGATCTCCTCAGCTCAAGGCTAGCACTCTGCCATTTGAGTCACAGCACCACTTCTGTTTTCTGGTGATTCTTTGGAGATAAGTGTCTCACAGATGTTCCTGCCCAGGTTGCCTATAAAACATAGTCCTCATATCTCAACCTCCTGTGTATTCAGAATTATAGGCCTGAGCCACCAGCACCTGGCTTAAGTGTAATTATGACTCTCTCTCTCTCTCTCTCTCTCTCTCTCTCTCTCTCTCTCTCTCTCTCTCTCTCTCTCTCTCTCTCTCTCTCTCTCTCTCTCTAACTTATTTAATGGATGCTAGAGGAGGTGGCCCAGCATCCCCATGTGGCTGGAACCAATGTGGCCCTCTCATTCTGGAGGTGGGCTGTGGGTCAGGAGTTGTCTTGCTCAGTCTGTTGTTCCAGCTCCATGAGGTAAGCCCCTCTGTGCTCTGGCTAGACCATGATGGCTATTCAATGTCCATCTAGCCTTACTGGACTCAGTACTGTGTTCAATGTCCTTTTCTAGCAAAAATTTCTGGCTAAAATTATGATACATATTTACAGAATGAAAAAGTAATGCCATCTTAAGAAAGCCATTTAGGGCTCTGGGAACAGTACGGTGATTGATTAGCATGCATGAAAACTTTGGTTCAATTCTTCAGTACCACATAAACAGAAAAAGAACCACTGGAAATAGTGCTGTGTCTCAAGTGGTAGAGGGTTAGCCTAGAACAACAACAACAAAAATAGCTGAGGAATAATTCCCTATCCCTGAGTTGAAGCCCCAGGACTGGCAAAACAACAAGAACAACAACAAATATTTAGTTAGTAAATGGAAAATAAACAACTCATACTTGGAATATGTAATTGCTCCTTCCGTACTGATACCTGACAATAGTCCCTAATTCATGTGCTTTACCTATATTAGTATAAAATATTGAAAAAAACCAAAAACTTTTGTTCATTAATTCATGGCAATTAATGCCAGGAATGTGCTTAGATGTCAGGTGAAGATTAATTCTGGAAATTCAAAGTTTCCAGGCTTTTGAGTGGTCACTGCTAATCACAATCAGAAGGATAGTATAAGTGAGATTTGGAAATCTTTTTGATAAGATATGGCACCAAAAAGGGAGAGGCTAATTATAGTTTTTACAGAAGAGAAGGAATAACTCCAGATGGAAGTAATAAATGGTAATAACTAAGTTATACCACAAAATGTTCTAGGGAACCATTTTTTGTTATTAAAGAACTAGTCATCCACTAGGCTTATTCCTCATTGCCTTTAGCATTCTAGTAATTAGGCTAATTCTTTATCTCTCTGTGATAAATTGTATATCCTTCTATGCTGTACTTTCATACCTGAACTCCTTTGCTTTCTAAAAATCTCAGTCTTTTATATTTCTCTATGAACAATTTCTGATACTAAGTCGACAAATACAGACAGAAGAAGATGCTAATATAAGAGTCCCATAACACATGAATCATTAATGTAACAACATGGAAAAGGGGGATAAATTTATTGCTACCTCGATTTTCCTAAAAAGTTGCAATGTCATCATTTGATACAAATTTCCATTCTTTGTCTACATAGTGTCAATAAGTGCACATAAATGCAAATATAAGACGGATGTTGGTGGCTCACACCTGTAATCCTAACTACTCAGAAAGATGAGACCACAGAATTGTGGTTCAAAACCAGCTTGGTCAGGAAAGTCCATGAGACTCTTATCTTTAATTAACCACATGAAACCCAGAAGTGGTACTGTACCAAAAGTGGCAGAGTGCTCAACTTGAGCTGAAGAATTGAGGGACAGGGTCCAGTATCAGAGTTAAAGACCCATGACCAACTAAAAAGTGCAAATATGACTTTAAGTTTCCCCAAAAGGAACTACAAAGTCAATAGTAATCTTCCCAAGTAGAAAAAAAAATATTCCAAAATCATTCAGTGCACCTACTTTTGTTGAGTTATTTAAGGTATGGTTTCTTTGTTGGACATATTCTCTTCTTTTAAAAATTGTCAAATATTAGATTTATATAAACTTCATCTAATATTTCGTGATTCAAAAGAGAAATACAGGGGGAAACAAAGGAGGGGGCTACAATGCTTGATAAGAAATGTACTCATTATCTTGCCCATCTAATTGTAACCCCTCTGTACAGTATTTTCACAATAAAAAATAAATAAAAATTAAAAAAAGAAGTCCATACAGTTGAAGTCACTTGGATTTATTACTATCTCAATTAAAAGCCAACCTAGGAAGGAGCGTCTGTCTAACTCTTATCAGTAATTAAACACTAAAAAAGCCAGAAGTGGAGTTTAGGCTCAAGCAATAGAGTACTAGCTTTGGGGGCAGGTGGGCAGGAAAGACAACTGTACAGGGACCGGGGCCACCCTCTGGGTTCAAGCCCCCAAACCAGCACAAACTAAATAAACAAACAAGCAAATAAAAAAAAACCACCTGTTTCTTTGTGACCATCCTTAAAACATTGGTTTGAGAAGAGGCTCCTTTTGCTGATTGTACTCACTGGATCCTGCTTTTTGGAAACCTTATTGCTATGGAGAACTCAGGACCAGACTAAACAATTGGGTAACTGACTCCTGCAACAGCTTTTTCTTGCTTGTCCTTCTTTTAATGTATCTAACAAGTAGTATGTGATTTTTTTGTTTCTCTTCTATTTTCTTCCTCCATGGTATAACCCCTGTTTTCACTATATTTATTGTCAGAGACCTGCATCTTTCATATACATTTTTCTAATGTGGGGAGGGGAAGGGAAATAACAAAATGCTTAAACAATTATACAGTATGACCTATTGTAACAATGATTTGTATAAGGCACTATGTAGAAAATTAGCTTTACAACTTGAGGAGGGGAGAAGGGATTTGGGTTGGTGGGGAGGAAAAGGAGTGAAGGAGAAATACAAAAGAGGAGGTAACAACGCTTGATAGATAATGTACTCATTAACTTTCATATGTAACTCTAACCCCTCTTTAAACCGTTTTTACAATAAAAAAAACATCCTGGACTACTTTAAGTTCAAAATTTCCTAAGTGCTCTGTAATTAAGACCAATTTTATGTGGGAAGAATGTTCTCAGAAACATTTTTTGTGAGTGTGTTTGTTGTGCATTATTTCCCAAGTGTACATAAGTTAGAAGTAGGAGAAACAATAGGAATAATAAGAGAAAATGAAGTTTTGTGCTTAAGTATAATGGTTCAATACACTATAGAAGACTCTTCAATAAGACAACTTTGAAACAATAAATCCAAGGCCAGTATGTAGATCTATGGGGGTGATATAGGGAAAGCTTTACTACTAAGTGGAATATGAAGGATGAGGCCTATCTTCTTGTCTACTAGATCTAAATCATGGTAGCTAATCATGCAAATTTGTAAAAAGTAGAACAGAAGAGTAATTCTGGTTCCAAAACAAGTCAGATATAAGAGCATAGACAACTGGAAAAAAAGGTCATGTTGAGAGAGCAGGAAATATAGCAGCAATGAACTGGTGGATAAGATCACATTTCTTTTTCTTTTTTGGTTTTTTATTGTTGTGGGTCTTGAACTCTGGGCCTAGGCAATGTCCTTCCCCTCTTCAGCTCAAGGCTAGAGCTCTACAGTTTGATCCACAGTTCCAATTCATTTTCTGGTGGTTAATTGGAGATAAGTGCCTCAGAAAACTTTCTTACTGGTGCTTGATCTGAACTGCAATACTCAGATCTCAACCTCCTGAGTAACTAGGTTTATAGGTTTGAGCCACCAGTACCAGGCTTAAGATCACATTTCTAGCAGTGTACACTCAGGATTTGTAATGGGTATGTTCATCTATCTTTCTATGAATTCTTGAGTTAAAAATCTAGGCTATAGGTTAGACTTTACATCCACAAAAATGTTTGTAGCTTAAAACCATACTCCAGGAAAAAATAAAAACTAAGAATTTAAAAGAGTCTGAAAAGTTCAGTTTGCATCCAGCCTCGGCAGAACAGTCTTTGCAACACTACCTATAATTAACCAGCCAAAAGCTGCATTGGACGAATGGCTCAAGTGATGGGATATTAGTTATGAGCAAGAGTGCTGAATAATAGCCTGAGGTTTTTGCATACATACATACAAACATTTACATACACACAGAAGATCTTATATGTGCAAACACACATATGAAACAACTCTCACAATGTGTAGAAAAGTTAGAAAATAATAGAAAATATGTCTTGAGTAAGACTAGAATCAAGTGATAATTTTTAATATTAGAAAGTCCTCAAGTGAACTTTCCCCCCAAAAGATTGAGACTATTACATAGGTACTGACCAGACATAGTAAAAGAGCCAAGTAATAATTATTAAAGGGATTGGATCCATGGAAGAATGAATCAGAGACCCCTGCAGGTGCATCTGAAAATGTTCATATCTTGTGTCAAGTGTTAGAACATCTTTGAAAATTGCACAGAAATAGTTTGAGCAGTCAGTCATGGATAAGATCATCGGAGAAATTCAGAATTACTAGCATGTTTGTCGATTAAATAAACCAAGAAACTATGGCAGGGCAATGTGATACAAGTCTGGAATTCTAGCACTCAGACTAATACAGGAGATTAGAGAGTGGATTAAATAGTAATACGTTCCCTGGACTAGGTAGTATAATTTTGCCTCCATAAAACAAACCAAAGAACAAGAAAGGAATACACAGTTGGAAGTTTGGGCTAATTTTGTCATTATGTTTTGAGAAGCCAAGTTTCCTATTGAAATGCAACTCATATATCATCCTCAGTCATGTTTTAAATGCTCTCTTCATTACAGAATACTTCTAGATACAAAATACGTCAGTATTCTGAACCAAAAATTTGGAAAATTTAGCATCATTCTGTTGGATTCCAAAGAAATAATGAAGGATTACAAAAGTTTAAGCCTGGAGAAACAGCAAAGTTATCTAGTGTAGGACTTTGTAGACCTTTCTAAATTCGAATTTAGATTTAAAATAAATATCTTTTGCTTGTAATTTCATATTCTATAGGATACTACAAAATACTTTTTAAGTAGAAGTTTTAATTTACAAATTCACAAATGATTCAACAAATTATTTGTCTAGAATATTCTTTCAAGAGAGTTGTAATTAGGACTTAGTTAATAGTTAATTCCAGCAGTTCATGTATAACATGATAATGTGAATAATCTAGAAAGAGTTGAGAATAAATAGAAGCTATTTATTTATAAATTTAGAAAAAGAGCCATGTTTTGTGACTTTTGTGTAACATGGTATGAAGAGAGTTATTGTTTGAAATCTTTTTTCTTCTACCTGTACATAACATAGGAAGAAATTTCCTTATTTATATACCTATGTATACAATGAGAAAAATGCTAGGTTTGGGGTATGTTTTCATTTTGTTTTTGTTGTTTTGTTTGTCCTAGGGCTTGACGTCTGGGCCTGGGCACTGTCCCTGAGCCTTTTTTTTTGCTCAAAGATACTACCAGTTGAACCTCAGTGCTACTTGTGTCTGGCTCTTCCTGAGCAGTTTATTGGAGATAAGAATCTAAGGAACCTTCGTGCCTGGGTGGGATTTGAACCATAATATACAGATCTTTGCGTCATGAATATCTATGGTAGACGAAAAGACAAGTATAAATAATATTTTCAAGTTTTCTGATCTGAAAGATACCACTTGAGGGAAAACGATGCAGCAAAGTTTAGTGTCGTGTTCTTTCAACAATAGAAAGGGCATAATATTAGCAGAAGTGTAGAATTTTTTCATAATAGTGATAAGCTAGTCATGCTGTCAATTTAGGGAATTTTAAGGTGCGGCTTACAAAGTGTAAACTGTTGGGCTAGAATGACTTTACTGCATAAAATGTTGGGATTGATTGCCATTGAAATAATAGCTTACTATGATGAAAAAATGTTTACTCTAGAGGAATTAATTATTATAGATACTTCATAGTTTTATCTTCTACCAGAATGTGGCTAGTTTCTCTGTTAACCTTTAAATATGTCATGCCCCATTGGAAACTGTATCTATTGAAGAATTAAATAAAATGCATACAGGCACTGTTTTAAATGTCTCTGGTATGGCATGCTCAGAATTTGAAAATGAGTAGTTAGTAGAACACATATATTCTGTCCTCTTAACAAATATTCAGTTTCAAAAATTAGGAGTTTCCAGAGAAATGAACTGTTTTCTATTTAGTATGAGACAATACTAAAATAATGTTTTTTTTAATAATGGCAATATATTCTGAAAATTTTGTATAGTTTGATAGGATTCAAGTTGATGACCCTCTGAAAAAGAAAGGGGCAATTAATTCAAATGAGAAGCCAAATATTGTTCATTTTTTAAAAATGAAATACATATAGAATATCATTTACTATAGAAATACAGGGAAATTATATTTTATGTAGCTTATTTTTAAATTTAATTTTATTGTCAATGTGATATATGGAAGGGGTTGCAGTAATTGTAAGGTAGTGAATATCTAACAAGTCGAATGTTTTATGCCCTCCCTGATTTTTCTCACACTTTTACTTCAACCCAATACCCCTCACAAGTTGTAATGTGAATATCCTACATGTTGTCTTGTGAGTATTGCTATTGCATTGGTTTGTCCTTTGTCCTTTGCCTCTCCATTTTGTTGTTCCTCTTCCCTTGCCAAATTAAAATGCATGTGTATATAATACACAGGATACTGAAATCAAATACAGCAGGGAATAAACCATAGGGGAAAACACAAAAGAAAAAAGAAATCACATAGTACAGTAAAAAGAACAACCACAAAGCAAAACCTCTGTTTCCATGTCTAGGAGTTCATTTTGCTTAGCATCCTCTTATATGTATATTTATACATAGCTATTGAGCCATCCTGCTCATCCGCTAGGACTATCTTTGACATTACCTAATTATTACACATGAGGAAAAGCACGGAATCTGTTTCTTTGTGTCTTGCTTATTTTTCTTAGTAGGATTTTTCCAAGTCTTTCCATTTTCTTATGAATTGGAAGCTTGGAATTCCACTGTGTGTGTGTTTAATGGATTTGTTCATCTTCTGAGTGGCATATTGGTTTAAATCATGATTGCATGTAAGTATCATTAGGGTCATTCAAAAATGGCAGATGCCACCTCCCCAGATATACTAAAATCACGATTTCTAAGTAAGATAGTTATTTATGGTGGTACAAGTGTTGAGATACCTGGATAACTCTAATGTATTTCTTGCAGAGTTAGGCAGGAAGACATCATATAGGATAAAAATGGTAGTGACAAAATATTCCCTTGAAAAAGATATAGGAGGCTTCCAGAAATACGAAGAAATTCAGATAATTTTGAAGAATTTAGAAACTCAAGCTCAAGTAAGTCTCCTTAAATAAAAATATGTTAGTGGAAGAGCAAAAGAAGAGGAAGAGAAGAAATAACTGACAACAGATCATTGTTCTAAGTTAGAGTATAAAAAGACATAATCTATAGCTTCCCAGTTAAAAAGAGACCAATATAATGCGTCCCACTTAATTTAGGTACATGAAAAATATTGGCTTTTTCCTACTTTAAAGCTCGAAAAAAAAGTGAAGACTTATAAGAAAAGTTATGTGATTGCCATTACTTCAATCAGAACACTAACTGTGATGAGCCTTCTTTTTCGTACTTTGCTCTTGGAAAATAGTCCCTAAGTTGATGATGTTGTATTGTGATTAAAGTCAGAGTTAGGGGCTTCTTCTGATAGTTAACCCAAAGTAGTTTAAAGCAGTTATCCACCCAAGATATCCAACTGCATTGTCTGAAGCTGTACTTTGAACACACCCTCAAACGTGAGTACATAATTTGAAATTATACTTCAGCATTTCCTTGACACATTCTACTTTGTGCCTTTGTCTTTTTTGCACATTCCTTTTGAGTTCATAGTTGCTCTATTTCAATTTCATCTTTATAAACTAATAAGAACGTTGTTTAACTATCACTTGTTGTTTGCACACACCCAGTGTCTGTATCAAGGTACTTTGTCTATTTTAAACAATAGGGTAGTACTCACTCTCTGAGGAGAAAAGTTCCACAGTATAACCCTATGCCCATCTTAGAGGATGTAGAATTTAAAGCATTTTGAGACAAACAGTGATATTAGTAGTGAAAGCCTCGGAGGATGGCGGAGGAGAAGCTGGTGGCTAAACAAGCTCTTGCATAGAAAGCAGTTTTAGAGTTCCAGTGAACAGTCCTAAGCCAGAGAATCACAACAAGTGTGCCATCACAGGACAGAAAGTTAGGCCAGAGAAGGAAAATCCAGGCAAGGAGAGAAATCTGAGCTCTTGCCACCACTGCAGTGGCCGAACCCACCATACTTGAATCACAGAGAGTGCGAGACCAAGGAACCACCACTGCAGGCAAGCGGATTCTACTCAACACCAGCAAGAACCAACAAGGAGCGGACATCTTCATCCTGCAGTTCTCAGACCAGAAACAACCCTGGAACCAAGACTTGGCATGAGCAGAAGCCTGACATCCTCACTCCTTCTCAGGGAGCAAAGGAGGGAAGGCCACCCCTCCCCCCCCAGTACCGGAGATCTCCATCTTGGATACCGACAAAGCTCGACGGAGCTGCTAGCTCCAACTCAGGCCTTTGAATAAAATTAGAGTCATTTAGCAGGTCACAAGAACTTAAGCCGACCTGCCAGACTCAGCTTCACCCAGGGAAAAGACACCCAGCTCGGGCACCAGCCCCAGGAGTGGCTTTCTTCAACAGGTAATCAGAGCCAGAGGCTGCCCCTCACTTTAGCAGCCTCGACAATCAATTGAAATTCAGTAAACAGAAACCCTGAGAATGGCTCCAGGCTGGGCTCTGTGAGTTTCTCAGAAACTAGCCCCCAGGAAAAGCTACTGTTTGCTGACAGGCCTCAACACTACCCAGAATCTAGCCTGAACACAGCATCTCCAAATTTGAGGAAAAAGCTATCTCCCTCTTTTGTGATATTCAAAGCAGATCCTACTCCCATTGAACTAGCCTAGGAGGAGGAATGCAAAATTCTGGGTAAAGCAGAGTATTTTTCTCCCTGTTCAAACACACTGACTTAAGAAATCAACCAAGCCACAGGACCACAAGCAGAAGAGAGACTCCAACAAAAGGCTGGTTACAGACAAAAGGGAGATACAGGATTTTTTCCATCCCTCCCAAAAAAATGAAAGAATTTTTGGTCTTTTTTTTTTGCTACATTTCATAATTTTTTTTCTTTTCTAAAACTTTTTTTTAAATTTTTACCATTTTTGGAAAAAAATTGTTTTCTAGTAACTTTTTTTTCCTCTTATAATTTTTATTTTAGGGATCCATGTGTGTGTGCATTTTTCTTTCTTTCTTTTTTTTCTTTCTTTTTTTTTTTAAATTTTTCTTTTTGATTTTTGTTTAGCTCTACTGAACTTCTGATCTTTTTTCTTCCTTTCTTATCCTTTTCACCTTTTCTTCTCTTTCGTTCTTCTTTATGTGACTTAATTGTTGTCCTGCACATCCTCAGATAAACCCGAGGTTGATTATTATACCCTACCCCAATTGTGTGCACACTTAATCCACAAATTTATTACTCAATTCAAAACCTCTAAGACTTAAATTCCTTAATAGCCGTACTACCTCTGTATACCTATATAATATTTTAAGTATTTTTATTTTTAACTTTTTCACATCTCCTTTATATCCCTCCCATAGTCTCATTATATTCATGTTCTTCTCTGAATAGTTTGTTTTTGTTCTGCATAATATTATTATTATTTTCTATTTTTTTCTGGTCTCTTTTCTTTTCCCTTTCTCTTTCTTCTTTTTTTTCTCTCTACTTCCATCCTATCCAACCTATTTCCTGCTTTGAGATTAGGACTTAGTTAAGATAACTCTCCCTGTGCCTTCCCAGATCACTTTTTTCATAATTTTGTACGCACATCTCTCCCTAACGCTAACAATTTCTGGTTTTCCAAATTCTACTTTGAGTTTGTAGCCCATAGTTGTTTGATGTTGAATAGATTTATCTGTTGAACTAGATTGTATCTGCAGATTATTGACTGTGCTAATTCAGACTTTGGTTGATGCTTGCCTTAAAATAGCATTCTAGCACAAAACTGGTGTTATTTTCATCCCAAATGGTCAGAGTAAGCCGGAAAAACACAAGCAAAATGGCAAGTCCTGGTATCTCAATTCCCATTCATGATAATCCGGAGACAGAACAGATAATGAATAATCCAGAGGAGAGTTACAAAATAGCTCTACAAACACTGCTAGCAAACTTGATAAATGAAAAGATTGAAAACACACAAAGGACTTTGATTGAGCGTGATAGGGAGAGAGAGGAGGCAAAGAAAAGATCAATGCAGGAAATGATTAAAAACCTACAAAGGACTCTGTATGAGCATGATAGGGAGAGAGAAGAGGCAATCTAAAGGTTTAAACAGGAATATCATGAGCGTGAGGAAGCTACTCAAAAACTGATACAGGAATTGGGTGAGCAGCTTGAGAATACTCAAAGAGAAAGTCAGGAATGGCGTGAACAGGCTGAGAACACTCAAAGAGAACTACAGGAATGGCAAGAAAAGGAGCGGGAGGAAGTAAAGCAATGAGTAATACAGGAATTGAGAAAGCAGGATGAGAATACACAAAGATCACCAAAGGCATTCATGGGATCCATTAACAAAGAGCTGAAGGAATTCAGGGAGACAACAAAGGGAATGCTGAATAAAAACCAACAGAAGGAACGGGAGTCCAAGGAAACCATAACCAATCAATTAAATGATTTCAGAATAAACACTGAACACCAAATTAAGGAAGAAAAGAAGTTCATACCAGACCTAAAAAAAAGCTACAACAAAGAATTTGACCAATCAAAGGCGACCAATTAGAAGGAAAAGAAATAAAAAACAAAGTAGAAAGCCTTGACAGCAGGTTAGACTGTGTAGAAGATCGAATCTCAGGGATTGAAGACAGCCAAGATAATATAGAGAAAGAACATACAAAAATCCAAGACAAGTCCAAGAAATATGACAGAACTATCCAAAACTAGAAAGACACCATCAAAAGGCCTAATCTAAGGATAATGGGTGTAGAGGAGCACATAGAAACAGAAGTTAATGGTCTAGGAAATGTGTTTAACAGGATCCTAGCGGAGAACTGTCCAAACATACAAAAAGACAGGCCTATTCAAATACATGAAGCTTTTAGAACTACAAATAGACCAAACCAGAATAGGACATCCCACCGTCACATTATAATCCACACAGGATCAACTCAGACCAAGCAAAAGATCCTTAAAGCTGTCAAAGAGAAAAGATGAATAACCTATAATGGGAAACCAATTAGAATCACCTCAGATTTCTCAGCAGAGACAATCAAATCAAGAAGAGCCTGGAATGATGTATGCCATGACTTAAAAACAAACAATTATCAACCAAGAATACTGTACCCAGCTAAACTCTCCTTCATAACTGAAGGCCAAATAAAAACCTTCCATAGCAAAGAAAAATTGAAACAATACATCTCCACCAAACCAGTCCTACAAAAGATTTTTAAAGATGTCCTACACATAGAAAACCAACAAGACCACAATAAAGACCAAGAAACTGCACCCAAACTGAGAATCCAACAATCAAATGAGGAACCCAGATTTCACAGCCCCCATGGCAGGAGCTCCCATATAACTCTCAGTCCTATCTCTTAACATTAACGGACTTAACTCTCCAAATAAGCGACATAGACTCTCTAGTTGGATTAAAAAACAAGATCCTTCTGTCTGCTGCCTTCAGGAGTCACATCTTGCCCATAAAAACGAACACATTTTCAATGTTAAAGGCTGGAGCAAAATCTATCAAGTAAACGGCCCCCATAAACAGGTGGGAGTGGCAATCCTAATATCAGATAAAATAGACTTCAAATTAAAATTCTTGAGAAGAGATAAAGAAGGTCGCTACATACTAATTAAGGGCTCTCTCCTTCAGGAGGATATTACCATTCTAAATATCTATTCGCCAAACAATGGAGGACCCAAATTTATCCAAGAAACACTACTTTCCCTCAAATCCCACATAGACCCAAAGACATTAATAGTTGGGGATTTTAACACACCACTCTCCCCACTAGAGAGATCAACTCAGCAAAAACTCAACAGAGAAACCGCAGATCTAAACAGCTGCATAGATCAACTAGATTTAACAGACATCTACCGAATATTTTATCCAGCAGCAACAGAATACATGTTTTTCTCAGCAGCACATGGAACATTTTCTAAAATAGACCACATTTTAGGCCACAAAGCAAACTTGTCCAAATTCAGAAACATTGAAGTAATCCTGTGCATTCTCTCTGACCCCAAGGGAATAAAATTAGAACTCAACACTAAAAGCCACCAAAGAAAGCCCAGTAATACATGGAGGGTGAACAACACACTGCTGAATCACGAGTGGGTCATGGAAGAGATTGGAAAGGAAATTCAAATGTTCAATGCTATTCAACAAAAGCGAGCACTCAAAATTCCAGCTCCTCGGGCTGGGATGTAGCTCAGTGGCAAAGCACTTGCCTAGCAAGTGCAACGTCCTGGGTTCGATCCCCAGTACCAAAAAAGAAAAGACAAAAAAAATACAGTTAAAAAAAAAACCCAAACAAAATTCCAGCTCCTCTGGGACACAGCAAAGGAAGAACTCAGAGGCAAGTTTATAGCGCTGAACTCCTACATCAACAAATTGGGGAGATATGAAACCAACAATTTAATCACA
The DNA here is from genome assembly GCF_024711535.1 of Dipodomys merriami. Taxonomy (NCBI): domain Eukaryota; kingdom Metazoa; phylum Chordata; class Mammalia; order Rodentia; family Heteromyidae; genus Dipodomys; species Dipodomys merriami. The sequence goes on along the minus strand of NW_027206194.1, from coordinate 333,977 downwards.
CATCTAAACCCCCTTGAAACAGAGCAGCACAATAAACCCCAATCCAGTAGATAAACAGAAATAATTAAAATTAAATCAGAATTAAAAGAATTAGAATCCAAAAAAACTATAGAAAGAATCAACAATACAAAGAGTTCGTTCTTCGAAAAAATTAACAAAATTGACAGATACTTAGCAAATCTTATCAGAAAAAGAAGAGAACACACCCAAACAAATAAACTCATAGATGAGAGTTAAACCATCTTTACAGGCCCATATCAAGCATTGAAATAGAAACAGCAATAAGAGACCTCCCAGCTATGAAAAGTTGAGGACCAGATGGTTTTTCAGCGGAATTCTTCAAGGCCTTCAAAGCAGAGCTCACACCAATACTCCTCCATGTCTTCAATGAAAATGAAAGAGAAAGTTCACTACCGAATGTCGCAACCACATCGACCAGGAAGGAAGACACGACCCGGGATTCTTCTCAATGCGGTTTATTCAGGACCTTGCTGCAAGCTTCTCTACCGCTTCTCTGCCCGCTTCTTCTCCCCCTCCCCCGCACCTGCGCTCCGGTTATAAGCCTCCTGGATGGCCAATCCCGAAGCGCCAAGTGGCATATAACGATAGGGTCGCAAACACGGAAGTAAACTAGGAGCCAAGTCATAGCCATATAAGGAGTTGTTTTTACAGAGAGCACTCATCACCGGGAAGACGGAAAGCGGGAGCCAGTGCCATCTTTGGTTGCAGCCGCGCCATTTGGTAGTGCCATTTTTGTGGCCACGCCTTTCGGCCACGCCATCGTTGGTCGCGGCTCCTGCAGCTCTCCAAAGCTCCCCGTTTTTTGTTTTATTAAGCAACAGGTAAGAGTAGAGGTTGGGCCTCTGTCGAAAACATTAATGAGAGGACTTTGCACTGGGCTTCGCCTGAGGGGCTCCTACCCCAGTGATGACCAGGCCCGTCAGATGCCTTTTTTGCAGAGGTGGGATCTTGGGCATCAACCCACTTGCAAGCCAACATGCTCTTCTTGGGCTCACGCCAGGGAGTGATTCCCAAGTGCAGTGCATTTGCATCGCACCCTGTGCTATTTCTTTAACGTGGCAAGCCACGCGTAGTGGGACAGTCCGGCCTCAATGGCAGTGAAGGCCTGGACCACCGTAGCCATACTCCTGCTCTGTGAGCTCCTAATCTGGCATATGCACCACAGGCACAGCAAGATCACCAATGCCAGGATACCAATAAGGGAGCCCATTCCCACCCACTCCTTCAAACGATCCACAGCTGTCAAAATCCAGGAGGAAACATCTTGTAACAGGGCATCATCCATCCGGGTAGAGTTTATCGCGACAATGGCCGATCGTAGCTGCAATATCAATTGGTCGAATTCCCCCGTCCAGTTGCCTAAAAGATAACTTGACAGTTGTTTAGACAAATTTGCTGCTTGGGTATAGTTATAATACTGAATAGCAGTAATACAAAGCCCTTCATATTTTTGAACACATCCCAGCTGAGCCAACTGCCACATGATATCAACCTGCTCCTGCACAAGGTCAACCCTTTGATTTAACAGCATCAGTCCTCCTTTTAATTTTGCATTGGCCGCTTGTTGTAAATCCAGAGCTCTGGCTGTAGTAGTCGACAAGTTATTTAAAGTCTGAGCCATCTGCATAGTATGTGACATGGCGACAGTGGCAGCCGTCGCACCCGCAGCAGCCACAGCTATAGCAGTTACAATGGCCACAGTGATGCCAAAATCTCTCTTATGCCTAAACAAGGTTACAGCTTGAGAAGCATCTACTGGCACAGGCACCCAATGTGGGATGCGTGCACCTATAGCTAACGGATACTGAGAACTCCAGCAGGTAGCATAATAGCAGGTTTCATTAGTGCAAGCACATACATCATCTGAGCATACAGAGGTGTTGTTAATTCCCAAAAACACCACAGGGAAACCACACACATGGGTGTAGGCTGATAGCTAAATACCGTATAATTCTTACTAAAATGCATTTGGCACCCACAGTACGGGCAGTACTAGTCAAATTGCAAGTCATGTTTGCTATAAAAAAGTGACCTCCTTGCAGCATAACTATAGGCTCGGCATGCAAGCAACTTCCATTAAGACCACATAACAGCCAATTATTAAAGGGATTAATTCCAGCCCAGATTTGTACACTAGCATTGGACAAAACACTAGGGGAGAATGAAAAACGCTCAGACTCATCAGCCCAAACAGCGCGTCGTGATTGGCAACCTGTCCAAAGCCAAGCCTCCCCCATACGGTCAGGCAAGCAAAAAAGGGGCCCATTTAGGTTGCTTTACAATCCACGGGTCAGTACTTAACTTTAAGCTTTCATAATATCTGCCTAAAACAATACCAACAAATCCAGTAGCATTTGCCCAAACCTCAGTTGATCCCAGATTCCCATACCAATATCTAAAATAAGCAGCCGGGGAACAAGTCAAGGCCATGCAACTACCATTAAGGGTCACATCACTTAAGCAAAAGCATAGCATGCCAATCAAGCTAATATTTCTAGCTTCACCTATCCCTGCTATTTGTTTATCCTCTGGGTAAAAGGGAAGGTTAAGAGTCTTATTTGTAGTGAAAAATCTAAGGAAAAGAGAGGTGTCATGTCTCACGGGCATGGGCCTCGGGAATGCAGACAGTATCCCCCATCTCGTTACCCTCTGCCCCTGTTGGATCATCAGGAGCTGTATAATCAGCAATGCAATCTTTTGTTTCTTCCGTGTTCCGTTCATCTTGGACTCGCCGCACAAGTCGTTCGGGCACCCACACTGGATCCGAACGATTCTGAGGAAAAACACAAACAGATCCTCGTGCCCATACCAGCACGGGGTCAGGCCCGTTCCAGAGGCCCGTGAGCACATCCTTCCACAAAGCCGATCCTAAGGCCGAAGGAGTGGAACAGTTATGCCTATCCGCCGCTGAGCGACCAGCATTATCCAAATTCAAAAAATTTAGGGTGAAAAGTGTCATGGCTATTCTTTGTCTTGCTGTAGCCATCAGGGGTCCAGCTCCCCCTTTCTGTTTTATTAACATTTCCTTGATAGTACGATGAGCTCTTTCCACAATTCCTTGTCCTTGAGGGTTATAGGGCAGTCCATGCACCAGGGTAACACCCATTTGAGTGCAAAAGGAAACAAAGTGCTGCCCAGTATAGGCCGGACCATTATCAGTTTTTAGCTGTTTTGGCATTGCCCAGGCCACCCACGCTTCCAGGCAGTGAGATATTACATCAGTAGCCTTTACCCCTGACAGGGGGTTGGCAAGTATAACACCAGAAAAGGTGTCAACAGAAACATGTAGATATTTTAAGCGGCCAAATTCTGGTACATGAGTTACATCCATTTGCCATACTTGTAAGGGTCTTAGACCACGTGGATTAACTCCAAACATAGGGGGCTTATGGTAAATAATACATCGGGGACACTCCTTTACCACTTGACGTGCATCCGCTCTAGAAAGGGAAAAGCGGCTTTGTAAAGTCCTGGCGTTTACATGAAATTTGTCATGAAAATCTTTTGCTAAGTCAACAGAAGAAGCATGGAGGGCCCACTCAGCACGAGTGTGTACATCAGGCAGGGCATTACCCTTTGTCAGTGGTCCTGGGAGGCCCGTATGTGCTCAAATATGAATTGGAAAAAAGGTTCCTTGTGTTGCCATATAAGGGATTGTAGCAAGGTAAAGGGAGCTAGAACAGAACTGGTAGCCTTTATTGTACCAACCGCTTCCAATATCTTTAAAGCATTTATTACATAGGCTGAATCTGATATTAAATTAAAGGGACAGGGGAAAGCTTTAAATACTTCAATTACAATCATCAACTCAACAATCTGTGGATTCCCAGGGACAAATTGATGCTGCACGGGGTCTTGGTTACCTGCGACGTATACCCCGCATCCCATTTTGGAACCATCCGTAAAAATATTTATAGCCCCTCCAATAGGCTTTTGGGCAGTTACCTTTGGAAAAATCACTGGATGTTCCTTTACAAATCTCAGTAGGGGGTAATGATTATCAATATCTCCTGGAAACATGCATCTCAAAATGGACCAATTATCAATAGTGGCACATAAAGTCTGAACTTGGTAGGCATTGTAGGGAACAATGATGAAGTGCGGATAAATTCCAAAAAATTGTAAACTCTGTTGAACTCCTTGCAGAGCTAAGCCCGTTACCACCTCAGGGTAATACTCCAGTGCCTTTCTGGGGGAAACATGAGAGTGTAACCACATCAACGGCCCCTCTTGCCAAAGTACCCCAGTTGGTTGGGTCTCAGTGGGAAGAATGCATAAATCAAAGGGTTGGCCATCTTGTAGCCTGTTTAAACAGGCAGCACTTAAAGCCTCCTTCACCCTTTTGAGAGCAAATCAGGCGCTCTCAGTCAGGTCTCGTGGAGAGTTTAAATCTATATCTCCTTTTAACATATCAAATAAGGGTTTTAATTCATAATTTGGCAATTTCAAATACCCCCTTATCCAATTAATATCCCCCAACAATTTTTGAAAATCATTTAAAGTCTTTAAGTTATCTTTTCTCAGGGTCAATTTTTGGGGCATGATCGACCTGGGATATATCTTAGCTCCCAGGTACTCTACCACTCTGCCTGTTTGTATTTTTTCTGGTGCTGGATAAAGACCCTGTTCCATTAAGGCAAAAACCAATTCTGCATAGGCCTTTTGTAACCCAGCTTCTTCCTTATGAGCTATCAACATGTCATCCATATAATGGACCACCCTGAGTTTAGGATGCCGTTCTTTAACAGGAGCTATAGCCCTGCCGACAAACAGCTGACACATAGTGCGGCTGTTGGCCATACCTTGAGGCAGCACGACCCACTCATATCTTTGGTCAGGTTCTTCATTTACAGGAGGGCACAGTAAAGGCAAAATGCTCACAATCAGCAGAATGCAAGGGGATAGAAAAGAAACAATCTTTTATATCTATTACCATAATAGGCCAATGGGCAGGGAGTACGGAAAGCAAAGGTAACCCTCTTTGTACAGGGCCCATAATTTGCATTTGTGCGTTTATGGAACGCAAATCATGAAGTAATCACCATTTACCCGACTTCTTTTTTTATCACAAATATTGGAGTATTCCATGGTGAAACTGAGGGTCTCACTTGGCCCAGGGCTACTTGTTCTTCTACAAGTTTATGAGTGGCTAAAAGCTTTTTGGAGGATAGAGGCCACTGAGCTACCCATACCGGTTCCTCCGTCTTCCAGGTAATGGGATCTGGATTTTCAGCGGCCCCTATGAAAAACCCAGCCCATGTCTATCAAGTTTTTGGTGGACATCAATAGTCTCTTTCCAGCCTTGCAAGTTTTTTTTCCCAGTCCTTGCCCTGGGCAGTAGCCCATTTGTAACATCATTTCCTTTGAGGTAAGAGAATATTCATTACTAAGGCAAAACCCCATCTCTTTTAGTAAATCTCGACCCCACAGGGAGACAGGCAATTCTAAAACATAAGGCTGGATGTTTCAAGAGTGTCCCTCTCCATCCTTCCAGTTGAGGGGTCTTGCACTTATGTCAGGGGCTTTGGCATAGCCCAACCCTCTCAGGGTTTGTTCTGAGGCCTGTAATGGCCACCCTTTCGGCCAATCCTTTTTGGCAATAATGCTACGATCGGCCCCTGTGTCTAACAGTCCAATAATCATTTTTCCTTCAATCTCCAGCTCAAGCGTGGGTCTCTGGTCTAAATCCAGGGCTAGGTACACTGACTCAATTCCGGAGGAGCCAAAACCCTTTTTACCTCTCTCAGACTGTATGGCAGGAAAATTTTCATGTAGGCTAGGCAGGAGTAACAATGGGGCAATTCTGTCTCCAGGGGAAATTGCTACAATACCTTTTGGAGCTTCTACCATGATTTTAACTATACCTGTATAATCTGGGTCAATAACTCCTGGGTGAATTTTAAGCAATCTAAGAGTAACGGAAGACGGCCCAGTAGTAACCCCACTGTGCCCCGTTCTAGAGGACCTTGAAAATCTGCCTCTATTAACTGAACGCCCATTTGCGGGGTTAGTACGAGTCTGGTGGTGGCGCGCAGGTCCAGTCCCGCCGAGCCTGTAGTGGCTCTCTGCGGTTCTTGGGATGCCTCAGGGTAGGCCATCCTTCTTGGGAAATTTCCTCATTTGGGCTCTCCATTGCCCCATACATTTGCGGGCCCTGGGAACGGGGGCCCCTCTGCCAGTTTTTTTGGCTGCATGATGGGGCCCAAGGGATGACCATTAACATCTTTGACTGATCTACATTCATTGGCCCAATGTTTTCCTTTCTTACATCTGGGGCACAGCCCTGGCTGTTTACCCATTGTAACTCCTCCAGCCCTTCCGGTTCCTTTTCTCTCTAGGCAATCTCTCTTAAAATGACCAGCCTTACCACACTTAAAACATACTCCAGATGTCACTCCAGAGTTCCCCCCCCATTTGAATACTAGAGTACTGAGGCAGCAAGGCCTGCATTAGTTAGAGGTCCTCCCAGCTCCCTGCACACTTTCATCCATGCCTCCAACCCTCTATGTTTATACGGGGTAATGGCAACTCTGCATTCTTTGGTGCATTGCTTATAGACTAATTGTTTTATAAGAGGCATAGCCATGTCAGGGTCCCCAAATATTTTGCCTGCTGATTCCACCGTTCTGGCCACAAAATCTGAAAAAGGCTCTGTAACCCCCTGCAGGATCTTGGTGAGATTGCTGCTAACTTCCCCTTTATTAGGTAGTGATTTCCATGCCTTAATGCAAACATCATTTATCTGTTGATACACTTCAGGGGGATATCCTGTCTGAGCATTAGGAAAGCGACCTTGTCCTAGGAGCATGTCTCTGTCCCAAGCCTGGTGTCCATTCGCTTGATTGATGGCTGCCTGGTCATTACAAAATTCCAGCATAAATGCCCTCCAATCCAAGTATTGGCCTGGACTCAAACATGTCCTTGCTAGGCTCGCCCAATCAGAGGGGGTCATGCAGTATCTCTTTATAGCTTCCACTTGAGCTACAGTAAAAGAGGCTATAATCCCATATGTCCAAACAGACTCAGCCAGGGACTTAATTACTTTAAATTCTAGAGGCTCATGGAGTCTCTGTTGATTATTGTCTTGAAAAACTGGGAAGGCAAGTTCTGATCGAGCAGTTCGCCAAGTGTCCAGGCAAAACGTGTGCCCATTGGCTCCATGTTGATATGGAGGAGGAGCTAAAGGGGTCTGACAGGAAGTTCTTTCTACGTCCTCATTAAATGCAGGTTGGCTTAGCTTACGTTCCCCTTGTTTTATACGGCTCCTTTTCATCTGTTGAATAAGTGCTCTCAATTTTTCTTCCACTAACTCGCTGGAACTCCCTCTTTCCGATTTTAGCTCGGACAGATCTGAGTATAGTTGCCCCCTTTTGTCCTGTTCATTGTCTCCCTTTTTACTGATCGCCTTCTCTGACCTCTCCTCCTGTAACTGCTCCAGTGCTGACTGTCCATTTTCTATAATCTCACAGCAGCTCTGATCCTCCAGGCAGCCACTAATCAATCTCCTAATGGGGCGGACTCCTGCCTTTAATGTGCCCTGTTCATAGGCAAAGTCCAAATCCCTCCCTAATTTATCCCATGAGGCTATAGTAAGGCTCCCGGACACTATAAACCAAGGAGCTACAATGTTGCATTCTTCAAGGAACCTCTGTAAAGTACCCTTCTTTAACTTTAGTCCTTTCGAGCGTAGTAGCTCTTCCAGGGCCAGAAAAATTGGATGTGGCGTCACGGCACACATCTCAGTTATTAAAAATTTTATGTTTTGTTACTTTCACTTTAGGACTGAATTTTATTTCTTCCCGGCTTTACACTCTCTCTTTTATCTACAAAGAAGAGCCCCATATTATGCCCTTTTTAATCGCGGATTCCCACTTCACCTGGGAACTTACCCCCGCTCTTGTCGCGGATTCCCCCTTTTCCAGGGAACTTACCGGTGCACCACCCTGACTGCAGAGAGTTCTGAATTCCCCATACGGGCCACCAGCTCTTGCGACCAACTCGACCAGCAAGGAAGACGCGACCCGGGATTCAGGACCTTGCTGCAAGCTTCTCTCCTGCTTCTCTGCCTGCTTCTTCTCCCCCTCCCCCTCCCCCGCGCTCCGGTAATAAGCCTCCTGGATGGCCAATCCCGAAGCGCCACGTGGCATATAATGATAGGGTCGCAAACACGGAAACAAACTAGGAGCCAAGTAATAGCCATATAAGGAGTTGTTTTTACAGAGAGCACTCATCACCGGGAAGACGGAAGGCGGGAACCAGCGCCATCTTTGGTCGCAGCCGCGCCATTTTTGCAGCCGCGCCTTATGGCCGCGCCGTCTTTGGTTGAGGCTCCCACAGCTCTCCACAACTGAACACATTCTATGAGGCCATCATAACCCTCACCCAAAAGCAGGCAGGGACTCATCAAAGAAAGAGAACTATAGACTCATTTCTTTGATGAATATTGATGCAAATCTTCTCAATAACATATTGGCTAATCGACTTCAACAATTCATCAAAAATACACAACACGATCAAACAGGATTCATTTCAGGGATGCAAAGCTGGCTCAATATAAGCAAATCAATTAATATTATTCATCACATCAAAAGGAGCAAGAATAAGAACCACATGGTTATCACAATAGATGCACAAATACTTTTGACAAGATCCAACACCCCTTTATGATGAAGGTTTTGGAAAAATTAGGAATCCATGGAACATTCTTCAACACAATAAAGACTATATGACAAACCTACAGCCAGCATTATACTTAATGGTGAAAAACTAAAGCCATTTCCTCTTAACTCAGGAACAAGACAAGGATGTCCACTCTCTCCACTTCTCTTCAACTTAGTATTAGAATGTCTAGCTACAGCAAAAAGACAAGATGGAAACATAAAAGGGATCCAAATAGGGAAAGAAGAAATAAAACACTCCCTCTTTACAAATTACATGATCTTGTATGTAAAGAATCCCATAGACTCCACTCCCAAATTACTCAAACTGATTCAAAACTTTGGCAAAGTAGCAGGGTATAAAATTAACCCTCAAAAATCAATGGCTTTTCTGTATGCATGCCAACAATGAGAAAAGTGGGGTTGAAATTAGGAAAGCAACTCCATTTGTAATAGCCTCACAAAAAATAAAATACCTAGGAATTAACTTAACCAAAGAAGTGAAGGACCTCTATGATGAAAACTTTAAAAAAAATCAAAAAGGAAATCAAAACAGAACTTAGAAAATGGCAAATACTCCCATGCTCATGGATTGGAAAGATTAACACCGTGAAAATGGCAATACTTGCCAAGGCTATCTACAAATTCAATGAGATACCTATCAAAATTCCAAACTCATTCTTTAAGGAAATACAAGAGGCAATCCAAAAATTCATATGGAACAATAAAAAACCCCGAATAGCCAAAAGGCTCCTCAATGGAAAGAACACTGCTGGCAGAATAGCAATACCAAATTTCAAACTCTACTATAAAGCCATAGTAATCAAAACAGCTTGGTAGTGGCATAAGAACAGACCTCAGGACCAATGGAATAGAATTGAAATCCCTGAAATGAACCTACAGACCTATAGCGATCTAATCTTCGGTAAGGGTGCTAAAAAAATAGAATGGAAGAAAGACAGCCTCATCAGTAAATGGTGTTGGCAAAATTGGTTAACTACTTGTAGAAACTAAAGCTAGACCCTTATTTATCACCTTGCACCAGAATCAACTCCAAAGGGATCAAAGACCTCAGAGTCATGAAGACACTCTGAAAACATTACAGGATGGAATAGGGGAAACCCTAGGTCTCCTTGGCCCAGGCTGAAATTTTCTTAATAGAGACCCGGAAACACAACAAATCACAGAAATGTTGGGCAAATGGGATTGCATGAAGTTGCAGAGTTTGTACATGGCAAAGGACATAGCTAGCAAGATCAATAGAAAGCCCACCGATTGGGAGAAGATCTTTACTAGCCATACAACGGACAAGGGTCTCATATCTAAAATATACTTGGAACTCAAAAAATTAAATCCCCCAACAACAAATCCTCAAAGAAACAACTGCCCAATAAATAAGTCATTTTATTCTAGGAAACTTTTACAAAAATAGACTGTATATCTTTGAAATATAAAAGTTCAAAAATAGTAGCAAAAATTTTTAGAGACAGTCTGTCTTCAGAAATATTTTTATATATAAATATTAATGTTATGTGTAGAATGACATATATTTTATCAGAAATATATACACATATCTAAATTTATGTGTAGAATGATGTGCACTATAGTGAAACAAAAATTTTAAAACATAATTAAAATAAAAAAAATACATCACACCAAGTGCCAATGACTCACTCTTATAATTCGACCTATTCTGGGTAATGAGATCTTAAAAATGTGTTTGAAAGTGGCCCAGATAGAAAAGTACTTGTTAGATTCTTATCTATAATTAACCACTAGAAACATGAATTAGCTCTGTGCCTCAAGTTGGAGATTGCTGTCCTTGAGCATAAAAAGTCTTAGGGATAATGCCCAGGCCTTTCAAACAACAACAACAACAATAATAATAAAATGTATCACATTAATTTCACAAAAGCATCTTTTAACTGCTGTGAACATTTCTTAGAAACATGAGTACATGCCCCTGGAAAATGTTAAGTAAAACGTATAGAATATTTACGTCTATGTTAAAGACATGACTATTTAGATTGTTTAAGATATTTAGGTAATGATAAGGAATTAAGAATAATGATGGGTAGGTAATGGGAGTGGTTTGTCATTCTATTTTATGATAGGAATAGAATGATACTTATAATGGTTATATAAAATTACTCTTGCTTCATATTTGAATTATAATAAATGATAAACATTTTTAAATGTTTCCAATGGAAAGGAATATCAATTCTTATGTAATTTCAAAGCAACTGAGAAAATTATTCCAAGGCTGGTTTGCTCAAAGACTATATTTCTTTTCTTGTTCTAGTTTTCATATGTTCATAGAAATTAAAATTCCCAAAATTCAATGGATTTTGGCATTCAGGAACATGTTCATAGATACTAATATTGGAATCCCTTAAGTGGAATTGTTTATTTCATTTGTTACTTTCACAAATAAATCAAGATGACAGTGTATTTTGTTTCTTTTCACTGATATTGGCTCTTATCTTGAGAATACTTTTTCCCTAGCAAAGTAGAGAAAAACAATTGGATTGACCAAGTAACATATGGCTTTCATAAGATGCAGATGCATAGATTTGTGTCTTCTGTCATTTGCCAAAAGTTTCTTCCAGAAAAGGTTATCAATTATTTATAAGTGTTGCTTAATTTCTAGGTATTCCAGTTATCACATATACTTTTTGACTGAGTTATATCTGAATAAACTCAAAATAAACAGACAAAAATTCCTCAAAATGAACGGAAATCATATTATTGTTTTAAATGTTGCAGTTTACAAAGTTTTTAAGCAAACACAGAAAATATCTTTTTAGGTATTCTGCATTTTGTGTGAAGTATTTTAACAATAGTTTTTTTTTGCTGACATGTAATTCACTTGAAATATATCTTCTCCTTTTATTGTATGCATTTTAGTGCTTTGGAAGTGAATTGTACAATCATAGGTTTTCCAAGCTTAATTTTCACGAATTTGCTTATCTTCAAATAAAAATGCTCCAAATTTTAGAACAGACATTAAAGTAGATATAAAATTCATTTACAGGAATTTGTCCAGCATACATCCTCGATAGTGATCCTTTTCAAAATTTGGTTTTGGGATTATTTCCAGGGTCTCACACAAAGTATTCAAGTGCATTCTCAATGAAACACATTCCCTGTCCAAACAAGTTTTTTACTTCTCTTTAATACATACATAGACGTGTAATGGATAGAACCTTTTCAATTCTCTTTGACCTTTTGAAAACTTGCTTGCTTTAATGATTGAAGTATTTTACAAATTCATTTGCTATGTGGAGTATATCAATTTCTCCACAAGTATATTACTATATTTGTGTCATCTTTTTATATTATGGTCCTACTAGTGAGCTTTCTATTTATTCTTGGATACTAAAGAGGAAATTAATTCATATGCTCCTACTATTTACATATGTTCTTTAAAGAAATATCCTATTTGGGGTAAAATTATATGGAATTAGAAGATATAAAAATACTTAGACTCAGAATCATTGTAGCATTAACATTGTAGCATTAACAAATATGTGTCATCTATCTGTTAGATATGTTTTCACTTCTGTTATATTGTCCTTTGAATTATGAAAGATTATAAGTTGACATTATCCAGTTCATTCTTGTTTTTCTTTACCCACTAATGTTTTCTATGTTATATTTTAGAAACCTTTACTGATCCAATGCCATGAATTTTATGTTTATGTTTTATATGTTTTTATATCTCACATTTAGTTTGTTAATCATTTTTATTTAAAATTTTTAAATTTTTGTATAAGGATTGAGGTAGTAGTCTAAGAACTTTTCTTTTAAATCTAGGGAGGCAATAGTGCCACTACACCCATTTAAGATTCTATTTTTATTTCATAAAATCATGGCATCCTTTTCAAAATCTATTGACCATAAATCAGTGATTTTTTTATTGTGAAAATACCATACAGAGGGGTTACAATTACACAACAGTATTAACCAAAGCATCCTATTTGCAGAGGGGTATTTAAAAGATGTAATTTCTTATAAAATTGAACTTTTAATCCAACAAAATGAATATCAGGAATCTATCACTTGGAAGATGTGAGGGGAAGTCAAAGGGAAGGAATAAAGAGAGTTATGGAGGAAGAGAGTGAAGACATACTATACAATGCAGATAGTATGAAACTAGAAAACATGAAAGTGGGGTGAGGTTTGGAAGAGTATGGGAAGGTTATGTAAAGATCCATTGTACTTATAAACTGATTTGTGGAATGGAAATTCTTTTGAACAACTATTTAATAAAAATATAATTTAAAACAATGGAGACATCTGATCTTAAACTGCATTCTCTTAAACCATGAATCAATATAATAGTTTCCTCCTCAGAAATTTTCTTTGCAGGAATTTTTCTTATAATGTCAAAAAACTGACCAATGCAATGAATATCAATATATCACATTGCAAATTGTAAATAGACACAATATAAAAATCACAGTAAAAATGTTAGAATTCATCACATGATAAAATAACAGGTAGAAAGTATCAAATGCTGAATGATAGTTTTTCCAAGTACTTTACCTATGTTATCTAACTTAATCCTCACAATAATCCCATAAAGTGGAACTACTTCCATTTTTAATTCTCAGATGATGTTCTTGAAATCTTCAGAATTGGAATTACTAGTACAGCATTGCACGCATGGTAAGTGTTAGCCTGAGGCCCATCTCCCACTCTATCAAATAACTTCATTTTATTTTATGACTAAAATACCAGCACTTAGTCTACTAATTCTAGGAAAATTTCCCAGAATTATTGTGTACACTCTAATAATATTTGACTTTATCTTTGTTAGAAAAGAGGTAGCTGTAATATGAAAACTCCAAGCTCATAATCGATTTAAACTTCCTTGGTGAAATGAACTGCTAATGTATAACATTCTTGATTTCTAGCTCAAAATAGTAGAAATCATATTCTATCCTTTCACTCAACACTGCACTGCCTGGGGACCCCATCTCTCTTTAACACACTCATATCGAAAGAGTGTCCTTCTCAATTCTGGATGGAAACAGATTGCAGGTGTTATGGACCAATCATTTCCACATTGTAGCTCACCTAGGTTGTTTACCATTATAAATATTTTGACTGCGTTTTATACACAACATTCTGAGGAAAATGTACTACTTTAAAATGTTATTAAGGGCTGGGAAGGTGGCTCATTGGTAGAATGCTTGCCTTGCATGCATGAAGCCCTGGGTTCGATTCCTCAGCAACACATAAACAGAAAAAGCTGGAAGTGGAGTTTAGGCCCCACAACCAAAATAAAATAAAATAAAATAAAATAAAATAAAATAAAATAAAATAAAATAAAATGTTATTAAAGCAAGACTGATATAAAAATCATCTTTGACTCCAGATAAATATTTTGCCTTTCATATACCCCAAAATGCACTCTGAACTATCATTAATGTCAGGAACAAGAGGTTAAAAATCATAGACCCAAGACCTAAGCATGAATTAAAGACTCTCCACCTTGTCAATACAATTGGTTTAAAAAGTCGTCAATACTACTGCATTTTTAAAATTTTCTTATGAAATGAAGATTCAATTATAAACTATTAACACTTGAAAATAACTCATTTTCTTGGGAGTAGGACACAAAGGTCAAGATTAATCCGAATCATTTTAAAGGACCTTTATTTATACTACAAATTCACTCCCATAACTACAATGATATGAAAAATAACTGAAGTACAGAAACACAAAGGAAATAATTTACTGCATCATCTACATTCAAAGGACTCTGTTAATAGAAAACAAAGTTAAACTAATAATTAGCTTACCAAATTCACTTACATTCTTTTATTTTATTTCATTTAGTTTCATAAAAACTGGATTTTCATAAGATTATGCATAAAAAAGCCTATATACCCACTTCCATTTTCAGATCTTAATATTTATTTCAGAAATGTCTTTAGCTCCATAGTCAATGAACTGAAATAATACTAAAATATTCAAAGGGTTTTCCGAAATTGCAAGACTCGCTCTGGGATGTTATTTATATTGGAAAAGATATTCAAAAAGCCTTATTTGTTAAGTTGGGATAGTTACTCCCACAAAAGAGCCATTAGCCCTTTGCATGTACAAAACAACTTCAGATACATCCACTATCTGGAGATGACACATGCTTTTTGTTCGTTTGTTTCTGAAAGAAATATCTAACAAGCATGTCAACAATACCGATTTTCAGTCAATATGATGGGATATTCAAACTTGATAAATATTGGGTTGATTACCTCTTAGTGTGAATAGATATGATCTTACAAAGAAAGTTATTTTCAACAGAAAGCCAGAAAGATTTTATCCACTTTGTGTTTCACGGGAATAACCAGAGAGCAATACCTATTTGGTCCAGTTGGTCAAACTCACTCCATGAGCATATGTTAAATGTATAACACATTTAAGAGGTCAAATACATATTTTGTACCGACAGTCATCATACAGCACTAATTTACTACCTAAATATGTCTGAATCTTCTCTCCTAACATATAATAAGAGCTGAAAGCAGTCTCTTTTATCTAACTTAATATGGTAAATCCTTTGATTCTGATGATATTATTTGACAAATAAAATGTACAAAAGGGTGGTCCAACTGAAATGACATGACAGAATACTGATAAATAAAAACATTGCAACAAAGTTACCTCTTTTCAGCCTCACCCTGTCCACATTGGCAAGCAACATTGCAACAGCACATGCACACATATACACATACACACATATGCACACATGTACACACACCTATACATACATGCTAAATTCAGGATTTATTGTACAAAAAAGTTCAAATAAAAATTAATGATTAGTACAAATAATAATTTGCCTTACTACAAAAAAATACACAATCCAGTCACCACAGATGTTATATTTTACCTGCCTATCCACATGTGACCACTTAATTTAAATTTAATTACTTAATTAACGAATTCATTCAATTATTTGTTTGGTGCTAATACTAAGGCTGGAACTCAGGACCTGTCTCTGTCCCAGAATTTGTTATTTTTTTTTGTTTTAGTTTTCTCAAGGATATCATTTTACTGCTTGTACCACATCTCCAGTTCTAGCTTTGGTGGTTTCTTTCAAAGCAAAATCTAATGGACTTTTTTTTTGTTTGGTCTGGTTTCAAACCACAATCCTCAGACTTCATCTTTCTGATTAGCTAGGATTAATGACATGAGCCACCAGCGTGGCTTCTGCTTTTTCCTTTATAGTTATCTATTGCACATACTTAGATAGTAATTTAAAAATGAGAGTATAGAAGCAAGATGTACATGATGATTTTGTCCTGTCAGAAATTCAAGTTAGTAATGTAAATTTCTTCTTAAGAACATACACAAAAAATACCATGATATAGTATAAGACAACTCACAATTGGACATATAAGCTTTAAGAGATTTCTAATAGATCCATTATTTATTGGTACCCAACATTAGAAAAAAAAGTGTATAATGTAGTACTAAAATAGAAGTCCTTTACATGAATGACAAGTTACATTCCATGTTTTTTTAAAGACACTTGTTTTCATCTAAAAAAATAGGCCTGTCTATTTTCTTCATGTGATTTCAATGATTGAAGGTGCTTAATGAGAAATAAAAATGTATTAGTAGTTCTTTGCTATCAATTAAATCTCACTTTGTCTTTTTGGAGAATATAATGATCAAAGCAATAGTTGAGAATCAGCAAGCAATTGTTCAGAATCATGCTTCCAGTGCAAGTGGATCAACAGTAAATAATGCTCAATACCATTTTCCACAAAGTTTTGTCACAGATACAATCAGCCTGACTTCTTTTGCTGCTTTCCTAGCCTGGATCTATTCCTTCATTGTACGTGAAAAGTGTGATTCAACTGATTTCATACAGATCTGTTCCTAGAATTATCAAGGATTTAGATTCTTGTCTGTAATAAGATTAAACCTACATCTCTTCATGTAGGCTGCTAAAAATGTATTTACCAAATTCAAGTAAATACATAAATTCTATTTCCATCTTTTTTAAAACATAAAATTCTGTTTGCTCTATAAATTGATCAGAGGCATGCATTTGTGGCTATCTAGGTCATTGCACATGTGTCTCTCTTCCTCTCTCTTTAATGTTTCTTATAGATAATAGGATTGCTCTATAATTATCGTAATTTATTTTGCTTTTATATTTTTGGTTGCATCATTTTACTTACTGCTCTGACATTTCCCAAATGATTTATATAGAAGGCATTATTTCATCTTTTCTCATTCATAGAATAAGCTGCACATGAAGACACTACTGGTCCTTATTTTCAGTCTGTATCTTTGAATACGGAGGAAAATCTTTCCTCTGCTATCCATCAATTCCCTACTCTCCAGTTAGAATAATTTGAAATAGTAAAAATGGAAAAAGGGAAAATAAATCATGGTGAAAAAACAGATGCAGAAAATTCACAGGATTTTTCTGAACAGTTCAACTAATGTGAACTATTAGGGAAATACATGGATGCCTCATTCCCACTGTCACTCAAAGTCTCTAGTTAGGCAATTTTTAGGAATATGAGGAACTTGATGAAAAAGTGAGGAATGGTATCAATTGCAAAAAAAATGGAGAAGGATCCATGCAAATTTCTTCTTTGGGCTGCTGAAAATAAACAGGTTATTACAGTGCGGAGACTACTTTCCAAAAAGTCCACTCATGTGAATACTAGGGATGACGATGAGTATACCCATATTCATCAAGAAGCCTACAGTGGACACTTAGACACTGTCCATGAGTTGTTGCCTCAAGCAGCAGATATTCATGCAATAACTGTAGATGGTTGGACAACCCTGTGCAGTGCTTATATATGGAATAATACTATAGTGGCTTTTTTCTTACTTCATCATGATGCAGATACCAATGGCCCCCTTGCATCTTGCTGCTGGGAATAGAGATAGCAAAGACTTGTTGCATCTGCTTCTGTTGAACCATTATGTCAAATCAGGTCTGAAAAACAACTTGGAAAAACTGTATTTGATATTGCCAAAAGGATAAGTATGTATCACTATCTCTTTGAAGTTTGGTAAGGCTGCACAAATTGCTCTCCTAAGTCATAATAGTTCGGTTAACTTTATTAAATTTCAAAAATGCCATTGTATTCTTTGTTTCCATAGAAAATATTTTCAGAATCCAAATAACAACAATAGCTTATTGTAACAATTAATGGATTCCATGGAAATCTTCCAAGTGAATTGCCTGACTTTTATGTCAAAATGTATTCAAGAGTTATTTGTATATATCTATAATGATTTCTGGAGAGTTTTGCTATTTTTATTGTAATTAAGTGGTTATATAATTTCCCTAATTTCACAGTATTGTGGAATAGTGATGCTCAGTTAAAGTCACAAACACATTCTAACATTTCTGGAGCAAATTGTCTATCACAGTCTATAACATTTATGAGTTCTATGAGCTTTGCGATACAGTTATTCCTTCCACATTGGTTGGTATGTACATTTCTTTTGTTTTGTATAACATCAGCTGTTCCTGTTTTCCCACTTGTTTCCTCCCTCCCATCCCTGTCATTAACTTGCTTTGTTCATTTTGGACAATGTCCAGTGCAGCTGATTGGTTTTTCCTTTATTCCCGCTAGTTCTATGTCATCTTCCTGGTTCCCCTCCATTGTACATATATACAACATACATGTGATCAGCAGCATGGGGTTATTTAGTACAGATTCGACCAGATTGTTTCTTAAGTCCTGTTAATTTTGTCATATTACCTAACATTTTGGTTTTAACATCCACTTATCAGGGAGACCATGTAATGTTTGTCTCTTTGCTCTTGGCTTACCTTGCTCAACATGATCACCTTCTAGCTCCATCCATTTCCCTGCAAATGCCATTATTTTGTCATTTCTAATGGCTGCATAATATTCCATTGTGTATAGATAACACAATTTTGGGATCCATTCTTCTGTGGTGGGGCATCTGGGTTGTTTCCATATTCTGGTTATTACGAACAGTACGGCAATAAACAAGGAGGTGCATGTGTCCTTGTATACTGGTTCCTGTTGTTCAGGATGGATGCCTAGAAGTGGTATGACTGGGTCATAAGGGAGGTCAATATTTAGCTTTCTTAGGACCCTCCAGACTGTTTTCAAAAGTGGTTGTATGAGTGTACATTCCCAACAGCAGTGTAGTAGGGTTCCTCTTTCTCCGCATACCCTCCAGCATTTGTCATTGGCTGACTTGAGGATGTGGGACATTCTGACTGGGGTAAGGTGGTATCTCATGGTTTTCTTTATTTACATTTCCTTCAAAACCAGGGATGGTGAACATTTCCTCATGTGTTTCTTTGCCATTTGTAACTCTTCTTCTGAGAAGTCTCTCTTTAGTTCCCTTGTCCATTTAGTAATTGGTTTGTTAGCTTTGGGAGGGATTAGTTTCTTGAGTTACCTGTATATACTGGATATTAACCCCTTGTTGGATATATTTCTGGTAAATATTTTTCCCAATTAATTGGTTGTCTTTCTAGCTTTGCAGAAGCTTTTTATTTTAAGGTAGTACCATTTGTCGTGTCTCACTCCAGTTTATTGTGACCCTGGGACTCTGTTGATGAAATTCTTTCCTAGGCCTATAAGTTCAAGTGTCTCTCCTACTCTGCCTGCAGAGGTTTCAGAGATTCAGGTTTAATGCTAAGGTCTTTAATCCACTTTGAGCTGATGTTGGTGTATGGTGATATGCGGGGGTCCACTTTTATTCTTCTGCATATGGCCAATGTGGAGAGCTGTGGGAGCCACGACCAAAGACGGCCACAAAAGCAACATTTTAGCTAAAATGGTGGGGCCGCGTGGTGCAGCTGCAAACTAAGATGGCGCGGGTTCCTGCCTTCTGTCTTCCCGGTGACTAGTGCTCTCTGTAATAAACAACTCCTTATATGGCTATGACTTGGCTCCTAGTTTGCTTCCGTGTTTGCAGCCCTATCGGTATATGCCACGTAGCGCTTCGGGATTGGCCATTCAGGAGGCTTATAACCAGAGCGCGGGGGCGGAGGGGAAAGAGAAGCAGGAAGAAGCAGGAAGAAGCGGGCAGGAGAGAAGTGGGAGAGAAGCTTGTTACAAGGTTCCTGAATAAACTGCATTGAGAAGAATCCCGGGTCGCGTCTTCGTTGCTGGTCGAGGTGGTCGCGACAGCTGGTGGCCCGTACGGGGAATTCAGAACTCTCTGCGGTCAGGGTGGTGCTCCGGTAAGTTCCCAGGAAAAGCGGGAATCCGAGACAAGAGCGGGGGTAAGTTCCCAGGTGAAGTGGGAATCCGCGATTAAAGCAGGCATAATAAGGGGCTCTTCTCTGTAGATAAAAGAGAGAGCAGAAAGCTGGGAAGAAATAAAATACAGGCCTAAAGTGAAAGTAACAAAAAATAAAATTTTTATTAACTAAGATGGGCGCCTTGATGTCACATCCAATTTTTCTGGCCCTGGAAGAGCTACTACGCTCAAAAGGACTAAAGTTAAAGAAGGGTACTTTACAGAGGTTCCTTGAAGAATGCAACATTGTAGCTCCTTGGTTCATAGTGTCCGGGAGCCTTACCTCAAAGGAAATGATGTTACAAATTGGCTACTGCCCAGGGCAAGGACTGGGAAAAAACTTGTAAGGCTGTAAAGAGCCTATTGATGCCCACCAAAAACTTGATAGGCATGGGCTGGGTTTTTCATAGGGGCCTCTGAGAATCATATTTGAAAGAGTTATATTTTACTGTTCATCATTATCATACCTTGTAACTAGCATTTAGATATTTAAAGGATCTATTAAATTAGCATTGTATTTGGACAAAACATAACCAAACTGCAGGCCTATTTTCTTTCATACCTAATTAGAAATAAAAGCTAGAAGTTCTTTAAATTCAGTAGGCCAGTAATAGCTTATAATTCCCTTTCTTAAATTGACTCTTCTGCTGTCAGCTTTAATGACTTTATTTTCGAAGTTCCTGCTCAGGAACTTGAGGACAAAATGCTTGGATTCAGGTTGATTTTGAATGTAAGTTTCCTATAACTCAAACACAAATTTTGATTAGTTTTAATTGGATCCTAAGTGTTTTGAATTTCTTGATTGATATAGTAGGATAGTAGAAAGATTCAAGTTTCATGGACTCAAAAACATTAGAAGACAGTACAGGGTACATTTATTTAATGCTAAGATCTTTTTATATGTAACTTCTTAATCTTCTTCAGGAGTGAACAGTCTTAAATTGTGCATTCCAATGATCTGTATTAAATACTGGAAAGTTTTAACATAAGCTTTCAATTAACACATTTTAAGTACTAAGTGATACTAGGAAATGTTTAATAGAGTAAGGAGTAAAGTTTTTAAAGTTTTACTTAGTTATTTGCAGTTATACTTAGGACTGACATATTCTTTTGAAGAGAAGTGAAATTTGTTTTTCTAAGTGATGAAGAAAATTGTGATATTTGTAAAAAGCAGGTACTACTTATGTATGTGCTTGCACTAATGAAACCTGCTATTATGCTACCTGCTGGAGTTCTCAGTATCCGTTAGCTATAGTTGCACACATCCTATGTTGGGTGCCTGTGCCAGTACATGCTTCTCAAGCTGTAACCTTGTTTAGGCATAAGAGAGATTTTGGCATCACTGTGGCCATTGTAACTGCTATAGCTGTGGCTGCTGTGGGGTGCCACGGCTGCCGCTGTCGCCATGTCACATACTGTGCAGATAGCTCAGACTTTAAATAACTTGTCGGCTACTACAGCCAGAGCTCTGGATTTAAAACAAGTGGCCAATGCACAAGTAAAAGGAGGACTGATGCTGTTAAATCAAAGGGTTGACCTTGTGCAGGAGCAGGTTGATGTCCTGTGGCAGTTGGCTCAGCTGGGATGTGTTCAAAAATATGAAGGGCTTTGTATTACTGCTATTCAGTATTATAACTATACCCAAGCAGCAAATTTGTCTAAACAACTGTCAAGTTATCTTTTAGGCAACTGGACGGGGGAATTCGACCAATTGATGTTGCAGCTACGATTGGCCATTGTCGAGATAAACTCTACCCAGATGGATGATGCCCTGTTACAAGATGTTTCCTCCTGGATTTTGACAGCTGTGGATCATTTGAAGGGCGGAAATGGGCTCCCTTATTGGTATCCTGGCATTGGTGATCTTATTGTGCCTGTGGTGCATATACCGGATTAGGAGCTCACAGCGCAGAAGTATGGCTACGGTGGTCCAGGCCTTCACTGCCATTGAGGCCGGACAGTCCTTGCCACGTTAAAGGAATAGCACAGGGTGTGAGGCAAATGCACTGCAATTGGGAATCAGTCCCTCGCGTGAGCCCAAGAAGAGCATGTTGGGTTTCAATTGGGTTGATGCCCAAGATCCCACCTCTGCAAAAAAGCCATCGGACGGGCCTGGTCATCACTGGGTAAGGCGCCGCTCAGGCGAAGAACAGTGAAAGGTCCTCTCATTAATGTTTTAGACAGAGGCCCAACCTCTACTCTTACCTGTTGCTTAATAAAACAAAAAAGGGGGAGCTGTGGAGAGCTGCGGGAGCCACGAACAAAGATGGCCGCAAAAGCAACATTGTAGCTAAAATGGCGGGGCCACGTGGTGCGGCTGCGACCTAAGATGGCGCGGGCTCCCGCCTTCCGTCTTCCCAGTGACAAGTGCTCTCTGTAAAAAACAGCTCCTTATATGTGTATGACTTGGCTCCTAGTTTGCTTCCATGTTTGCAGCCTTATCGGTATATGCCAGGTGGCGCTTCGGGATTGGCCATCCAGGAGGCTTATAACCAGAGCGCGGGGGCGGAGGGGAAAGAGAAGCAGGAAGAAGCAGGAAGAAGCGGCCAGGAGAGAAGTGGGAGAGAAGCTTGTTACAAGGTTCCTGAATAAACCGCATTGAGAAGAATCCTGGGTCGCGTCTTCCTTGCTGGTCAAGGTGGTCGCGACAGCCACCCAGTTGTCCCAGCACTAGTGGTTGAAGAGGCTGTGATTCTTCCATCGTCTGTCTTTGGTTCCTTTTTCAAATATCAGCTGACTGTAGGCATGTGGATTTATTTCTGGATCTTCTATTCTATTCTATTGTTCTTCGAGTCTGTGTTTGTGCCAGTACCATGCTGTCTTTGTTATTATGGCTCTATAGTAGAGTTTGAAGTGCGACATGGATATAACTCCCATGTTGTCTTTATTTGCTAGAATTGTTTTGGATATTCTCGGTTTTTGTGGTTCCATATGAATTTTTGGACTGTTTTCTTATTTCAGAGAAATACATCATTGGGATTTTAATAGGAATTGCATTGAATTTGTATATTAATTTGGCCAGAATTGCCATTTTCAGTATATTGTCTGCCTATCCAAGATCATGGGAGGTCTTTCCATTCCCTAGTGTCTTCGGTAATTTTTTTCTTTAACTTTTTATAGTTTTCATTAAATAGTACTTTTACATCTTTGGTTAGGTTAGTTTCTGAATATTTTATTTTGGGGGATGTTATTGTGAATAGGCTTGCTTTCCTTTATTTCCCTCTCTGCTTGTACATTGTCAGTGTACAGGAATGCAACTGATTTTTGTGCATTTATTTTGTATCCTGCTACTTTGCCGAAGTGATTCATGATTTCTAAGAGTTTTGGGGATGGAATTTTTGGAATTGTGAAGGTATAGTATGATGTCATCTGCAAAAAGGGATAGTTTAATTTCTTCTTTCCATATACAGATATTTTAATGTCTTTTTCTTGCCTTATTGACCTGGCTAAGAGTTCCAGGGCTATATTGAACAGGAGTAGAGACAGTGGGCATCCTTGCCTTGTTCCTGATTTTAAGAGAATTGGTTGTAGCTTTTCCCCATTAAGTATAGTATTAGCTATTGGTCTGTCTTAAATGGCTTTTAATGTTTTAAGAAATGTTCCTTCTATTCCTATTGCCTCCAGAGCTTTTAGCATGAATGAATGTTGAATTTTATCAAAAACCTTTTCTGCATTTGTGGAGATAATCATGTGATTCTTGACATTGGCTCTGTTGATGTGTTGGATTATATTTATTGACTTACATATGTTAAACCATCCCTGAATCTCTGGGATGAAGCCTACTTGGTTTTAGTGTATGGGTTTTTTTATGTGTTTCTGGATTCTGTTAGCTAGAATCTTGTTAATGACCTTTGCACCTGTGTTCATCAAGGAAATTGGCCTGTAATTCTCCTTTTTGGTTGGGTCTTTTCCTGGTTTGGGGATGAGTGTGATATTGGCTTCATAGAATGTGTTTGGGATAGCTCCCTCCTTCTCTGTTTCTCTGAAGAGCTTGAAGAGTATAGGTGTTAGTTCTTCTTTAAAGGACGTATAGAATTCTGTTGTGAATCCATCTGGTCCTGGGTTTTTTTTTTTGTTGTTGTTGTTGGAAGACCTCTGATTGCTTCCTGTATCTCGTTGTAGGACATTGGCTTATTTAATTGATTTACTTCTTCCTTGCTCAATTTGGGAAACTTGTATTTCTCTGAAAATGCATCCATTTCTGCCAGGATTTCTTTCTTTAGAGGGTATAACTTTTCAAAGTAGTTCGTTAAAATTGTTTGGGCATCTTGGGTATGTGTTGTGATTTTTCCCATGGCATCCCTAATACTGTTAAAATGGGTTTCCTCTCTTCTTTTTTAAATTAATCTTGCCAAATATCTATCAATTTTATTTATTTTTTCAACCATCTTTTTGTTTGGTTAATTTTGGCTATGATTCTCCAAATCTCTATTTCAATAATCTCCGCTCTTAATTTGGTTATCTGGCTCTTTAATAACTTTAGGTTCCATCTTTTCATGTTTTTCTAGCTGTTTTAATTGCATCATGAGATTATTTTCTTGGTCTGTCTCTATTTTCTTGATGTGGGCACTGAAGGCAATAAATTTGTTCATCAGGACTGCGTTTGCTGTGTCCCAAAAGGTTTTTGCGAGGTATTTTCATTTACATTGTGTTGTAGGAATTTTTTAATTTCTTCTTTAATCACTTCCATTACCCAGGCATTGCTTTGAATTGAGCTGTTAAATTTCCATGTATTTGAGTAATTTCTGCAGTATGTTTTGTTATTGAGAACTAGCTTGATTCCACTATGGTCACATAGGATACAGGGGATTATGTCAATCTCTTGAATTTTCTTAAGTTTATTGCATGAACTATTATATGGTCTATATTGGAGAAAGTACCATGAGCTGCTGAGAAGAATGTGTACTGTGTTGTTTTTAGGGTGAAATACTTGGTAAATGTCAGTTCTGCTTGAAGTATGACCTCATTAATTCAATAGCTTCTTTGCCAATACTCTGGTTGGTAGACCTGTCCTTTGGTGAGAGTGGGGTGTTAAAAGTCTTCTAGTATTATCATATTGGATCTATTTTATTCTGTAATTTTGAGAGTATTTGCTTAACATATTTGGGTGCACCGATGTTTGGGGAATGACAGGTAGATGATGGTAATATCCTCCTCTTGTATTGTTCCCTGTATTAATATGTAGTGTCCATCCTTGTCTTTTTGTATTGATTTTAGTTTATTTTTTTTACTGTTGATTGGATCTTTTTTTAAATTTTTTATTGTAAAGATACTATACAGAGGTTACAATTACATGAGCAAGGTAATGAGTACACTTCCTATTGAGCATTGTTACCCCCTCTATTGTTTTCCCCCTACCATTCCTTCCCTCCTTACGTCCCTGAGGTTCTTTCTTTTTATTGTGATTAAGTGATTACATAACTTCCCAAATTTCACTGTATTGTGAAATAATGATGCTCATTTAAAGTCACAAGTTCATTCTAACTTTCCTGGAGCAAAATGTCTATCACAGTCTATAACATATAATGGTGTACACAATACAACATACATGTGATCAGCAGTATGGGGATATTTAGTAGTGTTTCGACCAGATGAGTGGGAGTTCTTTGTTTCTTAAGTCCTGTTAATTTTGTCGTATCACCTAACATTTTGGATTTAGAATCCACTTATCAGGGAGACCATGTACCGTTTGTCTCTTTGCTCTTGGCTTACCTTGCTCAACATGATCACCTTCTAGCTCCATCCATTTCCCTGCAAATGCCATTATTTTGTCATTTCTAATGGCTGCATAATATTCCATTGTTTGTAGATACCACAATTTTTGGATACATTCATCTGTGGTGGGGCATCTGGGTTGTTTCCATATCCTAGCTATTGTGAACAGTGCTGCAATAAACATTGAGGTGCACGTGTCATTGTATATTGGTTCCTGTTGTTCAGGGTAGATGCCTAAAAGTGGTATGACTGGGTTATAAGGGAGATCAATCTTTATCTTTCTAAGGACCTTCCAGAGTGCTTTCCAAAGTGGTTGTATAAGTGTACATTCCCACCAGCAGTGTAATGGGGTTCCTCTTTCTCCACATCCCCTCCAGCAATTGTCGTTGGCTGATTTGTGGATGTGTGACATTCTGAATGGGGTAAGGTGGTATCTCATGGTTGACTTTATTTGCATTTCCTTCACCACCAGGGATGATGAACATTTCCTCATGTGTTTCTTTGCCATTTTTATTTCTTCCTCTGAGAAGTCCCTCTTTACTTCCCTTGCCCATTTAGTAATTGATTTGTTAGGTTTAGGAGGGATTAGTTTCTTGAGTTCCCTGTATATACTGGATGATAACTCCTTGTCTGATATATTGCTGGTAAATATTTTTCCCAATTAGTTATTTGTCTTTCTAGCTTGGTTGCAATAGATTTAGCTATGCAGGAGCTTTTTATTTTAAAGTAGTCCCATTTGTTGAGCCTCTCTCCAATTTGTTGTGATCCTGGGACTCTGTTCAGGAAGTTCCTTCCTGTGCCTATTAGTTCAAGTGTCTCTCCTACTCTGTCCTGCAGTTGTTTCAGAGATTCAGTTTTAATGTTAATATCTTTAATCTATTTTGAGTTGATATTGGTGCATGGTGATAGGCTGGGGTCCATTTTTAGTTTTCTGCATGTGGCAGCGCAGTTTTCCCAGCATTAGTGGTTGAAGAGGCTGTGTTTCTTCCATTGTATGTCTTGGGCTCCTTTGTCTAATATCAGCTGGCTGTAGGCCTGTGGATTTATTTCTGGATCTTCTATTCTGTTCCATTGGTCTTCCGATCTGTTTTTGTGCTAGTACCATGCTGTCTTTATTATTATAGCTCTGTAGTATAGTTTGAAGTGCAGCATGGATATCCCTCCCATTTTGTCTTTGTTCCCTAGAATTGGTTTGGCTATTCTAGGTCTTTTGTTGTTCCATATGAATTTTTGGACTGTTTTCTGTATTTTAGTGATGTAAGTCATTAGGATTTTAATAGGAATTGCATTGAATTTGTATATTAAGTTTGGCAATATTGCCATCGTCACTATATTATGTTGGCCTATCCAAGAGCATGGGAGGTCTTTCCATTTCCTAGTGTCTTCTGAAATTTCTTTCTTTATCTTTTTATAGTCTTCATTAAATAGTTCTTTTACATCTTTGGTTAGGTTAATTCCAAAATATTGTATTTTTGGGGAGGTTATTGTGAATAGGGTTACTCCCTTTATTTCCCTCTCTTCTTGTACATTGTCAGTGTACAGGAAGGCAGCTGATTTTTTTGGGTTTATTTTGTATCCTGCTACTTTGCCGAAGTGATTTATGATTTCTAAGAGTTTGGGGATGGAATTTTTGGGATCATGAAAGTATAGTATCATGTTGTCTGAAAAAAGGAATAGTTTAACCTCTTCTTTCCCTATGCGGATCCCTTTCATGTATTTTTCTTGCCTTATTGACCTGGCTAAGGGTTACAGGACTATATTGAAGAGCAGTGGAGACAGTTGGCATCCTTGCATTCTTCCTGATTTTAGGAGAATTGGTTGTAGCTTTTCCCCATTAAGTATAATATTGTCTATTGGTCTGTCATAAATGGTTTTATTGTTTTAAGAAATGTTCCTGCTATTTCTGTTTTCTCCAGAGCCTTTAGCATGAATGAATGTTGAATTTTATTAAAGGCCTTTTCTGCATCTGTGGTGAAAATCATGTGATTCTTGACTTTGGCTCTATTGATGGGTTGGATTATATTTATTGACTTACAGAATAAAATAGATCCCAATACGATAATACTAGGAGACTTCAACACACCGCTCTCACCAAAGGACAGGCCTACCAACCAGAGGATTGGCAAAGAAGCTACCAAATTAAGTGAGGCCATACTTCAAGCAGAATTAACTGACATCTACCGAGTATTTCACCCTAAAACAACACAGTACACATTCTTCTCAGCAGCTCATGGAACTTTCTCCAAAATAGACCATATCATACTTCATGCAAGGAGCTTAAGCAAATACAAAGGGACGACATAATCCCCTGTATCCTATCTGACCATAGTGGAATCAAGCCAGTTCTCAATAACAAAGCATACCGCAGAAATTCCTCTAATACATGCAAATTGAACAGCACACTCCATAGCAAATGCCTGGGTAATGGAAGAGATCAGAGAAGAAATAAAACATTTCCTACAACTCAATGAAAATGAAAAAAATCTCACAAAGAAACTTGTGGGACACAGCAAAAGCAGTCCTGAGGGGCAAATTTATTGCCCTCATTGCCCACATCAAGAAAATGGAGACAAACCAAGTAAATAATCTCATGTTGCAATTAAAACAGCTAGAAAAACAAGAAAAAATGGAACCTAAAATTACTAGACGGAGCCAGATAACCAAATTAAGAGCAGAGATTAACCAATTAGAAAATAAAAAAATACAGCCAAAATTAACCAAACAAAAAGCTGGTTCTTTGAAAAAATAAACAAAATTGATGGACCATTTGCAAGATTAATTAAAAAAGGAAGAGAGGAAAGCCATTGTAACAGCATTAGGGATGCCACTGGAAAAATCATAACACGTACCCAAGATATCCAAACAATCCTAATGGACTATTTTAAAAAGTTATAATCTCTAAAGGAAGAAAACCTGGCAGATATTGATGCATTTTTAGAGAAATCCAAGTTGCCCAAACTGAGCAAAGAAGAAACCAATTAAATAAGCCAATATCCTACAACGAGATACAGGAAGCTATCAAAAGTCTTCCAACCAAAAAAGCCCAGGACCAGATAGATTCACAGCAAAATTCTATAAGACCTTTAAAGAAGAACTAATACCCACACTCCTCAAGCTCTTCAGAGAAACAGAGAAGGAGGGAGCTATCCCAAACTCATTCTATGAAGCCAATATCACACTCATCCCCAAACCAGGCAAAGACCCAACCAAAAAGGAGAATTACAGGCCAATTTCCTTGATGAACACAGGTGCAAAGATCCTTAAGATTCTAGCTAAAAGAATCCAGAAACACATTTAAAAAATCATACACTATGACCAGGTAAGCTTCATCCCAGGGATGCAGGGATGGTTTGACATTGCAATGATTTTAATGACAAGTTTATTTTGTCAGATATAAGGATTGCTACGTCTGCTCTCTTACTAAGGGCATTTGATTGGTAGATCCTTTTCTAACCCTTCACTCTGAGTTTGTTTGCATGTTTGGCTTAGAGGTGGGTCTCCTGAAGGCAACAGATGGATGGGTCATGTTTTAGGATCCAAACTGCAGTTCTTTTTCTTTTGATTGGTGAAGTAAGCCCGTTAATCTTAAGAGATAGTATAGAGAGATGCATTATGGTCACTGTTTTTCATCTTTCCTTTCCTCTGTCCTTGCTCAGATAGACTTCTATTAATGCCTGTCTCGGTGCAGGTCCCTGTTTCTGGTTGCTTTTCTCAGGTTGTGTTCCACCTCTTAGTAGTCTTTGTAACACTGGCTTAATGTTTATGTATTAATTTAGTTTTTCTTTGCTATTAAAAATTTTCAGTTCACCATCGAATGTGAATGCTAGCTTTTCTGAGTATATCAGTCTGGGTTGGAAGTTATTGGCTCTCAGGGCTCATGTGGTACATTCCCAGGCCTTTCTTGCATTCAGTGTTTGTGTGGAGAGATCTGTAGTGATTCTAATATTTTCCTATAGTAGTATAGCTCCTTCTTCATTTTTTGCTGCATGCAAGATTGTTTCCTTATCATTCAGATCTATCAATTATTCTATAATGTGTCTAGAAGTGTTTCTCCTGGGATCCTGCTTGTTAGGTGTTCTATATGCTTCTGTTATGTGGGTAAGATGTTCTTTTTTGAGATGGGGAAAATTTTCACCGATTATCTTGGGGAATAGGTGTTGCATTCCCTTGCTTTGATATTCCTAACCTTCGTATATGAAGGTTAATTTTCTTGGCACTATCTGCTTGCCCTTGAATTTCCCTTTGGTATAATTTAAGTGAATTTTCCATATCTGTCATTTTTTGTTCCAGTTGATGTATTCTGTCTTCTGAATTCCATTTTGTTCACTCTGTTAACTGTGGCTTCCATTGTGTTTTGCATGGAGGAAATGGACTCATTGTTGATTTTAATAGATTCAATGTTGGTTTTCAAAATACTAATCTCACCTCTTAATGAGGTGTGTACTGCCTCTATTTTGTCACTTATCTCATGGCTTAGTGAGGTGTGTGCTACCTCTATTTTTGCATGCATCTCCTCTTTGATGTCCTGCACCTCTTTTGGTATTTTGACCTGGTGTTCTTTCAAATTCTGGTCTATTTCTCACTTTATTTCTTGAGTCATTGCCTCCAGCATGTCTTGGATGTAGTGTTTGTCTTCCATTCCTGCTTTGCTCCCAGTGGGGCTCTCCCCTGGGTTGCTGCTGGCTTTTAGAGATAGCTTGCTATCCTAGCTGTTGATAAACCTTATAATATTTCTCTGTGATTTTCTCATGGTTATTCAGGGATTATTGCAGACTAATCTGAAATTTTGTTTTGGTCAATAGGTGTCTGTCTTTGCTTGGTTACTGTTTCTGTGCTGGTAGAGGGAGTCTGTACCTGATCTCGGTTCTGTTGGGGGCCGACCTCCAGCTGCTGGTCTGACCCACACAGGATTCTCAGCTCTCTGCTGTAGATCACTGGCAGTTCCCGCCGTTAGAAGGGTTGAGCAGCCTAGACTGCTCCTGTTTGTTCCTACAGGTGCTCTTGGCTAGTTTGGATGTGCTGGATGTATTCTCCCAGATGCTGGAGTCTGCTATGGTCTCCTGATGTTTTGTTTTGTTTTACTTTTTTGGCTATTTGTGGGCTTGAACTCTGGTCTTGGGTGCTGTCCCTCAGCTCTTCAACTCAAGGCTGGCACCCTACCATTTGACCCATAGCACCACATCTGGCCCTTTCAGCTTATGTTTTGCTGAGGAATCAGATCCAGGGCCTCTTGCACCTAAGACAAGCACTGTACTGTTGAGCACCTTACCAGCCTGAGCTCCTGACTATTATCGGGTGCTGGAGGCCTGTGTTGTTCAATTCTTAGCCTAGAATACATGGGTCAGGTTCTTGTGGAGTTTGGGCTTCTCTTTTCCTGAACCCCCCGCATGATTACCAGGAGTGTAGTTCCCTGTTTTTCTCCCCTCTACTGAGGCGTATGCTCAGCTTCTGATTTCAGTTGGGAGGAGTTGGTTATGTTGCTCAGGCACCAGATCCCCAGGCCTGGTCCCAGACCCCAGCCTGGGCACACCTGTTGGACCTGTGCTGCTGTGTATCCCACCTAGATTACGCAGCTTGGAGTACACAGTTCAAATTTCTTCCACCGTTGGGTTCTTGACCCAATGGCGCTGTACCAGGCTTGGGCTTTTAAGCTTCCTTCCAGGGTCTCTCTTGTTCTAGCCTGGCCAGCTGAGTGTGATTCATGGGCTGGTGGAGCTCTTGAACAGTTTCTAGGTTTAGTGGGTCCTGTGGTGCAGGTTTTGGGGTAGGGGGTCTCGGAATTACCACCAGCTCTGGTCTCCCTTGAGGAATACACTGTCCCCTGCGGGGTACTCACCCTGGAGCTATTTGTTTTCATGTGATGTAGGTTGTTGTTGGTTGCCATTGCAATCAGAGTTCAATTGAGGTGGTTGTGGGCTAGGCTGAGAGGTGGTGGCTCTGTGTGTTTCTTTTCTGTCACTGCCCCCATTGACACTGTTTGGGTCCGCTCCAAGGGATGGGCGTCTGGCCTCCACCCGAGGGGTGGGGTGGGGACTCTGTTCAGGTTCTGATTGCTGGGGTTTGTCTCTGTGCTCTCTGGATCAGCACCACTTCCTTTCAGTTCTTCTGCTCTGGTGTTCTGTGGGCATCTCATGTATCTCTGAGGTTCCTGCCATGGGGCTGAGTGGCTTTGGTGGGATGGAGCCTCCCTGCTCCAATGGAGAGTGAGGGGAAGGGGTGGGATCTTTGTGCAAGTTCCCTGCTCGGAGGTTTCTTCATTCGTCAGGATCAGCCGGTCTGACACTGATACCTCAGGGGTCTTTGGTGCCGGTGATCTGCAGACAACTCCCTGTGTATCTATCTGGGCCACTGGTAGCTCCCACCAGGCCGGGCTGGCCATGGCTTGGCACGCTGCTTTGTGGCCAATAGACGTTGGGGGAGGCGTCTTCAAGCTTCTCTGTTGTGAAATTCTTCTTTTCAACTCCTGTTTTTCTCTGGATGTTGATTTTTTTGTTGTTGTCGGTCTCTTGGGGAGATTAAACGTTGGAACTCAAACTCTCTTTTTGGTTGGGGAGAGCTGTGGCATTCCCCTAGTTCCCCGTCACCATCTTGGACACCCTCGAGTTTTTGCTTTTTTTTATTCACAAATTTTAATTTATCTGTTGAAATGAGTACTAAAGAAACTAAAGATATTTCTGGTGCTTATGTGAAAAATTATACCTTTAAATATTCTGTATTCTGTTTGTATAATGCCAATTATCTATTTTATTCTTTCCTAGATATAAGACTTTGAATTCTACATTGTTTTATAATATATAGGCTCATTAATAAATGTGTCCTTTCAGATTGCATTCCATACCAAAACAGTTTAAGATTCCTTTTTTACTAGGTCCTTATAGTATATTTCTTTGGAATAAAATGACAATGTTGTCTAATTTTAAAAGTTTTATAACGATTATGCTATGTAAAGGCCTTTCTAAGGTGAAGATTTAATACACTGATGTCAAACTAACTTTTATTTATATGGATTACATGTATTGTTACACTATTAATTTTGTAATCAACTTTTTAATAATTGTTTTTCATTTCTTGCATCTGAAGAATGAAAAATCTGGAATAATTCACAGATTTTCATATCATCCTTTGCAATTGCCATGTTAATCTCTGTATTGGTGTAATTTGGGTTCATGTGCTGCTGAAGCATGTAATGTCCTCTAAATTTAGGTAGTTAATGATGCAATATTTATACAGGATTATATCCTTGGGTGCCTGTTTGTAACAAGGAAACCTTATTGTTTCTAACAATGCTACTGATCTTATTTCCCTAAAATTCTGTGTATAATGGAAAATAATTATATTGTTCAGTTGAATGCTCACGTTTGTAATTTTTTTTGTCAATTACTATTTTAAATCTTTTTCATTTTAGTTTAATCATACTTTGAAGCATTTTTAGCTAGGTCCAAAGGGGATGGCTTTTTCAAATACTTATTTATTCAACTGAGTTTGCTCTGTGTAGCTAACGGATTCAAAGTAAGCCTTGCTTAAGAGCTACTTCTAAACTTCTGCAGCTGAAATTTTCCCAAATGCGGTCTCATTGGCACAAATGTCTACCAGATGCTTTACCCTTCTTCCATGTAGGATCAGACCAACCAGAATATCTTACCCTGATCGCGTAAATTGTCTTACTTGAACAAAATAAATCTTAGTTCCAAGGGATCATAGAAAAATGAATATTTCAGACAGAACTTTTCAGACTAGAAGGTTTTTTATCAAAATATAATGGTTTATTATACCTACCATTTCAAAAGTAGCTAAAGCCAAGAAGGTGAAAAAATTGTTCATATGCATGATTACCTAATGTCCGGGCCTGTCTACCTTCCAACCAGGCAGGAACTTAGACTACTGCCTTTCTATCACCAAATATTTTCATAGCTCCAGGAGAAGTCCATATGTTTCTCCTTGTTATTAGGCCTTAAATTGGTAATGTTTCCTCTTGCCTCCAATCTGTGAATCTACAAAGGTAAAGGTTTAAATCTAACTCTATCAAACACTGAGGTAGAGATAATGGAAAAATACTTTAAAACAGAGTAGCTTTGGATACCCTAACCAAAACAGAACAATGCAAAACATGTGCCATTTTATTATATTATATATAGTTATATATTTTATATTTATATGTGCTGATTTTATATTTCACACAGTGAAACTTACTAGAATCAATTGATAATTTGACAAATAAATTGATATTTATTTATTCCAATAAATAGAATTGGAATGTAAATAATTAAGTTTAGAATATATATTAGAATATAAAAAGTATCAATGCAATGTCTTCGGTATATACTTGTGATACCTTCTAAGTGTTCATGGTCTTCTGAATTCACATTGTTAAAAATAAATGTTGTTTTCCTCTAATCTATAAGAGATTTTACTCTGATGCTCTGTTTATTGTTTTAACTCACTGGTCCCAAACTGTTTTTCTCCATATTTCTGATTCATTCCTCCTACATATTATACTCCAATTTTGCTAATATTATATCTAAAAGACATTATTCTTCTATAGACCCATGGGTCCTAATATCTTATGGCTGAGTTACCTGCATCATCAGATAACAGGGGCAATACTTCTCACCTAGGACTACGCAACATGCCAGCAGACAGTAACTGAAAATCCATCTCAATTTCTCATTTCTTATATTTCAGGGCTCCAATTCCTTGAGAAACAAGAATTAGCAGCAAGCAATTGTGTAATGTAAGGCAACTTAAAATGAAAGATGAAGTCACAAAATCGAGAGAAATTACTGTATTTCAACCTGAATTGACAGATGACCAGCCCATATGAGTGAACAAGATCAGAAAGTGTCACAAGATTATTTTTAATACCCCTCCCCTTATGACTAATATAATATTTCAGTCCAGCATAAGTGGGCCAAAAAATAGTTCCTGGAAAGATAGATCCGTGATTGATCTACCATGGTCAGGAAAATGACTTAGAGGTTAAATTTAATTCAGCAAAACATTAATTGAGAAGATCGTTTGTGCTTCAAAACACTGGTACTTTAGTACAACTTGGTTCTGTGGTATAAAAATGTTGTCATTCTCAAACCAACCTACATTTAATCTCCTGAAAGTGTATTCCTTTTCAAATGAACTTTTTGAAATCACACTTACCAAAATAACATTTGATAAGTAGATGACACTTAGTGACACTACAAGTTTTTCAAGTGTAGGGAGCAAGTTACAATAGACTTGATTCATTTACCCAGCACTAATGTCAGACAGGTTCAACCATTCATTAAAGTCTAAAAGTAGTACCACGCACCATTTGTGTTGCTCAGTAGGTGCCTTCCAGAAATTTGTTTAATAGATCAGCCTCCCATATTTCAACCCTAAACATTAGCTAATAAAGTAAATTTCATCACTTAATAAGGGGCATTTTAAAAAGTCACAAATACTTGCCTTATCATATGCTGTTTTGTTTTCCCTCTGTCTAACACAGTAAGAAATATGTCTTTAAGTCTTGAATATGGGTACTCATCTGAGATGTGACAAAATCTATCTTCTATTTCTATCATATTCTTCTATATTAGTATATGTTACTTTCCTTCTTTTTCCAAAACTTATAGGTAGTAGAAAGTTTTATTCCATGTAATATAAAATAATCACACATCATTGTACAAAACCATTTATAAAAACTGGTAGTTAAGAATACATTCAAAGCCATTTTTAAACTTTCTTGTTGACTAAAGATTAATCTTCAAATGGATGAGAATATAATCATGTCTAGGTGTTTCAAGTCTCCAGTCTTGCAAATTGTTATTGCAGATGAATGAATTATGGAAATATAAGCTGACATCAGTTCAAGTATGTGCAGGACTGAAACTCCATGGAATGTATATAAACCTTTCAAATATTAACAGACAGTTTAACAGAATGACTATCAGGAAGTTGAAACCAGAGAGCCATAATAGTAAAGACATAGAATGAATGAAAAATGGAACAAGGGGCAAGTACAGCTAGAATACTCAATGTACACATTTGAGAAAGGAAGTGGTAAATCGGAAATAAATCTTGGAGAATGGAGTGGTTGAGAATGATAGATGGTGTCACTGTGATCCAGGAGCAATGGATAATTAGGTGGACATATTTAATTGTAAGACAGTTGCACAACCTTTGGAAATTCAGTTAAAAAAACACAAAAACACATAAAAAACACAACCAAACAGCAATCTGTAGGGAGTATGAATATGACCTCTCAAAAATTTTAAGCAGTTAATGGAGGGAAGTCTTAGTAAAAGCAAACAAAGATGTTCAAAGAGGGCAGTTTGGCGTAGGGGAGTATTCTGAACAGATTTAAATAGATTATCTAAGGTTATAAATCACATATATCTGCTGCAAATATTATCTTTCTTCTATGAGTTCTCTTTGTCTGAACTTGATACTCCAGTCCTGAGCCACAATTGATAGCTTGGAAAAATGGAATGGAAGAAACAAAATGAAGAACCCATTACTCCACTGTAGAGAAAAAAATCCTTTATTTTTTCCTCTCATCTCTCTTCACTACATTTTATTCATACTTTTAGGTCAATTCATTTTGAATTACATTTTCCTTCTTTATTCTGGCAAAGTAATTGGTCAAATAATTCACTAAAAGTTATTTGCCATTTTATTTTATTATGCTGTTTAATTGACTAAGCGAGTCCATTAAACTTTCCTCTTGTATTTGGTTGCCATGAAACAACATCTATGTTAATGAGGACAAATCTAATGTAAAAATTGTCTCCAGAAAACCAGTCCAAGAAACTGTGATTACAAATACTTGGCTAACTTTTTTCTTTTTCCTTTACCTTGAAAGTCTTCTTGTGTCTAAATTGCCCAGAAAAATAGGTGCTCCATCACTTTTTGTTTCAATCAATTCTAACCTCAAGGACATATTTTGCTAACAAGATGCTTAGAGGAAACCAAAAAATACTCAATTTTTATCTTCTCACTTAAGACTCTCCTTAGATATCATATCAGGAACAGTGAAGTTTCTCTTTGCAAAATTATTTCAATATATTATTTTTCTCTTGTTCTTGCATTTGCTCACCAAGATGTATGGAGAAGAATAGAGGTAAATCACCCATACCTTGGAAGACAGGTCTGTTACAAAAGGACAACGCTTCTGTGTCCTACTTCTATGTCCTCCTCTCAGCTCTTTCCTGATTTCCAATTAAACACAGCTTCTTGGCTATTGAAGCCTCACCCACTGCTTCATCTTCATAGTTTTTTTAAAACTCTTTTAAGGGTAGAGACCCAGCTATATACAACCAATCTGAAAAGGATCCCAAACCTCAAAATCTAAAGGAGTTTTATGACTCTTCAGGAGGACGATTGGGAGACCTAGGACCCCCCATGCCAATCGTTTGATCATCACATTCCTGCCTCATTTTGTCCCCTTTCCTATTGGCCAATATTCGTCGCTGTAACTGATCTGGATATGACCAGGTGTCAGGAATGGTAGTGGTTAGAGCCCCGTTCTTTTTTTGTCTAGGAGACAACTCCTCCGCTACTTGCACTCTCAGCAATCACTGGCAACCCAATGACTCATATCCTTTTGCAGGTTTGGTACGTGTTCCCCCATTTATTGTTCTGGCTACTAATGACTCTCAGTTTTCCCAGATTCATTTGATTCATCCGTGCACTAAAAGAGCAGTAGGATTGATCCTTGCAATCGGGTCCGCAATCATCGCTACAGTGGCTTCAGCTACCACCGCGGCTGTATTGCTGTCCCAAAGCGTGTCCACCGTGCAACAGATAAACCAGCTCATCCCTCAACTGTCATCCATAGAATTATAACATTTACAAGTTGCCAATCATCTTAAGGGAGGCCTCCTTGTGCTCCAACAACAAATAGACTTGCTCCAAGAACAGATTACGTTTCTTTGATTACAACAAGGAGGACTATGTAATGCTTTGACTAATTCTGTCGGTCAGCTTACCACTCCCGCACCCAATTTCACTGAACTTAGTAACTACCTCAAAGGCCCTAAGTCCCTTAAGTACTTAAACTTCAACCAAAACCTGCTGCATGATGTTACCCACCTAAACCAGACCACCATTCAGCTTATTCCCGCTGTCTCCTTTTTAGAAGATGTGCTTAAAAAGTTACAACAATGGTTTTCGCCATCCTCTCTGGTCATCTGGGGAGGCCGTGCACATGTAGGGCTTACTCTCCTAGGAATTATTAAATGCTTGCACTCCCGGCAAAAATGCCTCCAATGACGGGTCACCATAATGACGGTCCTTTTAAAAGAAAAGGGAAAATTTGTGGGTAGAGCCGGTCAGATCTGGTTGAGTCAGCTAGAGTAGCAGTTGAAGCACACTTCCTGCTCATAGAGACGTGACCCACAGGCACGTCTGCCTAGCTTTCCTGCCATGAGCTGTCCCTGCTCCCTACATGCCCCCGGGGGACCAATCAGTGCCTGTCACCAAGCAGTGCCCATCATCAACTCCCCGCTAAGTAATTGGCTGGGAAGGACTCAGGAGGTTGGGAAAGTTGGAGCTATAAAATCCCAACCCTTGTGCAGAAATAAACCAGAACTGCTTAAGCCTGTTCTCCCAACGTGTGTTCCTTGAGTGCGTCGTTCACACTTACCTCCTGCCAGAGATCTAGCCCTACAATGTAGCAATGGGGGAGTCCTTATAGTCCTTCACCTTCATTAGACTTGAAGCTAAGAATCTGTGATTAGTTGGAAATCAGGCAAGAGCTAAGAGGAGGACAGAGAAATAGGACATAGGAGCATTGTCCTTTTGTGAAAGACACTGTCATCCATGGTATGGGTGATTCAACTCTATTATTCTCCATACATCTTGTTGAGCAAATGCAAGATGAAGAGAAAAAAATAATCTATTGAAATAATTTTGCAAAGAATAACTTCACTGTTCCTGACATGGTATCTAAGGAGAGTCTTAAGAGAGAAGATAAAAGTGCAGTATTCTTCGGTTTCCTCTAAGCATCTTGTTAGCAAAATATCTTTGAGGTTATAAGTGATTGATCCAAAAATTGGCAGAGTACTTATTTTTGAGGGCACTTTAGACAAAGAAGACTTTCAAGGTAAAAGAAAAAAGAAAAATGTATAGCTAAATATTTGTGATCACAGCTTCTTGGACTGGTATTTTGGAGACAAAGTTTTACATTAGAGATTGTCCTCATTAACATTGATGCTGGGTTTCTGTGGCAACCAAATGCAAGCGGGAAGTGTAATGGACTCGCTTGGACAAGAAAACAGCATGATAGAAAAAAAAGGCTAATAATATTTAGTGAATTATTTTGACCAATTGCTTTGCCAGAACAAAGAAGGAAATATTTAATTCAAATCACTTGACTTAAACTTATGAATAAAAGTAGTCAATAGAAATGAGAGAAAACGTAGACGACTGTTTCCTCTCCAATGGATTAATGGGTTCTTGATCTTGTTTCTTCCATTCTACCTTCACAAGCTATCAAGTGTCGCTCAGGATTGGAATATCCTTTCAGACCAAGAGAACTCGCAGAAGAAAATATTTGCAGCAGATGTAGGTGATTTATAACCTTAAACAGTCTATTTAAATCTGTTAAAATTTCTCCTCTACCACAAATTGCTCACTTCGAACAGCTTTGTATGCTTTTCCCAAGATTGTCCTTCATTAACTATTTAAAATTTTGAGAGGTCATAATCGTACTCTATAGAGATTGCTGTTTGGTTGTGCTTTTTGTGTGTTTTTGTTTTTTGTTGTGTTTTTTCACTGAATTTCAAAAAGTTGTGAAAGTGTGTTACAAAAATGTCCATCTAATTGTCCAATGTTCCGGGATCAGAGTCACTCCTTCTATCATTCTCAACCAACCCCTTCTACAAGATTTATTTCCGATTTACCACTTCCTTTCTCACATGTGTATATTAAGTATTCTAGCTGTACTTGCCCCTTGTTCCATTCTTCGTTCATTCTATGGCTTTATTATTATTCCTTTACTATTATTACTATTAATTCAATTTCCTGATACTCATTCTGTTAAACTGTCTGTTAGTACTTTGAAAGGTTTATATACATTCCATGGAGTTTCAATTCTGCATATACTTGAACTGATGTCAGCTTATATTTCCATAATTCATTCATCTGAAGTAACAATTTGCAAGACTGGAGACATGAAGCACCTAGACATGATTTCATTGCCCTCCATTTGAAAGATTAATCTGTAGTCAACAAGAAAGTTTAAAAATGGCTTAGAATGTATTCCTAACTACCAGTTTTTATAAATGGCTTTGTACAGTGGTGTGTGATTATTTTATTTTACCTGGGATATTTTCAACTAACTATAAGTATTGGCAAAAGAAGAAATATCAAATTTACTACGGTAGAGGAATATGATAGAAATAGAAGACAGATTGTATGTTTGTCAAATCTCTGATGAGTACCCATATTCAAGACTTAAAGTCATATTTCTTACTATGTTAGACATATAGAGAAAACATAAAACACCATATGATAAGGCAACTATTCATGACTTTTTAAAATGTACTTATGTTATGAAATTTACTTTATTAGCTAATGTTTTGGTTTGAAATATTGGAGGCTGAACTATTTAACAAATTTTTGAAGGTACCTACTGAAAAACACAAATGGTGGGGGGTACTATTCCTACACTTTAATGAATGGTTGAACCTGTTTGGCATTAGTGCTGGGTGAATAAATCAACTCTATTGAAACTTGCTCCCTACACTTGAAATACTAGTAACCTCACTAAATATGATCACTTGTAAAGTGTTATTTTGGCAAATGTGATTTTTAAAAGTTTATTTGAAAAGGAATATACTTTCAGCAGATTAAATGTAGGTTATCATTTATTTGAGAATGACATTTTTATACTACAGAACCAAGTTTACTGTAGTACCAGTGTTTTGAAGCACTAAGGATCTTCTCAATTAATGTTTTTTGAATTATATTTGACCTCTATGTCAAGTATTCCTAGCATTGGTAAACCAATTATGGATCTATCGTTCAGGAACTATTTTTTAGCCTGCTGATACTGGACTGAAATCATTCATTAATCATTAGGAGAACGGTATTACAAATAATCTTGTGACATTTGTGGTCTTTTCCAATCATATGGCATGGTCATCTGAAAATTGAAAGTTTGAATTACTGTACTTTCACATTTTGTGATTTCATCTTGCATTTTAAGTTGTCTTGCATTTCCCAATTGCTCACTGCTAATTCCTTCATTTCAAGGAATTGGGGCCCTGAAATGTAAGAAATGAGAAATTGAGATGGGTCTTCAATTACTTTCTCTTGGCATGTTGCATGGGCATAGGTGGGAACTTTTGCCCTAGTTATCTGATGATGCAGATAACTGGGACCTGGGATCCTAGGACCCATGGATCCTGTAGAAGAATAATACCTTTTAGACATCATATCAGCAAAATTTGAGTATAATCAGTAGGAATGCTTCAGAAATATGGAGAAAAACAATTTGGGACCAGCGAGTTAAAACAATAAACAGAGCAGCAGAGTAAAATCCCTTATAGATTAGAGGAAAACAACATTGTTTTTTTTACCATGTGAATTCAGAAGACCAAGAACACGTAGAAAGTATCACAAGTTTATACCGAAAACATTGCATTGATACTTTTTATATTCTAATATATATTCTAATCCTGATTATTTATATTCCAATCTATTTATTGGAATAATATAAATTAATTTGTCAAATTATCAATTAATTCCAGTAAGATCCACTGTGTGAAATATAAAATCAACACATATAAATATAAAATATATAATTATCTATAAGAAAATGTTTTGCATTGTTCCGTTGTGGTTAGGGAATCAAAGGCAACTGTTTTAAAGTATTATTCCATTGCCTCTACCTCATTGTTTAGGAGAATTAGAACTAAAGCTTTACCATTCGGGGATGTACAGCTTAGAGGCAAGAGGAAACACTGTGGTTAAAACACTACCAATTTAAGGCCTAATAACCAGGAGAAACATATGGACTTCTCCTGGAGCTATGGAATATATTTGGTGATAGAAAATCAGTGGTGTAACTTCCTGCCTGGTTGGATGGTAGTCAGGCCAGGACATTAGGTAATCATGCATATGAACAATTTTTTCACCTTCTTGGCTTTAGCTACTTTTGAAATGGTAGGGTGTAATAAGCAGTTA
This sequence comes from Dipodomys merriami, assembly GCF_024711535.1. Classification (NCBI taxonomy): domain Eukaryota; kingdom Metazoa; phylum Chordata; class Mammalia; order Rodentia; family Heteromyidae; genus Dipodomys; species Dipodomys merriami. The sequence continues at coordinate 292,146 of NW_027206194.1, read as the reverse complement.
TATTTTGAAAAAATACCTTCTAGTCCGAACAGTTCTGTCTGAACTGTTTGTCTCTATATAATCCCTTGTAACTAAGATTAGTTTTGCTCCAGTAAGACAATCTATGCTGTCAGGGTAAGACATTCTGGTTGGGCTGTTCCTACATGAAGCAAGGGTGAAATGTCAAGGAGACATTTGTGCCAGCAAGACCTCATTTGGGAAATTTTAAGCTGCAGAAATTTAGAAGTAGCTCTTAAGCAAGGCTTACTTTTAATCCATTAGCTCCACAAAGCTAAATCAGTTAATAAATAAGTACTTGAAAATCCATCACCTTTGCACCTATCTATAACGGCTTCAAAGTATGATCAAATTTCAAATGAAAAAGACTTAAAATAGTCATTTACAAAAACTTGCAAATGTGAGCAATCGAACAAATAACATAAGTTTTTTCCACCATACACAGAATTTTACAGAAATAAGATGAATAACAATTTTGGGAACAATAAGGTTTCCTTGTTACAAATAGGCAACCAAGGATATATACCTGTCTTAAGATTGCATCATTGATTACTTAAGTTTATAGGATACTACATGCTTCAGCAGCAGGTCTACCCGAATTACAATACAGAGATTTACATGCCTCTTGCACAAGGATGATATGAAAATTTGTGAAGTATTCCATATTTTTCATTCTTCAGATGCAAGAAATGAAAAACAGTTATTCAAAAGTTGATTACAAATATACAAGTGTAATAATATATGTAATTCATAGAAATAAAAGTTAGTTTGACATCAGTGTATTCAATCTTCACCGTTTTAGAAAGGCCTTTACATAGCATAACCTTTATAAAACTTTTTAAATAAATAACATTGTCATTTTATCCCAAAGAAATAAAATTCTATAAGGACCTAGGAATTAAAAGAATTTTAAAATGTTTCTATATGGAATGCAATCTGAAAGGACACATTTATTAATGAACGTATGTATTATAAAACAATGTCGAATTCAAAGTATTATATCTAGGAGCGAATGAAATAGATTATGGACATTATACAAACAGAATATTAAATATTTTAAAATATACTTTTTCAGACAAGCACCAGAAATATCTTTAGTTTCTGTACTACTCATTTCAACAGATAAATTAAAATTTTTTCTGATTTAAAAAATCACAAACTCTATAGAAATCATTATAGATGTATACAAACAACTCAAATATATTTTGACATCAAAGTCAGGCAATTCACTTGGAAGAATACCATGGAATACATGAATTTTTAAAGTAAGGTATTGCTGTTGCTTTGTATTGTGAAAATATTTTCTATGGTCACATAGGATGGAGTGGCAATTTTGAAATTAAAGAAAATTAACTGATCCATTAGGACTTAGGAGAACAATTTGTACAGCTTTCCACAACTTCCAAGAGGTAGTGATACATACTTATCCTTTTGGCAATATCAAATTCAGTTTCTTCCAAGTTGTGCTTCAGACCTGGCTTGATATAATGGTTCAATAGAAGGAGATCCAGCGTATCATTGCTATATCTATTCCCAGCAGCAAGATGCATGGGGGTCAAGAAGCCTTTAACTTGGCCATTGGTATCTGCATCATGATGAAATAAAGAAGCCACTCTGTTATTATTCCATGTATGAGTACTGTGCAGGGATGTCCAGCCATTCGCAGTTATTGCATGAATATCTGCCTTGAGCCACCAACTCATGGACAATATCTAAGTGTCCACTGTAGGCTTCTCGATGAAGAGGGGTATGCTCATCGTCATCCCTAGTAATCACATGAGTGACCTTTTTGGAAAGTAGTCTCTGCACTGTAGTAAAGCGATTGTTTTCAGCAGAACAAAGAAGAAATTTGCTTGGATACTATTTCATTTTTTTTTTGCAATTGATACCATTTCTCACTTTTTCATCTTGTTCCTCAACTTCATCAGAATTGCCTAACCAGAGACTTTGAGTGCCAGTGAGAATGAGCTGTCCATGTATTTCCCCAATAGTTAACATTGGATGAAATGGTCAGAAAAATCTGGTGAATTTGCTGCATCTGTTTTTTTCACTATTATTTATTTTCTCTTTTTTCATTTTTACTATTCTAAATTATTCTAACTGGAGAGTAGGGAATTGGTAGAGAGCAGAGGAAAGATTTTCCTCCGTATTTAAAGGTACAGACTGAAAATGAGGACCAGTGTTTTCTTCTTGTGCAGCTTATTCTAAGAATGAGAAAACAGGAAATAATGTCTTCTATGTAAATGAATTGGGATATGGCAGAGCAGAAAGTGAAATGATGCAACCAAAAATATAAAAGCAAAATAAATTATGATAATTATGGAGCAATCATATTACTTATAAGAACCATGAAAGGGAGAGAGGAAGAGAGAGACAGATGTGCAATGATTTAGCTACCCACAAAATCCATCCCTCTCATCAAATTATAGAGCAAATAAATTTATTTTTTAAAAGAGATGGAAATAGAATTTAAGATCAGATGTCTCCATTGTTTTTAATTATATTCTTATTATCTTAAATACTTGTACAAGGGAATTTTCATTCAACATATCAGTTTTTTAAAGTAAAATGGATCTTTATATAACTTTTCCACACCCTTCCAAACCTCACCCCATTTTAATTTTTTCTAGTTTCATACTATCTGTATTGAATATTATACCTTCAGGCTCCTCCTCCATAACTCTCTTTATTCCTTCCTTTTGACTTCCATTCACATATTCCAAGTGATAGTTTCCTGGTATTCATTTTGTTGGAGTAAAGTTCAATTTTATAAGAAATTACGCCTTTGAAATACTCCTCTGCAAATAACATGCTTTGGTTAATATTTTTGTGTAAACTTTCCAAATATGGCTCTGACTCAGTTCCATTAATATATTTTTAGATCTATCCATTTCGTTGCAAATAATGTAACAGTCTTCAAAATGGATGGGTTCAATCCAATTGTGTATATGTGCCACTCTTTCTCTAATCATCACTCTGCCAAAGGGCATCTGGGCTGTTTCTGTAACTTGGCTACAGTGAATAGTGCAGCAGTGAACATGATTGTGAAAGTGATTTTACTGTTACGTTTTGGAATAATTCATCACTTCCTTTGTGGGAGCAATACTCTATCCAGTTTTCCATAATAAGAACATCCTTCCCTTCATCTTCATCACAATGTATTGCAAGTCCTCAAAAACACACTTACCCCTACACTTACCCCTACAGGTCTCAATAAGCTAAAACATCACTGTGCCCATATTCTTTCAAAACATTTTTTCATAATTGTACATATAATTTAGTGAGAACCTTCTATGTACTTTCCTAATGTGGGAATGAGGGACATGACAGAGTAAACGTAAGAAATATGCAACTTAATTAGCTATTATCATATTTAAAATCATGTTCAGCTCTAATTCATAGCCTCACATAATATTATTTTAATCTTTATTTGATTACTTCATCTAACCTGTAAATTATATCAGGTGAGTTAAAAGCATAGGCAAAAAGTGTGGTTTGATTTTGACACTCATGTGTGAGGTTGCACAACATGGGCAAATAGATGGATTGGAATTAATAGCTCTTATCCATTTTGTTAACGTAGAGATGATTTTCCCAACCTGATTCTTGAATTCTTATTCCATTCAACAACAAGAAACATGTGATAATTTCCTTTGTTTTGCTCCTTATTAACTTTTTTCCATTTTATTTTATAATGGATGATTTCATAAATGTACTGTACATACAAAAATATGCTAAATATTTCTATCCGTATGCATTGATATATACATACACACATATATTATGCAGGTTATATGATAATATATAATTTCAGTAACTGTACAATTTACTAAATTATTAAAACTATCGATGGTTCATGCCTGGCATCCTGGTTACTCGGGAGGCTGAGATCTGACAATCATAGTTTGAAGCCATCCTGGGCAAGAATGTCCAGGAGCCTCTTATCACCAAACGATCAACAGAAAATCAGAATTGGAACTGTGGTTCAAATAGTAGAGTGGTAGCCTTGAGAGAAAAATCTCAGGGATATCATCCAGGTTCTTAGTTTAGGAAGTACAATCTACCCAAATAAAATCTATTTAATTTACACCTGTGTAATTAAAGTATTTCCATCACCCAAATGCACAACCATGCTCATTTGCAAGGTAACTCTGTTTTGTCTGAAGTACCATAAAATATTTTCACTTAAGGTGAAAGCATTGGAACGTGGGTTCATTCTATCTCTCTCATGCATTTTTCCACTCAAATATTCAAATCTTACAATTATTCCAATTATTTAAAATAATAGCTTTTTACTTTAATACCCAAATATTAGAGTTTGAATTGAGTGTCTTGTGCCCCATAAATGGGTGTTCTTACCACTTTGTCATGTCCCCAGCGCTAAATTATCCTGATTATTTTTCAGATCCTTGTGTATGACCTTGGGCTCAGTCCATGTTATGTTATTCTTCCTGGAATTTAGAATAACAGGTGCATGGCATTGTGTACTGATTTTTTTGTCCAGTCTGGGCTTTAACCTCTATCCTCTCAAGAGTAGACTCCCATGTAGTCAGGATTTTCATAAGTTTGTGATAGCTGATGTTTTTTTAAGACTTTGCATTTCCTGCAGGTTCTTGACTACTGAATTAATTTGTTTTCTTGGGTTGTGTTGTTTCATTTGAATGTATGTGTTGAGTTGTTCCTCACTTGTACTTTTGTTTCTTTCAATCAAGTTCTTACCTAAAATGCTGAGAAACCAATTCTTCTTTTTCATGATAGTCAAGGTGAACATGATTTATTACAAAGCAATTTCAGTAATATTTAAACATCTTCATATCTATGGATGGTACATAAATGATAAGTGCTGTGACGGGTTTTTTTTATTTTCACAGCAGTCTTTGCCATGCACAGACAGATCATCATAAAATCTATGAAGATAATAAAACTACAAATGCAAGCAAAGAGAAGAAAAACCTATTATTAATTTTTTGACAGAGGCTTGCGTTCTAGAGAAAGAAATACGTTGCTTGATGCAAGATTTCACAAAATTGTATTGCTAGGGTGAAGCTAAACAATCATCTAATTCTACAGAATTGAGGGAGAAGAATCAAACTCCTGAATAGTTTACATATGGGTCAAATAAAAGCATGCTTCTAAAAAGAGAGTTTACTTTAGAGAAACATGATGAGTTCTATGTAAATAGGTGCTTAGCTGATTTTGTTAATTTGTAAACTAATACAGGGAAATAGGGTACAGCAAGGTAAAAAAAAAGAACTTCGCATTGAAATACTCATGTGTGTGTGTGTGTGTGTGTGTGTGTGTGTGTGTGTGTGTGTGTGTGTGTGTGTGTGTGTACATGCACGTGTATACACGCATGCATATGTGCAAGTGCTCATTTATTCATTCATCATCCCTAAGCTTCTTTGTCCAAGGATAGTGGCTTACCACTTGAGCCATTGTTCCACTTCTGGTTTTTTGGAGATAATTGCATGTATTTTCATGATTGGACTGGCTTTGAATAGTGGTCTTCATATCTCAGCCTCCAGAGTAGCTAGCTAATCTTACTCAGCCCCCAAGTAACTAGTTAAAATTCGGCCTGTCCTCTATACTTCACTGCTTTTTTATTCTTGTCCTGAGGTGTTCACATGCCTAAGTCATATATATGTCTGAACTCTTAACTACTGAGGAGGCTTGAGAACAGAACCCAGGCCAAAAGTTTAGTGGACTTCTTTCTCAATCTATAGTTGGGTGCATTGGATCATTTCTACCATCCTGCCCTATCTACAGGTTAAGATTGGAAGGGCTGCCGAATCCAGGCCAGCCAGGTTAGGAAGCAAGACAATTTGGTGTGCAACTCTTATGCCCTTGATAATGAGAAGGTTAAAAAGTCAGATCAGATGCATGTTCTTTTGAAAGGGAACCCCTATCCTAAAATTAACCACTGATATGACACCACTCTACAAAAACAATACCCAAGTTGAACACAATTTCCCACAACCAAAATAAGCATATACTTTAACATGCAAAAACTTAGTACAATCTGCTCTTTGCTCTAATATCAGCTTCATCTAATTATCATATCATGTGACAGAATAGTTTCTTCATTAAACTGATTATATATTTTAAGAAACCTAGAAAATTCTTTCTCACATATTAAATCAAACGAATGGCAAATTGCCTCATTTCTTACCTATTTGACTACCACTATAAATTCATCTTATGACTATTATTAATAGTAATATATTCAGATTTATTAATTTACTTTGTAACAGTTTTTAAACTTTTGGCTTCTCTGCTGAAGTTGAAGTATTTAAATAGTATCATCAAATTTTATTACTTGGGTACTTAGGGCAGTTTTTTAAAAAGTTTTAAACCAATGGTTTCTAGTAATTCTGTTTTTTTTTTGGGGGGGGAGGGTGTCGGATCATGGGACCTGAATTCTGGGCCTGGGTGCTGTTCCTCAAGGCTAGTTCAAGGCTAGCACTCGACCACTTGATCCACAGCGCCACTTCCAGTTTTTTTTTCTGTTTATGTGATGCTGAGGAATTGAACCCAGGGACTCAAACATGCAAAGCAAGAGTTCTACCACTGAGCCACCTTCCTAGCTCTCTATGAATTCTTAATTGGTATATTATTTAGTTTATTTTTAATTTCAATTTAATTTTATTGTAAAGGTAATTTACAGAGGGGATACAGCTACCTAAATAAAGTAATGAGTACATTTATTATGGAAGGAACATATTTATCGCTTCCATTGATTTTTTTGCACACTCAAAAAATAAAACTACTGATGCTTTTCCTGTCGATATTGACCAATGGGTACTTTTCTTTCTTCATGCATTTTTTATTATAAAATTGATATACAGAGGGCTTACAGTTATTTAAGTCAACTAAAGAGTACACTTCATTTTATTTTCTAAATTTTGAACTTAATTATTTTCTTTTGTTTCTTTAGGGTAATTCTTTTTTCAGAGTTGTAAGATTAGTTAATTTAGTTTTGCATAATTTTAACACATGTAAATTATTCAGAGATATATTTTTTGCTTTCAAAATAGTTAACATGTGAATTTTTAAAAATTATTTTCTTAAATTTTATATGGTTGATGAATTTAAATAAATTTAATTTCTTAAAGTTCTAAACATATTTGTTCAGGTAATGAATACTGTATTTTCAAGAAGCACATACTTAATAAAAAAGGCTGCATTACATGGTCACTTTTTGGAAATATTTATACTTGAATTAAAAAAAAAACTGAGCTGGGCATAGTGATTTGTAGTTTCCATTTTCTAACTATGGTGGGAAGTGTAAATAGGGTTTGCAATTCTGGAGAGACTGGGAAAATATGAGACCTTATCATAAAATTTCCAGAGTGAAATGATTAGAGATATAGCCATGCCTAGCAAGATATAGAGCACCTGGTTATCATATACTAAATCTTGAGTTAAAACACCAGTAACATCAATCTTTTATCAAAATAAAAGTATACATGTTTCAAAATGTTTATTATTTAAAACTTGTTTGCAAATTTCTCATGTCTTTTATTTCTTAATTTTCAATTTACTTAATCTATAAGAATCCAAGTATCTTGTGACTTTTATTTCTACTAAACTTTTAAATAGTATGAGCAATATTATGATTTCATATATTAAAATACTTTTACTGTTTGTGATAATTTCCTCTGTTTAATATGATAATAACAGTATTCCAAATGTGTGTATGTGCTATGTGTGTGTGTGTTTATGTGGGTTTTGTGTGTGTGTGCTTTGTGTGTACTTTGTAATGCTTGGGAGATCACACAATTGTTTCACATATGTTAGGCCAAAGTTTTATCACTGAACTATACTGTCTAGTTATAATACAATTTGTGTTTTAAGTTATGACTTTTTAAAATTTTCATTCCTAGTATGCTTTTCAAAATTATATATGATAAAATGTGATCCATCTTCTATCCACATTAGCAACTGTTAGTTTTATTCTTTCTCTTATTTCTTTGGAAATGAATTATATTCCTATTACAACTTTTTTACATTGTAACAGCTCTATACAATGCTTTGTTTTCTATTTTATTTTTTCCATGTTATCTGACTTTCAGTCCAAACTATCAGGTGGATTAAAAAGAAACTTGATTCAGAACACTTTATTTTTCTCCTTCTCTTCTCTGAAGTCTTTCTGTTTTTTGAAACAATACCAATGACATACAGCTCCTATGTGATCCACCATTCTTCCCCATCTCTCTCTCTTCTGCAGTACAGCTCAAGTCGTTATCATTCAGCTTTATTATGCTATAATGTTATCTAAAACTTAACTCATTCCTAAATTAATTTTAGTTGCTTTGAGCAATCTCTAAAGACATTTATCTATATATAATATCAGGGGTTTGTGTTTCCACAATGTGCGAAATATGAGTGACTATCAAACATCCAGATATCTCTGGAGAATATTGGTCCACCTGCTCAATAATACCGTATGTAAATTCAAGGAATTCATAACAATCTTGTAAAATGGTGTAGCTTGAGCCTTCATACAAGCTTTGAATCTTATTACCATGTTTAGTGAAGATAACCTAGTTCTATTATAAGAACAGACGCATAGAAGAAGGTAACAGATTTTTCAAAAATAAATTCTTAGTTTTATGTTCCACAGATAATGAAAAGGATGCTATGAGACTTTATGAAATAAAAACAGAATCTTAAATGGTTGTATTGGCACTATTGCCTCTCTAGATTTAAAGAATGATCTTAGAATATTACCTCAATCCTTTGTTTGTGTGTATGTATGTCGGTCATGGGGTTTGAACTCTGGGCTTGGGAGTTGTCCATGTGCTCTTCAGCTCAAGGTGAGCACTCTACCGCTTGAGCAACAGCAAAACTGCCAGTTTTCTAGTGGTTTATTGGAGATAAGATTCTCATGGACTTTCCTGCCCAGGATAGCTTTAAACCACCATCCTCAGATCTCAGCCTCCTAAGTAGCTAGGATTACAGGCGTGAGCCACCGGCACCTGGCCTACCTGAAACCTTATAAAGAATGATTATCAAACTAAATGTGAGATGTAAAAACCTGTAAAACATAAATGTAAATATTCATGACATCGGATTAGTAAAGGTTTCTAAAAATTTGACATGGAAAACATTAGTAGCTAAAGAGAAGCAAGAACTGGATTATATCAAGTGATAACCTTTCATAATTCAAAGGACACTATAACAGAAACGAAACCATATCCAACAGATAGAGGGCATATATTTGTTAATGCTACAATGTTAATGCTACAATGATTCTGAAACTTAAGTGTTTTTTGGGAGGGGTCCGGTTGTGGGCCCTGAACTCTGGGCCTGGGCCCTGTCCTTCAGCTCTTCAGCTCAAGGCTAGCGCTCTACCACTTGAGCCACAGAGCAACTTCCAGCTTTTTTTTTGCTTATGTGATGCAAAGGAATCGAACCCAGGGCCTCAGGCATGCAAGGCATCGCTCTACCACTGAGCCACCTTCCCAGCCCCTGAAACTTAAGTATTTTTATATCTTCTAATTCTATATAAATTTTTTCCTGAATAGTATATTTCGTTAAATAACATATGCAAATTAATAGTCAATAGGAGGAGCATATGAAATAAGCTCCTTTTTAGTGTCTAAGAAGTAATAAAAACTCACTAATAAGTCCATAATATAAAAAGAGGACACAAAATATAGTAATGCATTTGTGGAGAAATTGATATACTTCTGATAGTGATCGATTTGTATAAAACTACAATCATTTTAGCAAATAAGATTTCAAGTCTTCAAAAGGTGAAAGAGAATTTTTATAGGATCCAGGCATTACACTTCTATGAATGTATTAAACAGAAGTAAAAAAACTTTTTTGGATAGAGAATGTAGTTAATTGACAGTGAACTTGAATAGTATGTGTGAGACCCTGGAAATGATCCGCAAAAAACAAATTTGGAAAAGACACACTATAGAGGATGTATGCTGGGCAAATTCCTGTAACTGAATTTTATATCTATTTTTAATGTCTGTTCTAAAATTTACAGCATTTCTATTTGAAGGAATGCAAGTTTGTGAAAATCGGGCTTTGAAAACCTATGAAGGCACAATTCACTTCCAAAGCACTAAAATGTATACAATAAAAGGAGATAATATATTGTAAGTGAATTGCATGTCAGGAAAAAAAAAAACTATTGTTAAAACTTCTTCACACAAAATGCAGAATAGCTAAAAAGATGTTTTGGTGTTGGCTAAAACTCTTTGTAAACTACTGCATTTAAAACAAAGATGTGATTTCTGTTTATTTTGAGGGTATTTTGGCCGTTTGGATTTATACAGAGATAACTCAATCCAAAAGTATATGTGATAACTGGAATACCTAGGAATTATGCATCAATTCTAAGTAATTTTTTTATTATTTTTTATTGTGAAAATACTGTACAGATGGGTTACAATTACCTGGGCAAGATAATGAGTACATTTCTTATCAAGCATTGTAGCCTCCCCCTTTGTTTCTCCTTCCTCTCCCTTCCCATCCTCCCCCTGTCCCCCCACCCAATCCTCCCTGTTCCCCCCCAAAGTTGTAAAGTTCATTTTTCAACATAACGACTTTTACATCTCATTGTTAAAATGAGTCCACCTGTATCCCTATTGTTTTCCCATGGTTTCCCTTATTTGCAATATCTAGTATATGTCTGAGTCAAGCAGAAAAGGCCAGATAAGGTGATGTTAGGGAAATGAACCCTAAGGTAGGTATTCAAATGTTTTCTTTTCTTTCGTACGATTGTTTCTAACACATTTATGATTATTTCTTTGTTGCTTTGTATGTCCCTCCCCCACAGTATAACCCCTGCTTTCACTGTATTTGATGTCGGTATAATTGTGGAGGGGAAGGGGTAAAACTTCTAAGTAATTGAGAAACTTTTCTGGAAGAAACTTTTAGCAAATGACAAAAGACACAAATCTATGCATCTGCATTTTATGAAAGTCATATATTACATGCTCAATCCAATTGCTTATCTCTAGTTTTCTAGGAAAAACGTATTCTCAAGATAAGAAACAAAAGCAGTGAAAATAACAAAATACACAATCATCTTGATTTATTTGTGAAAGTAACAAATGAAATAAAATAATTCCACTGAAGGGAATCCAATATTAGTGTATGTGAAGATCTTCCTAAATGCCAATATCCATTACATTTTTGGAATTTTAATTTCTACTAACATAGGAAAACTAGAACAAAAAAAAACAAATACAGACTTAGAGTGAACCAGCCTTGAAATCATTTTCTTAATTGTTTTGAAATTACAAAAGAATTGATACTCCTTTGCTTTGGAAATCATTTAAAAATATTTATCACTTATGATAATTCAAATACCAAGCAAGAGTAATTTTATATAATCATTATAAATATCATTTTATTACTATTGTAAATTAGAATAAAAAAATCAATCCCAATATATGACGTACCTATCATTATTCTTAACTTCTAATCATTACCTAAATATCTTAAACAATCTAAATAATCATGTCTTTAACATGGACGTAAATGTTCTATACTTTTTTACTTAACATTTTCCAGGGGTATGTATTCATGTTTCTAAGAAATGTTCACAGCAGTTAAAAGATGCTTTTGTGAAATTAATGTGCTTGCTACATTTTTTGTTGTGGGTGTTGTTTTTAGTGGTTAATTGGAGATAAGAATCTAACAAGTACTTTTCTGTCTGGGCTAGTTTCGGAAACAATTCTAAGATCTCAGCACCCAGACTAGCTCTTATTATAAGGGTGAGTTACCGGCACTTGATTTCATGAAGTTTTTTTAAATTTTAATTCTATTTGAAGATACTTGTTTCACTAAAATGTATATCATTCTACACATAAATTTAGATATATGTATATATTTCTGAGGACAAATATTCTCTAAAAATATACTATTCTACACATAACATTTATATATAGAGAGAGAAGACAGATATACATATATATAGAGAGAGAGAAGACAGACTCACTCTAAAAATTATATGCGACTATTTTTGACCTTTTTCATTTCAAAGATATACAGTCTATTTTTCTAAAAGTTTTCTAGAATAAAATAACTAATATTTCAATAGAAAGTAGAGTTTATTACTTTCAAGGGAATTTTAGATATACACATGATATTATAGTAACATTTACAGTATATTACTTGAAAAGGTTCTGCCCAAACTCTTAAATATTTGATTGTAGTTAGGGGAAGAAAGGAAGTTAATTCATACTGATTAGGAAATTGCAATGCTTCAAAAAATCTATTCCATAATTTGTTATAAGCACATAGTCAAACTACCTGATATGGTTTAGGTTTTTTGTTTATTTGTTCAAAATTTCAATATGAATTAATGCACAGTGGTAACATTAAAATTATTAATCAAAAGACAAATAATAAAATCATAGACACATATCTGATGTTCAATAATTAGCACTTATGTTGCTAATAAAAATTTTGATGGGGAGGATGATGACCACAGTGTAGCCTGATAATGACGATGTTGTGATTGAAAAGGAAAAAAAAAATACGTAGATATCTTTGAAGCTGGATTTCCCACATTGAATGCATAGTTATAAACAGCGTTGGATTACATACAATAAGAATAAGAGGAGGAGGGCTGGGAAGGTGGCTGAGTGGCAGAGTGCTGCCCTTGTCTACATGAGGCTCTGGGTTTGATTCCTCAGCACCACATAAGCAGAAAAAGCGGGAAGTGGCACTGTTGCTCAAGTGGTAGAGTGCATTGAGCGAAGAGCTGAGGGACAGTGCCAGGCCAAGAGTCCAGGCCCCATGACGAACCAAACAAAACAAAACAAAACAAAACAGAATAACAAAAGGAGAGTTTGAATATCAAGAATTACAATCACATAAACAGGTACAGACAGTAAAAACCCTAATGTTATTCCAGCAGTCTTTCTAATGTATATACACTCACTGTTCTTGGTGGTATTATTTTCTTATAAATAAATCGTTTATTTCCACATTTTGATGGACTAAGATGTAGGTTTCAACTTAGTGTGATTAGTTCAAATAACATTCTCATATAGATACCATTCAATAACCAATGTTTTCAAATGATATATTAAGAGTATGTTCTTCATTACAGCTGTAAATACATGACACAATTTACATAATACTACTTACATTTCTGCAGTTACCATAAAAGGACACAAGCTGCAGAGCCAGGAGTTAAAATTTATTTTTATTTCTGCATAAAACTATTTCTGACTTTATACCAACAAACTGAATTTGACACTTTCCTTATTTGTAAGCTAAGGTAGAAAATGTATTGACTGTTTACTTTCTTTTTCCTTGCTCTAGACGTCAACAAATATATTCTTCAATATTTCTGGCAGATTACATCCATTAAATGTAAGACCAACATTCAATGTTGTGAGTAATTAATGGTACTAGAGTTTTTGTCTGAGTTATTCACTCTGTGTGCTTACAAGGAGACTCATTGGGTGATAGAGAGGACCAATATGAAAAGCTAGAAGTCAACAAATATATTCTTCAATATTTCTGGCAGATTACATCCATTAAATGTAAGACCAACATTCAATGTTGTGAGTAATTAATAATACTAGAATTTTTGTCTGAGTTCTTCACTCTGTGTGCTTACAAGGAGACTCATTGGGTGATGGAGAGGACCAATATGAAAAGACTGGGGAGAAATGCATACTTAGTAAACAGTTGGTTTAGGACTGAGTGACTGGTGATGGGTATTTGCAATAGGCTGGTGTGTCAGGGTCATAAAAAGAAGTACATAGAAATTACATTAGTGACAGAAACTGAGAAAATCTTGATCATTCATCTTATCTAATGGATGGAGGTAGGGTAAGAGGAAATCTAAAGTTTTTCCACATCTCTGTCTCCTAACTGTGTTAGTTACATTCTTGGTGATAAGGATGGATTTAGATGGATTTATCTTGGTGATAAAGATGGATTTAGAGGAAAAAACTCTCTGATAGTTCTAAGATTTATGTTAAACAGATGCAAAGATAGGTCTGTTTGGACATCATCAAAATATTCATAACCATGAATATGAAAAATAATAAAATCAGGGACATTATTAAAGGGAAGAGGAAAAGGAATGTTCTGACGAAAGTGTGAAGAATGTGAGTACCAGAGTGGACAAGATTGGAGGAAAGTGATAAATAAGGAAACAAAAAAGGAATAAACACAGATTTACAGAAGAAAAGGAAGGAAAGAATTTTCAGGAAGATATTGAAGGAAACCTACTATTTGGATTTGAAAAGTAAAAGGACATAGACAAGTTCAATAAGAACAGTGTTTTGGTGAAAGTTATATTGATAAAATGTTGAGATGTGAATGTGTGGACAAAATTCTGGATCGATTAATTCAACAGATCCTGTTGATTCTAAATGTTGGGAACAAATGCTTTAATCCTGACCTTAGAAATATTATACAGATATAACTGTCATGAACTTTTCTTAGTGGTATTCTGTGAATATTTTTGAAAACTTTATTTAGCTAGGAGATTATAGATTGAACTACAGCACAAAAAAAGCCTAATTTGTCCTACAGTTCCAATTAGTGACCCATCTATGCATATCATTTTGGGATTTTATTGAAATATATATAGATACGTTTGGATAGCTTATCAGCCTACTCATTATAAATGTAGGACAAGTAACACCAAGTATTAGGTTGAATATACAACTTTAATGATGTGACTGAAGACTCCTGGAATTGATTCCTCTTTAGAATAGAAAATGCCTCAATAGCAATTGACACATCATAACTGCCATATACACTATTGAAATCTAAATCTTGTTAGGTATATCTCCATGCTAAAATAACACTGCCAACCAACCTGACACAAGTTCTTATACGTAGGAAAATGTTCTTATAAACTTCAAGCTTTTATTGAATGGAAAAATTCAGACATTACTCTCACCACGAGGATTAAATGCCTAACAAGATAAGAACTTTTGCTTTAATGCTTTTCTTTCACTTTCTCATACACATTGTCAAGTAGTGAAGGATTCTGATTTAACAATAAGACAATCGTGACTTTTATTAACACAACATCTAGGATCTAATGTTAATTTGGATACTTACTAATTAGCTCCAAATTTTGTGGATATTTATATTTCTTCTGGGTAAACTAATGAACTCCATGAAAATGTCCCTAAGGAGCCTTTCAATTCTAATATCACTGTCTCAAAATGCTTTAAATTCTACATCCTTTAATGTGGGCATAGGGTTGAGTATTACCCTATTGCTTAACATGGACAAAGTACCTTCATACATAGACTGGGCGTGTACAAACAAGAAGTGGTAGTTGAACAATGTTCTTAGCAGTTTGTACAGATGAAATGGAAATAGAGCAACTATGAACTCAAAAGGAATGTGCAAAGAAGACAAAGGCACAAAGTAGAATGTTCCAAGAAAAGCTAAAGTATAATTTCAAATAATGTGCTCAGGTGTGAGGGTGTGTTCAAAGTACAGGTTCAGACAATATAGTTGGATATCTTGGGCGGAAAACTGCTTTAAACTGTTCTGGGATAATTGTACAAGTAGAAGGCCCTAATTTTGACTCTAATCAGCCACAACGTCATCAATTTACCAAGTGCAAAGTGAGAAAAAGAGGGCTGATCACAGTTAGTGTTGAAACAATGGCAATAACATAACTTTTCTTGTAAGTGTTCATTTATTTTGGAGCATTTAAGTAGGGAAAAGCCAAGTAAATATTTTGCATGTACCTAAATTAAGTGGGACGTATTATATTGGTATCTCTTTAACTTGGAAGTTTTAGATTATGTCTTTTTGTACTCTAACTTGGGATAATGATCTGCTGTCAGTTATTTTCTTCTCTTACCATTTTTTTGCCCTTCCACTTACATAATTATTATTTAAAGAGACATAATTGAGCTTGCCCTTCTAAATTCTTCAAATTTATCTGAACTACTTCATACTTCTGGCAGCCTCCTATATCTTTCTCAAGGGAAACATTTTGTCACTACCATTTTTATCCTACATGATATTGGATATCTTCCTGGCTAATTCACGCAAGATATACATTAGACTCATCCTATATCTCAACATTTGTACCACCATAAAATACTATCTTACATAGAAATCATGATATTAGTATATCTGTTGAGGCAGCATCTGTCATTTTTGAATGACCTTAAGTGATACTTACATGCAATCATGTTTTAAAACAATATGCCACTTAGTAGATGAATGAATTGACAAAATGTGGTTTAAATATGTACGGAGTACTTCTATGCTTCCTATTCATAAGGAAATGGAAAGACTTGGAAAAATCCTACTAAAAAAATAAGCAAGACACAAAGAAACAGATTTCATGGTTTCCCTCATTTGTAATAACTAGGAAATATCTGATAGTCTTAGCAGATGAGCAGAATGAATCAGTAGCTATGTATAAATGACCATATAAAATGATCCTGAGCAAAATAAACTCCTAGATATGGAAAGAGAGGTTTGTCTTTGTGGTTGTTGTTTTTAATGTACTATGTGATTTCTTTTTTCTTTTGTGTTTTCCCATATGGTTTGTCCATTGTTGTATTTGGATTCAGTATCCTGTGTATTGTATATACATTTATCTTCATTTGGCAAGCGAAGCAGAACAATAAAATGGCGAGACAAAGGACAAAAGGCAAACCAATGCAGTAGCAATAGTCACAGGACAATATATTGGAAATTTACATTACAATTTGTGAGTGGTATTGGGGTGAAGGAAAAGTGAGAAAAATGAGGGAGGGGGTAAAAATTTTGACATGTTATTTATTCAATACCTTACAATTACTGCAACCCCTTCTATATATCACCTTGACAATAAAATTAAGTTAAAAAATGAGCTACATAAAATATAATTTCACTGTATTGGTATAGTAAATATTATTCTATGTGTATTACCTTTAAAAATGAACATTTTGGTTGCTAATTTGAATTACCTCTTTCTTTGTCAGACATCAACTGGAATGTTATCAAACTATACAATATTTTCAGAATATACTTGGCATTATTTGGAAAAAAACATCATTTTTAGTGTTGTCTCATACTAAAACAGAAAACCGTTCAATTCTATGGAAACTCCTAACTTTGAAAACTTACTAATTGTTAAGAGGAGAGAATATATCTGTTCCTCAACATTCCTATGACTACTAACTACTCATTTTCAAATTCTGAACATGCCATACCAGAGACATTCAAAAGAGTACCTGTTTGTATTTTATTTAATTCTGCAATAGATGCAATTTTCAATGAGGCATTACATATTTAAAAGTCAACAGAAAAAATAGACACGTTCTTGTAGAGGATAAAACTATGAAGTAACTATAATAATTAATTTTTTTTGGTAAGTCGTGGGGCTTGAAATCTGGGCTTGGGCACTGTCCCTGCACTCTGCAGCTCAAGGTGAACGCTCTACCACTTGAGCCACAGTGCCACTTCCAATAAAAATTCCGTAAGAGTAAACTTTTGTTCATCAGATTAACTATTATTTCTATGACAATCAATCCCAAGTTTTTATGCCGTAAAGTCATCCTAGTCCAACAGTTTCCAACTTGTAAGGTGCACGTTATGAATCCCTAAATTCACATCATGACTAGTTTATCAATATTGTGAAAAAATACTACACTTTTGCTAATGTGATGCCCTTCCTATTGTGGAAAGAATAATACACTTAACTTTGCTACATCATTTTCCCAACAGTGGTATTCTTGAGATCAGAACACTTGCAAATAGAATTTATTTTTATTTTTATTTTATAATTATTTTACTATATATATATATATTATCTATCATAGATATTCAGAAGATCTGTATATCTTAATATTAAGAATTGAAGATTATGGTTGAAAGCCCACCCAGGCAGGAAAGTTCCTTGGATTCTTATATCCAATAAACTCATAAGGAAAAGCCAGACCAAAGTGGCACTGAGGTTCAAGTGGTAGAGCAGTAGCCTTGATCAAATACAGGCTCAGGGACAGTGCCCAAGCCCAGGGGCTAAGCCCTAGGACAAACCAAACAACAAAATCAAAATTTAAAAACCCCTCAAACCTAGCATTTTTCTCATTGTATACAGATGGACATAATTAAGAAATTACTTTCTGTGTTATGTAAAGGTAGGAAAAAAAGATGTCACACAATTACTCTCTTCATACCATGTTACACCAAAGTCTCAAAAGATTGCTCTTTTTCTATATTTATAAATTAATATCATCAATTTGTTGACAATTTGTCTAGATTATTCACATTATCATTTTACACATGAACTGTTGGAATTATCTATTAACTAAGTTCTTATTATACCTCACTTGAAAGACTACTCTAGTCAATTAGAATGCCAGAATCATTTGTGAATTTGTAAATTAAATATTTTATTTGAAAAGAATTTTGCAGTATCCTATAGAATATTAAATTACAAACAAAAATTATCTATTTTAAATCTAATTCTAATTTAGGCAAGTCTACAAAGTCCTATATTAAATGAACTTTCCTATTTCTCCAGGCTTAAACTTTTGTAATTCTTCATCATTTCTTTGGAATCTAACAGAATGATGCTTACTTTTTCAAATTTTTGGTTGGGAATCATGAGCTCTTTTGCATCTAGAAATGTTATGTAATTAAGACAACATTTAAAACACAACTGAGGATTATATATGAGTTGCATTTCTATAGGAAACTTGAATTCTCAAAACATAATGACAAAATTAGCCCAAATTTCCAACTGTGTCTTCCTTTCTTGTTTATTTTTTATTCCTTTCTTGGTTGGTTTTATTGAGGCAAAGTTATATTCTGCTACTTAGCCAAAGTTTCTAATCAGCTCAAGTAACTTGGGAATGGAGTCCATGGAGTCCATTAAATACAAGATAATATCATCTTCATGATTTTTTTTCTTTTTTAAAATTTATTATTTTTTCTTCTGAAAATACTGTACAGAGGGGTTAAAATTACCTGTGGAAGACAATGAGTACATTTCTTGTCAAGCATTGTATCCTCCTACTGTGTTTCTCCTATCCATCCCTTCATATCCTCCCCCGGCGCCTCCACCCAATCCTCCTCCCCCCACCAAAGTTGCAAAGTTCGATTTCGACATAATGACTTGTACATCTTATTGTTGCAATGAGTCCACCTGTATCCCTATTAAAACGATTTGTTTTTGCCCTTCCCCTCCAGAAATTATACCAACATCAATACAGTTAAAGCAGGGGTTATACCATGGGGGAGGGACATACAAAGCAACAAAGAAATAATCTTATAAATGTATTAGAAACAAGCCCATGAAAGAAAAAAAAAAAACATTTGAATACATATTTTACGGTTCATTTCCCTAACATCAACTTATCTGACCTATTCTGCTTGACTCAGACATATTCTAGTTAGTGCAAATAAAGGAGACCATGGGAGCTATGTTTCTTTGAGTCTGGCTTATTTCACTTACTATATTTTTTCCAAGTCTTTCCATTTCCGAACAAATGGGGCAATGTCATTCTTTCTGATGGAGGAATAGAATTCCATTATGTATATATACCACATTTTCTTGATCTATTCATCTACTGAGGGGCATCTGGCTTGGTTCCATATCTTAGCTATGGTAAATAATGATGTAATAAACAAAGGCGTGATGGGAGCTTTAGTGTGGTCTTGTTTGTATTTCTTACAGGGACACAATAATTTCAGGACATTGATTTAATTAATAGTTTATTAAGGATGAAAACAATAATATTAATTATATGGAAGCATAACAAATACCCAAGAATTGTTAGGAATTTAGTCTATATTACTGAATAATGGATAGACATCTCTGGCACACTGTAAATAGGATGTTTGCTAGTGGTGGGGATCGATTTCAGGCATAAGGAACAGACTTAAATTTCTTGACTTCAAGAAAGCAAGCTTCCTCTTCCTACACAGTGCAACAAAATTACCCAGACCATGAGTTGCAATCCCAGTCCTGGCAGAAAAACATGGCATCTCTATGCTATGTGACAACCAATTCTTAGGTATTTCATTATTTCTCCTTTTAATGAATTTAATTTTTTAAATGTTTCATAAAGTATTGATTAATATCAATCAGTATCCTAGAATATAATTGTATATAATTTTATCATAGAATCATTCAAGAATTGCCCATTCAATCATGACAAATATCACATTCCATTGGTATTCATATGGATAAAAATGAGTTCCTTGGGACATCTTCATCCTGCAGTTTGCAGACCAGAGACAACCCAGGAACCAAGACTCGGCATAAGTAAAAGCCTGACGTCCTCACTCTTTCTCAGAGAGCAGAGGAGGGAAGGCTACCCCTCCCACCCCCAGTACCGGAGATCTCCATCTTGGATACCGACAAAGCTCGGCGGAGCTGCTAGCTTCAACTCAGTCCTTTGAATAAAACTAGAGTCATTTAGCAGGTCACAAGAACTTAACCTGACCTGCCAGACTCAGCTACACCCAGGGAAAAGTCACCCAGCTCAGGTGCCAGAGCTAGGAGTGGTTTTCTTCACTGGGTTATCAAATCCAGAAGCTGCCACTCCCTTTAGCAGCCTCGACAATCAATTGAAATTAAGTAAAGAGAAACCCTGAGAATGGCTCTATGCTTGGCTCTGTGAGCTTCTCACAAACTACTATCCCCCGGCAAAGCTACTGTTTGTTGAAGTGCCTCAACTGTACTCAGAACCTAGCCTCATCACAGTATCTCCAAACTTGAGGAAAAAGTCATTTCCCTCTTTTGTAATACTCAAAGCAGATCCTACTCCCATTGAACTACCCTGGGAGGATGATCGCAAAACCCTGGTTAAAGCAGAGCATTTTTCTGCCTGTTCGAACAAACTGACTTAAGAAACCAACCAAGCCACAGGACCAAAAGCAGACCAGAGACTACAACAAGAGGCTGATTACAGACACAAGGGAGATACAAGATTTTCCCCACCCCTCCCAAAAAAATTAAAGAACTATTTCTTCTTCTTCTCCTTCTTCTCCTTCTTCTTCTTCTCCTTCTTCTTCTTCTTCTTCTTCTTCTTCTTCTTCTTCTTCTTCTTCTTCTTCTTCTTCTTCTTCTTCTTCTTCTTCTTCTTCTTCTTCTTCTTCTTCTTCTTCTTCTTCTTCTTCTTCTTCTTCTTCTTCTTCTTTTGGTACCTTTTATAAATTTTTTTTCTTTTCTAAAACTTTTTTTAATCTATAATTTTTACATTTTTTGAAATATATTGTTTTCTAGTAACTTTATTTTCCTCTTATAATTTTTATTTCAGGGATACATATGTGTTTGTGTTTTTCTTTCTTTCTTGTTCTTTCTTTTTTTTTTTAAATTTTCTTTTTGTTTTTTGTTTAGCTCTACTGGACTTCTGTTTTTTTTCTTCCTTTCTTATCCTTTTCACCTTTTCTTCTCGTTCATTCTTCTTTATATGACTTAATTGTTGTCCTGCACATGCTCAGATAAACCCGTAGTTGATTATTAGCCACTATCCCCCATTGGGTACACACTTAATCCACAAATTTATTACTCAATTCAAAACCTCTGAGACTTAAATTGCTTAATAGCAGTACTAACTTTTTATACCTATATAATATTTTAAGCATTTTTATTTTTAATTTTTTCACATCTCCTTTATATCCCTTCCCTTCTCCCATGATATTCATGTTCTCTTCTGAATAGTTTGTTTTCGATATGCATAGTATTATTAATTATTATTTTCCATTTTTCTGGTCTCTTTTCTTTTTCCTTTCTCTTTCTTCTTTTTTTCTCTCTCTCTACTTTCATCTTATCCAACCTATTTCCTGCTTTGATATAAGGACTTAGTTAACTCTACCTTTGCCTTCCCACATCACTCTATTCCTATTTATAACCCACATTTCTACCTAACCCTAATAATTTCTGGTTTTCCAAATTCATCTTTGCGGTTCATAGCCCATTAATATATAGTTGTTTGATGTTGAATAGATGTATCTGTTGAACTAGATTGTATCTGCAGAATATTGACTGTGCAAATTCAGATTTTGGTTGATGCTTGCCTTAAGTTAGTGTTCTAGCACAAAACTGGTGCTATTTTTATCACAAATGGGCAGAGTAAGCCGGAAAAACAGAA
This sequence comes from Dipodomys merriami, assembly GCF_024711535.1. Classification (NCBI taxonomy): domain Eukaryota; kingdom Metazoa; phylum Chordata; class Mammalia; order Rodentia; family Heteromyidae; genus Dipodomys; species Dipodomys merriami. Next base: position 270,088 of record NW_027206194.1, on the reverse strand, counting down.
GAAAAATGGCAAGTCCGGGTATCTCAACTCCCACTCATGATAAGCAGGGGACAGAACAGATAATTAATAATCCAGAGGAGAGTTCCCAAATAGCTCTACAAACACTGCTGGCAAGCATGATAAATGAAAAGTTTGAAAACATACAAAGGACCCTGTATGAGCGTGATGGGGGGGGCAAACAAAAGGTCAATGCAGGAAAAGATTGAAAACCTACAAAGGACTCTGTATGAGCGTGATAGGGAGAGAGAGAAGGCAATCCAAAGGTTTATACAAGAATATCATGAGCGTGAGGAAGCTACTCAAAAACTGATACAGGATTTGCATGAGCAGCTTGAGAATACTCAAACAGAAAGGCAGGAATGGCGTCAACAGGCTGAGAACACTCAAAGAGAACTACAGGAATGGCATGAATGGGAGTGGGAGGAACCTAAGGAAAGAGTAATACAGGAATTGAGAGTGCAGCATGAGAATACACAAAGATCACTAAAGGCATTCATGGGATCCATTAACAAAGAGTTGAAGGAAATCAGGGAGACCACAAAGGGAATGCTGAATGGAAACCAACAGAAGGAATGGGAGCCCAAGGAATCCATAGCCCATCAACTAAGTGATTTGAGAATAAACACTGAACACCAAATTAAGGAAGTAAAGAAGTTCATACAAGATCTAAAACAATGCTTCAACAAAGAATTTAAAGCCATCAAAGCTGCCCAATTAGAAGGAAAAGAAATAAAAAACGAAGTAGAAAGTTTGACAGCAGGTTAGACCATGCAGAAGATCGAATCTCGGGGATTGAAGACATACTAGGTATTATAGAGAAAGAACATAAAACCATCCAAGACAAGTCCAAGAAATATGATAGATCTATCCAAAACTTGGAAGACACCATCCGAAGGCCTAATCTAAGTATAATGGTTGCAGAGGAGAACCTAGAAACAGAAGTGAATGGTCTAGGAAATTTGTTTAACAGGATCCTAGAAGAGAACTTCCCAAACATGCAAAAAGATAGGCCTATTCAGATATAAGAAGCATTTAGAACTTCAAATAGACAAGACTAGAATAGGACATCCCACCATAACATTATAATCCACACAGGATCAATTCAGACCAAGGAAAAGATCATTAAAGCTGTGAAGGAGAAAAGATTAATCACCAATAAAGGGAAACCAATTAGAATCACCTCACATTTCTCAGCAGAGACAATCCAACAAGAGTCTGATATGATATATGCCATGCCCTAAAATGAAACAACTATCAAGCAAGAATACTGTAACCAGCTAAACTCTCCTACATAACTGAAGGCCAAATACAAAACTTCCATAGCAAGAAACATTGAAACAATACATGTCCGCCAAACCAGCCCTACAAAAGATTTTTAAAGATATATAGAAAACCATATAGAAAACCAACAAGACCACAATAAAGACCAAGAATCTGCACCCAAACTGAGAATCCAAGAACTATAGGAAGGACCCAGTTTTCAAAACCCCCAAGAAGGTGGATAACATGGCAGGAACTCCCAAATACCACTCAATCCTATCTATCAACATTAACGGAAGTAACTCTCCAATTAAGCCACATAGACTGTCTAGTGGATTAAAAAACAAGATCCTTCTATCTGCTGCCTTCAGGAGCATACTAATTAAGGGATCTCTCCTTCAGCAGGATATTAACATTCTAAATATCTATTCCCCAAACCATGGAGCACTCAAATTTATCCAAGAAACACTACTATCCCTCAAATCCCACATAGATCCAAAGACATTAATTGTTGGTGATTTTAAAACACCACTCTTCCCACTAGAGAGATCAACTCAGCAAAAACTCAACAGAGAAACCACAGATCTAAACAACTGCATAGATCAACTAGATTTAACAGACATCTACCGAATATTTTACCCAGCAGCATCAGAATACACGTTTTTCTCAGCAGCACAGGGAACGTTTTCTAAAATAGACCACATTTTCGGCCACAAAGCAAACTTGTCTAAATTCAGAAACATTGAAGTTATACCTTGCATTCTCTCGGACCACAAGGGAACAAAATTAGAACTCAACACCAAAAGCCACCAAAAAAGCTCAGTAACACATGGAGGGTGAACAACACACTGCTGAATCACGAGTGGAAGAGATTAGAAAGGAAATTCAAATGTTCATGCTATTCAACAAAAATGAGCACAAAATTATCCAGCTCCTCTGGGACACAGCAAAGGCAGTACTCAGAGCCAAGCTTATAGCTCTGAGCTCCTACATCAACAAATTGGGGAGATCTGAAACCAACAATTTAATGACACATCTAAACCTCCTTGAAAAAGAGCAGCAAGATAAACCCCAATCCAGTAGATGGAAATTAATTAATTAATTAATTCTGACTGATCTGAATTAAATGAATTAGAATCCAAAAAAACTATAGAAAGAATAAACAAAACAAAGAGTTGGTTCTTCGAAAAAATTAACAAAATTGACAGAACCTTAGCAAATCTTATCAGATAAAGAAGAGAATGCACCCAAATAAATAAACTCAGAGATGAGAATGGAAACATCACCATGGAAACAAACAAGATTCAGAACATTATAAGGGAATACTTCTCAAAACTTTATGCTAATAAGTTTGAGAATTTGACAGAAATGGACATTTTTCTAGCAAATACTGACATGCCAAAACTAAACCAAGATGAGTTAAACCATCTTAACAGGCCCTTATCAAGCATTGAAACAGAAACTGCAATAAGAGACCTTCCAGCTAAGAAAAGTCCAGGACCAGATGGTTTTACAGAGTCCAAGTACCGGGCTTGAACTCAAGTCTTGGCATCTCTGCCAAAGACGATCCTGGGATCTTAGGTCCTTAGTTCAAATCTCAGGACTGGCAAAAAAAAAAAATAAAAAGGAAAAGGATAAAACTGAGAAGTTCAATAAGGTGGTTTTACTTTTTTTCCCCTTTGTATTATACCATCCTGGGGCTAAATAACAATGCCCAGACAATGTACATGACCTTAACTTGCTGATGTTTGGCGGGATATTAGGGAAGCCAAGCCGAAATCAGCAACTTAGGCCTGAAGGTTGAATCCCGGGACTCCCAATAATGAACGGCTAGCGGGAGATTCTAAGAAACGCTTTCCAGGGCTGTGAAGGTGGCTCAGTGGTAGAGTGCTTGTGTTGCATGCTAGAGGCCCTGGGTTCGATTACTCAGCACAACATATGCAAAAAGTAAAAAGCTACAAGTGGCGCTGTGGATCAAGTGGTAGAGCGCTAGCCTTGAGCTGAAGAGCTGAGAGACAGCGACCAGGCTCAGAGTTCAGGCCCCACGACCGGACCCACCAAAAGAATTAAAACAAATTAAAATTAAAATTAAAAAAGAAACGCTTTCCAATAGGCATCTGTACAAATAGAATGTTGTAAAAGTAACAATTACATTAGTAGTGTACGATTATATTATAAAATTATTCACAACAATTATACTACATTGACTAATTTTCAATTAATACTTTATTATGCATTTAATCATGATACTTTAAAAAGGAAGGAATAATTTAATTGGCAATATTTGTTAGAAATATCAAATATGCAATTTCATAATTTACAGACATCTCTCGTTAAATATATCTACATCTATCTATGTATGTATGAATCTATCTATCTATCTATCTATCTGTCTGTCTGTCTATCTACCAATCTACACATTTATCTGTTTATACACTTGTCACTACTGGGGCTCAGTGGTAGAGTGCTCACCTAGTAAGTACATAGCCCTTGGTTCGATTTCTCACTAGCATGTGCATAGAAAAATCCAGAAGTTTTGCTGTAGCTCAAACATTCCAGGACTAGCTTTGAGCATAAAGGCTTAGGGACTGTGTCTAGACCCTTACTCAAGACCGAGGACTGGCACCAAAAAAAAAAAAAGGAAAAGAGAATGTTCTGACTACAACTATATAAGGATAGGGCTGCAAATACCTCACCACAGAGCAAGCTGGGAGTCTTGTACTGACATTTGCCATCTAACCTGAATTAGCCAGAGGTAAACCACTGCAACCCAGTTCCATGAACTAGATGCTGCTGGCTTGCTCATCCTGTCATCCAAGATGCTCGGGGGCTGAGATCTGACACTGGTGGGTTAAAAACCCAGCCCTGGCAGGAAGTCTGTAAAACACTGAGCTGTGGCTTAAAGTGTTAGAGTTCTAGTCTGATCAAAAGATCTTAGGACAGTACCCCCAACATTTCAGTGCAATCCCTGTGCTGACTCCCCCCCCAAAAAATCTCACCCCTCTAAAATTTAAATTTGGACTGTATGTGGCGTGTTTCTGAAAGAATGGTGATACTGATGAAAGCCCCCTATTTCTAATGACATTATGTGAGTTACAGCTATGTGATGAGTCTTTCATGAGTTGTGTGCTGAGTCCTTCATGGGGTGCAATTTTTCATTTTTTCATCTCGTTCTTTTAAGAGCTACACAAGTAAGATGATTGTGCAGATGAGAAATTTGTGGCTCAGATATGTCCTCATGTCAGGGACAAAATTATGTATGTACCTAACTCTAGTGAGTTGTCTCCTGCAGACAATTGTTTTGGTTTATGTTTCTTGATCATGAACCTTGAACTCAGGGCCTAGCCACTGACACTTACCAGTGGGGATCATGGTTAGCGCCCTACCATGTGGAGCAAAGGACCCCCTTGCAACAGAGTGTTACAGTCTAGTCATGTAGTAGCTGAAGTCTGTCATCCTGCCTACTCAGTAAACTGAGATCTGATGATCTGGGTTCAAAACTATCCCAGACACAAAAGGTCCCATGAGACTATTATCTCCTATTCACCACTTAGAAACTTGAAGTGGAAGCTAGTCGCTGTTGACTCGTGCCTGTCATCCTAGGTATTCAGGATGCTGAGAGCTGAGGATCAGGGTCCAAAGCCAGCCTGGGCAGGAAATTCCTTGAGACGCTTCTCTCCAGTGACCCACCAAAAACGTGAAGGTGTGCTGTTGCTCAATTGGTAGAGCGATTGGCTTTCGCTAAAGAGTTCAAGGATAACACCCAGGCCTAGATATAAATTCCTCCAATTTCCAACAAAAGAAAGAAACCTGAAGTAGAGTGCTGGGAATGTGTCTTAGGAGTACAGTGCTTTGCATGTGTGAATCCCTGGGTTAGATTCCTTAGTACTACATCTCTAGAAAAAAGTGTGAAGTGGCTGTGTGCCTCAAGTGGTAGAGTGCTATCCTTGTACAGGAGAAACTCAGGTACAGTGTTCAGGTCCTGAGTTGAAGCTCCAGGACAAGTATATGAACACACATACATGCACACAAACATACACACACAGATACCAGAAGTAAAGCTGTGACAACAAATGATAAAGAACTGAGCTTCTGCAATGAGTTCATAGTCAGTACCCATGTCCTGTGTTCAACCCTGAAACACAGCCATCCAGGGCCCAACTAGGAGAGGTCAAAATTTCAAAATCAGATGAGTTTTACCAGCCCTAGATGACAGGAAGCATAGTGATATTACACATGTGCTTTGATTTAGCAAGCTTCTGAAAACGCAGGGAGGATCATTGCCAATAATGAATCATTTCATTAGGTTCAGCTCCCTAGTTGTCTGCCAGAAGGACCCTTGAATTAATTGTAGCAGGTTATTTCAACACTGGAACATAGTCTAACAAAGACAGGATAATTGCAGGGAACTTGGCCATGGGAGGTGCACAAATGAAGTCTTCCTGTCACAACAGAGCTCTCGGCAGAGAGATAGGTTAAGGTACATAGAGGCCTTTTTCTCCTGGCCTTCAGAGCCCACCCACACTCCTCACTAATTGGCCTAGAAGGAGTTTTTTTTTAAATCACTCAGCTGTACAGGAGTGAGGCCTGTTCCAACAACGAGGAAGACTTCTTCCAGCAGTCCCTGATGTGGAGAAAACCTCAGGCTACAATGAGAACAGTGAGAGGAGCCCTGGAAGATGCACTGTCTTGCAAACTCTCTCTGTTCTATGAAATTATTCTATTCAAACTAAATTTCCTAGCTGGATACCTTTTATCATAGGAACTCTAGACCTTCACCAATAGAAATACATGCATACATACAAGGGGTGACATGTTGTTACTGGCTTTTTTTTTATTGGAAGGTCCCGGGGTTTTACTATGAGCCTAGGCAATGTTCCTGAGCTCCATTTGCTCAAGTGTAGTGCTTTGCCCTTGAGTCATAGCCCCATTAATGGGAATTTTTATTCCTGTAATCCCTCAGAAATAAGAGTGTGGTGGGATTTCCTGTCCTGGCTGAATTCAAACTGGCATTCTCTACCTCTTAGCTTCCTGAAGAGCTAGGATTACAGGTAGGATTCACTGAAACTTTGCTTTCTTTTCTTCTCATTCTTTTCTTTCATCCTGACAATCTGAAATCTTCACAGTGTCATTCCAATGGTTTGCATTTTGAAGTAAAATACCCAGGCCTGGAGTTGAAGTGCCTGGACTGCCACCTACAAATGGAGGGAGATCTTGAGAAATCATTCTTATCCATGGGAATGCCTAATGGAATGTTATAAAAGTAACAATTAAATTTGCAGTTAGTTCATGATTTTCTTATAGAATGCCACACAAAAAGTATTGTCTTCCATTCTAGCACCATGGTATGATTCTCCCAATTAAGGAATACTGACTACTTTTACATTAATGCTTTAATAAGTATTCAACCATGATACTTCATTTCATTCAAAGGAGGCATAATTTAATAACTAATAATATATAATATATATAATTTAATATCCTCACATTCTCTCTCATATACATAGCAAACTATCTATCTATCTATCTATCTATCTATCTATCTATCTATCTATCCATCTATCTATCTATCTATCTATCTATCTATCTATCTATCTATCTATCGATCTATTCCGCCACTACTATTGCTTGATCTCAGAAGTGGCTGGTAGTTCAGTTTGCCAAAGGCTTTTGTTTTACAACTGGCCCATTCATGATTTGTGTATTGTGGGCTGTGAGTTCAAATCCCAGCATGGCCAAAAGTTTATATGTGGAGTCAGAAGCCAATTTTGACCCATTTTTTTCCTTCTCTGTGAAAGTCCTGGGTCTCTGTATGATGTATAATCTGTATGCAAATAAATCCATGTCATAAGATGTAATAAATGAAATAAATGCTATATATGTAGTAATACTAAATAAAATAAATAAGGGTAATAAATGTCATGTGGAGTAAACACATGTATGTAAATAGATCTCATGTATGAATATTATTTTTTCCAGTACTGGGGCTTGAATTCAGTCCCTGGAAACTGGTCTGAAATTCTTGTCTTCAACGATGGTGGGTTTCCCCTCCCCCACAGTGCCAGAGAGATAATCAGACCCTGAGTTGACATCCCAGGCCTGTCAGGAAAATGGTGCAAATTCCAAGCCACGGTCTTAAATTTTTTTTGACAAGGAACATGCACTGTCTTGAAAGCACTCTCTGTGCTATGACATCATTCTATTCAAAGCAAATTTGTTAGCTGGGTGCTATTGTTAATAACGACTATGGATGTTCACTGATAGAAATACATGCATATATACACAGACACATGCAATTACTGGCTTTTTTTAAGTGCAGATCCTGAGGCTTGAACTATGAGCCTAGAAATTGTCCCAGAGCTCCATTTACACAAGGAAGCATTTTATTGTGCCTTAATCCATGATACTTCATTAAATGGAGGCATAATTTAATACCTAATAATTATTAGTAATATATTACATGTAATTTAATAATATATAGACATCTCACATTCTATAAATATATTTATATTTAAATGTACAGTGGAATATACATATACATCTCTCTCTCTCACTATATATACTTATATACACGTATTTGCAGCAATTTACACATCTATCTATTTATATATTGGACACTCATGTGGCTAGAACTCAGGTCCTGAGAACTGCCTGGCATTGAATTTATTTGAGGCTGCTCTCCTTAAACTGACCCCTTGATGATTTAGACATTCCAGGCCCTGAGTTCAAATCCCAGGAGTGCTGAAGTCAATAGGTGGAGTAAGAAGCCAATGTTGACCTGATTTCCTTTCTGTGGAAATATTGTGCCCTAGATACAATATGTAATATCTATGCAAATACATATATATGATAGATATTATACATGTATATAAGTATTTTTTTTTTGCCATTTCTAGAGCTGGAATTCACACACTGGGAAATGCTCCGGATTTTTTTTTCTTCTAGGAGGTTAGCTTTCATTTCACCCAGAACGCAATAGTGTTACCCAGTCCCTGAGTTCAAATTCCAGGTATGGCAGATAAAATGGCCCAAACTCCTAGCCAGGACCTTAACTTTTTTGGGAGGGCAGGCACGGGGCATGAACTCAGGTCACCACAACTCTGCCTTAGCCTTGATTACCCTAGGCTGGGGTGCAGCTTTTACACCTACAGATGATCCAGGGATCCTATGACCTGAGTTCAACTCCCAGCTCTGGCAAAAAAAATAAAGCAACCAAGATGGAGGAGGAAAATCCAGGAAGTTTTAGACAATAGTTTTACCTTTGTTTCCTTTGCACGGTGACCACCCTGGCTCTCAATGCCTCGGCTTGAAAATTGTACATGTCCTTGCATGGCCGAAGGTTGGTGGGCTGTCAGTGAAGCCTGAGCCCAACCAAGACACCTAGGCCCTCAGTTTGATCCTGGGACTTTCACCTACTTGTTCCTATCTATAAGAACAATGATAGAATCTTTGTAATGTACCAATTGAACTACTAATTAGCTAGTCATTGTAGTCTAAGATTGTACACAATAAATATAGGTCATTGATTAATTTAATTAATACTTTATTAAGTCTCCTACCGTGATTAATTAATGGAGGCATAATTTTAGACCAAATAATTCATAGTAATAGAATATATAAAAATAAGATATAGGTCATCATTCTTTGTATAGAGTTATACACTAGAATCTACATAAATGTCTATTTGTCTCTCTATATAACTTTATTTATAGATTCATATACATATGTAAATACACACACACACACACACACACGCTTCAATCTACACATATATCTGAATTTATATATTGGCCACACCTAGGGCTTCATCTCAGGTCCTCAAATTTGCTCAACAACTTCACTTGCATCAGACTGGTGGGCTAACATTGACCCATTCATGAAGAGTGCCTTCTAGGCCCACAGTTCAAATCACAGAACTGCCAAAAACTTAATCCTGGTGGAAGAAGGCAAGTGTCCCACTTGTTTTCCTTATCAGTGAATGTCCTGGGTCTCAGGAATGATGTATAATACATAGGCAAATCTATGTTCTGTGTAATAGGTTGTAAAAAATGTTATACATGTAATCATACTCTCTAAAATATATAATGAATGAATAAAAAACAAAATAAAATGAATAACTACACTAACTGCAATATGCAGTAAATATGTGTATGTAGGTATAAATCATGTATTTAAAATGTATACAAATATTATTTTTACGAGTGCTAGGAACAGGCCTGTCTTTCTTATCTTCCAGCACTGTGAGCTTTCCCTTCCCCCACAGTACTGCAGATTTACCCAGACCCTGAGTTCAAATCCCAGGCCAGGCAGAAAAAATGGCGTGAATACAACTCCAAGTAGCCTAATAATTTCTAAATATTTTTAATATATATATGTACGTATGCATGTATGTATTACGTATTTTTATTTTGCCAAGCACAGGGCTTGAACTCAGGGCATGGCAACCCTTCTCAGCTTTGATCACTCTAGCCTGGGTTGCAGCCACTGGACCCACAGCCGAACCTAGGTTCCTGGGCCTCAAAGGCTGACAGGAAAAATAAATAAATGAAAAGACACAGAAAAAAAAAACCCAGTAACTTGCAGATGGCTGCCAGTTTTACATTTGTTTTATTTTCAAGGTGACCATCCTGGGTCTAAATGACAGGGCTGAAAAGTGTTGGTAACCTGCCATTGCTGAATGCTGTCGTTCTTCCAGAGAAGCCATGGGCCAACACCACAACATAGGCCCTGTGTTTGAAGCTGGGTCCTGACCCGTACCAATGAAGGGAGATCCTAAGTTTCTCATTCCTATTCATAGGAATACCGATGGAAAGTTATGAATGTCAAGGTTGTATTACTTGTTCCTGAATGATACTAGCATAAAATTACAGAGTGATTTTAGGAGTCCAAAGGATTTTAATGAATATTTTTAACACATTAAAAGAATACTATTAATTACATGGACACAACAGTTTCTGGACAGTGGTCGATATAATTAATAATTCATTAAGGATGAAAACAGTAATATTAATTACATGGAGGCATAATAAATACCCAAAAATTGGTAGGAATGTAGCCTATATAACTAAATACTATATAGACATCTCTGGTACTCTATAAAGATCTATATTTATTTGTGTACTACCATCTGCAGGTCCATCTGTTCTTGTTTTGTCAACCCCTGGGGCTAAATCTCAGGGGCTGGGAACTACTTGTCAGTTCAATATGCCCGAGGCTGGCATGCTGACACTCACCCATTCATGAATTGGGCCTTGTAGGTTGTGAGTTCAGATGCCAGCACTAACAAAAATTGAATCATGCAGTAGGACACAGGGTGACACATGTTTTCTTTTTCTGTGAAAGTCCTGGGTGTCAGGTGTAAAGTTTCATGCATAGGCAATTCTATATCCTATGTAATAAATGTAGTAAATATTCCATGTGTTATAGCAGTCAATAAAATTAATGGTAAATGAATAAAAAAATAAAATGAATAACTACTTTAAGCACAATTTGGAGTCAACGTACAGGGCTCAATCTCAGGGCCTGGGCACTGCCAGGCAGCTGAATTGGCTAGGGGCTGCTGTGCTGGCAGTCACCCATTCATGAACTGAGCCTTCTTTGCCCTGATTTTAGATCCCAGCACTCCCAAAAATGTAATCTTGGAGTGAGAAGCTGAGCACGACACATGTTTTCCTTTTCTTTGAAAGTGCTCAGTGTCAGGTAGGATGTATAATTTGGATGCAAATCTATATGCTATGTAATAGGATTTAATAAAGGTAGAAAACATCATAGGTAGAAGAGTTACCACTACAGTAAATGATAAACAGATTGAATTAGTAGTGAATCATTCTAGGATGTGCACTAAGTTTAATTAATATTTTATTAAGCATTAACAAAATAAAAATTACAAGGTGACATAATTAAACAACTAATAATTGGGAGTAACACATGATGCATAATTTAATAATATATAGACATTGTTCTCATTCTATGAAATATCAAATTATATGTATGGATATATGTATATATATGACAAACAGTTATGGGATATTGAGTAATTATTAATTAATGCTTTATTAATTGTTAACTGGGACACATCATTAAATGGAGACATAATTTAATACCTAAGTATTGCTAGCAATATTATCTATAATTTAATATTATGCAGAAATCTCTTTTTGTGTATAAAATATTTATATACAGCAGTCTCTATCTATTTATACCTCATTCACTCGTGAGGCTCGGTGGTTGAGTGCTTTCATAGTAAGCACGAATTCCTGGATTTGATTCCTCAGTGCCACAAAACAGAAAACTCAGAAGTTCTGCTGTCTTTCAATCGAGTGCTAGCCTTGAGCACAAACGTTTAGGGACAGTGTCTAAGCTCTTACTCAAGCCCCAGGTATGATGCCAAAAAAGGGTACGATATTCTATAGAAGGACAGAACTTCAAATACCTCATTACAGAGCAAGCTAGGAGTCTGGTGCTGACAGCTGCCACCTAACCTGACTTAGTCACATGTAAACTGCTGCAACCCTGCTCCACGGGTTACCCATGTCATCCTGGCTTATGCCCGTAATCCTAGCTGCTCAGGGGCTTTAAAACCCAGTCCTGGCAGGAAGTCTGAGAGACACCTCAAATGTGGCTCCAAGTGGTAGAGCTTTGAGTTCAAGCCCCATGGCTAACACCCTCTCCCCAGAAAAACACCCCACTAAACCATTAAATGTGAACTTTTATGGTTTGTAAATTTTCCTCAAAGAATGGTGATACTGATGAAAGCACCCTAATTCTAATGACAGCTTGTGGAATGGAGCTATGTGCTTAGTCCTCCATTGGGTGCTCCATTCTGAGTCCTGCACAGGGTGCTATGTGCTGAGTCTTTCACAGGATGCAGTGTACTGAGTCCTGCATTGGGTGCTGGGTGCTGAATCTTTCACAGGATGTTGTGTGCTGAGTGGTGCAAAGAGTGCCTTAACCGGGGGCATTCTTTCATCTTGTCTATGTAAGAGCTCCACAACTTAGATGTTTATATAGACAAGAATATTGAGGCTCAGATAGGCCCCCATGTCAGGGACAAAATTATGTATTACTGAAGACTCGTGAGTTGTCTACAGCAGATAATGGTTTGGTTTGTTTTTTCTTGGTCATGAACCTTGAACTCGGGGCTGAGGCACTGACCCTTATCTCTTGGGCTCGTGGCTAGCACTCCACCACGTGGAGCCATGGACCCCCTTGCAGCAGAGGCTATGGCCAAGGGGTCAGTAGCTGAAGTCTGTCATCCTGCCTTCTCGGGAAGCTGAGTTCTAAAGATCTGGGTTCCAAACTATCTCAGACACAAAAGGTACTATGAGACTATTATCTCCAATTCACTACTAAGAACCTGAAGGGGAAACTGGGTGCTGGAGCTCATGTTGGTTATCCTACCTACTCAGCAGGATGAGATCTGAGGATCATGGTTCAAAGCTAGCCTAGGCAGGAAAGTCCTTGAGAAACTTAGCACCAATGAACCACAAAAAAACCGGAAGTAGCTGTGTGGCTCAAGTGGTAGAGCACAAGACTTGAGCTGAAGGGGTCAGGGACAGCACCCACACCAAGACTTCAACTCCTTCAATTGACAACAACAACAATAAAAAAGACAGAACTAAACTAAGAAAGCTGAAATAGAGGGCTGGGAATGTGCCTTAGTGGTAGAATACTTTGCATATATAAAATCGTGGGCTTCATTTCTCAGGACCATATGACTAGGACAAAGCCTGAAGTGGCTCTGCGGCTAAAGTGGGAGAGGGATATCATTGTACAAGAGAAACTAGGTACACTCCTCAGGTCCTGAGGTCAAGCTTCAGGACTCATGTATATGTGTGCACGCACACACCCACCCACGCACACACACACCGTGGTGTACACACATACACACCCACACATACACGCACAGACCAGAAGAGATGTTGTTACACAAAATGGGAAAGCACTGGGCTTCTGCACTGAGCTCATGGTCAGCACTCAGGCCCTATATTCAACCCCAAAACCTGGCCACCCAGGGACCAGCTAGGAGAAGTCAAAGGTTTCAAAACCTGATGAGCTTCACCAGTCCTAGATGACAGGAAGCTTTGTGATATCCAACATGTGCTTGGATTTCCCAAGCTTTCGGAAATATAGGAAAGGCATCATAGACCCAACATTGCTTGCAATGAATCATTTCATTATGTTTAGTGCCTTAGTTGTCTGCCTGAATGACTCTTGAATTATATTGAGCACTGTAACTGAACAACAGAATATAGTCTCACAAAGGCAGGATAAGTGCACAGAACTTGGCCTGCCATGAGAGGTGGCACAAATGAAGGTCTCCTGTTAAAACAGAGCACTGAGGAGAGAGATAGCTAAGGGTACAAAGAGGCCATTTTTCCTGACCTTCAGAACCAACTCACACTCATCCTCACTAACTGGCCCAGGTGGAGTTGTTTGTTACCCAGCTGTACAGGAGTGAGGACTTTTGTGTTCCTGTCCAGACAATGAGAGAGACTTCCTCCAGCAGGCCTGTGTTGCAGAGAAACCCTCAGGTTACACTGTGAACAGTGAGGGGAGCCCTGGAACATGCACTATCTTGAAAGAAGTCTCTCTGTTACGAACTCATTGTACTGAATACAAATTTCCTTGGTTGGTGCCATTCAGTATAGCTACTCGGGAATTTCACCTATAAGAATACAAAGACATGGAAGTACAGGCTCTTTTTGAGGGGGCAGGTCCTGGGGTGGAAGTATGATCCTATTCATGGTCCCTGGGCTCCTTTTGCTCAAGGGTACTGCATTAAGCTTGAGTTACAGCACCACTTCTGGGTATTTCTGTGATCTCTTAGAAATAACTGTGTCATGGACTTTCCTACACTGGCTGGATTCAAACTCAGTTTCTCTACATCTCAGCCTCCTGAGGACCTGGAATTACAGACAGCAGCCACTGGCACCTTATTTCTTCTCTTCTTCATTTTTTAATCTGGACAATCTGACTTCTTAACAGGGTCATTCCCAAGGTTTTAATTTATAAGCAAACTATCCAATGTTATTTATAGCTGCTTTCCCTTAGAAGGATTTTCTCTCCTCATCTTCCCCTCTGGTCACAGGTTTGAGGCCAAAAGGGAGAAATGAGTGTCACAGGATTTGGGAGCAAATATCCACAGTACATGCCAGTTCTGTCACTTAGCATTGAGCTGCTGTGAATTTACTGTCTCAGGATATGAGGACTGAAACCTGGAGTGATCCTCATATAGTCTGCATTGCTCCTTTTGCCTATAAAATGATCTAATAATTATGAGTGTTTTGTGTCTCCAACATTAAGTGTCTAGAACACACTAGTAGCATCTTCATGTGAAGGGTTAAAGTTTTGAGGCAGTGACCACTTGTTGCTTGTTTCTAGCAGAGCAACACGTGGTGGTAATCCAAACACCTGGTTGGTTGTGTGCCTTTATAAACCCTGCAAAACTTTAGCTCGGGGTTCTCCTCCTAGGCTCCACTGTGTTGGAGTGTAGGATGAGACCCAAGCTGCAGCCCGTTTAAATAAAACCTTAAAACAGCTGTAAAGTCTGACTCTCGATGGTCTTCTTGGTGTGGATCCTGCGACCTGGGTATACTATATTAGTGAGGGCTTGTCCTGGATCCCCCCAAAGACCCTCGAGATCTCAGTCTCCAAAGGTAATACAGAGCTGTCTTTGTTAATTTGTCTTGTCCTGTCATTTGTCTGTTTTACTTTCGTTTTCCTTTGTGAGGATGGCCACTCCGATTTGTAAAGGGTTGTTGAGGCAGATGCGCTTGCACCACAACCGTGGAGGAACTGGGAGATGTCCAAGATCCTCTTGTGGGGCAGGGGTCCTTGGAACCCCACTGTGTGGGGCATGGGGGGGGCAGTCCTTGGAACACCGCCGTGTGAATTGTGGGGTGGGGGTCGGTTCAGTGTTGGGCTGGAACTGACCAAGAGGGCCTTCTAACAGTGGCGTAACTCGCCCACTCTGGCTCTGCTCTTTCTCCTGTGTGGCCTGGGTGTGGAATCCCACACTGTAGTCAGTGGACCAATTTGGGAGATCTCCACTTTGTAAGCCCTTTTTTGTAACTGTCAGGCCTGCGTGTGTCTTGTTTGTACTGTTTATTGTTTTTTGGACTGTACGTCTGATGGGACTGGAAACCATAGGCACCACTCCATCTAGCCTCCTAGACTTACAAAAAGTAACTGAGACAGAGGGAAAGAAAAGGTACCCCTCGGTTTTTCAGGGAGATAACTTGGAAGAAGAAATGTTTCCTCCCCCATATTCTCCTTTCCAGGTTCCTTTCGCAGAACCTGAGAATGGTCAAGAGGAGGAGGGAGCTATAAAACACTCAGCACCTGCCCTTAAAGTTTCTGAGTGGCCAGTCAATCCACGACAAAGTGGGATCAACCCCCCTTCTAATGCAGCTATTTATCTCATACGCACCATAGGTCGTGTGGATGCAGATGGTCAACAGCAACTCCAATATTGGCCATTTTCTACCAGTGATCTACACAATTGGCACACCCAAAATGCCCCCTTTTCTGAGAAACACCAGGATTTAATTTGTTTGCTTGAAATTATTCTCTTTACTCATCAGCCCACTTAGGATGATTTTAGTCAGTTTTTACAGGTCCTTTTTACCACAGAAGAGAGATACTATATCCAAGAGGCAGCCCAGAAACATATCCCTGGCCCCACAGGAGCACCTATCACGGATCCTGCCCTGATCACTGCCTATTTTCCTGAGATCCAACCAAAAATTGAGACAACAATACAGTTGAAAGTAGGGAGCGACTCCTCGTCTATCACCAGGCTCTGTTGGCATGTCTCAAGGTGGCAGCTTGCCAACCTACTAATATGGCCAAAGTTTATAATGTTAGACAGGGAGGAAGTGAAAGTCTGGCAGCATATCTTGAGTGGCTCATGGAAGCTTTTAGTCAATATACCGTATGATCTTGAGACCCAGGAGTTGGCTCAGATGATTATGTTTGCCTATAAAAATCAAGCTGCACCAGACATAAAGCGAAAGTTGCAGGCTCTAGACAGACTTAGTGAAAAGTCTATTAGGGATCTAGTAGCTGCAGTGGAAAGGGTTTACAATAAGAGAGAGACAGTAGCAAAGACAGGAATGGAAGGGCAAAGAACATGAAATTGAGTGTGAAAAGAGCGACCAGGCCAAAGAAAAGAGGCTAGACTGGTTGGACTTGCCACTATCGCATGCTGAGCATACCTGGTTCACAGATGGCATCAGTTTCATTTGAGAGGGAAAAAGGTACGCCGGTGCAGCAATCACCATGGACACTGAGATAGTGTGGGCAGAAGCACTCTCCCAGGGAACGTCTGCACAAAGAGAAGAAAACAAAAGCCCTACAGATGGGATAAGGGAAGAGACTAAACATTTACAAGGACAGTCGGTATGCTTTTGCCACTGTGCATGTCCATGGAGCCATTTACCAAGAGAGGGGGCTGTTGACAGCTGAGGCAAAGGTTATTATAAACGAAAAAGACATTTTAAGCCTCATTCGGGCCTTATGGGAACCAGCAAATATTGCCATGCACTTTCCTGGCCATCAAAAGGTAATTGATTCAATAACCAAAGGAAATAACTTGGCCGATCAGGCAGCTAAGGAGGTGGACCTCCAGCCCAGGGCCACAAGGTTTGCCTCCTGAGCCTCAGTACTCCCAAGAAGACTTGGAGTGGATAAAGAAAATTTCCATGGCCTATAAACCCCCAAACAGAAAAAGAGAAAAAGATTGGTGGAAAACTGGTGAGGGAAAGCTTATCTTGCCACAAAGATTGGGCAAGAGGTTTCTTATGAGAATCCATCGGGTCTCTCACATGGGAACCCAAAGAATGGAGAACTTGCTCCTACTCTCAGAAGTAAAAATCAGGCAAGGAAATCAACTCATTGAGGACATTGTTAAAAATTTTAAAGCCTGTCAGCTCAACAATGCCCCTAATCAACTGGTTACAAAAGGAGCTCATCTCCATGGAGATAGGCCAGGTGTGTATTGGCAAGTAGACTTCACAGAAATTAAAACTGGAAAATTTGGATATAAATATTTGTTAGTTTTTGTAGACACCTTTTCAGGATGGGTAAAAGCCTACCCAACAAAGCATGAGACTGTGAACGTCATATCTAAGAAGATCCTGGAAGAAATCCTACCCAGGGATGGCTTCCCAACCACAACTGGGTAGGACAATGGACCAGCCTTCGACTCAAAAGTAAGTCAGGGAATATCCGCGGCACTGGAGATGGATTGGAAATTGCACTGTGCTTATAGACCCCAGAGTTCAGGGCAGGTAGAAAGAATGAATCGGACTCTAAAAGACACCTTAACTAAATTGGCCTTGGAGACTGGTCCAGACTGTGTATCGCTGTTACCTTTTGCCCTGTTTAGAGTAAGAAATTCACCCTATCAGCTTGGCTTCACTCCTTTTGAAATAATGTATGGACACCCTCCACCCATTATCCCTACCCTTCAGACTGAATTGCTTGCTGATTTGGATGATATTGAATTTCTGTGTAAGCTTGACTACAGATGGTGCATAAGAGGATGTGGACCCAGCTTAGAGCATTATATGATTCTGCTTCTATTCCTACCCCCCCCCGCCATTTGTTTAAACCAGGGGACTGGGTGTTTGTTGGAAGACACAACCTGATATTTCTGGAACCACGGTGGAAGCGAACTTACATGGTGCTACTGGCTACACCTACTGCCCTTAAGGTGGATGGCATTGCTGCTTGGATCCACTGCTCCCACCCCAGACCAGCTGACCCCTTTGCCCTGGACAACCGTGGAGAAACATGGGAAGTCTCCAAGCATCCTACCCAACTACTCTGCATAAAACTCAAGAAAAAATGAGCTGATTTTTATTGGTATTGTTGTTTAATAGTATGGCTAAGGTCAGTTAGGGACCATACCCATTCAAGATCAAGAGCTGTTGGAGTTTAGTTTGAGGCTGGAGCCACAAGACCATTAGTCAAGGTGGGGAATGAAGGGTTAAAGTTTTGAGGCAGTGACCACTTGTTGCTTGTTTCTAACAGAGCAACACGTGGTGGTAATCCAAACACCTGGTTGGTTGTGTGCCTTTATAAACTCTGCAAATCTTTACCTTTGGGCTCTTCTCCTAGGTGCTGCTGTGTTGGAGTGTAGGATGAGACCCGAGCTGCAGCCCGTTTAAATAAAACCTTAAAACAGCTGTAAAGTCTGACACTCGGTGGTCTTTTTGGTGGGGGTCCTGCGGCTGGGGTATAACAATGTTTCCATTTTTCTCTAGTAGTCCTCGAGATTTAGACTAAGGGTTTGTGTGGAGTGGCTCCTCAGTGAATTCCTGAGGAAACCATTTGAAGCCTTCTCAGGAGAACGCCATTCAAGCCAGCAGAGCAGGAGAGTCTCTGAGACTATTTTCTCCAATAAACCACCAGAGAACCAGAAGTGAAGCAATGGCCCAGAGGGTAGAGCTCCAGCTTTGAGAGAGAAAACTGAGTAGGAGATACAATCCAGACCAGGCAGGAAAGCCTGGGAATTGCTTAGGTCCAATTAACTACCAGCTGGCGGGAAGTGGAGCTGTGGTGGTGGTAGAGACTCAGCCTTGAGCAAAACAGCTCAGGAACACATCGGGCCCTGAGTTTAAATCCTGGGATGGCCACAAAAACATTCAAAAAGAGAAGGCCAAGTTTATGTATCAGTGCCCTTCCTACTATGTGTGTATATATATATTACCTCCCATAGTGCAAACTCTGCTTTTATTTACTGGTTTATTTTTCAGATATGCTAGTTGTACATACTGCATCATTCTCTTCATTTCAGGCCCATTGCTTTTTTCTTCCAGGGTTCTAGGCCTGTGTCTTTACATGATGCACACTGAAGCTCTCAGCAGCCTTTATTTACATTTTATTATGAGGGCAATCCAGGAACAATCACAAATCTGGCAAGGGAAGAGATCAGGTTTCTTAGAAGTAACCGGTATTCAGAAAATTAAACTTGAGAACATAAAATGGTAGCATACTTATGTAAAAACTACCATTAAGAAAAAAATGAAGGAGCTGGGAATATGGATTAATGAGAGAGTGCTTGCCTAGCATGCAAGAAGCCCTGGGTTTAATTCCTCAGGCACCTGTACACAGACAAAGCCAGAATATGTGCTGTGGCTCAAGTACCAGAGTGCTAGAGACAATTCCCAGGCCTTGAATTCATCCCAAGCACTGGCAAAGAGATAGCTACCTAGATAGGATGGTAGGTAGATAGATAAAAAGAAATAGAGAGAGAGACAGAGAGAGAGAGAGAGAGAGAGAGAGAGAGAGAGAGAGAGAGAGAGAGAGAGAGAGAGAGAGAGAGAGAGAGAGAGAGAGAAAGAGAGAGAGAGAGAAAGAAAGAAAGAAAGGAAGGAAGGAAGGAAAGAAGGAAGGAAGGAAGGAAGGAAGGAAGGAAGGAAGGAAGGAAGGAAGGAAGGAAGGAAAGAAAGTTGATAGATGAATCTGTTTTTGACGTCAGAAGGAAAGAAGGGAACATTCCCAGTCATGAGGCTTTCTGCAGTGCGCCAGGACACCAGCATCGCCTTCACACAAATGCAGAGCAGGATTACTGTCTCTGTCCGACTTCTCAGGCATCCAAGAGCCCCAGAGTCAAGAGGGCAGAGCCAGGTTCTAACTCAGGTGCTTGGAGACAGAAGAGAAATGGCCCTGCCCCTCCTTGGACTGGGGATTTGCATTAATGATGTAGAGAATGAAGTAAGGAGAATGGAAGGGCCTTCAAACTTGACAAATTGAGAGTCAAAAACCTACTCCCTAAGACCAGAGAGCAGGGTTTTCTACTCTGTTCCTCCCCTCTCCAGCACTAGACTGGATCTCTATTGGTAATCTAAAGATAGCCTGAGGCTCCCTTCACATGAGGAAGGAAGGTTAATTAGTCATTGTTTGAAGAGAGTGAGAAAAGCCTGATCCTGCTGTAACTCTAACAAATGTTTCAGGTTGCCCCCATTGCTGGCTGTGCCTGGAATGAATGAAGTGGTTTTGCAGCTCACTTCTGTGATGAATGTGTATATTCTGCCTCCTAATCCTGGAGGCCTAGTTCTCTGCACCTAGCCTGGCTTTAGAAACTGTTTTCTGTCCTTCAAATACAGTGTTACACTGGAGTTCTTCCTGCTAACAGAGTTAGGGCTTGGATCCTGAGAACTTCTTTTGAACCCTGATTGGGTCAATAATATTTCTTTCCTTCTTCTGTAGCTCAAGAACTCCAAGAACATTTAGAGTGCAAGTAACTTCTCATCACCAAGTGAAACAGGAATTTCTTAAGCATCTGACCTTTCAGAACAGGAAATCAGAATGTCCTAGACTTCCCTTCCTTGGCTGGTTTCACCCAATGAGAGACCTAAGCCTCCTGAGCAAGCTTGATGGGCGTGAGGTATTGGTTCTCTGCTAGGGTCAGAACTGTAATGACATTGACAATACAAGTCAACTGCTTATCACAAAGTGCTTGGGGAGCATATTAACACTTTCAACAATGTGCCTTTCAGAACCCTGTAGGACATAAGTTTATAATGCTAGAGTCTGAGAGGCTGGGCTTATGGATGTGCTACACTTGAATCTTGAGGTCTGACTCCAATTCTGGTGTACATCAGCATTCATTTTCCTAAAAATATTTTCATAAGTAGCAAATAGGAAAATTATTTTGATTATCCCTCAATCTTTTTCCAGTTGTGTGTCTCAAACTGAAGCCTGGGTGCTGTCTCTGAGCGCTTCAGCTCAAGGCAAACACTCTACCACTTGAGCCACAGTGCCACATGGGGTTTTTTGATGGTTCATTGGAGGTAAGAGTCTAACAGGCTTTCCTTCCCTAGGCTGTCTTCAAACTGTGATCTTCAGATCTCAGCCTCCTGAGAAAGTAGGTTTCCAGAGCCACTGGAATCTGGAGTATTGTTTTTGCCAGACCTGGAGCCTGAAATTAGGGCCTGGATACTGCCTTTGAGCTTCGTTTTCTCAAGGCTAGCACTCTATCACTTGAGCCACACCACAGCTTCTGGCTTTTTCTGAGTATGTAGCACTGAGGATTCAAACCCTGGCATTCATGCATGCTGAGCAAGATCTCTACCACTAAGCCACATTTCCAGACCCAACCTTACGATTTTATCCCTCAACTTGCCTATCCACAAGAAAAGGCTTCTGAGTATAAATCATCTAAACAAATCCGTATAGGAAGTTGTCCAAAGATAAATAAGACAAAACTCATACTGGGGACAGACTCTAACCATGTGATGACTTGACAAATGCCTCCATTTAATTAAGTATTATATTTCAAAACTTAATAAAGTATTAATGAAAATTAGTCAATGTACTGAATTATTGTGTATAATTTTATAATATATATACACAACATAATAAATATTATGTGTATAATAATACTAAATACAATAAACAATAAAATGAGTAAAATGAAAATTAAATACAAAATTAATAATAATAATCATAATATGAAATATACATACTTATTTACCTATATATCTTATATTACACATGTATACAAATATTTTTTCTATTGCAGGGTCTTAATTCAGGCCCTGGGAACTCTAGCTTGAAAATCTTTTCCTCAAGGACAGGGATCTTAGCCTTCACCCAAGGTGCAAAAGAGTTACATGGACAGTGAGCTCAAATCCCAGCAATGGCAGAAATACTGGCCCCAGTTCCAAGACAGTGACTTAATATTTGTAACAGAAACAGTTATGTTTATTCAGTTACATACTGAACACTGAAAAAAAATCAGTATAGAATTTTGTACAGCTGTTCAGACATACATCCCTTAACCACAAAGTGCTTTTTGAGCACTACATAAGTTTTTGTACGTTTTTTATTTTAAAAATGTTGTACAGATTGGTCACAGTTACATGAGCAAAGTAATGAGTACATTTAGTATTGAGCATTGTTGCCTCCTCGTTTGTTTTTCCCCTACCATCCATTCCCTCCCATCTTCACAACTAACTTCCCTGGTGAGGTCAGTGACTTATTTATTTTAGGCTTGGCATGGGGATTCAACTCAAATATTGGACAACTCTGCGCATTCTGTCACATTGCTATGGATTCATCAAAACTCTGAGTTCAAATCCCAGGCTATTAAAGAATACTGGCAGAAATTCTAAACCAAGGAGCTTTATTATTTCAATTTAGTTAGTTAGTTAATTAATTAATTAATTAGTTAATTAATTTTGCCAACCATGGGGCTTGAACTCAGGTCATGGTAACTCTGACTCAGCTTCACTCTCCCTAGGCTGGGGTGCAGCCTTGAGACCCAAAGCTGATCCTGGGACCCTAGGCCCAGGGGGCTTGCAGAAGGAAAAAAAGCAGAACAGCACAAAAAGTGGGGAGCTGTAGAGGGCTCAGGGTTTTACAATTTTTTTCTTTACATGGTGACCGTCCTGGGTCTGAATGACATGGTTTCAAAGTGGACCTGGCCTGCCATTGCTGATGGCTGGCAGGCTATCAGGGAAGCCATAAGCCAACATGTCAACATAGGCCCTCGGTTCAAATCCTAATCCTTACATTTACCAATGGCAGGAGATCACAAGAGACTCGTTCCTATGCATAAGATTACAGATTGAAAGAGTAGTTCATGCATTTGTCTAGTCTAAGATTGGATGCAATAATCCTAGGATGCTGTTTGACCTTAATTAATAGTTTATTAAGCATGAAAAGAATAATATTGTTTCAATGGAGATATAATAAATACCTAAGAGTTGGTAGGAACGTAGTAGATGTCATTCAGTTATAGACAGACAGCTCTGGAACTCTTTAACAATATATATTTATTTGTATACCACCTCTGCCTAGCCATGTATTGCTGTTTTGGCTAAACTTTGGGCTTGATCTCAGTGCCTGGGAACCACCTGACAGCTTCATTGGCTAGAGGCTTCTGTGCTCACCCTCACCCAATCATGAATTGGGCCTGCTAGTCCCTGAGTTCAGATCCAAGCACTGCCAAAAATTTAATCTTTGAGTAAGAAGCCGAGTGTGACACATGCCAGGGTGTCAGGCATGATAGAGAACACATATACAAATCTAGATGGTATGTGATATGATGTAAAAATTGTAATAAGTGGATAAATGGTATAGGTGTCATCAAAGACAATAAAATAAATTGTAAATAAATGGATAAAAAAAGAAATAAAATGAATAACAACACTAAATGTGATATGGACTGAACATCTCTATGGAAGTATAAATCCTACCACACCAAACAGTATCTACTGAACATCTGTATGGAAGTATAAATTCTATCTCTAATATTTATATAAGGAGTATGTTTTCCATGCCTGAGGCTTGAATTCAGCCCACCCCCATGAGAAAGCAATGGCAGGAAATCCTGAGAAACTGGTTTCTGGACCAGGAAAAGTCATGGAATGTGATCGATCTCATCGAATGAGTATTTCATGCATGATGTGACTAGGAAATGATAGGCAAGACTCATGGGGTATCACTTATTTGTAAAGCAGTGTTGATTAAGCATGACAATAATCATCACAGTCATGAAATGAAGACATCTGGAAAGATCCAAGAATCAGTATACACATGGTAGATTGGATTCCATCACAGGTTATCGTCTCTCCTAATCTATACAAATGTGTACTCATTTGCATACTACCTTCAACTTATGAATGGATGACTACTGTGTACCCTCCTCCCCCCCCACCTGGGGGTCCATCTCAGGTCCTGGGAACGGCCTTACTCCTTAGTAGCTCACGGGCTGGTGTGCTCACATGGACCCATTCGTCATTTGGGTCTGCTAGGGCTTGAGTTCAAATCCCAGCACTGCCATAAGATTCACCTTGATTTGAGAAGCCAATCGATCCACCTGTTTTCCTGTCCTGTGAAAATCCTGGGTCTCAGCGAGGATGGAAATTCTATATAGACAACTCTATAGGCATTCGAATAGGTTGTTATCCATGTCAGCATAGTTATATCTATCACCATACTCAATAAAATACACAATACATCCATGAATAAGACACAAAATAAAAAGAATAACTACACTGAATGCAAGATGCATATGAAACTTGTAGGTAAAGAGAGATCCTATGTTTAAAAAAGGTGGGCTTGTTATTTTGTCCAGTACTGGGGCTTCAAATCAGGCCCTTGATGAGGCCTGACATTCTAGTCTTCAAGGATGGTGAGATTTCCCTTGCCCCAAAGTGCAACAGAGCTACCCAGACCTCAATTCAAATCCCAGCACTGACAAAAGTTTCATTCTGTTGTCAGAAGCCAGTCGTTGAACATGTTTTCCTCTCCTGTGAAAGAACCGGGCTTTCACTAGGATGTAGAATGCATAGGAAACGATATAACTATGGGAACAGATTGTCATCCATGTCAGCACAGTATACCTGTCACCATACTCAGTAAAATACACAATAACTCCATGAATTAGACACAAATTAAGGAGAAGTGCACCGAATGCAAGATGCTGTCCACACATGTATGTAAATATAGATCCTATATTTGAATTACGAATTTATGACTATCTGGACCTCCCTGGGACTCGATGTCAGTTCCTAGGAATGGCCTATCTCCTTCGTTGCTCACAGGCTGGTGTCCTCACCTTGACCATTTCCCCAATTGGGCCTGATAGAGTGTGAGTTCAAATCCCAACACTGCCAAAAGATGAATCCTGATGTGAGAAGCCCATTGATTCACCTGTTTTCCTGTCCTGTGAAAGTCCTGGGTCTCAGCTTGGATGGAGAATGCATAGGAAACCCTATAGCCAGGGCAATAGGTTGTCTTCCATGTATGTTCTGTTATATCTGTTACATTATTCAGTAAAATACACAATACTTACATAAGACAGAAAATAAGGAGAAAAGTACTCCAAAGGCAAGATACTGTCCACACATATATGTAAATATAGATCCTATGTTTCAATCATTAGTTTATGACTATCATGGCCACCCTGGGGATCAATGTCAGATCCTGGGATGGCTTAACTCCTTTGTTGCTCACAGGCTGGTGTGGTCACCTTGAACTATTCACCAATTGGTCCTGCTAGGCCCTGAGTTCAGATCCCAGCACTACCAACAACTGGATCATGCAGTAAGAAGCCAAGTGTGAAATTTTTTCCTTTTCTCTGAGAGTCCTGGGTGTCTGGCATGATGGAGAACATGTCTACAAATTTAGATTCCATGTTAAGAATGAAAACAATAACATTAATTATATGGAGGCATTATAAATACCCAAGAATTGGTAGGAATGTAGTCTATATAACTGAATAAGGTATAGACATCTCTGGCACTCTAAAAAGATATACATTTACTACCATCTGTATGTCAATCTGTTCTTATTTTGTCAACTGCTGGGGCTCGATCTCAGGTACTTGGGACTGCCTGTCAGCTCAATTTGCCACAGGATGGCAGGCTGACACTCACCCATTCATGAATTGGGCCTTGAAGGCTGTTAGTTCAGATGCTAGTACTCCCAAAAAATGAATCGTGTAGTAAGAAGCTGATGATGACACATGTTTTCCTTTCTGTGAAAGTCCTGGGTGTCAGGAAGGACGTGCAATACATATGCAAACCTATATCCTATGTAATCAATGTAATCACTGTTCTATGTGTCATAATAGTTAATAAAATGAGTAGTCAGTATATGAATAAAACAAAAAATAAAATAACTACACTGAATGCAATATGGAATCAACATATGTTTAAAAATATAAATCATATATTTAAAATGTAAACAAATAGTATGTTTTCTAGTTGTGGGCATCGATTTCAGGCCTAAAAAACAGACTTGAATTTCTTAAATTCAAGGAGGCAAGCTTCCCCTTCCCACAAAGTGCAACAGCAGGGTTACCTAGACCATGAGTTCAAATCCCAGTCCTGGCAGAAAAAAAATGGCATCTCTATGATATGTGATGCCCAATTCGTCGGTATTTCATTTGGCCTCCATTTAATGAAGGTGATTGTTTAAATGCTTCATAAAGTATTAATTAATATCGACCAGTGTCCTATTATGTAATTGTGTATAATTTTATCCTCGAATCATTCAAGTACTGCCCATTTAATCATGATATACATCACATTCCTTTGGTAATCATATGAATAGGAATGAATTTCATAGGATCTCCTGCCATTTGTTGGTGGCAGCCCAGGATTCAAGCTGTGGGCTCCAGCTCCTACCACTTAAACCTGAGGATAGGGAACTCACAGGTCTGTCCAAGATCATCAGCAAAACCAGGCATCAGTGGCTCTCAGCAGTCCTCCTTAAAACTTACAAGGCTGTGAAAGTCAAAGTCACCCTAGGCAGGACAGTCCTTGAGACTCCTGTCCAACTTGTGCCATCAAAGACAGAAGTAAAGCCGTGTGGCTTCAGTGGTAGAGAGCTAGCCTTGATCAAAAACAACTCACAGATTGTGCCCTGATCCTGAATTCAAGGTCTGGGAACAAACAGACATACACAACAATCTGTGCAGCCATCCGGCTAAAGTGGGTCACTCTCTTGTCCCCAACTGGATTGGACAGAGTTCCCTGGGAAAGGGGCTGCCATCATTTTGACTCCACCCATTCTGCCTGCATCAGAAGATTCCAGCCACACCTCTATTGTTTCATGGTTCTTTCTGACCAATGGGATACAAGAATGGTGGCCACGCCCACATTCCTTGCTGCCCAGTAGCACCTTGATTCTCTCTGTTTGTTGACACCACTACCTCCCCTCCGACCAGGACCTCGCCTCCCCTGTGCCCCACAGTCTGGCCCACGCCCTGCCACAAATGAGCCCCAGGGGTGGGGGTGGGGGTTGACCCGAGGATGCCACCCCCATCCCCAGTGACTAGTGTCCAGGATACGGGGAGATGCAGGTTGGGTGAGGAGTGGGCGCCAAAGATCCCCTGGCCTGGAGCAGTGGGAGCCACACAGCAGCACATCTGCGCCCTTCCACTCCCAGGTTGGAGCCCAGTGGCTTTAGTCAGAGGTGGGGAGCAGCATGTCTACACCTGCCTTCTGGGTTTTTTTCCTTTCTTTCTGGGGATGGGAGGTGTTGGATGCAGAAGATAGACACCCTTGCTGTGTGAGCCCTTCTCTTCTGTGTTCAGTCAAACTTTCACCTGAAGACAGAGAGACAGAGAGAGAGAGAGAGAGAGAGAGAGAGAGAGAGAGAGAGAGAGAGAGAGAGAGAGAGAGAGACAGACACAGACACAGACACAGACACAGACACAGACACAGACACAGACACAGACACAGACACAGAGACAGAGAGACAGAGAGACAGAGAGACAGAGACAGAGAAAGAGAGATAATCATTTTCCTTGTACAGCCTGACTGTGCTCAGATGAGTGATCAGTTGGCAAATTGCAGGTACTGCATGGAGGAGTCTTCTGTCACCTGTCTGGATGTGTGTGTATGTGTGTGTGTGTGTGTGTGTGTGTGTGTGTGTGTGTGTAGAACTGGGTTGTAACAAGGAGGCCGAATGCTTTGGTAAATTCTACCTGTTATCTTTGGGCCATGTATGGGCTTCACAGCTGAGGTCTGGGGGCATGGAAGGGTGAGAGGCTTGAAGGGGACACAACACAGTTAAATTACAAGAACAAGGGATCTGTGTGCAATGGAGCTGTGTACTCCCTTGGGCCTGGTTGGTGGCAGTGGGAGCTTGGGAGGATCTGGGAGTGTGACCTGCAGGGGATGGCTTCCCAGGAGGACAGAGAGCATGGCCAACTCTTAGTAAGGATATGAGTTCTGCTAGTATGGAGCGCAACAGCATAGGTCAGTCTCGGGGTCTTCTCATAATGATGTCTGATGGGCAAGGCCAACCCTATTTTAAATCTTGAGCTGTGATCTTGAGATCTCAGCGTCCTGAGTACCTAGTATTATAGGCATGAGCCTCTGGCACTGGGACACTGGTTCTTTTTGGTATATTAGGGTTTGACCTCATAGCCCTAGGCTTGCCAGTCAAGTCTTCTACCATGCGAGTCAAGCTTTTCTGTCTTGGGCATTTCTGAGATGGAGAATTAATATATGCTCATTCTGGGCTGGATCATGGTCCTCTGATCTGTGACAGGCCTGAGCCACGAGGCCCGTTCTTCTGTAGTTGGGATGGTAGATATGTAGCGACATGCTCAGTCATTGGTTTAGATGGATTGTTCCAAACTCAGTCCACGGCAGCCAATTCTTGACCAGAGGTGAATCTCTGGGTTGGGCCTCAACCATTGGACTTCAATCTCTTCATGGGACAGTTGTGAGGAAACAAGGGATTGATACAGAGGGATCTCTGGAGCAGGGACAGGCACAGGGGGAGGGGCCATCTGATACTGTTCTTGGCAATTCTGTGAGCATATGATAGGAAGATACCCGGAAAGATCTCAGATGGTGTGTGTTATTAACAGTGCAACAGTTATGGGATTATGAAAAAAAACATGGCTCTCTTTCTTTTTTTTTTTAATTGTATTTTATTTTATTTGAGAAAATACTGTACAGAGGGGCTACAATTACATGGGCAGGATAATGCATACATTTCTTACCAAGCATTGCAGCCTCCTCCTTTGTTTACCCTTCACTTCCCTTCCCCGCCTCCCCCCTCCCCCAACCAATTTTACCCCCCTCCCCCCACCCAATTATACCCCCTCCCCCCCCCACACCGACATTGTAAAGCTGGTTTTGACATGACATTTTGTACTTCTCATTGTTGCAACAGATCCACCTGAATCCTTAAATGACTTGTTTATCCCCATCTCCTCCACATGTTATACTGACATCAAATATAGTGAAAGCGGGGGTTACACTGTGGGGGAGGGACATACAAAGCGACAAAGAAATAATCTTATAAATGCGTTAGAAACACATGCATGAAAGAAACGAAAACATTAAAATACATATTTAAGGGTTCATTTTCCTAACATCACATTATCTGACCTTTTCCGCTTGACTCATACCTATACTAGATATTGCAAATAAGGGAAACCATGGGACCTATGCTGCTTTGGGCCTGGCTTACTTCACTTAATATAATTTTTTCCAAATCTTTCCATTTCCTAACAAATGGGGAAATGTCATTCTTTCTGATGGAGGCATAGAATTCCATTGTGTATATATACCACATTTTCTTGATCCATTCATCTACTGAGGGACATCTGGGTTGGTTCCATATCTTAGCTATGGTAAATAATGCTGCAATAAACATAGTTGTGCTGGTAGCTTTAGTGTGGTCTTGTTTTTAAACATTTGGGTAAATGCCCAAAAGTGGGATTGCTGGATCATAGGGGAGATCTATGTGAAGTCTTTTGAGGAACCTCCATACTGCTTTCCAAAGTGCTGGAGGAATATCAATACCAAATTTCAAACTCTAATATAAAGCCATAGTAATCAAAACAGCTTGGTATTGGCATAAGAACAGACCTCAGGACCAATGGAATAGAATTGAAAACCCAGAAATGAACCTACAGACCTATAGCCATCTAATCTTCGATAAGGAAGCTAAAACAATAGAATGGAAGAAAGACAGCCTCTTCAGTAAATGGTGCTGGCAAAATTGGTTAACTACATGTAGAAAACTAAAGCTAGATCCTTATATATCACCCTGCACCAGAATCAACTCCAAATGGATCAAAGACCTTGAACTCAAAGCAGACACTCTGAAAACATTACAGGATGGAATAGGAGAAACCCTAGGTCTCCTTGGCTCATGTCGAAATTTTCTGAATAGAGACCCAGAAGCACAACAAATCAAAGAAAGGTTGGACAAATGGGATTGCATAAGATTGCAGACCTTCTGCAGGGCAAATGACATAGCTGGCAAGATCAATAGAAAGCCCACCGTTTGGGAGGAGATCTTTACTAGCCATACAACGGACAAGGGTCTCATATCTAAAATATACTTGGAACTCAAAAAATTAAACCACCCAACAACAAATCCTCAAAGAAACAACTGCCCAATAAATAAGTGGGCGAAAGACTTAAAGAGAAGCTTCTCTGAAGAAGAAAGAAGGATGGCCAATAGACACATGAAGACATGTTCAACATCCCTAGCCATAAAAGAAATGCAAATCAAAACAACATTGAGATATCACCTCACTCCAGTTAGAACAGCAAAAATCAAGAACTCTAACAACAACAGATGCTGGAGGGGATGTGGACAGAAAGGAACCTTACTTCATTGTTGGTGGGAATGTAAAAATGGCTCTCTTTCTTTATTACTCTATCCCCATGAGTAACGGGATCCTTCACTTTGTTCAGTTTTGAAGCTGGGGAAACTGAGGCATAGAGAAGCCGGGTGAGCTACTAATGACTCCCAGCTGACAGGAAGCTCGGCCTGACTTCTCTGCCATGCTCCCTAGGACAATGGGTGCTATTCAGTCCACTTCTTGTGGTGGGAAGTCCACTTCTTTTCAGTTATGAGGCTTGAACTTTGGCCCTAGGGCAGCTCTCTGAGCTCCTCAGCTCAAAGCTACCACTCTACCACTTGAGTCACAGCACCACTTCCAGTTTTTTGGTGGTTCTTTGGAGATAAGAGTCTCACAGGTGTTCCTGCCCAGGCTGGCTATAAACCACATTCTTCATATCTCAGCTTCCATTGTACTTAGGATTATAGGCCTGAGCCAACAGCACCTGGCTTAAGTGTAATTCTGACCTTCTTTCTTTCGCTTTCTCCTCAGGAACTGATTCAATGGGTGCTGGAGGAGGTGGTCCAGCATCCCCATGTGGCTGGAACCAAGGTGGTCCTCTCATTCTCGAGGTAGGCTGTGGGTCAGGAGCTGTCTCGCTCAGTCTGTTGTACCAGCTCCATGAGGTAAGTCCCTCTGTGCCCTGGCTACACTGTGACAGTTATGCATTGTCCATCTAGCCTTACTGGACTCAAGTACTGTGTTCAATGCTCTTTTCTAGCAAAAATTCCTGGCTAAAATTATGATACAGAGTTATAGAATGAAAATGTAATGCCATCTTAAGAAAGTCATTTAGGGTTCTGGGAATGTGGCTTCATGGTATGGTGATTGCCTAGCATGCATAAAACCCTGGGTTCAATTCCTCAGTACCACATAAATTGAAAAGGAAACACTGGAAGTGGTCCTGTGCCTCAAGTGGTGGAGGGTTAGCCTTGAGGAAAAAAAAAAACGCTGAAGAATAATTCCCAAGCACCGAGTTTCAGCCCCAGGACTGCCAAAACAACAGCAACAACAACAATGAACATTTAGTTAGTAAATGTGAAATAAAGAACCCATATTTGGAATATATAATTGCTCCTTCCATACTGATACCTGACAATAGTTCCTAATACATGTACTTTACCTATGTAAGGATACTGTGTTGAAAAAAATGTTTTGTTCATTGGGTCACAGCAATTAATGCTAGGAATGTGCTTAGATGTCAGGAGAAGATTAATTCTGGAAATTCAAATATTCCAGGCTTTTGAGTGGGGTCACTGCTAATCACAATGAGAAGGATAGTGTAAGTGAGATTCAGAAACTATTTTGGCCAGTCATCTTACAAAACAGGCAGAGGCTAATTAACAGTTGTGACAGAAGAGAAGGAATAATGCCAGATGGAAAGAATAAATGATAGTAACTAAGGTATAGCAGAAACCGTTCTAGGGAACCATTTTTGCTTATTAAAGAACTAATTATCAACTAGGCTTATTCCTCATTGCCTTCGGCATTCAAAATCTCCTAGGCTAGTTCTTAATCTCTGTGTGATGAATGTATCTCCTTCTATGCTGATCTTTCATACCTGATCTCCTTTGCTTTCTAAAAATCTGTCTTGCTGTATTTATCTATGAACATTTCCTAATACTAAATACACCTATAAAGATGAAAGAGGATGCTAATGTAAGAGTCCCATAGCTCATGAGTTATTTACGTAACAAAATGGAAAAGGAGGACATATTTATTGCTACCTTAATTATTCTGAAAAGCTGCAATGTCACATCATATGGTTCATATTTCCATTCTTTGTCTACATAGTGACATTAAGTGCACATAAATGCAAATATGAGTGGGGTGCTGGTGGCTCATGCCTGTAATCCTAGCTGCTCAGGATGTTGAGTCCAGAGGATTGTGGTTCAAAGCCAGCCTGGTCAGGAAAGTCCATGAAACCCTTATCTTCAATTAACCCCAGAAACCCGGAAGTTGTGCTGTAGCTAAAGTCCATGAAACCCTTATCTTCAATTAACCCCAGAAACCCGGAAGTTGTGCTGTAGCTAAAGTGGTAGAGTGCTCAAGTTGTGCTGAAGAGCTGAGAGACAGTGCCCAGGATTAAGGTTCAATCCCCACAACCAACAAAAAAGTGCAAATATAGGTTTAAGTTTCCCCCAAAGAAATGATGAAATCAATAGTAATCTTCCCAAATGATTTAGTAGTGCACCTACTTTTACTGAGTTATTTGTTATGGCTTCTTTGCTAAACATATTCTCTTCTTTAAAAATTGTCAAATATTAGCTTTATAATAAACTTCATCTAATATTTCTAGGTTCAAAAGAGAAGTCCATAGAGTTGATGTCACTTAGCTTTCTTACTGTCTTAGTTCAAAGCCAACCCAGGCAAGAGAGTCTGTCAAACACTTATCTGTAATTAAACACCAAAAAAGCCAGAAGTGGAGTTTTGGCTCAAGCAGTGGAGTACTAGGTTTGGGCCAGGTAGGAAAGAAAGACAACTGTTCAGGGACAGGGGCCAGTCTCTAAGTTCAAGCCCCAGAACCAGCACAAACTAAACAAACAAGCAAACAAAACAAACCCTGGGTATTTCTTTGGGACTCTCCTTAAAATAGTGGTGCTCTGAGAAGAGGCTGCTTTTGCTGATCATACTCACTGGATCGTGCTTTTTTGGAATTCTTATTGCTATGGAAAACTCAAGACCAGACTAAAGGAATTAAAAACTGATTCCTGCAAAAAGAGAATCATCTCAGGAGTGAAACATCCATCCATTAGACACTTTAAAACCTCCATGTCTTTGCTTCTTTGCAGTAGAACACTTTTAAAACAAAGTTATTTCCTTTTGTTCTATGCCTGCCTTCAAATGGCATATTGTTTCCTTTTGCAAAACTCTCAACCAGAAGTTTACAGACAAGTTTTATATGAGTAAAGGACAAACTCAAAAAAGTCAGGGACAGAGTTTCCTTCCAGCCTTGGATTCTTTTCTTGTACAGTACAAAGGAACGCAATAGTTAACTTGAACTTTGTCATTTCTCTATGTTAAATTCCTCTCCTGGGATCAGTTTCCACATCCAGTAACAGTTACTTCCACTTACTTCCAGTAACAATTTATGGTGCTGCTCCAGAAAAAAATGAATGTTTTCTGGCTTCATTGAAATAGCACAAAGACACTTTTGGACATGAGGTAACACGTGTTTCAGAGACAACTTAGTAAAGACAAATGCAATTTAAATTGCTTATAAATACATTATCCATGAGAATATATTTTGTTCAAACTTCTCATGTGCTCTGTAAATTAAGGTGAATTTTAAATGGTAAGAAGGTTCTCAGATAATTTTTTGTGAGTCTATATGCTGTGCATTAATTTCCCAACTGTACATGAGTTAACCGTAAAAGAAACAATAGCAATTATAGGAGAAAAAGTTCTGTGTTTATGTATAAGTGTTCAATACAATATACAAGACTCTACAAATAAAAAATTGAAACAATAAAGCCAAGTCCCATATGTAGATTTATGGGAGTGATATAGAGAAAGCATTACCCCTAAGTGGAACATGAAGCATGAGGCCACTCCCTTTCTAAATCATGCTTGCTAATCATGTAATTGTGCAAAAAGGAGAATGGAAGAATGATTCTTTTTCCAATGCAAGTCACATATGGGAGAACAGACTTAACTGGAAAAAAAGAGTCTATCTTGAGGGAACAGGAATTATACTAGCAATGAACCTGGTGGCTAAGATCACATTTCTTGTTCTTTCCTTTTCTTATATTCCTTTTTATTGTTGTTGTTTTTCGTGGCACTTGAAATATGGGACAGGGCGCTGTCCCTCTGAAACGCAGCTCAAGGCTAGTGCTCTTCCACTTGAGCTGCAGTGCCGCTTCCAGTTTTCTGGTAATTATTGGAGAAAAAGAGTCTCCAGGACTTTCCTACCCGTGCTGACTTTAAAACCCAATCCTCAGATCTCACAACAACTTGGTTTATGATCACATTTCTAACAGTGTACACCCAGGATATGTAATGTATATGTTCATCTAACTTTATATGAATTCTTGAGTTAAAAATCTGGGCTACAGTTAGACTTTACACTCACAAAAGTGTTTGAAGTTTAAAAGTTGATACTCCTAGAAAAATAAAACCTAAGAATGTAAAGGAGTCTGGGAGGTTCAATTTGCACCCATCTTGGACAGTATAGGCTTTGAGACACTACCTATAATTAACCAGCGAAAGCTGGGATACCAGTCATGAGCAAGATTGCTGAATTACAGCTTTAAGTTTTTGCATACATACATACATACAAACATACACATACACACCTATAAGTGTATAGGTGCACACAAAAATACACAAATGAAACAACTCTCAGAATAGGTAGAAAAGTTAGAAAACAATAGGAAATTGGTCCTGAGTAAGACTAGAATCAAGTGATAATTTTTAATATTAGAAAGCCCTCAAGTGAACTTTCCCCCAGAAGTTGAGAATATTACATAGGTAGGGACCAGAGATAGTAAGAGAGTCAAGCAATCATTCTTAATGGGATAGGATACATAGTGGAATGAATCAGGGAAGCCTGCAGGTGCATCAAAAAATGTTCATATCCTATGTCAATTGTTAAAACACCTTTGAAAATAGTACATAAACAGTCTGAGCTGTCAGTCTAGTGGATAAAATCATAGGAGAAGTTCAGAATTTCTAGTCTGTTTCTAGATTAAATAAACAAACTATGGCAGGGCAATGTGATACAAGCCTGGAATTCTAGCACTCAGACAAGAGATAAGAGAGTGGAATTACATAATGATACCTTCCCTGGACCAGATAGAATAATTTTGTCTCAGTAAAACTAACCAAACAACAAGAAAGGAATACACAGTTGGAAGTTTGGCCTAATTTTGTCATTATGTTTTGAGAAGTCAAGTTTCCTATTGAATACACCTCATATATATCCTCACTTGTGTTTTAAATGCTCTCATCATTACAGAACATTCGTAGATGCAAAAGAGCTCATGATTCCCCTCCCTCATTCTGTTGGATTCCAAATAAATGTTGAAGGATTACAAAAGCTTAAGACCGGAGAAATAGCAAAGTTCGTCTAATGTAGGATTTTGTAGACCTTGTTAAATTAGAATTTAGATTAAAAATATATTTTTGATTTGTTTGTAATTTCATATTCTATAGGATACTACAAAATACTTTCAAAGTAGAGGGATTAATTGAAAAATTCACAAATAATTCTGGCATTCTATTTGCCTAGATATTCTTTTACGACAGTTATAATTAGAACATAGTTAATAAATAATTCGCAGAGTTAACGTATACCATGTTAATATGAATAATCTAGACAGAGTTGCCAAAAATGGATGACATTAATTCATACATTTAGAAAAACCAATTTTTAAAGGTTTGGTTTAATATGGTATGAAGAGAGTAATTGTGTGACATCTTCTTTCTTCTACCTATATGTACCACAGGAAGCCATTTCCTTATTTACGTGCCTCTGTATACATGGAGAAAAATGCTAGGTTTGGGGTTTTTTTCAGTTTGTTTTTATTGGTTCATCCTAGAACTCGAACTCTTGGCATGAACAGGGTCTCTGATCCTGTTTATGCTCAAGGCTCAAGCCCTACCACTTCAACCTCAGTGCCACTTGAGTCTGGCTTTTGCAGAGAAGTTTTTTGGAGATAAGATTCTAAGAAACCTTCCTGCCTGGGTGGGCTTTGAATCATAATTTTCCTATCTTAGCATACTGAATATCTATGATAGTTAAAAAAGTCTAAATATAAATAATATTTGCAAGTGTTCTGATCTCAAGAATACCAGTGGAGGAAAAATGATGCAGCTCAGTTTATTGTGGTGTTCTTTTCAGAACAAGGAGGGTGTCACATTAGCAGAGGTGTAGTATTTTTTCAAAATAGAGATAAGGTATTCATAATGTGAATTAAGGAATTTTAAGGTGTCCCTTACAAGTTGGAAACTGTTGGGCTAGGATGACTTTATGACATAAATCTTGGGATTGATGGTCATAGACATAATAGCTTACTCTTATAAACAATTGCTTACTCTTGAAGAATTAATTATTACACATGCTTCACAGTTTTATCCTCTACAAGAATGTGGCTATTTTTCTGTTTACTTCTCAATCTGGACACCCCATTGGAAACTGCATCTATTGCAGAATTAATTAACATGCAAACAAGTACTGTTTTGAATCTCTTAGGAATGTTGAGAATTTAAAAATGAGTAGTTGTTAGTCATAGGAATTTTGAAGAACACATTTATTCTGTCCTCTTAAAAACTTACTTACTTTTAAAATTATGGGTTTCCATAGTATTAAACTAGGTCCAGTCGTGGGGCCTGAACTCTGGGCCTGGGCGCTGTCCCTCAGCTCTTCAGCTCAAGGCTAGCGCTCTACCACTTGAGCTTCTGGCTTTTTTCTTTTTGCTTATGTGGTGCTGAGAAATCGAACCCAGGGCCTCAGGCATGCAAGGCAAGCGCTCTACCACTGAGCCATCTTCCCAGACCCTGTTTTCTGTTTTAGAATGAGAAAGTACTAAATTTATTCTTTTTTGAAAAATTTGGCAAGTATATTGTGAAAATAGTGTCTAGTTGGATAACATTCAAGTTGATGAACCTCTGATAAATAAGGGGTAATTAATTCAAATTAGAAGCCAAATATTATTGATTTTTAAAATGTTACTACATAAAGAATAATATTTACTGTGCCAATAAAGTAAAATTACATTTTACACAGCTTATTTTTTCAATTTTATTATCAAATTGATGTACAGTGACTTTACACTAACTGTAAGGTAGTGAATAAAAAACATTTCAAACTTGTTACCCCTCCCTCATTTTTCTCACAGTTTTCCTTCACCCCTTCACCCCTCACAAGTTGTAAAGTACATTTCCAACATATTGTCTTGTGAGTATTGCTATTGCATTGGTTTGCCTTTTGTCCTTTGTCTCACCATTGTTTCACCATACAGCAGGGATAAACCATAGAGGAAAACCCCAAAGAAAACAGAAATCACATAGTTCATCAAAAACAACAACCACAAATGAAAAAAAAATCTGGTTCCATATCTTGGAATTCATTTTGCTTAGCATCAGCTAATATGGTTAAATATATGCATAACAAAGCCACTGGAAAATAATAGCTGCATGGTTACTATATCATGAAAACAGCATGTTAACATTTTGATGGTAAAGGTGGAATTAGGATTGGTGAATTTGCGGTTCTGATAAAGGATTTTCAACAGTTTTAAATTTATGACAGGTAAAATTCAATAGTTCAAAATTTTTAATAACTTAGCCTATTAAGAAAATTTAAAATTGCCTGGAAGAATAGGCTCTCATGCAAAGAAATCCAAGGAGACTTAGTAGAGAGGGAGCAATATGGATGAAGATGGCTCTTTTTGAAACTAAACAAACAAACCTCAGAAACCTTGCTGTAAATCCTGTAGGTTCCCATGGAATTGTCCTTACCCAGGAACTATATTCTCACTGTTTGAAAGAAGGTTGTATTGGAATTTAAATTAAAAGTTCTTTAAAAAATAAGGCATCAAAATTTGTCAATGTACCTTCAATTACCAAATAGTAATTCTCTGAAAAAGATAATTTGAGTCAAAATATTTAGGGAGAAAGTGCCCTCCACAATGAAAGAAGGTGTTGGGATTACACATTTCTGTTTATAACACTTCCCACAATGTCTTTGGACGTGAAGCAGTGAAACACAGAAAAAAATTTGATTGGATACTTCAAACCAATGATTTCACATTTCTAAGTGGCTCACAAAAAATAATATTCTTATTAATATGAGGTAGTCTAGACTTCTTTTATTACATATGCCAAAAAGTTCAGAAAAGAATTGAAAAAATGGAAAAATTAATAATAAAATTTTTCTTAGAAGCCTTAGCTAAGCGTATTGACTTCAGCAGTGAAGGGAGGCCAAAACTTTTTGATGTAAATTGTGTTAGTATTTTTTCTCCCTAAAGTGATTTTACAGAGCCCATTTGGCTCACTACAATGCAGAACTGATTGAATGAAGACATGAAAATACATTCCACATCCAAATGAGGCAACTTGAAGAGTTTTAAAAGAGAAATAATGAAGATGTAGCAGTGGTGGAGCCCGTATGGTCCTTCAGCTTCACTAGACTGGAAGCCAAGAAGCTGTGATTAATTGGAACTCTGGCAAGAGCTAAGAGTAGGACATAGAAGTAGGACATAGAAGCATTTTCCTTTTGTAACAGACACTTTCTTCCAAGGTATGGGTGATTTAACTCTATTCTCCTCCATACACCTTGGTGAACAAATGCAAGACCAAGAGAAAAATAATCTATTAAAATAATTTTGCATGGAATAACTTCACTGTTCCTGATATGGTATCTAAGGAGAATCTTAAGAGAGAAGATTAAAAAGTGCAGTATTTTTTGGTTTCCTCTAAGCATCTTCTTAGCAAAATATATCTTTGATGTTAGACAATTCTGATTGAACCAACAAGTGATGGAGTACTTATTTTTGTGGGCACTTTAGACACAAGAAGTCTTTCAAGGTAAAAGAAAAAAATATATAGCCAAATATTTGTGATCACAGCATCTTGGACTGTTTTCTGGATACAAAGTTTTACATTAGATTTCTCCTTATTAACATAGATGTTGTTTCATGGCAAACAAATACAAGAGGGAAGTTTTATGGACTCACTAGGCCAATTAAACAGCATGAAAGAAGAAAATGGCAAATAATATTTAATGAAATTACTTTGACCAATTACTTTGCCAGAAGAAAGAAGGAAAAATATAATTCAAAATCAATTGACTTAAAAGTATGAAGAAAGAGTAGTGAAGAGAGATTAGAGAAAATATAGAGGATCATTTTCTCTCCAGTGGAGTAATGCGTTCTTGATCTTGTTTCTTCCATTCTACCTCACAAGTTACCAAGTGTTTCTCAGGACTGGATTATCCAGTTCAGACAGAAATCTCGTAGAAGTAAGATACTGTATGCAGCAGATATAGGTGATTTATAACCTTAATCTATTTAATTCTGTTGAAAATTCTCCCCTATTCCAAACTTCCCTCTTTGAACAGCTTTGTTTGCTTTTCCCAAGACTGCCCTTCATTTAACTGATTAAAATTTTGAGTGGTCATATTCATACTCTCTAGAGATTGCTGTTTGGTTGTGATTTTTGTATGTTTTTGTTTCTAGATGTGTTTTTAACTGAATTTTAAAAGTTTGTGCAATTGTGTTACAATTAAATATATCCATCTAATTGTCCAATGCTCCTAGATCAGAGTCACTCCTTCTATCATTCTCAAACGACCCTTTCTCCAAGATTTATTTCCAATTTACCACTTCCTTCATCATATGTGTACATTCAGTATTCTAGCTGTATTTGCTCCTTGTTCATTTTTCATTCATTCTATGTCTTTACTATAATTCCTCTTTGGTTTCAACTTCTGATAGTCATTCTGTTAAACTGTCTATTAATACTTTGAAAGGTTTATATACATTCCATGGAGTTTCAATCCTGCATATTCTTGAAATGATGTCAGCTTATATTTCCATAATTCATTCTTCTGCAGCAACAATTTGCAAGACTGGAGACGGGAAGCACCTAAACATGATTTTTTCTCAACCGTTTGAAAGATTAATCTTTAGTCAAAAGAAAGTTAAAAAATGGCTTAGAATGTATTCCTAACTATGCATTTTTATAAATGGCTTTGTACAATCGTGTGATTCTTTTATTTTACATGGAATAATATTTTCTACTACCTATAAGTTTTGGAAAAAGAAGAACATTATAATTTATTCCTAGATAGGAATATGATAGAAATAGAAGACAGATATTATGTTTGTCATATCTCTGATTAGTACCCATATTCAAGACATAAAGTCATATTTCTTACTATGTTATACAGAGGGAAAACATAAAATAACATATGATGAGGCAAATATTTGTGATTGTTTAAAATGTACCTTATTAAATGATGAAATTTATTAGCTAAGGTTTGGGTTTGAAATTTAGGAGGCTGACATATTAAACACATTTCTGAAAGGCCCATACTGAAAAACACAAATTGTGGGTGGTACTATTTCTACACTTTAATGAATGGTTGAACATGTTTGGCATTAGTGCTGTGTAAATAATTCAACTCTATTGTACTTGC
Organism: Dipodomys merriami; assembly: GCF_024711535.1. NCBI lineage: Eukaryota > Metazoa > Chordata > Mammalia > Rodentia > Heteromyidae > Dipodomys > Dipodomys merriami. Next base: position 229,568 of record NW_027206194.1, on the reverse strand, counting down.
TCCCTACACTTGAAAAACTTGTAATGTCACTAAGTATCATCAACTTGTCAAATGTTATTTTGGCGAAAGTGATTTTTTTAATTTAATTTAATTTTATTTTTGAACAGACTATACAGAGGGGTTACAATTACATGGGCAGGATAATGCGTACATTTCTTACCAAGCATTGCAGCCTCCTCCTTTGGTTTACCCTTCACATCCCTTCCCAGCCTCCCCCCTCCCCCCCAATCCCAATCCTTCTCCTTCCCCCCACTCGCCCCCCCCCCCGCACCGACGTTGTAAAGCTCGTTTTGGACATGACAACTTGTAATTCTCACTGTTGCAAGAGGTCCACCTGTATCCTTAAACACTGGTTTTTCCCCATCTCCTCCAAAAGTTATACTGACATCAAATATAGTGAAAGCAGGGGTTATACTGTGGGGGAGGGACATACAAAGCAACAAAGAGATAATCTTATAAATGCATTAGAAACACATGCATGAAAGAAAAAAACATTAAAATACATATCTAAGGGTTCATTTTCCTGACCTCACATTATCTGACCTTTTGCGCTTGACTCATACATATATTAGATATTGCAAATAAGGGAAACCATGAGACCTATGTTTCTTTGGGCCTGGCTTCCTTCACTTAATTTTTTCCAAGTTTTTCCATTTCCTAACAAATGGGGCAATGTCATTCTTTCTGATGGAGGCATAGAATTCCATTGTATATATACCACATTTTCTTGATCCATTCATCTACTGAGGGACATCTGGGTCGGTTCCATATCTTAGCTATGGTAAATAATGCTGCAATAAACATTGTTGTGCTGGTAGCTTTAGTGTGGTCTTGTTTGTAAACATTTGGGTAAATGCCCAAAAGTGGGATTGCTGGGTCATAGGGGAGATCTATGTGAAGTCTTTTGAGGAACCTCCATACTGCTTTCCAAAGTGGTTAAACAAGTTTACATTCCCACCAGCAATGAAGTAAGGGCGAAAGTGATTTTTAAAAGTTTATTTGAAAAGGAATATACTTTCAGGAGATTAAATGTAGATTATCATTGGTTTGAGAGTGACATTTTTATACCACAGAACCATGTTGTACTGAAGTCCCAGTGTTTTGAAGCACTTCTTAGTGCTTCAAATGATTTTCTGAATTACATTTGACCTCTAAGTCAAGTTTTCGGGCTTTCGTAGACCAATTATAGATCTATCTTTCTATGAACTATTTTTTGGCCCACTTATGTTGGAATAAAATCTTTCGTTAATCATAGGTGAGGGGTATTAAAAATAATCTTATGACAATTTGTGAACTTGTTCGCTCATATGGGCTGGTCATCTGTAAGTTGAATGTTTGAATTACAGTACTTTCTCTCAAATTTTGTGATCTCATCCTTCATTTTAAGTTGCCTTGCATTTCACAATTGCTTACTGCTAATTCCTGCATCTCAAGGAATTGGGGCCCTGAAATATAGGAAATGCATAATTGAGATGGGTCTTCAATTACTTTGCGTTGATATATTGCATGGGCCTTGGTGAAAAGTCTTGCCCCTGTTATCTGATGATGCAGGTAAAGGGGCGTTGAGATCCTAGGATCCATGGGTACTGCAGAAGAATAATATTTTTTAGACATCTTAGCAAAATTTGGGCATAATCAGTAAGAATGCTTCAGAAATATGGATAAAAACAGTTTGGGACAAGCGAGTTAAAACAATAAACAGAGCAGCAGAGTAATATCCATTACAGATTAGAGGAAAACATTGTTTTTTATCATGTGGATTCGGAAGACCAAGAAGAGTTATAATGTATCACAAGTTTATACTAAAAAGATTGCATTGATACGTTTTCTAGTCTAATACATATTTGAAACCTAAATATTTATATTCCAATTCTGTTTATTGGAGTAAATAAATATCAATTTATTTGTCAAATTATCAACTAATTCTAGTAAGTTTCATTGTGTGAAATATAAAATCAGCACATATAGCTATATATAATATGATTAAAAGACACACGTTGTGTATTGTTCTGTTGTAGTTACTGTATCAAAGGCAACTCTGTTTTAAAGTATGATTCCATTATCTCTACTTCAGTGTTTGATAGAATTAGATCTAAAGCTTTATCATTTGTAGATTTACAGCATGGAGGCAAGAGGAAACACTGTGATTAAAACATTATCAATTTAATGCCTAATAACGAGGAGAAACATATGCACTTCTCCTGCAACTATGAAATTATTTGGTGATAAAAAGGTAGTAGTGTAAGTTCCTGCCAGGAACTTACAGACAGGCCAGGACATTAAGTAATCATGCATACGAACAATTTTTTCACTTCTTGGCTTTAGCTACTTTTAAATGGAAGGTATAATAAACAATTATATTTTGATAAAATACCTTCTCGTCTGAACAGTTCTGTTTGAACTGTTCATCTCTCTATGATCCCTTGTAACCAAGATTAGTTTTGTTCTAGTAAGAAAATCTTTGCTGTCAGGGTAAGGTATTCTGGTTGGTCTGTTCCCACATGGAAGAAGGGTAAAGGCTCAGGTAGACATTTGTTCCAGTAACACCTCATTTGGGAAAATGTCAGCTGAAGAAGTTTAGAAGTAGCGCTTAAGCAACGCTTAGTTTGAATCCATTAGGTCCACAAAGCTGGACAAATAAGTACTTGAAAAAGCCATCACCTTTGGACCTAACTATAAATAATAGAGAGTATGATCAAATTCCAAATAAAAAGACTTAAGTATTCATTGGCAAAAATAGTTTGGAAATGTGAGCAATCGACTGATCAATATAATTTTTTCCAATATTCACAGAATTTTAGGGAAATAAGATCGATAGCATTGTTAGGAACAATAAGGTTTCCTTGTTACAAGTAGGCACCCATAGATATAAGCCTGTATAAAGATTGCAGCATTAACTATTAAATTTAGAGGATACTACATGCTTCAGCAGCACGTATACTCAAATTACAACACAGAGATTAACATGGCACTTGCACAAGGATAATATGAAAATTTGAGAAGTATTCCAAATTTTTCATTCTTCAGATGCAAGAAATGAAAAAAAGTGATTAAAAAGTTGATTACAAAATTACAAGTGTAACAATACACGTAATTCATATAATTAAATTTAGTTTGACATCAGTGTATTAAATCACCTCAGAAAGGCGTTTACATAGCATAAACTTTACAAAACTTTTCAAATTAGACAACATTGTCATTTTATCCCAAAGAAAAATAATATTAAGACCTAGAAAAAAAGGAATCAAACTGTTTCTATATGGAATACAATCGGAAAGTACACATTAATGAACGTATATATTATAAAATAATATAGAATTCAATGTATATCTAGGAGAAAATAAATTATGAACATTATGCAAACATAGAATATAGAATATTATAAAATATACATTTTCAGACAAGCACCAGAAATATTTTAGTTTCTGTACTACTCATTTCAACAGGTAAATTAAAATTATTTCTTATTAAAAAAATCACAAACTCTGAAGAAATTATTATACATGTTTACAAAATCTATTGAATACATTTTTCCATCCAAGGCAGGCAATTCACTTGGAAGAATTCCGCGGAATCCATGAATTTTTACAGTAAAATATTGGTGCTGCGGGGCACTGGTGGTTCATGCCTATAATCCTAGCTAAACAGGAGACTGAGATCTGAGGATCATGGTTCAAAGCCAGCCTGGGAAGGAAAGTCTGTGGTACACTTATCTCAAATAAACCACTAGAAAACTGGAAGTGGAGCTGTGTCTCAAGTGGTAGAGGGCTCACCTTGAGCTGAAGATCACAGGGATAGCTCCAGGCCCAGAGTTCATGCCCCATGACCGACCAAAAAAAAAAAAAAAAAGATATTGCACTTATTTGGATTGTGAAAATATTTTGTAGGGACACAAAAGATGAACTTGCATTTTTGAAATTTAAGAAACTCAACCCAACCATTAGGACTTCGGTGAACAATTTGTACAGCCTTTTACAACTTCATAGAGGTAGTGATACATACTTATGCTTTTGGCAATGTCAAATAGAGTTTCTTCTATGTTGTTCTTCAGGCCTGGATTTATGTAATGGTTCAACAGAAGGCGATCCAGCGTATCTTTGCTATCTCAATTCTCAACAGCAAGATATAAGCGTGTCAAGAGTCCTTTAGTTTGGGGAAGTGTTACTGTGGCTCAAGCGGTAGAGCACTCCCCTTGAGCTGAAGAGCACAGGGACAGCATCCAAGCCCAGAGCTCAAGTTCCATGACCGACCAAAAAGAAAAAAAACACAACAACAACAAAAATCAAACAAACAAAAATATTTGGGCTGGGAAAGTGGCTCAGTGGTAGAGTGCTGGCCTTGCATACATGAGGCCCAAGGTTCGATTCTTCAGCACCACATAAGCAGAAAAAAAAAGCGGGAAGTTGTGCTGTGGCTCAAGTGGTAGAGTGCTAGCCTTGAGCTGAAGAGATGAGGGACAGCGTCCAGGCCCAGAGTTCAGGCCCCACGAACAGACCAAAAAAAATTTAAAAAAAAAGTCCGTTAGTTTGGCCATTGGTATCTGTATCATGATGAAGTAAGAAAGAAGCGACTCTGGTATTATTCCACGTGTATGCACTGTTCAGGGGTGTCCAGTCATCTACAGTTATTGCATGTGCCGCTTGAGACACCAACTCACTGACAATGTCTAAGTGTCCACCGTAGGCTTCTTGAAGAAGGATATACTGATCATCATCCCTACTATTCACATAAGTGGCCTTTTGAGAAAGAAGTCTCCGCACTGTAGTAAGCTGAATATTTTCGACAGCCCATTGAAGAAATATGGTTGGATCCTTCTCCAATTTTTTTCTTGCAATTGATACCATTCCTTACTTTTTCATCTTGTTCCCCATATTCCTAAGAATTGCCTAACCAGAGACTTTGAGTGCCAGTGGGAATGAGGTGTCCATGTATTTCCCTAATAGTTCACATTGGTTGAACTGGTCAGAAATATCTGGTGAATTTTCTGCAACTGTTTATTCACCATGATTTATTTTCTCTTTTTCCAATTTTACTATTCGAAATTATTCTAACTGGAGAGTAGGGAATTGATGGAGAGCAGAGGAAAGATATTCCTCCATATTCAAATGTACACACTGAAAATGAGGACCAGTGATGTCTTCATGTGCAGCTTATTCTAGGCATGAGAAAATAGGAAATAATGCCTTCCATATAAATGATTTGGGAAATGGCAGAGCAAAAAGTGAAATGATACAACCAAAAATATAAAAGCAAAATAAATTAGGATAATTATGGAGCAATCGTGTTATATATGAGAACCATGAAAGGGAGAGAGAAAGAAATAGAAAGATGTGTAATGACGTAGCTAGCCACATAATCCATGCCTCTGATCAATTTGTAGAGCAAACAAAATTTTATTTTTTAAAAGAGATGGAAATCGAATTTATGTATTTACTTGAAGTTAGTAAATACATTTTTAGTAGCCTACGTAAAGAGACATAACTTTCCCAAACTACAGACAGTAAAATAAATCCTTGATAGTTCTAGTAACAGATCTGACTGAAATCAGTTGAATCATACTTTTCTTGTACAATGAAGGAATAAGAGGATAGTAAAGCAGCTAGAGAAGGCAGGGAGATTGTATCTGTGACAAAACTTTGTGGAAATTGGTATTGAGGATTTCTTACTGGTGATCCACTTGCACTGGAAGCATGATTCTGAAGTATTGCTTGCCGATTCTGAACTATTGATTTGATTATTATATTCTCCAAGAAGAAAATGAGAATTGATAGTGAAGGACTACTAATACATTTTGACCTTCTCACTAAGCACTTTCAATCATCAAAATTACATGAAGACAATAGACAGGCCTACTTTTTAGATGAAAGCAAGTGTCTTATAAAAACAAGGAATGTATGTAGTCATGCAAAGGACTTCTATTTTACCAATGCCGCATACATTTTTCTAATGTTGGGTACCAATAAATAATGGATCTATTAGAAAGCTCTTAAGGCTCCTATGTTCAATAGTGAGTTCTCTTACACAATATCATGGTATTTTTTGTGTATGGTTTTAAGAATAAATTTACATTACTAACTTGAATTTCTGACAGGACAGTATCATCACTGTACATCTTGCTTCGATACTCTCATTTTAAAATTACCATCTAAGTATGTGCATTAGATAACTATATAGGAAAAAGTAGCAGCCACACTGATGGCTTATGTCTTTAGTAGTAGTTAATCAGAAAGATGAAATCTGAGCATTGTGGTTTGAAAACAGACCAAGAAAAAACAGTGCATTAGATTCTGATTTGAATGTAACCAGCAAAATCTAGAAATGGAGCTCTGGTACAAGCAGTAAAATGCTAGCCTTGAGAAAACTGAAACAAAAAATAAATTCTGGGACAAAGCCAGGCCCTGAGTTCAAGCCCTAGTAGTAGCACCAAACAAATAAATTAATTAATAAGGTAATTAATTAATTACAACTAAATTAAGTGGTCACATATGGAGAGGCAGGTAAAATGTAACATGTGTGGTAATGGTTTATGTATTATTTTGTAATAAGGCATATTATCATTTGTCCTAATCACTAATATTTTATGTGGACTTTTTGTACAATAAACCCTGAATTTAGCATGCGTGTATATGTGTGTGTATATGTGCAAACATGTGTGTATGTGTATATGTGTGCGTGTGCTGTTGCAATGTTGCTTGCCAATGTGGACAGGGTGAGGCTGAAAAAAGCTAACCGTGTTGCAATGTTTTTATTTATCAGTGTTCTGTCATGTCATTTCAGTGGAACCAGCCTTTGTACATATTATTTGTCTAATAATAACATCATAATCAAAGCATTTACAATATTAAGTTAGAAAAAGAGACCGCTTTCAGCTCTTATTGTATGTTAGGTAAGAAGATACAGACATAATTAGTAAGTTGTTGCTATAAGATGATTGTCAGTACAAAATACGTACTTGACCTCTTAAATTGGTTATACTTTTAAGATACACTCATAGAGTGATTTGGACTGACTTGACCAAACAGGTATTACTCTCTGATTATTCCTGTGAAACACAAGTTGGATAAACTCTTTCCGGAATTCTGTTGAAAATCACTTTCTTTGCAAGATTATATCTATTCTCACTAAGAGATAATCCAATCCATATTATGTTTGAATATCCCATCTTATTCATTGAAAATAAGTATTGTGGATATGCTTGTTAGATATTCCTTTCAAAAACGAACAAACAAAAAGCAAGTGTTATGTCCATATTGTGGATGCATTTGAAGGTGTTTTGTACATGCACAGGTATCTTTACTAATGGCTCTTTTGTGGGAGAAACTATGGCAACTTTAACAAATAAGGCTTTTTGAATATCTGTTCCAATATACATAACATCTCAGAGCAAGTCTTGCAATTTCTGAAAATCCTTTGAATCTTTTAGTATTATTTCAGTTCATTGACTGTAGAGCTAAAATTTCTGAAATATTGTTAAGATCTGAAAAAATAAGTGGGTATATACGCTTTTTTATGCTTCATTTTATGAAAACCCAGTTTTTATGAAAATAAATGGAATAGAATAAAAGAATTAAGTGAATTGGGTAAGCTAATTATTAGTATAATTTTGTTTTCTATTAACAGTCTATTGAATGTAGATGATGCAGTTAAATTATTTCCTCTCTATTTCAGTTAGTTTGAGAATCTTTATAGTTATGAGTGAACTTTTAAATAAAGTTTTTAAAAATAATTAGGATTAATCTTATGCTTTTCGTCCTACTCCCAAGAAAATGAGTTATTTTTAAGTGTTAATAGTTTATCATTATGATTATCATAGCGAATCATTATCATTATCATAGGGACTTAAAAATGCAGTAGTATTGATGTCTTTTTAAACCAATTGTATTCACAAGTTGGAGAGTCTTTAATTCATAATTAGGTTTTGGTGTCAATGATTTTTAACCTCTCATTCCTAACATTAATGATAGGTAAGACTGCATTTTTGGGTATATGAAAGGTAAAATATTTATCTGGGGTCAAATGTGATTTTATATCATTCTTTCTTTAATAACATTTTAAAGTAGTACATTTCTCTAAAAATGGTGGGTATAAAAAGCAATCAAAATACTTCAAATGGTAAAAAATTTAGGTGAGCTACAATGTGGAAACGATTGCTCCAAAAGGCCTGCAGTCTGTTTCCATCAGGAATTGGGCAGGTCATTCTTTCAGTAAGACTGTGTTAACCAGAGATGGGGTCCCCAGGCAGTGCAGTGTTGAGTGAAGGCATAAAATATGATTTCTACTATTTTGAGCTAGAAATCAAGAATGTTATAGTTTAGCAGTTCCTTTCACTGGGGAGGTATAAATTGATTATGAACGTAGAGTTTTCTTCTTACAGTTACTTATTGTCTTTTTTGTTGTTGTTGGTCATGGGGCTTGAACTCTGGGCTTGGGTGCTGTTCCTGCGCTCTTCTACTCAAGGCGAGCGCTCTACCACTTGGACCACAGTGCCACTTCCAGTTTACTAGTGGTTTATTAGAGATAAGAGTCTCACAGTCTGTCCTGCCCAAGCTGGCTTTGAACCACAATCCTCAGATCTCAGCCTCCTGAGTAGCTAGCATTATAGGCGTGAGCCACCGGTGTCCGTCTTAGTTACCTATTTTCTAACAAAGATAAAGGAAATATTATTAGAGTGTTCACAATAATTTTGGGAATTTTCCTAGAATTAGTAGACTGAGTGCTAGTATTTAGTTATAAAATAGAATGAGGTTAGTTCATATAGTGGGAATGGAACACGGGCTAACACCGTGTGTAGAATGTTGTACTAGTAATTCCAACTCTGAAGACTTAAATATCATCATCTTAGAATTAAAAATAGAAATAGTTTCACTTTATGGGATTATTGTGAGGATTAAATTAGATACCAATTGTAAAGTACTTGGAAAAACAATCAGAGTTTGATACTTTCTACCTTTTATTTTATCATGTGATATATTCTAATATTTTTACTGTGATTTTTATATTGTCTATTTAGGATATGCAAAGTGATGTATTGATATACATTGCGTTGTTCACTTTTCTGTCATTATGAGGAAAATACCTGCAAAGAAAATTTCTGAGAAGGCAAGTATCATATTGACTCATGGTTTAAGATCAGATGTCTCCATTGTTTTTAATTATATTTTTATTAAATAGGTGTATGAAATGTTTTCCATTCAACGAATCAGTTTATAAGTACAATGGATCTTTACATAACTTTCTCACATCCTTCTAAACCTCAATCCACTTTCGTTTTTATTAGTTTCATACTATCTGCATTGAATATTATGGCTTCACTCTCTACTTCCATAAGTCTCTTTATTTCTTCCCTTTGATTTTCCCTCACATTTTCCAAGTGGTAGCCTCCTGGTATTCATTTTGTTGGATTAAAAGTTCAATTTTATAAGAAATTACACCTGTTAAATACTCCTCTACAAATAGCATGCTTTGATTAAAACTGTTTTTTAACTTGTATAAAATTCTGGCTTCTAAATACGCGTTCTTTTTGTGTCTGGCTGTGACTTCGTTTATTTAACATAATTTTAGTTCTATCCATTTCTTTGCAAATGCTGTAACAGTCTTTATAATGGATGGGTGCAATCCAATTGTGTATATATGCAACACTTTCTCCAACCATCCCTCTGCTAAAGTGCATCTGGGCTGTTTCCATAAATTCTCTACGGTGAATAGTGCAGTAGTGAACATGATTGTGAGAGTGATTTTATTCTCTCTAACCTTTTGGGAAAATTCATCACTGTTTTTCTGGGAGCAATCCTCTAGCCAATTTTCCAGAATTAGCACATCCCTTCCTTCATCTACATCACAACGTTTTTCAGGTCCTCAAAAACACACTACCCCCTACATGTACCAATCAGCTAAAACCAGACTGTGCCCATATTCTTTTGTTGTTGTTATTGTTTTCTTTCCGGTCGAGGGGCCTGAACTCTGGGCCCCTCTAGTGCTGTCCCTCAGCTTTTTTGCTCAAGGCTAGCAATCTACCACAGCGTCACTTCTGGCTTTCTTCTTTTTGCTTATGTGGTGCTGAGAAATCAAACCCATGGCCTCAGGCATGCAAGACAAGACCTCTACCACTGAGCCACTTTCGCAGCCCTGATGTGCCCATATTCTTTTAATACATTTTTCATAATTTTACACATAATTTAGTGAGAACCTTCTATGTACTTTCCTAATGTGGGAATGAGGTATATGGCAATAGAGCAAAAGTAAGAGATATGGGATTAAATTAGCTATTATCATATTTAAAATAATTTTCAGCTCTAACTCATAGCCTCACTTAGTATTATTTTAATCTTTATTTGATTACTTCATCTATCCCCTAAATTATAACATGTGATTTAAATACAAAGGCAAAAAAGTGTGGTTTGACTTTGACACTCATATGTGAGGATGCACAATATGGGCAAATAAAGGGATTGGAATTAATAGCCATTATCCATTTTGTTAAATGGTTTTCTCAAACTGATTCTCACAATTCATATTTCATTCAACAATAAGAAACATGTGACAATTCCCTTTGTTTTGCTCCTCATTAAACTTGTTTCCTTGTTATTTTATAATGAAGGATGATTTCATAAATCTACTATAGATACAAAATATGTTAAAATATTTCTATATGTATGCATTGATATAAATATAAACACATATATTATAAAGGTTATAATGATAAATTATAACTTCTGTAACTGTACAATTTACTAAATTATTAAAAACATGGACGACTCAGGCCTGGAATCCTGGTTACTCAGAAGGCTGAGAGCTGATGATCATGGTTTTGAAACTATCCTGATCAGGAAAGTCCATGAGCCTCTTATCTCCAAACAACCAACAGAAAATCAGAATTGGAATTGTGGCTCATAGTAGTAGAGTGATAGCCTTGAGTGAAAAGACTCAGAGATATCACCCAGACTCTTAGTACAAGAACTAAAATCTACCCCCAAAAAGTATTTAATTTACACTTATGTAAATAGAGTATTTCCTTCACACAAATGCACATCCATGCTCATTTGCAAGGTAACTCTGTTATGTCTGGAGTACCACATAATATTATCACTTAAGTAGAAAGTATTACAACGTGGGTAAACTCTACCTCTCTCATGGATTTTTCTCCACTCAAATATTCAAATCTTGCAATTATTCCCATTATTTAAAGTCATAGCTTTTTTTCTTTAATACACATAAGATTGGAATTTGAATTGAGTGTCTTGTGTCTCCTAAATGGTTGTTCTTACCACTTTGGCATGCCCCCAGCCCTAAATTATCCTGATTAATTTTCAGATAGAATCTTGCTTCCTACTTGTGTATGATCGTGGGCTCAGTCTACTTTATGTTATTCTTCCTGGAATTTAGAATAACAAGTGCCTGGCATTGTGTACAGATCTTTCTGCCCAGTCTGAGCTTTAACCACTATCCTCACAATAGTAGACTCCCTCGTAGTCAGGATTTTCATAAACTTATCATAGCTATTTAAAAAAAAATCTTTGCATTTCCTGCAGGTTCTTGAGTACTGAGTTATTTGGTGTTTTCTTGGGTTGTTTTGTTTCTTTTGAATGTATGTGTTGAGTTGTTCCTCATTTTTCCTTTTGTTTCTTTCACTCAAGTTCTTACCTATAGTGCTGAGAAACCAGTTCTTCTTTCTCAAGATAGTCAAGGTGAACATTATTTATTCCAAAACAATTCCAGTAATATTTAAACACCTTCAGAAATTTCGAGAAAATGGCGGAGGAGAATCTGGTGGCTAAACAAGCTCTTGCATAGAAAGCAGTTCTAGTGTTCTAATGAACAGTCCTAGGCACACCAAGTGTGCCATCACATTACAGAGAGTTTGGGCAGAGAGGAAAAATCCAGGTAAGGAGACAGATCTGAGCATTTTCCAGCAACCATGGCTGAGGTTGCTGTGGCGGCTGTGGTGCCATCCATAGCCGCCATAACTACAACCCAGAGAGTCTGGGACAAATGTGCCAGATGCAGCGGGCAAGCAGATTTTACTCAACATGAGCAAGAACTGACAAGTAGCAGATATCTTCATCCTGCAGATAGCAGACCAGAGGCTACCCAGGAACCCACACTCCAGCGTGAGTGCAAAACTAACATCCTCACTCCTTCTCAAAGGGAGCAGAGGAGGGAAGGACACCCCTCCCCCCAACACCGGAGATATCCATCTTTAATGTAGACAAAAGCCTGGCTAAGTAGCTAGATCCAACTCAGTTCTTTGAAGAAAACAAAAGAGTCATTTAGCTAGTCACAAGTACCTACCCTGACCTGCCATTCTCAACTCCACCCATGGGAAAGTCACAACAACAAGGCAGAGAAAGCTAATCCCACAAAGGAGTGGCTTTCTTCACTGGGTAAACAGAGCCAGAGGCTGCCCCTCCCTACAACAGCCCTGACAATCAATTGAAACTCAGTAAACATAAACCCTGAGAATGGCTCCAGGTTGGGCTTTGTGAATGTCTCAGAAGCTAGCCCCTCAGGGAAAAGCTACTGTTTGCTGAAAGGCCTCAACTTTACCCAGAACCCAGCCTTATTACAGTAACTCCAAACTAGAGGAAACAGCCACCTCCCTCTTTTGTGATACTCAAAGCAGATCTCCCTCCCACTGAACTAGCCTGGGAGGCAATCACAAACTTCTGGGTAAACCAACAGAATTTTTTCTGCCTGCCCAAACAAACTGACTTAAGAAACCAATCAAGCCACAGAAAACCAAACACCACAAGCAAACCAGAGACTCCACCAAGAGACTGGTTACTGACACAAGGGAGATACAGGATCTTCCCATCAACCCTCCCAAAACAAAATCAAAGAAGTCTTTTTTGTATCTTTTTAAATTTTTACTTTTTAATGATAAAAATTGTTTTCATTAATCTTTTTTTCTTCCTCTTATAACTTTTATTTTAGGTGTATGTGTGTGTGTGTGTGTGTGTGTGTGTGTGTGCTTTTTTAAAAAAAAATGTTTACTGACTTGTTGGTCTTTTTTGTTCTTTCTTTCTCATTCATTTTACTTTTTCATCTTTTGTTCTTTTTGCATGAATTATTTGTTGTTCTGTTCACCTCCTATATACCTGTCATTGATTATAAGACCTTATCCACAATTGTGTACATTCTTAATCCAAAAACGTATTACTCAATTCAAAACCTCTTAGGATTAAATTCTTTAATAGCAGTATTATTTATTTATACCTATAAATTATTTGAAGTATTTTTATTTTTTAGTTTTTCAGGTCTCCTTTCTATCCCTCCCCTCCTCTCATCCTTGTCCATCTCTCAATTTTACTTCTTTAAATTTTCATTACTTTTAAGAGTTTCACTTTTTAAATTTAAATATTTGTCTTTCCATTTTTTCTTGTCTCTTTTTTAAAATTTTTTCTTCTCTCTTCTCTATCATTCTTTCCAATCCATTTCCCTCTGTGAGATTAGGACTTGGTTAATTTCACTCTCCTTTTACCTTTCCACGTCCCTCTAACGCTGTTTTCCCCACCTTTCTCCCTAAACATAATAATTTCTGGTTTGTCAAATTATTCTTTGGTATTCTTAGCCCATGAAAATATAGTTATTTAATGTTGAATGGACTGTATCTGTTGAACTAGATTGTATCTTCAAACATTTGACTATGCAATTACAGGACTTTGGTTGATGCTTGCCTTAAAATGGTGTTCTAGCACAAAACTGGCATTACTTTCATCCCATATGGGCAGAACAAGCAAGAAAAACACAAGGAAAATGGCAAGTCCGGGTATCTCAATTCCCACTCAAGATAATCAGGTGACAGAACAGATCATGAATAATCCAGACGAGAGTTCCCAAAAAGCTCTACAAACACTACTGGTAAACATGGTGAATGAAAAGATTGAAACCCTGCAAAGGACTCAGTGTGAACGTGTTAGGGAAGAGAGGAGGCAAACCAAAGATCAAAACAGGAAACTCATGGGCTTGAGAAAGCTACTCAAAGATTGATACTGGAATTGCGTGAGCAGGTTGAGAATACTCAAAGAGAAATAAAGGAATTGTGTGAGCAGGCTGAGATCAGTCAAAGAGAACTAGAGAAGTTACATGAACGTTAGAAATCTAATCAAAGAGTAATACAAGAATTGCAAGAGCTGGATGAGCATAGACAAAGATCAATAGAGCCATTCATGGAATCCATAAACAGTCACCTGAAAGGAGTCAGGGAGACTACAAAGGGAATGCTGAATGGAGCCCAACAGAAGGAATGGGAGTCCAAGGAAACCATAACCAATCAACTAAGTGATTTGAGAGTAAACACTGAACACCAAATTAAGGAAGTAAAGAATTTCATACAAGATCTAAAACAAAGCTCCAACAAAGAATTTGAAGCCATAACAGCCAACCAATTAAAAGGAAAAGAAATGAAAAATAAAGTAGAAAGTCTTGACATTAGGTTAGACTATGCAGAAGATTGAATCTCCGGCATTGAAGACAGCCTAGGTATTATAGAGAAAGAACATACAACTATCCAAGACAACTTCAAGAAATATGATAGATCTATTCAACACTTGGAAGACACCATCAGAAGGCCTTATCTGAGGGAAATGGTTGTAGAGGAGCATATAGAGACAGAAGGTAATGGTCTAGAAAATTTGTTCAACAGGATCCCAGCAGAGAACTTCCCAATACACAAAAAGATAGGCATGTTCAGATACAAGAAGCTTTTAAAACTCTAAATAGACCAGACAAGAACAGGACTTCCCATCGTCCAATTAATTATAAGCCACACAGGATCAATTCAGACCAAGGAAAATATCCTTAAAGCTGTCAAGGAGAAAAGATCAGTCACCTATAAAGGAAAACCAATTAGAATCACCTCAGATTTCTCAAAAGAGACAATTAAAGCAAGAAGAGCCTGGAATGGTGTATGCCATGCTCTCAAGACAAACAACTATCAACCAAGAATAGTGTACACAGCCAAACTCTCAATCATAATTGAAGGTCTAATAAAAATATTCCATAGCAAAGAAAAACAAACAATATATCTCCACCAAATCAGCTCTACAAAAGACACTAAAAGATGTCCTAAACATAGAAAACCAACAAGACCACAATAAAGGCCAAGAAACCACATACAAACAGAATCCAAGAACCAGAGAAAGAATCCAGTAGGCGCAGCACCCAAGAAGTTGGATAAAATGGCAGGAGCACCCAAATACCTCTCAGTCCTCTCTCTCAATATTAAGGGATGTAATTCTCCAATTAAGTGACATGGACTGTCTAGTTGGTTTAAAATGCAAGATTCTTCTATCTTCTACCTTCAGGAATCACAACTTGCCCATAAAAATCAAACACATTTTGAAAGTGAAAGGCTGGAACAAAATCTACCAAGCAAAAGGCCCCCCAAAACAGGCAGGAGTTGCAATCCTAATATCAGATAAAATAGACTTCAAATTAACATTATTGAGAAGAGATAAAGAAGGTTACTACATACTAATTAAGGGATATCTCTTTCAGGAGGATATTAAAATTCTAAATATTTGCCAAACAATAGTGCACCCAAATTTATACAAGAAATACTACTATAAATCTCACATAGATCCAACGACATTAATTGTTGGGGACTTTAACAAACCACTATTCCCACTAAATAGATCAACTCGGCAAAAACTCAACAGAGAAACCGCAGATCTAAACAAGTGCATACATCAACTGATTTAGCAGACATCTAGCAAATATTCATCCAGCAGCATAAGAGTACACTTTTTACTCAGCAGCACATGGAACATTTTCCAAATCAAACTTGTCAAAATTCAGAAACATTGAATTCATATCTTGCATTCTATCAGACCAAAAGGGAAAAAAATTAGAACTCAACACAAAAAGCCACCAAAGAAAGTCCAGTAAAAGATGGAGGCTGAAAAACACACTGTTCAAACACGAGTGGGTCATGGAAGAGCTTAGAATCGAAGTTCAAATGTCCATATTATTCAACAAAAACTAGCACAGAGATTTTCTGCTCCTCTGGGACACAGAAAAGGCATGATTCAGAGGCAAGTATATAGCTCTGAGTTCCTGTTTTAACAAATTGGAGAGACCTGGAACCAACAATTTAATGAGATCTGACACTCCTTGAAAAAGTGAATCAAGATAAACCCCAATCAAGTTGATGGAAAGAAAGAATTAAAATTCAATCAGAATTAAATGAATTAGAATCCAAAAAAAACCATATGAAGAATCAACAAAATGAGAAGGTTCTTCAAAATAATTAACAAAATTGACAGACCCTTAAAAAAGAAAAAGAAGAGAACACACCCAAATTAATAAAGTAAGAGATGAGAATGGAAACATCACTACAAAAACAACCAAGATTCAGAACCTTATAAAGGAATACTGCTCAAAACTTTATGCTAATATGTTTGAGAACTTGGCAGAAATGGACATTTTCCTGGCAAATATTGACATGCTGAAACTAAGATGAGTTAAAACATCTTAACAGGCACATATCAAGCATTGAAATAGAAAGAGCAATAAGAGAACTCCCATCTAAGAAAAACCCAGGAATAGATGGTTATACAGCAGAATTCTACAAGGCCTTCAGAGCAGAAATCACACCAATACTCCTCGAAATCATCAATGAAATTGAAAGAGAAAGTTCACTACCGAACTCTTTCTATGAAGCCATCATAACCCTCATCCCCAAACCCTCATCAAAGAAAGAGAACTATAGACCCATTTCTTTGATGAACATTGATGCAAAGCCTCTCACCAAAATTTTGGCTAATCAACTTCAACAATTCATCCAAAAAATCATACACCATGAGCAAACAGGATTCATTTCAGGGATGCAAAGCTGCTTCAATATACACAAATCAATTAACATAATTCATCACATCAACAAGAGCAAGGATAAGAACCACATGGTTATCTCAATAGTTGCAGAAAAAGCTTTTGACAAGATCCAACACCCTTTTATGGTGAAGGTCCTGGAAAAATTAGGAATCTATGGAACATTCCTCAATACAATAAAGGTTGTGCATGACAAAACTACAGAAAGCATTATACTCAATGGTGAAAATCTAAAGCTATTCCCTCTAATCTCTGGAACGAGACAAGGAGGCCCACTCTCTACTGCTCTTCAATTCAAACATAAAGAAGAACCCAATAGGGAAAGAAGTATAACTTTCCCTCTTTGCAGATGACATGATCTTGTATTTAAAGACCCCGCTCCCAAGTTACTCCAGGTTACTCAAAACTTGGGCAAACTAGAAGGGTATGAAATTAACCCTCAAAAACCAATGGCTTTTCTGTATGCCTACAATGAGAAAATTCTGGCTGAAATTAAGAAAGCAACTCCATTCGTAATAGCCCCACAAAAAATAAAATACCTATGAATTAACTTAATCAAAGGAGTGAAGGACCTCTATGATGAAAACTTTAAATACCTGTAAAAGGAAATCAAAACAAACTTAGAAAGTGGAAAACTCCCATGTTCCTAGATTGGAAAGATCAAATCGTGATAATGGAAAAACTTCCCAATGCTATCTACAAATTGAATGTGATACCTATCAATATTCCAACCTCATTTTTCAAGGACATAGGAAAGGCAATCCAAAAATTCATATGGAACAATAAAAGACCCTGAATAGCAAAAATGATCGTTAACAGAAAGAACAGTGTTGGAGGAAAATCAGTACCAAATTTCAAACTCTTCTACAAAGCCATAGTAAGCAAAACAGCTTGGTACTGGCACAAGAACAGACCTCAGGACAAATGGAATAGAATTGAAATGAACCTAAAGACCTACAGCCATCTAATCTTTGATAAGGGAGCTGAAAAAAATAGAATGGAAGAAAGACAGCCTCTTCAGTAAATGGTGCTCTCAAAATTGGTTAACTACTTGTAGAAAAATAAATCTAGATCCTTATATATCACCCTGTAGCAGAATCAACTCCCAATGGATCAAAGACCTCACAATATGAAGACACTCTGAAAATATTACAGGATGGAATAGAAGAAACCCTAGATCTCCTTGGTACAGGCTGAAAATTGCTTAATAGAGACCCAGAAACACAACAAATCATAGAAAGGTTGACAAATGGAACTGCATGAAATTGCAGAGCTTCTATATGGCAAAGGACATAGCTAGCAAGATCCATAGAAAGTCCACAAATTGGGAGAAGATCTTCACTAGCCATACAATGGACAAGGGTCTCATATCTAAAATATATCTGGAACTCCAAAAAATTAAATCCCCCAAAAACAAATCATAAAAGAATCAACAGTCCAATAAATAAATGGGCTAAAGGCTTAAAGAGAAACTACTCTGAAGAGGAAGGAAAGATGGCCAATAGACACATGAAGAAATGCTAAACCCCCCTAGCTATAAAAAATGCAAATCAAAACAACATTGAGATACCACCTCATCCCAGTTAGAATGGCTATAATCAAGAACTCTAATAACAACAGATGCAGGAGAAGATGTGGATAGGGGAACCCTACTGCATTGTTGGTGGTAGTGTAAACTTGTTCAACCACTTTGGAAAGGGGTATGGAGGTTCCTCAAAAGACTTCATATGGAGCTCCCCTATGACCCAGGAATCACACTTTTTGGGCATTTACGCAAATGATCACAAAGAAGACCACACTAAAGCTCCCAGCACAACTATGTTTATGGCAATATTATTTACCATAGCTAAGCTTGGAACCAACCCACATGCCCCTCAGTAGATGAACGGATCAATAAATTGTGGTATATATACACAATGGAATTTTTGCCTCCATCAGAAATAATGACATTGCCCCATTGTTAGGAAAATGAATGTCTTGGAAAAAATTATATTAAGTGAACTATGCCAGGTCCAAGTACACATAGTCCCCATGGTTTCCCTTATTGGCAATAAATAGGATATGTATGAGACAAGCAGAAAAGGTCCGATTCGTTGATGTTAGGTGAAATGTACCCCAAGATAAGCATTCAAATATTCTTTCTTTCATGCGATTGTTTCTAACATATTTATAAGATGAATTTTTGTTGCTTTGTATGTCCCTTCCCCACAATATAGCTCCTGTTTTCACTGTATTTTATGTTGGTATAGTTTGTGGAAGGGAAAGGAAAAAACAAATCTTTTAAAAAAGGATAGAGTTGGACCCATTGTAACAATGAGATGTACAAGATGTTTTGTCGAATAATGAACTTTAAAATTTTCTCAAGGAGGGGCATAATGGGGGGAGGGGCAGGAGGGATGAGATGGAAAGTGATAGGAAGTGGAAACAAAAGAGGAGGCAACAATGCTTGATAAGAAATGTACTCATTATCTTGCCCATGTAATTGAAACACTTCTGTATGGTATTTTCAGAATAATAAAAAAAAAACCTTCATACCTATTAATGGTATACGAATTCTATGTGCTTAGAAGGGTCTTTTTATTTTCACAGCCGTTTTTGGCATACACAGACATATCATTGATTATATGAAGATAATAAATTTCCAGATGCTTGCCAGGAGGAGTAAAACCTATAGTTTATTTTTTTCCAGAGGCTTCCCATTTCATGAAAGAAATATGCTGCTTGATGTAGGATTTCACAAAATTATATTGCTAGGAAGAACTTAAACAGTCATCTAACATTACAGAGATGAGGGAGATGAATTGATCTCTTGAATAATTTACTTTTGGGTCAAATAAGAGCAGGCTGCCCAAAAGAGAGTAGACTTTAGAGAAACATGATGAGTTGTATGTAAATAGGTGCTTAGCTGATTTTGTTAATTTGTGAACTAATACAGGGAAATAAAGTACAGCAAGGTAAAAAAAAATAAAGAACTCTGCATTGAAATACTCATCTGTGTGTGTGTGTGCACACACGTGCCTGTACACACACGTGCATGTTCATGTGCTCATGCATGCATTCATCATTCCTGCTCTAAGCATCTGTGCCCAAAGTAGTGGTCTACCACTTGAGCCACTGATGCACTTCTGGTTTTTTGGAGATAATCACATGTTTTTTCATGATTGTACTGGCTTTGAAAAGTGGTTTTCAGATCTCGGCCTCCAGAGTAGCTAGCTAAGCTGATTCATCCTGTGAGTAGCTAGCTAAAATTCTGTTTGTCCTCTATGCTTCATTGCTCTTTTATTCTTTTCCTGAGGTAATCACAAACGTGTCATATAAATGTCTAATTGCTTTAAAAATACTGTTACTGTTTGGCACCAGGGGCTCCAATCTGTACTTTTAACTACTTAGGAGGCTTGAGAACAGAAACCAGGCCAAATTTTAGGGGAGTTCCTTCTCAATCTATAGCTGGGTGCATTAGATCATTTCCACCATCCTGCACTATCTAGAGACTAACGTTGGAAGGACTGCAGGATCCAGGAAGCTAGACAAGTTGGTGTGCAACTCTGATGCAATTGATGATGGGAAACTTAAAAGGACAGATCAGGTGCATGTTTTTGTGGAAAGGGAACCCTTATCCTAAAATTAACCACTGACATAATGCCAGCCTAGCAAGAACAATACCCCAATTTGAAATCCTCACAATTTTCCAAAACCAAAATAAGTACATACATTAACATCCCAAAACTTAGTACAATCTCTTCTTTGCTCTAATATCATCTTTATCTGATTATCATATGACATGACAGAATAGTTTCTTCATTAAACTTATGATATATTTTAGAAGACCTAGAAAATTCTTTCTCACTTATTAAGTGCAAACGAATGGCATATTACCTCATTTCTTACATGTTTGACTGCCACTAAAAATCCATTCAATGATTAGTATAGTAATATATTCTGATTTATTACTTTATTTGTAACAGTTGTTAAACATGTTGCTTTTCTGCTGAAGTATAAGTATTTAAATAGTCTTAACACAGGGTGCTATATGCTGAGTCCTGGGAAAGAGTGCTATGTGCTGAGTTTTTCAAAGCATGCCATGCACTGAGTCCTATACAGGGCGTGCTATGGACTCCCTCCTTCAAAGGGTGTTGTGTGCTGAGTCATCCCAAAGCTACTATATGCTAAGTCCTTCAAAGGACACATTGTGCTGAGTCTTTTACATAGTGTGCTTTGTGCTGTTTTTTGAAGTATGCTGTGTGCTGAGTCATCCCAAAGTGTGCTTTGTTCTGAGTCCTTGAGAGGTAGTTATCCCCAACAATCTCTCTCAGTCTCTCAGTCTCTCAGTCTCTCTCTCTGTCTCTCTCTCTAACTGAGTCACTGTGCACGTTCTTGATATGTGTAGTGGAGAGGCTTGGAGGAGAGTCTCCTCTAGAGGTGGGGCTTAGGGGAGATTTGATCCCCTGAGCAAGCGCTAGGGTTGGCAGGGAGTGCAGAGCTGAGGTGAGGCTGTAATTCCCATAGCCTGGAAGCCTTAGGGCCCAGTCAGGGCTGATGTTTTTGGCAAGGGTAGGGGGCGGAGCCAAGGGGAAGAGGGGACTGGACAGAGGGGAGGTAGGGGGAGAGTCGGGGGCCTCAATGTGGTGTCAGCAGTGGCCAGGGTCTCCCAGGGGCAGATGTACATGCGCAGAGGATGTGAGGCGGCCTGCAAGAGGAGTAGAAGTAGAGAGAGAGAGCAGAGAAGAGCAAGGATAGGGACGAGGGTAAGTGGCTTCACATGCTCTGTTCGTGGATCAATAGAAAAATAGCCAAAACAAGAATAAAGGAAACAAATGTACTGCCAAGAAAAATATAGTTAGAATAAAGGTAGAGGCAATAAAGGTGCAGCCAAGTATAGAGGAAGCCTTGAACCAACACCCCTTCCTGCAAGCATGCTTCCATGAAGCTTATGCTTTGTCTGGCATGATCTCTCACGCAGATTCAGCAGGAGGTGTCATGGCATTTCTTCCTTTTTTATTTTTTAATTGAAGCTCATGAATGTCTTGGTGCACAGAAGAGATAAATCTAAAGATCATCCGGAAAATGACTGGAAATATAAGAATAAGAATTGGGAGAATTGATCTGACAATGGTATTTATTATTATTACATTAATCCAATCCAGAGGATTGAGAGCCTCCACGTTATGCTTAAATAATGCTGCCAAAGATTGTAAGTTTTTTACATCTAAATGAGCTTTACTAACTGCTATAATTTTATCCTGTAAAGCCTCCATAACATGAGAGATATCTTTATCTCTCCAGACTCCTAACAAATGATTTTTGGTGGCATTCCAATTAAAAGAAAAGCTATATTTTAGAACAGTAACACAGATATATTTCAAACTAGCATGACATTTAACTGAGAGTTGTGTTTTTAAATTTTTAACTTCCTGACCTATAGCCAGAACCACTTCCTCCAGATGATTTATTTTCATTTCTAACTTTTTGTCTATATTTTGTTGTTCTGCTAGGGCTAATGAAACATATTTGTTTAAATCAGTAACAAAATGAGCAGTGTTTACTTCATTTACTAAGGCTGCTGTAGAAATCGCTAAAGAGCTAATTATTGTTAATAAAGCATTTATTCCTAAAATCAAGGCCGCAACAAAGCGTTTTGGCTGCAACATAATATCCAGAATTTTCAGCATTTGTAAAGCAGAATTTTTAAACCAAGGGTCATTTTATAGATCTACACGTAACATTACATATGAAGGTCTTTTTAAAATAAAAATTACAGAATATGTTTTATCCAGAGAAGTAAGACAATTAGTAAAAATATAATCCTTACAGCTAATATAATAAGATTTTCCTTGATTAATAATGATTAAATTATCTAGTTTTCTAGATAAAATTCCCATAGGATAATCTACACATGCTCTTACCCCAATTGCAGTACTCTTAGTTTCTTTGGGCTTTTTCAGTAAAATCATGTTTGTTGCTGCAAAAAGTCTAAACAAATACAGATGAATGCCCATTTTATTGTGAAAGGGAGAGTGACTCACCAAAACAGAAGCCACCCACGCTGGAGTGAGCCATCTTTTCAGGGGTTCCCCGTGCCTATCAGGAGCATAGCCATTAAACTTTCCTGAATTATGTTTTAAGTAGGCGGCATAATCATAATCGGGGTTAGCAATGGAAAAATAAAAAATACTATCTGGTGCCCCAAAGGCTTGTTAAAAGAAGCCTTTTGAAATCCACATTCTCACCATTTCAGTGAGGTAATTAATACATCCCCAAACTGATCTTTGTCATGATATTTTGTAGGCAGTTACCTAAATGTATATTCCTTTTGGGAATGAAAAAGGATTCGTTATAAGTATGAAAGCCTAATGTCATCATGCCAATTTACCACATCAATCTTTTTTAGAACTTTTTATCATTGGATTGATCAAGGGTATCAGTCAAAAAAGTTCTATAGTTTATAGGCCAACACCCATGGATATTTTCTCCTGATAGCGTTATGCAAATTGGAGTGGTATCTGTCATTCCTTCATAATTAATTGTTTGAGAAGTCATATGAGAATTAGAATAGTCCTCCAAACCCCCTAGCAGGTCACTATTATTTGTCATTACTTGTATTATATCCTCATCCCCCCACCCCATCCCATAGGATGTAGAAGAGGAGGATTAGGAACATATGTCCAGTATTGTTCTCCTGAAACAGACACTGCCTGCACAGCAATAATGGCAAGCATAGCAAGAAACCTATTTTCAACAGTGATAGTCTTTCCTGTAGAAACAACAATCTCCTCCGCAGAATGGGTGAGTTTCTTAATTTATTCCCAGGTTGGTGGTTGGGCTTCTTTTGTTGTCTTCGCCTGTTGAGGAGAAAGGGGAAGACTTTTGAGCTTTGGCATCGCTTTCTTCATTTGCATCTTCTGTTTTGTTTTTTTTTTTCCCCAGGGTTTCTCTTATTTTTGTAGGGCACACAAGTCGGTTGCGATTCCAGATGGGTGACGCGTCTCCTATTGAAACACACATGTATACCCTCTTCCCGAGGTGATTAATACATCAGGCCCTTTCCAGGTGCCTCTGAGCAAATCTTTCCTTTTAACTTTTGGCTGAACTTTAAATCCAATTTCGCTCCAATGTTTTTGCATAAGTGTAAGATTTTGTTGATTAGTATTAAGGTGATTAATTATAAATAAAGCATGATGGTTTCTCTAGTTAATAAGTCAGCCATCATATTTCCAAATGAAAGAGAACCTGGTAAATTTGTATGTCTCTTATGTGTTCAATAAATAATTTTTCTTTTCTAAGTTGAATTAATTTTTGTAACTGTTGTAACAAGTCTATAATTTTTAATTGTCCTGATAAAAGAGCTGTCTCTATGGCAGGAAATAAGTTAACCATATGCTTAGAGTCTGTGCAAATGTTATGCTGCTGGCGAAATATGGTTAAAGCTAAAATTACAGCAATAATTTCTTCCTGTTGCTCTGAAATGTCAGATCCCTTTTAATAATAGGGAATGGTCTGGAATGTATACCACTGAAGTTCCATTTGAGAACCCATCAGTAAAAACTGTTAGAGCTCCTTCGAAAAGTGTTGTTACCACTAATGAAAAAATGGTTTTTACCTCTTCCACAAATTTTAATGAAGGATGTTGAGGAACATGAAATTTTATTTGTCCTGTATAATTTAATAATGCTAATTTCCAATTCTCATCATTCTGTAATAATATTTTAATTGTTTTTTATTATAAGTTATAATTATATTATAAATTTCTTTCTCAAGTAACTCTCAGGACCTACTCCTTGCCTTGCCAATGAGTTGGCTGCACAAATATACATAAGAAGCTATCATTCTTGTCTGACTGTGAGGCACGTGAAGCTATTCCAGGACTCCATCTTGCCATAAACATCTTTTATAAGATGTCTTTAATATTATAATATCCCAGTCTTTATTATAGTCCAATTGGACCACTTTTGCTTGTAACTTTTCTTCCATCAATGAAATTTTTCTAACATTATTGGAGTGAATTGTCTCTTAGATTTAAGATTAGAATCCCCTTTTAAGGCTTCAAACAATGGGTGTAATTCTCCTGTGGTAATTTTCAAGTAGGGTCTAACCCAATTTATGTTTCCTAGTAATTTTTGAAAATCATTTAATGTTTTTAATTTATCTAGCCTAATACTCATTTTTGTGACATGATGTATTGTTTTTCCTAAATAGTTTGAAGGTTTATTATGTTGAATTTTATCTGGAAAATAAGCAAACCAAAGTTGGTTAATTACTCAATGGTTAATTGTTAAAATTTGTTCTGTTAAATGTTTACTTTTAGCAGCTATTAAAATATCGTCCATATAATGAATAATATAAGCGTTAGAAAACTCTTCCCTAGTTTTTTGTAAAGCTTTATCCACAAATTTTTTACACAATGTAGGAGAATTTTTCATGCCTTGTGGCAAGACCTTCCACTGATATCTCTGCCAGGGCACATGAAATGCAAATCTTTGAAAATCATTAGGATCCAATTTTATTGTTTAAAAAATCCTGACAATAAATGATTATTATATAATGTCCTTTAGGAACAGCCACAGGAAATGGAAGTCTTGGCTGAAGAGCCCCCATGTCATACATGGTGTTATTAATGGCTCTGAGGTCTTGTAACAACCTCCATTACCCAGATTTCTTTTTAATTACAAAAATTGGAGTATTCCAAGGGCTATCGGATTCCTCTAAATATCCTTTCTGTATTTGCTCATTTACCAATTATCCCACAGCCTGTATCTTCTCTTGAGTTAGGCACCACTGATCAACCCACACAGGCTGATCATTTTTCCATGATATTGCATCAGCAAACTTCTCATCAGCGGTCCCTATGAAAAATTTTGTACAGTAAAGGAATCTGCAGTAACGAATTTTAGTTCAATATTTTGCAAAATGTCTCTGCCCCATAATGTAAGGGCAAAGAAGATATAATATAAGGTTGAAAGTTTCCAAATCTATTTTCACACTCCCACTTTAAAATCTTTGAACTTGAGCAACATTGTTAGCCATACCCAATCCCATTAATGTAGATTCTGTCTTCATAATTGGCCAGGATGAGGGCCAGTCTTTTCCTGAAATACATGTTGGGTCTGCCCCTGTGTCCAAGAGATCTTTAATAGGCTTTCTATCCAATTTTATAGTTTTCATGGGTCAATCCGTAGAAATAGATTGTACCCAGGCCACAGTTTCTGTGGAACTGAAACCTCCTGTACCTCGATCTTGTTTTAGGATTTGATTTGGAAGATGGACATAATTTAAAATTAAGATTTGAGCTAATCTTTGATCCATAGGTATTTGCATATTTTTTAAAGACCTTACCGTTACGTTAATTTTCCCTTGGTAATCTGCATCAACTACTCCGGGTAATACCTCAAAGTTTTGTTATAATTTGAGCTTCTACCAATTATCAAGCCCACAGTTCCTTCAATTACAGAACCATAAACTTGAGTTTCTATTAGCTGAACAGCATGCATGGTAGAGATGATGTAATCTCTTTTTGCTGCCAGATCAAACCCTGCACTTCCTGGAGTAGCTCTTGGTAAATCCCATACTGTAAATGGAGGAGACAAGGGATTTAATGGAACTGATCCCTTAGGGGATTTTTGTGTAACAGTAGGTATTTCCCCTCTTTCGTTTAAGGGGCGTAGGGAGCACCCCTCTTCTTGTTTTTTGCCTCCTTTTCTTCTACTGTTAGGAGAATTCTATCCTTATAATATTTTGATCTACACTCATTTTTCCAATGATTGCCTTTCTTTCATCGTGGACAAAGTCCAGGCGCTTTACCCTTTTTATTTTTACTAGGTTTATTTTGCTTTTGTTGAAAATCTTTACTCATGTGTTCTGACTGGCCACATGAGAAACAGACCCCATTTCTGGCCTGAGGTCGTGTCTTATGTAATTTTTGTTCATAAGCACTGAATGATTCTCCTTTCATTGCTGCAGCATATGCCATTCCTTGAGTGACTGCTGGTGAGGCATCTATGCATGCTTTAACATTATCTTGCAATGATCCCGTCAGTAATTGAAAAGTACTTAATACATAACTTTTCATACTTGTTACCTCCTCCCTCATTTTTCTCACAGTTTTCTTTCTCCTCAATACCTCTCACAAGCTGATATGTACATTTCCCATATATTGTCTTGCCCTTTGGTTTGCCCTTTGTCTTTTTTCTCACCATTTTGTTTTTCCTCTTTCATTCCCTAATTAAGGTAAATGTATACACAAAATACAGGGTACCAAAATCAGGGGGATAAACCATAGGGAGAAAACCCCAAACAAAATAAAAATCATATACTACCTTAAAAACAGCAACCGCAAAAAGAAAAAAAGCCTCTGTTTTCATATCTTGGAGTTCATTTTGCTCTGCTTCAGCTTATATTGTAATATATATGCATAACAAAGCCACTGGAAAAGAATCGTTGCATGGACACTATATCATTAAAACAACGTTAACTGTTTCTGATGGTAAAGGTGGAATTAAGATTGGTGAATTCACGATTCTGATAAAGGAATTTCAAAAGAGTTTTACAATTATGACAGGTAAATTTTAATTCTTCAGGATTTTTAACAACTTATCCTATTAAGAAAATTTAAAATTGCCTGGGAAAAGAGGCTTTCATGCAAAGAAATCCATGGAGACTTAGGGGAGAGAGATCAATGTGGGTGAAGTTGGCTCATTAAACAAACAAACAAACAAACCAATAAACCTCAGAAAACTTGCTGGAAATCCTGTAGGTTCCCTTGAAAATGTCCTTACCCAGGAAATATATTTTCAGTTTGTGAAACAAGGTTGTAGTGGAATTTAAATCCAAAGTTCTTTAAAAAAAAAAAAAAGACATCAAAATTTGTGAATTGACCTTTACCAAACTGTAATTCTCTGAAAAATATATTTTGAGTCAAAATATTTAGAGAGAAAGTGTCCTGAACAATGAAAGAATGTATTGGGTTTACATTTTTCTGTTTGTAATTCTTTCCACAATGTCTTTGCACATGAAGCACTGAAACACAGAAAAAAAAATCTGATAGGATAATTCAAACCAATGATTTCACATTTCTATGTGGCTCACAAAAAATAATATCCTTATTAAGATGAGATAGCCAACACTTCTCTTATTACATAAGCCAAAAAATTTTGGGATCAGAAAAGAATTGAGGAAATGAAAAATGTAAGAAAACTCTTTTTAGAACCCGAGCTAAGCATATTGGCTTCAACAGTGGAGAGAGGCCAAAACTTTTTGATATAGATTCTCTTAATATTTTAGCTACCTAAAGTGATTTTACAGAGCCTATTTGCCTCACTACGATGAAGAACAGATTGAATGAAGACATGAAATAAATTACACATCCGAATAAGGCAACTTAAAAGAATTTTAAATGAGAAACAATGAAGATGGAGCAATGAGGGAGGCCGTATAGTCCTTCAGATTCACTAAACATGAAGTCAAGAAGCTGTGATTCATTGGAAATCAGGAAAGAGCTAAGAGGAGGACATAGAAGTAGGACATAGTAGCATTGTCCTTTGTAACAGACACTGTCATCCAAGGTATGGATGATTTAACTCTATTCTCCTCGATACATCTTGTTGAACAAATGCAAGACCAAGAGAAAAATAATCAATTGAAATAATTTTGCAAAGAATAACTTCACTTTTCCTGATATTATATCTAAGGAGAGACTTAAGAGAAAGGATAACAAGTGGAGTATACTTTGGTTTCCCCTAAGCATCTTGTTCCCATAATATATCTTTGAGGTTAGAAACGATTGAACCCAAAAGTGGTGGAATACTTATTTTTGTTGGCAATTGAGACACAAAAAGACTTTCAAGGTTAAAAAAAAGAAAAAAAGTATAATCAAATATTTGTGATCACAGCTTCTTGGACTGGTTTTTGGAGACAAAGTTTTACATTAGAGTTTTTCCTCATTAAAATAGAAGTTGGGTATTCATGACAACCAAATTCAAGAGGGAAGTTTAATGGACTCACTAGGAAAGTAAAAAGAAAACCATTAGAAAACCCGAAAGTGGTGCTGTAGCTCAAGAGGTAGAGTGCTTGCCTTGAGCTGAAGAGCACAGGGACAGCACACAGGCCCAGAGTTCCAGCCCCATGACCAACAAAAACAAAAACAAAAAAATAAATCAAATTAGTAACAGAAACTGAGAAAACCTTGATCGTTCATCTTATATAATGGGTGGGAGAAGAAGGGTAACAAGAAATCTAAAGGGTTCTACATCTATGGCCAGGCAAATGTGTTAGTCATGTTCTTGGTGATAAGGATTACAGGTGAAAATGATCGATTTAGGGGAAAAAACTCTCTGATAGTTCTAATGTTTATATTAAACACATGCAAAGATTGATCTGTTTAGATATCATCAAAATAACCATGACCATGAATATGAAAAAGAATGATAAAATTGGGGGCATTATTAAAGAGAAGAAGAAAGGAAAAGTTATGACATAAGTGTAGCAATGTGAGCACCAGTGTGGACAAGATTGGAAGAAAGAGATAAGGAAACAAAAAAGTAATCGAAACAGATTTACAGAAGAAAAGAAAAGAAAGAATTTGCAGGAAGAGAAGGTCAAAACTGTTACAGAGACATTGAAGGAAATATGCTATTTGGATTTGAAAACTAAAAGGACATAGACAAGTTCAATAAGAACAGTGTTTGGTGAACTGCTAGATATGTAATTCATATTGATGAAATTTTGAGATATGAATGTGAAGCCATAAAATTCTAGATCCATTAATTCAACAGATCCTTTTTGTTTTAAATGTTGGGAACAAATGCTTTTATTCTGATCTTAGAAGAACTAATGAGCTCCAAGAAAATGTCTCTAAGAAGCCTTTCAATTCAAATATCACTGTTTGTCTCAAAATGCCTTAAATTCTACATCTTATAATGTTGGCATAGCGTTACACTGTGGAACTTTTATCCGCAGAGAGTGAGTAATACCCTATTGGTTAACATGGACAAAGTACCTTCATAAATAGACTGGGTGTTTGGAAACAAGAAGTGGTAGCTGAACAATGTTCTTAGCAGTTTGTACAGATGAAATGGAAATAGAGCAATCAAAAGGAACATGCAAATAAACAAAGGCACAAAATAGAATGTGCCAAGGAAATGCTGATGTACAATTTCAAATAATGTGCTCAGGTGTGAGGGTGTGTTCAAAGTACAGCATCAGACAATATACTTGTATACCTTGAGAAAAAACTGCATTAAACTATTCTGGGATTATCATACAAGTAGAAACCTGTTACACTGACTCTCTAATCAGTCACAACATCATCAATTTAGGGAGTATTTTCCAAGAGCATACTGAGAAAAAGAGGGCTCATCACAATTAGTGTTCAGGTTGAAGTAACGACAATCACATAACGTTTCATATAAGTTTTCAATTATTTTGGAGCATTAAAGTGGGAAAAAGCAAAGTAAATATTTTGCATGTATCTGAATTAAGTGGGATGAATTATATCGGTCTCTCTTTAACTTGGAAGTTATAGGTTATGTTTTTTTTTATACTCTACATTGGGACAATGATCTGCTTTCAGTTATTTTCTTCTCTTCCCCTTCTTTTGCCCTTCCACTTAAAGAGACATACTTGAGCTTGCATTTCTAAATCCTTCAAAATTATCCATACTTCTGTCAGCCTCCTATATCTTTCTCAAGGGTATATCTTCTTACTACCATTTTTTTTATCCCATATGATATTGGATATCTTCCTGCCTAATTCAGTGAAAGATACACATTAGACTCATCCATATATCTCAACACTTGTACCACCATAAAATCCTATCCTACTTAGAAATCATGATTTTAGTATGTCTGGGGAAGTGACATCTTTCATTTTTGAATGACCATAATTGATACTTACATGCAAGCATGTTTTAAACCAATATGCCTCTCAGTAGATGAATGAATTGGCATGTCCATTGCGGTGCTGTGGGCTGTGGCGGGGACGAGGAAGAAAAATGGTTGGCTACCCTCAGTTATTAATCCTGGGTCCCAGGGCTGGCCAGATGGAGAGTTTTCCTGCATAGGGTAAGCATTTTTATAGGAATTCTTTATTGTCTATTTTTTATCTATACACTTGCCCAGTGCTTTCCTTTTTATATTTAGGGCAAATTCCTGGTCCTCTCTTGTTAACATCAGTAGCCTTTTTACAGTTCTTCTTTATATGTCCCATTTGACCACATCCAAAACATTTTAGATTAGATGGTTTGTAAAGCATTCCTGGTAGTGGGCATAGTTTCAGCAAACAACTGCAAACGCCGGGATTCGGATGTAATGTCTTTACACGCCCTTAAATATGTATTTACATCCCCAGATTCTTTAAGAGGCAATAGGGCTCGTTGACAGTCCTCATTAGCATTCTCATAAGCCAACATGCCTAGTAGTTGTTGCAGTGCAGCCTCTCCCACAACAGTATGTTCCAAGGTCAGTGTCAATCGTGATAAAAATTCAACATAGTGTTTATTAGGTTTTTGAATTTCTTTAGTCCAGGAGCCATAATGCTCCCCTACCAGCCGAATCCTCCCCCCATGCCTCAATACCTATGTCTCATAACTGCTCATGGATCTCTTCAGGAGAGTTCACTTGCATATGAGCATCTGCATATGGTTCTGTTCCACTCAACATAGGACAGGTTATGATCTGCAGGCATGGATTATTGCTCTGTGCATTTTGTCTAGTCCTTTCTGTATATAAGTCAGTAAACTACATTTGCCATTGTAGGTATTCTGGTTCCTTAAGCAAGGCTCTACAAAGCATCTTCCAATCCTCGGGAGCAAAATTATCGGGCAAGCCCATTAAGTAATTCCTTAACATAATGAGACTGAGGACCATAAGTCACTGATTGTTAAGTTTACCAATATCATCGACAGCAACACCCTCATATCTGGTTGGTTGAGCTATACCATTCATAGGAGGTGGTCAAATTACAGGATAAGAAAAAATAGGCATTTCTTCATCAAACTCACTGAGCCTTCTGTTTTGTGAAGGAGTGATGCGGTAAAAATTGCTTCCACAAGCTGAGGAGAGGAAGGCTGTTTTATTTCACCTTCTCAGATTATCCTTTCACTCTGCTAATTTCTAACTCCATATGTAGTAATCTTGATAAAATCAATTCCATTTGCTCAAACTTTCTATTTACACTTTCAGTTTGTTCATTTTCAGCTTTCTTTACCTCTTGTTTTTTCTCCTAATTGTGATGCAGCCTTATCTATTGCATCCTTAACCTCCGAGTCCAATAGTAAACCTACAATAGAAGGCACTGCCTCTTTCTTTAAGTCCGCTATTAATCTTTTCTCATTTAAAGCTTTAAAAAGGGTATGTAAAATAGCCTAAATGGACCAAAATCTAACAGGAATCCTTTCCCCTTCTCGAACATCTCTTTCTACAATACTTTACTCATTTCCAATTATCAACATCTAATGCCCCATCAACGGGGAACCAAGGATTCCATTCCCTAACTACATTAATACACATTTCTATGTCAAAAGAAGAAATAGTTACACCATAAGCAGCAAGCAAATATTTTAGCATATGTAAGTACGGAGTAGACTTAACTTGTTCCATCACCCTGTAATTAAAGTACTTACCTGAATATCCCTTCCTGTATTCAACACTGCAGGGTCCCTGTTTGTGTGCCAGTTGTCAACGTCTCAGGCATTGGGGTCCCTGGGTAAGGGTCGCAAAATCACCAGGACACAGGGGTTGCAGAGTGCAAACAACAATTGCCACTGCATGCTGTGCTTTATTGTTAGTGGGTATTTAAAGACAAGCAAGTATTATCTTTGCCAATATTTATTCAGGAGACATTCACACAAAGAATTTCAACAGATAAAATTTTGCTTAAACTATGAGATAAATCTTTGTATATTTTTATCTAAACTATTTTAGAGCAAGCTCAAACCATTTCCCCGTACTCTGGAAAATGCTTGACTAGCTGTTCGTCTATGCGTAAGTAAGCAGAAGAGCTACTTCCTCAGCTTTGAGACATGATAGCTTTGAGATAGGGAGAGAGAATATGTTCCCTCTCTAGGTTGGTATGCCAAGAGCTTTCCACATACACAAACACAGTCCTCAGATAATCCTGAGGCCGGAGCCAGCATCATTCTGCCCCTCCAACACAGACCCTGAGTCTTCACAGAGATTGTCTCACCAAGTCTTCTATTACTTTAAGCAAAAACAAAGCAAAGCAAAGCAAACAAAATAGAAATTATTATTAATTAAGCTGCTATTAAAGATTCTAGGCACAATT
Organism: Dipodomys merriami; assembly: GCF_024711535.1. Taxonomy (NCBI): domain Eukaryota; kingdom Metazoa; phylum Chordata; class Mammalia; order Rodentia; family Heteromyidae; genus Dipodomys; species Dipodomys merriami. Next base: position 196,469 of record NW_027206194.1, on the reverse strand, counting down.
ATACTGTTAAATGATGTTAGTAAATATGTTTTGTAGATACTGATCTCATATGTGTCACAAAAATATCCATGGATTCATAACTAGAAACTCTGAAGTGTAAAGTATATTAATTAGGTGAGTTTCATTAGGTAGCCAATGAAGAGAACACCACAGGGTTTTCAGTCAGGTAAAGAAGTTTATTTACTGAACTGCTGCCCATGCCATACATGGTAGAAATGCATGTAAAAAAAAATGGGGCGATCCAACCTCTGGCAAGGATGAATCTATGTGAAGGACCAGATGAGGTGTGCCTGTTTGGGGGAAACTCTGGCCACACTGGATCTGGATGTGACTTCAAGTTCTAGGACTCACCTCTGGTCAGATGGAAAGTGGGACCAGAGGCTGACCAGGTTGTGACTTAACAGGATGGGGAGGTGGCTGCCTCCAGGTTTGCCAGATACTAGGCAACACATAAAGGGTTGAAACTTAGCCAAGAATTGGCTGCATAGGGTCTGCATGACCTGGGGCAGACCTAACAACAAATACAGGTAGTACTTCTGACATATGACTCCTGACTCCAAACAATTCATTCTCAGTCATGTTCTTTCTTTCTTTCTTTCTTTCTTTCTTTCTTTCTTTCTTTCTTTCTTTCTTTCTTTCTTTCTTTCTTTCTTTCTTTCTTTCTTTCTTTCTTTCTTTTTTTCTTTCTTTCTTTCTTTCTTTCTTTCTTTCTTTCTTTCTTTCTTTCTTTCTTTCTTTCTTTCTTTCTTCCTTCCTTCCTTCCTTCCTTCCTTCCTTTCTTTTCTCCCTCCCCTCTCTCTTTATTGTTTTATTGGTTGGTCGTAGGGTTTGAACTCTGGGCTTGGGCAATGTCCCTCAGCTCTTGAGCTCAAGTCGAACACTCTACCGCTTGAGCCACAGCGCCACTTCTGGTTTTTGAATGGTTTATTGGAGATAAGGGTTTCACGGACTTTCCTGCCCAGGCTGGCTTTGAACTGCAATCTTCAGATCTCAGCGTACTGAGTAGCTAGGATTACAGGTGTCATCCACCAGCGCCCAGCTCTTTCTCTCTCTATCTCTCCTCTCTTTCACTCACCCTCCCTCTCTCTCCTACCTCAACATTCTCAACTCTCAAATAATGAACACTTGCTGAGTTGAACTCACAGGCTGGGAGAGGAGCTCAATTGGCATATGTGAAATTTATTTAATGTTTCCTTCTACTTCTACCACAGGTCACTGGAATCAAATAATGAACACTCAGCAGCATGGCTTCTCAAGCTGTTTGGAGGAGGAAAGCAAGCATGCTCACTTCATTCTGTGAGGTTCCCCCTGGGAAGGTGGGACAGACTCCTCCCTCCTCTTGCTAAATCTCAGCCAAGATTCTCCATCCATAGAGGTGACTGCCTCCAAGAGTCCCAGTTACTCAAGTGAAACAGTTACAAGGCAGAGACTTAGCTTCTTGTGGTGCTGAGATTAATGGCAGCATGATTCAACATGACTCACTAGTTTATTGAGATTGGGACTTCTTAAATTTTTGGTTAGGCTATGTTCAAATTGTGATCTATTTATTTCTGATTGCTAACCATGATTATAGATGTGAACCAGCACATCAGACCATTCAAAGTTCTTTATGCCACATGGAAGACATGAAGTTTATTTTACCAAATGACATACAACTAGACAGACAGAAAAAGTAAGTCCTTAATTCTGGTCAAGATGTGTTGTTAATGTGAAACAAAATTACTTAGCAAAATATCTGACTACTGCGATTATACTTTCAAACTTACCCTACACTTTAATATCAAATCACTTATATTTAGCCAATGATTAACTCAAATTACCTGTAATCATTTATGTCTGGCCTATCTTCTAGAAGTAGGGAGAACAGGAGCTCACACAATTAACTAAAGTGGTAGAATTTGAAAGGATCACAATTCTGAATAGGTCTAGGAAGGAAAGTATCAGCCATATCAACCTACTAGGTAGGGATATTGGAATGCAATCCTGATCCCTGCTTTTTGGGCTGGGTGCAAAAATTGCTACTCTATGCATAAAGTAACTTAAACTAGAAAGGAGTGGTGGAGTGACTCCAGTGGTGGAATACTTATCTAGCAAACAACATCAAAACTCAAATCAACTTCCTAAAGATAAAATAAGACAAGGAAAGAAAGAACAACTCATACTGTGCTTGTGTTCATTGTAAAGATTTACACTAAATCATTGTAGTTATAAATGCCATCATTTTTTTCTAGGAGCACACACATTTTGTGTGAAGACTAAATGAAAAACTAACACCATATATATAAAGCTTTGGTAGAACACAGGTCTAGCTTACAATGGTCAACACCTAAGTTTGCATGTGCAGTGGTGTTGCAGGGTTGTTAAGGTTTATGGAAGTCCATCTTTTTGATGGACTTGACATGATGAAATTACCTAAACATACATAACCATACAGTTCACTGGACAGATACTGCTGATATATATATATATATGTTGCACACACATGTATGCATTTATATATTAAGTGACAGGTAAATAAAAATTTAAAAAATATAATGAATAAATTTAGTGAACAGATAACTTTTCCAAAGTATTACTTTACCTTAACCAGTTCATTTCATAAAGTCTACAATGCTATATCACACTTTCATGGCTGCTGATCCCCTTCAGCTTTTTTATGAAATTGTTTTTTCTTTGTTTTACAGGTGAAAAGCCTGCCAATAAATATACTTTCATGACATTCCTTTCTTTAGAAAATGTAAAGCACGTTGTGTTATCTGGCTCTTTATGTATCATCAATATAACTTTTTTATAGTTTCAAGTACATATTGTCTAAGATCTCACTCATTCTCTTCCAATAGTACCTATGGGAAGGAGAAAATGAAGGATTATTCTGTTACTTTGGGAGTTTCTGTTATTAATAACTGCAATAAATATGAAAATGAAACTCTGAAATTACTTAGAGAGGTAACTTGAAAGTTAAATTTCTACACACTTATGTTACTCCCTCAACTAAAACACAGAACTTAAAATGAGTAACATTTTTAGCTGGGTGCCAGTGGCTCATGCCTGGAATCCTAGATACTCAGGAGCTGAGATCTGAGGATAGTAATTCAAAGCTAGCCCTGGCAGGAAATCCATGACACTCTGACTTCAAATTAACCACCAGAAAACCAGAAGTAGCACTGTGGCTCAAGTGGTAACATGCTAGCCTTGATCTGAAGAGCTAGGGACAGCGCCCAGACCCAGAATTCAAGCCCCTTGACCAAGAAAATTAAAAAGGAAAAAAGGGGGAAAAAGTAATATTTTAATGCTAATGTGCATATATACACAAAATTTGTCTAGAAATAAAATTATTACAGCCCCTGGACTGGCAAAAAAAAGAGATTAAAGTGAAATTGCCTTCAATAATTCATTTAGACGATCTAAACTGAGGGCAGGCTACTGGAACTCACATCACTAATTGAAGAGGTAGAATTTGAGAGGATCACAGATCAGAACCAGTGTGCAGAGGATTTGGAGCTTGGGGAAGATGGCGGAGGAGAAGCTGGAATCTGAACCAGCTCTCGCATAGAAAGCAGTTTTAGAGTTCCAGTGAACAGTCCTAAGCCAGAGAATCACACCAAGTGTGCCATCACAGGACAGAGAGTTAGACAAGAGAGGGGAAGCCAAGGCAAAAAGACACAACTGAGCGCCTGCCAGCCGCTGCCTTGGCGTGGGCGGCAGGGTCATGGTGGAGAAAGCAGACCCGGGGCCATAACTGAGCGCTCACACAGAGAGTCCAGGACGAAGGAGCCAGACGCACCGGGAGAGTGCATTCTACTCAACACCAGCAAGAACCGACAAGGAGCGGACATCTTCATCCTGCAGTTCACAGACCAGAGACGACCCAGGATCCAAGACTGGACGTGAGTAGAAGCCCGACATCCTCACTCCTTCTCAGGGAGCAGAGGAGGGAAGGCCACCCCTCCCCCCCCAGCACCAGTGATCTCCATCTTGGATACCAACAAAGCTCGGAGGAGCTGCCAGCTCCAACCCAGGCCTTGGAATAAAACGAGTCATTTAGCAGGTCACAAGAACTTAATGGCAGCGAAGTTACCTGCCAGACTTGGCTCCATCCAGGGAAAAGTCACCCAGCTCAGGCACCAGCCATTGGAGTGGCTTTCCTCACTGGGTAACCAGAGCCAGAGGCTGCCCCTCCCTCTAGCAGCCTCCACAATCAATTGAAAAACAGAAACCCTGAGAATGGCTCCAGGTTGGGCTCTGGGAGTTTTTTTTTTTTTTTTCTTCACAAAATAGCCCCAGGAAAAAGCTAATGAGTGTTGAAAGGGCTCAACTCTACCCAGAACCTAGCCTTACCACTGCATCCCCCTCTTTTGTGATTCTCAAAGCAGATGACCCTCCCAGTAAACTAATCTGGGAGGGGGATCTCAAAATCTTGGGTAAAGCAGAGGATTTTTCTGCCTGTTCGAACAAACTGACTTAAGAAAGCAATCAAGCCACAGGACCTCAAGCTGACCAGAGACTCCAACAAGAGGCTGTTTACAGACAAAAGGGAGATACAGGATTCTTCCCACCCCTCCCAAAAAATAAAAAAAAAAATCAAAGAACTTTTTTTTTCTTCTCTTCCTCTTCTTTTCTTTTTTTTCTCTTTTTTTTTCTTTTTTTTGGTACCTTATATATATATATAAATATATATATATATATATATAATTTTTTCCTTTTCTAAAAACTTTATTAATCTTTAATTTTTGCCTTTTTTGAAAAAATAATTGTTTTCCAGTAACTTTTTTTCCCTCTTATAATTTTTATTTTAGGAATACATGAATATGCATTTTCCTTTCTTTTCTTGTCTTCTTTGTCTTTTTCTTTCTTTCTTAACTATCTTTTTGTTTTTTTGCCTAGCTCTACTGAATTTCTGACCTTTTTCTCTCCCTTTCTAATCCTTTTCACCTTTTCCTGTTTTTGATCTTCTGTATGTGACTTAACTCTTGTCCTGCACATCATTAGATAAACCCGTAGTTAACTAGTAGACCCTATCCCCCATTGTGTACACAATTAATCCACAAATTTATTACTCAATTCAAAACCTCTGAGACTTTAATTCCTTAATAGCAGTACTACCTCTTTATACCTATATAATATTTTAAGCATTTTCTTAAGTTTTTCACTTCTCCTCTATGTCCCTACCCTTCTATTAATATACTCACATTCCTCTCTAAATAGATGGTCTTTTAATCTCCATAATAATATTAATTTTTACGTTTCTATTTTTTTCTGGTCTGTTTTCATTTCCCTTTCCCTTTCTTCCTTTTCTCTCTCTCTCTACTTGCATCCTACACAACCTATTTCCTGCATTGAGATTAGGACATAGTTAACTCTCCCTGTGCCTCCCCACACCAATCTATTCCTATTTTTTACCCACATCTCTCCCTAACCCTAAAAATTTCTGGTTTTCCAAATTCTTCTCTGCGGTTCGAAACCCATTAACATATAGTTGTTTGATGTTGAATAGATGTATCTGTTGAACTAGATTGTATCTGTAGACTATTGACTGTATAAATGCAAACGTTGGTTGATGGTTGCCTTAAGATAGTGTTCTAGCACAAAACTGGTGCTATTTTTATCTCAAATGGGCAGAGTAAGCCAGAAAAACCCAAGAAAAATGACAAATCCGGGTATGTCAATTCCAAATCTTGATATTCAGGGGTCAGATCAGATAATTAACAACCCAGAGGAGAGTTCCCAAATAGCCCTACAAACACTGGTGGCAAATATGATAAATGAGAAGTTTGACAAGTTACAAAGGACTCTGCATGAGCGTGATAGGGAGAGAGAAGAGACATTCCAAAAGTTTATACAGGAATATCATAAGCGTGAGGAAGCTACTCAAAAACTGATACAGGATTTGCGTGAACAACTTGAGAATACTCAAAGAGAAAGGGAGGAATGGCATGAGCAGGCTGAGAACACTCAAAAAGAACTGCAGGAATCCCACGAATGGGAAGAAAGAGAACTGCAGGAATACCACAGACGGGAGGAAGATAATCAAAGAGTAATTCAGGAATTGAGAGACCAGGTAAAGAATACACAAAGATCACTAAAGGCATTCATGAAATCCATTAACAAAGAGCTGAAGGAAGTCAGGGAGAACAAAAAGGGAATGCTGAATGGAAACCAACTGAAGGAATGGGAGTTCAAAGAAACCATAACCAATCAACTAAGTGATTTGAGAAAAAACACTGAACACCAAATTAAGGAAGTAAAGAAATTCATACAAGACCTAAAACAGAGCTTCAACAAAGAACTTGAAGCCATCAAAGCTGACCAATTAGAAGAAAAAGAGATAAAAAAACAAAGTAGAGAGTCTTGACAGCAGGTTAGACCATGAAGAAGATCGAATCTCAGGGATTGAAGACAGCCTAGATATTATAGAGAAAGAACATACAACCATCCAAGACAAGTCCAAGAAATATGATAGATCTATCCAAAACCTGGAAGACACCATCAGAAGGCCTAATCTAAGGATAATGGGTGTAGAGGAACACCTAGAAACAGAAGTTAATGGTCTAGGAAATTTGTTTAACAGGACCCTAGCAGAGAACTTCCCAAACATACAAAAAGATAGGCCTATTCAGATACAAGAAGCTTTTAGAACCCCAAATAGACCAGACCAGAATAGGACATCCCACCGTCACATTATAAGCCACACAGGATCAACTCAGACCAAGGAAAAGATCCTTAAAAATGTCAAGGAGAAAAGGTTAATCACCTATAAAGGGAAACCAATTAGAATTACCTCAGATTTCTCAGCAGAGACAATCAAAGCTAGAAGAGCCTGGAATTATGTATGCCATGCCCTAAAAACAAACAACTATCAACCAAGAATACTGTACCCAGGTAAACTCTCCTTCATAACTGAAGGCCAAATAAAAAACTTCCATAGCAAAGAAAAATTGAAACAATACATCTCCAACAAACCAGCCCTACAAAAGATTCTTAAAGATGTCCTACATATAGAAAACCAACAAGACCGCAACAAAGGCCAAGAAACTTCACCCAAACTGAGAATCCAAGAACCATAGGAAGAACACAGTTTTTACAGCCCCCAAGAAGGTGGATAACATGGCAGGAACTCCCAAATACCTCCCAGTCCTATCTCTTAACGTTAACGGACTGAACTCTCCAATTAAGCGACTTGGACTGTCTAGTTGGATTAAAAAACAAGACCCTTCTATCTGCTGCCTGCAGGAGTCACATCTTGCCCGTAAAAATAATCACATTTTCAATGTTAAAGGCTGGAACAAAATCTACCAAGCAAACGGCCCCCATAAACAGGCGGGAGTTGCAATCCTAATAGCAGATAAAATAGACTTCAAATTAAAATTCGTGAGAAGAGATAAAGAAGGTCGCTACATACTAATTAAAGGATCTCTCCTTGAGGAGGATATTAGAATTCTAAATATCTATTCGCCAAACAATGGAGCACCCAAATTTATCAAAGAAACACTACTTTCCCACAAATCCCATATAGATCCAAAGACATTAATTGTTGGGGATTTTAACACACCACTCTCCCCACTAGATAGATCAACTCAGCAAAAACTCAACAGAGAAACCGCAGATCTAAACAGCTGCATAGATCAACTAGACTTAACAGACATCTACCGAACATTTCACCCAGCAGCATCAGAATACACGTTTTTCTCAGAAGCACATGGAACATTGTCTAATATAGACCACATTTTAGGCCACAAAGCAAACTTGTCTAAAATCAGAAACATTGAAGTTATACCTTGCATTCACTCTGACCACAAGGGAATAAAATTAGATCTCAACACCAAAAGCCACTAAAGAAAGTCCGGTATCACATGGAGGCTGAACAACACACTGCTGAATCAAGAGTGGGTCATGGAAGAGATTAGAAAGGAAATTCAAATGTTCATGCTTTTCAACAAAAATGAACACACAAATTACCAGCTCCTCTGGGACACAGCAAAGGCAGTACTCAGAGGCAAGTTTATAGCTCTGAGCTCCTACATCAACAAATTGGAGAGATCTCAAACTAGCAATAAGAGACCTCCCAGCTAAGAAAAGTCCAGGACCAGATGGTTTTACAGCATAATTTTACAAGGCCTTCAAAGCAGAGCTCACACCAATACTCCTCCAACTCTTCAAGGAAATTGAAAGAGAAAGCTCACTACCGAACACATTCTATGAAGCCATCATAACCCTCATCTCAAAAACAGGCAGGGACTCATCAAAGAAAGAGAACTATAGACCCATTTCTTTGATGAACATTGATGCAAAACTTCTCAACAAAATTTTGGCCAATCGACTTCAACAATTCATCCAAAAAATCATACACCATGATCAAACAGGGATTCATTTCAGGGATGCAAAACTGGTTCAATATACGCAAATCAATTAATATTATTCATCACATCAACAGGAGCAAGAATAAGAACCACAAGGTTATTTCAATAGATGCAGAAAAAGCATTCGACAAGATCCAAAACCCGTTTATGATGAAGGTTTTGGAAAAATTAGGAATCCATGGAACATTCCTCAATACAATAAAGGCTGTATATGACAAACCTACAGCCAGCATTATACTTAATGGTGAAAAACTAAAGCCATTTCCTCTTAACTCAGGAACAAGACAAGGATGCCCACTCTCTCCACTTCTCTTCAATCTAGTATTAGAATGCCTAGCTACAGCAATAAGACCAGATGCAGACATAAAGGCGATCCAAATAGGGAAAGAAGAAATAAAACTCTCCCTCTTTTCAGATGACATGATCTTGTATTTAAAGAATCCCATAGAATCCACTCCCAAACTACTCAAGCTGATTCAAAACTTTGGCAAAGTAGCAGGTTATAAAATTAACCCCCAAAAACCAATGGCTTTTCTGTATGCCAACAATGAGAAAAGTGTGGCTGAAATTAGGAAAGCAACTCCATTTGTAATAGCCCCACAAAAAATAAAATACCTAGGAATTAACTTAACTAAAGAAGTGAAGGACCTCTATGATGAAAATTTTAAAACCTTAAAAAAGGAAATCAACACAGAACTTAAAAAATGGCAAAACCTCCCATGCTCCTGGATTGGAAAGATTAACATTGTGAAAATGGCAATTCTTCCCAAGGCTATCTACAAATTCAACGCAATACCTATCAAAATTCCAACCTCATTCTTCAAGGAAATAGAAGAGGCAATCCAAAAATTCATATGGAAAAATGAAAGACCCCGAATAGCAAAAACGTTCCTCAACGGAAAGAACACTGCTGGAGGAATATCAATACCAAATTTCAAACTCTACTATAAAGCCATAGTAATCAAAACAGCTAGGTATTGGCATAAGAACAGACTCAGGACCAATGGAATAGAATTGAAAACCCAGAAATGAAACTACAGACCTATAGCCATCTAATCTTCGATAAGGGAGCTAAAACAACAGAATGGAAGAAAGACAACCTCTTCATTAAATGGTGCTGGCAAAATTGGTTAACTACATGTAGAAAACTTAAGCTAGATCCTTATATATCACTCTGCACCAGAATCAACTCCAAATGGATCAAAGACCTTGAACTCAACGCAGACACTCTGAAAACATTACAGGATGGAATAGGAGAAACCCTAGGTCTCCTTGGCTCAGGCCGAAATTTTCTGAATAGAGACCCGGAAACACAACACAAAGAAAGGTTGGACAAATGGAATTGCATAAAGTTGCAGAGCTTATGCAGGGCAAATGACATAGCTAGCAAGATCAATAGAAAGCCCACGGATTAGGAGAAGATCTTACTAGCCATACAACGGACAAGGGTCTCATATCTAAAATATACTTGGAACTCAAAAAATTAACCCCCCCCCAACAAGAAATCCTCAAAGAAACAACTGCCCAATAAATAAGTGGGCGAAAGACTTAAAGAGAACTTCTCTGAGGAAGAAAGAAGGATGGCCAATAGACACATGAAGAAATGTTCAACATCCCTAGCCATAAAAGAAATGCAAATCAAAACAACATTGAGATATCACCTCACTCCAGTTAGAACAGCAAAAATCAAGAACTCTAAAAACAACAGATGCTGCAGGGGATGTGGACAGAAAGGAACTTTACTTCATTGTTGTTGGGAATGTAAACTTGTTCAACCACTTTGGAAAGCAGTATGGAGGTTCCTCAAAAGACTTCACATAGAACTCCCCTATGACCCAGCAATCCCACTTTTGGGCATTTACCCAAATGTTTACAAACAAGACCACACTAAAGCTACTAGCACAACTATGTTTATTGCAGCATTATTTATCATAGCTAAGATATGGAACCAACCCAGATGCCCCTCAGTAGATGAATGGATCAAGAAAATGTGGTATATATACACAATGGAATTCTATGCCTCCATCAGAAAGAATGACATTGCCCCATTTGTTAGGAAATGGAATAACTTGGAAAAAATTATATTAAGTGAAGGAAGCCAGGCCCAAAGAAACATAGGTCCCATGGTTTCCCTTATTTGTAATATCTAGTATATGTATGATTCAAGCGGAAAAGGTCAGATAATGTGATGTCAGGAAAATGAACCCTTAGATGTGTATTTTAATGTTTTTTTCTTTCATGCATGTGTTTCTAACGCATTTATAAGATTATCTCTTTGTTGCTTTGTATGTCCCTCCGCTGCTTTCACTATATTTGATGTCAGTATACCTTGTGGAGGCGATGGGGAAAAACCAGTTGTTTAAGGATACAGGTGGACCTGTTGCAACAATGAGAAGTACAAGTTGTCATTTCCAAAACGAGCTTTACAACGTCGGTGCGGGTGGGGGGGATGGAAGGATTAGAATTAGGATGGGGGGAGGGGGGAGGCTTGGAAGGGATGTGAAGGGTAAACAAAGGAGGAGGCTGCAATGCTTGGTAAGAAATGTATGCATTATCCTTCCCATGTAATTGTAACTTTTCTGTACAGTATGTTCACAAATAAAATAAAATTAAAAAAAAAGAACCAGTGTGCAAGGAAAGTAATGAGTCTCATATCATCCTAAAGGTTCGCATGTTTGAATGCATTTGTGATCCCCGCTACTTTGCAGATAGAGGAGAGGAACGTAGCCTGTGTTCAGCCCTCAGCAAAATGGATAACCTATGAACAAATAAATAAATCGAAAAAGGATTATTCTAATGGTAGAATACTTGTTCAGCAAACAAAATATTTAAATTCATACTCATTTCCTAAAAGAGGAAAGAAAAGGAAAGAAAGAAAGAAAGAAAGAAAGAAAGAAAGAAAGAAAGAAAGAAAGAAAGAAAGTAAGAAAGAAAGAAAGAAAGAAAAGAAAAGAAAAGAAAAGAAAAGAAAGATAGAGAGGAAGAAAGAAAGGGAGGAAGAAAGAAAGGGAGTATGAAAGAAAGGGAAAAGGAGAGGTATAAAGAAAAACCTCAGCATGCGTTAGATGTTAACAATGACCCTAAATCATTTTAGCTATAAATGCCTTCATTTATTTCTGGGCAGAAACATTTTGTATCAAGCCTGAAGAAAACCATAGCATACCGCATACAAAACTTGGGTTAAATACAGGTCTGCCCTACACTGTTGGACCAATAGGAATATATGTCTAGTGCTGTTGCAGGTATGTTAAGGTGTGTGGGAGTTTATCATCTTGATGATCTTGCAATGATGAAATTGACTAACTACACAATTACCTTGACAGATCCCTGCTGAGACCTATATTATGTCAGAGGTTAAAAAGGAACAGTATATACAATGAAATATATTGAACAACCAGGCATTGTGTCCAAAATTATTTTTACCTGATTCAGTGTATTTTTATATTCTATATCACATGTACAAGTTTCTCATTCCCTTCTGTCTCATTATGTTGTCTTTCCTTGGTTTTGTTTTGTTTTCAGAACCGTGGTATAGGAGGGCATTTCTTATATTTTTGTCTTCTAGTCTTCAGAAAGTCTGCAGTTAAATATGCTTAAGTTCCTTTCATTAGAAAATTTAAACCACATTGGGTAGGGTCTTTATCATGATTTTGTTATGATCTCAAATACGTTTTTATTTCTGGCATTCTACCTGTATAATCTCACTTCAATCTTTTCCAAAGGGCACTTTAGTGGAAGTAGGAAATTCAAAGGGGATTCTGGTAGAGAATTTCTGTTACTAAAAACTCTGGTACATAGTAAAGTAAATAAGTCCAAAATTATTCATTAGAGAGATGATTTGAAAGTCATCTTTTTACATCTTAATACTCTTTCCTCAACCAAACCAGAGGATTTAAAATAACTTATATTTATAAGTTAATGGACACAAATGTGGATGAAAATTCTAGAAATAAAATGATCACTCACGAAACCTTACTGATACTTCAAAGAATGCTTTCCAGTTAGAGGAATCATCTTCACACATTTTCACACATTGTGAATCTGCCTGTTAACAGAACCCCAAACTAGAATAAGGCATCTAATAGCTATCTCATTTTTGTTGTCTTTTGTCAATACTGCTTTCTTATCATATTGACTAGTATGAATTCTGTGACCATTATAAAATCACATTTGTAATAAAAGTTCCTAGGTGGGAACTTCAAGGATGAGGTGGTGTGGGGTTTCTGGTGGAGCCCTGTCTGGTTTAAGGGAGAAGTTGGTATTGGCACAGCCTCTGTGGTAAAGCAGGGCGGGGCTTTGAGGGTGAAAGCCAGTCTGTGTAAGGCTTTGAGACTGCAGGGAGGGGACAAGAAAGACTAGACTTGTTAGGAGCAGGGTCTCTTGTGGAGTAGGTGGGACTTTAGGATGGAGACTGGCAGGTGAATGGGTTTCCAGTGGAAGAAGGCAAGGTCACTGGGGAAGAGGCTGTTTGGGGCAGAGCTTTGAAAAGGAAGAACAAGGCTACAGAGGAGGAGGTTACTTAGAGTAGGGGTTGTGGTGTAGCACTGTGAGCCCTGGTGGGATATGTAGGGTGAGGTTTCCCATAAGGCATGGAAGATAATGAAGGCAAGAGGCTGACAAAAGGTGGGGATTCTGGTGCAGGAATGCAGAGCTATGAGGGAGAGGCTTTTCAAGGTCTGTGAGAGGGCAGAGTGGTGCTAGAAAGAAGTGGGCTAGTAAGGGGCGGGCCTTTGGGAAGTGTGTTAGGGTGGAGATGGGGTTTCTGGCAGAGCAGGATGTAGTAACAATGTATGGAGGAATTTTTCAGGACCAGAGCTTTGTGAGAGCAGAGATAGGATCCAGTGGACTAGATTAGTTAGGACAGGGTGTCTGGTGTAGCCAGTTACCACTTCGAAAAGAGCAGTAAGTTTGGGTGGGGATTTCAGTGTTGCAAGGCAGGACATTAGACTTGGACAGGGTTTCCAGTGGGGCAAGGCAACCTTCAAAAAAGGGATTATGAAGGGACAGGGATTTACAGTTGAGCCTGGCGAGGCTTCCAGAGGGAGGCTAACAGATGCAGTAGTTTGCAGTGGAGCAATGTGGGTGTCGAGAGATGGGATAGTGTGGTGGGGGTTTTCTAGAGCAGGTCAGGGCTTGGAGCCATGGGGTTAATTGGAAGAGGGACTTTGAGAAGGAGTGAATGGTCTACAAAGGTGTAGAGTAATTATGGGCAGGGTTGAGTAGGGTGTGGCTCTGTGGGAGGAGCCAATAAGGGGAGGATTCATCAAGGGAACGATGAAGCCATTGAGAGAGTAGATATGGGAGGTAGAGAGGCCTCTGGTGGAGCAGGGCTGGCTTTCCAAGCAGGAGATGGGCTGTGTGAGAAGCTTCTGGTCAACTAAGGTCGGGCTACAAGGGCAGTTATAGAGAGGTGGAGGGTTTTTGGTGTAGCATGAAGGGAATTGTGGGAAGAGGTAGGTTCAGGGCTGGGCTTGAAAAGTTCGGCTACTTAGACTAGTTATGGATCGAGTTTCTGATGAAACCAGGAGGGTTTGAGGGAGAAGTTTGGTTGGGAGTGGGGTATGAAAGGGACGGGAGGATCTTGGAAGTAATAGAATATGGGAGCAATGGGACTCTGAGGGAATAGAGTAGTTAGGGACAGGGTATCTGGTGGATGAAGTTAGGAGTAGAGGGAGGAGCCCAATGTAGGCGGAGTTCTTGTTACAGCAAGGTGGATCTTAGGAGGAGATATGGATGTGGCTTGGTTTCTGGTGGTGCAGAGCAGGGATTCCAGGAAGGGGTGGAGTGGAAGAAGGATTTCCCTGTAGCAGAGGAGGACTTTCAGGAAGGATTCTGGTTGCAGTCAGGCCTTTGAAAGTTTATAGAAGGACTACCAGGGGGTAGGTTAGTTAAGGTTTGGCTTTTTAAGGACCAGGCTGACTGGAAGTGGGTTTCCAGTGGATCCAGTCAAGTTTTATGGGAAGGGGAGATAGGAAAGGGACAAGACTTAGTGAAGAGTGGGGCTACAAAAAATAAACAATTACTCTAATAGGAACACCATTTTCAGTCACTGTAGAATTATATTACTTTTATGTATGCGAGAGATATTGGAGAAAGTAAGCAAGTAATAATTCCTTCCTATTGAAATTTTTTTAAATTCCTGTTGAGTGAAAATAAAACCACAAGTCACATCAGGATCAGAGGCCCACAGTAGACTAAGAATATGAAGCATTGGACTGTATTCCCCAGCACAACCTTTAAGGACTACAAAAAAAATTTAAAATATCTCACTTGGTCATAATGGACACTCTATTATCTTAAAATTGTGAATGAATAGAACTTTTACTCTGACCGTTTTAGAAATCCTAAAACTAAGTAAGTGATAATGTTTTAACTTTATATAATATGGGAAGTATATTAAAATAATTAGGAAAATATAAAATTGTACACAGAATATTTGTTGTCCAGCATCAATTTTAATCTAAAAGAATTTAAAACCAGAAAATTGCCATATAGTGAGATTGCAGCATGGTTTCTTTTCAGTCATCAAAATGGTGACTTAAGGAATGTGTCTTCATCATTGGATGCATCGATGTTAAAACATATTTAAAAATGTGAAGCACTATACAGACCCTGAAGAAACTCAGAGGGATCTGTGCAATGAGGTTGGAATTAAATTAATGAATAGTTACAGTAAGAATTGATCTTCACTAAGCACATAAATATTTTCCAGAAAAAAAGACTACATTGAAAAATAAAGAAAACATTGAAAAGGAAGCAGGCAGGCAGACCTTGAAATACACATTATAAAATGAAGAATATCTATTGAAGCATGATTGCAATAATCTTTTACCTAAGTTACAGTACTGATCTATGTTCTTCCCTAATGCCAAATAACAAAGCCATGAAAATGCAGTAATAATTTTCAAGACATTAGACTTTACAGAAGGAATTCAATGAATGTATTTCTAGAAAGTAAAGATAGATGTCTGAGATAAAGATTAAAACAAATATCCCCAATTCTTAGCCCTTCGAGGTCAGAGGGGTACAAGCCGAAGCACAAGGAGAATGGACAGAAGTACAGTAATGCATACCAGTAGTTCCTAAGATGCAATGATGAATATAAGAGTGTAAAAAATGAACCTATCTGCCAGGACTATACTAAGCATATATTAATTAATAAAAATGAGGGAAACCATAGAGCCTATGTTTCTTTGAGTCTGGCTTCCTTCACACAATGATTTTTTTCCAAGTCTTTCCATTTTCTTAAGAAAGGGGCTATGTCATTCTTTCTCATAGAAGCATGAATTTCCATTGTGTATATATACCACATTTTTCTGATCCATTCATCTACTGAGGGGCATCTGGATTAGTTCCATATCTTAGATATGGTAATAATGGTGCCAAAAACATACTTGTGCTGGTAGTTTTAGTGTTTTATTTTTTGGAGTCCGGTCGTCTGTCTTGAACTATGGACATGGACGCTGTCCTTCAGCTCTTCAGCTCAAGTTTAGCACTCTACCACTTGAGCCACAGTGCCACTTCCGGGTTTTTTCTTTTTGCTTATGTGGTACTGAAGAATTGAACCCAGGGACTCTTGCATGCAAACACTACCACTGAGCCACCTTCCCAGCCTGAGAGAAGATATTTTAACTTATTTTCTACATGTAAATTAATATTAAGCAAAGCTAATTAAAATAATTACTTATTTACTCTTCAGAGGATGAGTATATTACTCTTGGATATCTTTGAGGAAAAGACTTTAGACTCATTACAACTGATGCCTTGCATTGAAATTACAGGCTAAACTTTCTTCATTAAACAAAAGCTTCAGTTCTTTCGTATTAGAATTATAAAATCATAATACCTGAATGTTGATTTGTTTTCCTTTGCTATTTTCAATTCCATTTTTTATCCATTAGCTATCTAGAGATAATTTCGACAAATGCCCATGAATGGGATTGCTGGCTCTAGAGCTATGTACATTTGACCATACAAAATGATGCTAATTGAAATGAACTCCAAGACATGGAAACAACAATTACTTTTTTTTTCAGATATCATCCTTGATGTCGGTAAAGAAGTGTAACTAGATGTTATTTTATTTCATTTGTCTTTGATTTATCTCTGGACATCTCTGCCTTGATTCTGGTACCTTCCATCTTGTATATACATTATCTGATTTGGAGAAGGAAAGGGAAATAACATAATGATGAAAGAAGTGACCCATTGCAACAATGATATTCACAAGATAATATACCGGCAATGAACTTTACAACTTTGGGGTGGGGGGTATGGTTGAGGGTGGGAAAGGATAGGAGAACAACAATGGAGTGGGTAACAATATTCATCAAGGAATGTACCTTACTCATGTAACTGTAACCACTCTGTACAGTACCTTTAAATAAAATAAAATTTTAAAAAGTGACCCTACCCTAGAAAAAAATATCCCTTTCCAAATAACCCATCTGTAATAGTACTTGTGAGGGATTCTAGAGTCAAACTGTTATACCTGGAAAGGGATATATTGGGAAGCCATATCAAACAGCAATCAAAAGGCTGAGAGCTGTGCTGTGGAAAGGTCAAACAGTTAAGGGAAGACAGGGGTATGGGGTATTACCTCAAAAGTATTTAAGTTAGAGCTGTTGGACACTAAAAGTTTAAGACTTTGGAAACAAGATGGATGTCTGTGCTATGCTTATAACGATTATTGCTCCCTTCTGCTCCTTAAAAATAAGGGATTCAATTATCACTATGTATACAAACAATACATCAGTTAATAGTTGTAACCACAAACTAGATTGATGCCTCAGTTTGTGGACATACCTGTAGCCACTCATTACCCCACACCTATAGTAGAATGAATACAAAGCATTTTAAACAGGATTTGGGGATCCAGAAGCTGGCAGTGAGGCTTTGGGTCCTCTGGTGTCTTCTTTCCTATCACTTCCTTTGATTTCTCAGTTCTTTGGCCAGGTATCCCATCATCTTTGCTGTTTCATGGTTGTGGTGAGTGACAGTACTGATATTCGGAACACCTCAAAACAAACTATGGAAAACACTTCCTCAGAGAAGATTCACAAATGTATAGGAGCACCTGGAAAGAAACCAAACATCAGCAGTCATTCTGTGATCCTCTAACAAGAAAGTATAATTCAGGTGTATCTTTACTTTGGATATATATAAGAGATGGACAATTGTCCCTTTTGTACATTTGGTATTTGGTATTGCATAAATTTTCAGAAACACATATACATTGTGAAATAATGTTATTAATTTCATAGGTCACAAACCTTGTCACTGGAGTGATGACCCAAATGTCTTATCTCAGTTGCCTGATTCAGACATAGATGAGTGTGAATTGCATAATTGTGAACATTTTTCCATGAAACTTAACAACACAGAATGAAGTTTGAAGGTCAGGTCACTCCATACCTCTAAAGATTTTACATATATTACAGTAATACACACCTAAACTGCTCAGCACTCACAGCACATTGGTGTGTTATAATTGTCTTCAGATCAGAAATATTCTAGAGTTTAAAGTAGAATGATGGGCTGTACGTTTTCAATGGAAGAGTGATGATCACCCCCTGCAATTATTCTTAGTGGAAAATCCTTCCTATACATTTTACTGACTTAGCTTCTACTCTGTGCTTTACCATTATCAGGGAAGGTCACACTGTATAGAGCTACAATACTGCAGCAACCTTAGCTGTCTTTGAATTTTACCTCTAATCTTAATACCAAGGTCAACTCCGCAACTCTAATCACATCATTAGTGGACACCTGAACTTTCCAAGCTTGGTTAAAAATTCAGCTATCATTGCTCATTGCCAGTGTTAAAGATCTCACTCTATTAGATTTATTGTGTTTCTTCTTGTATATCCAACACTGCCTTAGATGTTGGTTTTTGTTATAGAGCTTTTAGTTTGCATTTGATTTATGGAAGTGTTAGTAATGCCAGTTGAACTGCATATATTATAATGTAAGAAATTTGATGTTTTGACATATGAATTTAATTTTCGCAATTGAGGAAGTCAATAAACATCACTCACAAAAGTTTCTTTATATGTACTGGTATTGCTTTATTGTGAACTTCCTAAAAGCCAGTCATAGGAGCACATGTCCAAATCCCATCACTTCTGTCACTGAGACGAGGCTTGAAATGTCCAGACGACTTGGCACTTCATAGTGCGAAAGTTTCTACAATGAAGGGTGAGAGAATAGAAAAAAGAGCAAATGAATCTTCCAATTGTTTTGTTACATGTTCTTTACACTTAACCATTAAGACACCATAATAGTATTTTTATAACTTCTTACCTACTTTTTTCCTGTTCTGAGATGTTTTATTTATGGATCTCTAAGAAATCATATAAGAATCATAAAATAAATCTATAAATCATATAAGAAATCTGAAAAAATAGTTTGTTAGGGATTTATAACCTACAAGGAATAATTTCAGGAAAGTATTAAGCACATAAAATGTAATGCACACCTAAAATTGTCTCTTTATTTAAAACTTCAGCAGTGGTAGTATATTTATTCTAATAACAAAGATTATAAACTAAGTTACAATAGTATTCCAAATGGAACACAGAATTAGAAAAATGAAGGGGAGCACTAAAGAATGCTACTGCTACTACTAATAGTATAAGAATAAAATTTAGGCAAAACTCCTTCAGACTAAAAGCCACAGGACAGCCCCAACATTACTTTGTTTCATATGAAGGCAAGACCTTTTTTTGTAAAGATAAGTTTTCACAGATATTAACATCAGTTGGGTATATATTTCTTAAGGCCTTCAGGAAGGATGCTCTGACAATGTTGATGGAAGCTGACTTCTTTTGGACCTACTACACAATGTGCAGACACCATTCCATGCACTGCACCTGCATTAGGGTAATTTTCGTGCTCAAGATATTTCTTCCAGTTAGGAAATGAATTAAGTATTTTATTAAAAAAAGAAGTAGGCAACAAGGCCAAACAAATTTCCCAAGTACCCAATATGGATCAGCTGTAGAACCATAATTCAAATCCAGGTTTCCACCAGGCATATCTGAGGATATTCTGTAAGTTTGACATTCATTACCTTTCAAGATGTATGGAGCAGATGAACCCACATTATCTTCCTAATTATGGTTATAATGGCAATAACATTGCTACAGAATATACATATTTTTAAATTAAAAGGGTGTGGGTAATGACATTGTAGGTGATCTTTATACCAAATAAAGACTGAACCAAAAAGAAAAGAAAGGGGCTGGGAAGGTGGCTCAGTGATAGAGCGCTTGCCTTGAATGCATGAGGTCCTGGGATCAATTCCTCAGCACCACATAAGCAAAAAGAAAAAAGTTGAAAGTGGTGCTGTGGCTCAAGTGGTAGAGCACTATCCTTGAGCTGAAGAGCTGAGGGACAGCACCCATGCCCAGAGTTCAGGCCCCACGACCGGACCCCCCCCCAAAAAAATAAAAGAACCTAGGCCGCAAATTTTAGTCATAGTACTAGCACTCATATACCATATATATATATATATATATATATATATATATATACATATATATATACATATGTATATATATATATATACACACACATATATATATATATATATACACATATATATGCTTCCTAAAATATACAGTGAGTTAATTTTTCGAAACCTGGTCATAGATTAAATATGAGGTATGAAAAAGTATGTAAGTCTGAAATGACTCCAAGGTATTTTGAGAAGACACCTGGAAGAGTTATCACTTAAACAAATAGTAATTAGGGATTGGTTTGTAGATAGAGATCAAAGCTCACTTTGGGATATTTTGAGTTTGTTAAAATCAGTAGTTAGGAGTTGTCAGTAGACAGGATGCTATTAAGGACTTGAATTAAACAGAGATGGAGAAAAAATACAGAAATAATTACTGTACTCAGTGGTAAAAAATATGAGAAGGAATATTACAGAGCTAAGCCCCGGGATACACAAATATGTAAAACATAACAAATGAAGAAAAACAGTAATAAGTATGTAATGCAGACTTATATGGGTAGGTATTTTTAATGTTTAAGGGCTATGAAGTGATTGTGTGATGACCTAAAATTTAAGAAATTCGTAAGTTCAACTATCCTTTGGGCCAACCATAGCTGATAGGTTAAGTAAAACGGGGCCACATTAGTGTGTCTTGATTTACCAAAGTGAAAATAGGCCAATATTTGGAAAGCCACTTTTTGCACATGTGGTTGGAGTGGCAATTACTGCAGTTTGTTCAACTGTCAGTAGAAAGCTACAGGTTTAGCACAATGATAGAAATCTTTCAGGGATCTGGTAGATTTTCCCTCTGTCTTCAATTTCTCTTTTATTCGGAGAGCTAAAATATCACTACTGGAAGCCTGTCCAAATTGTGCCTTTGGCAAGTTAACAGATAGTCAGTCTATCACATGCCCAAATAAAAGAGAATTGGAACAGGTTTACATTGAGCACTCACAGTAGACAGGTCTCTGGACTTTCTCAGGAAAATCCTTCTGCCATTGTGGGATGGATAGGGCTGGATAATATGCAAAATAGACACCATAGATTGAAAGTATTCTGCTAAGTTAACACTTGAGATATCGGAAGTTTTAACTGCATTGTATTGACTTTTATGAATCAGTTAATCAGATTCTTCATGCCATATGATTTTACTAGACTGTAAAATGCATACTTATCGCATTTCCTTGGTATAACGTATAGTATGTTTTGAAATTTGGTATAAAACATTTGTCTTTTCATTTATTTATTTTTAATATGTATTACTCTAGTTTTCATGAGTAGGGAAATGCCCTGGAACTTTGTAATTTGATGTCATATGTAATTTATTTTTTTTAATTCTTATTTATTTTCTATTGCAGCCCCCGGCTATATGTAATTTAAAGTGTAGTTTTCTTCAAGTGTATCATCCTTCGCTGAAGTTTTTTTCTTACAAGCTTTCTAATAAATATGTAGTCTATTCAATTTTGAAAAGTACTGCTCTACCTCCCACTTATTTGTGGCATTTCTGAAATCCAAGTTCCTCTGTGTGTCAGGGTGGATACTTTTGCTTGTAACAGTTTTGTTATTGAATACATAGCATCTGACTACTTAGGGAACAAAGGATGTGAAGTTACCGTATCCCAATAAAGAACTTCCAGGACAATTCAAGGGCAACTCATGTACTCTCTATGTAGGTGAATAGGAGCATAGAAAAGAAAGTATTATACATGAAAGTGACTGAGAGTGTGTGCACATAGGTATTCACTTATTTTTCTGTTGTTATAGTTTTACATATTCAATATTATTCAATATATATATATGATCACAATTTCCAAAATCCAGAGAACCACATCCATGGGCATCGCTTTCCTTTGTTGCTCTTTGGGTAATAAGAATGAAACCTGGTATTGTCCTGTGGTAGAGAAATAACTCAGAGATTCAAACATTTTTCTTTCAACATGTTGCCTGTTCCTACATCTAAAATGAGGAAGTCTGTTAATACATAATATATTTTATAATCTATTTAATATATTTATACAATTTATAATATATTCTATATTATAATATATATTATATATAATAACTGAGTTCATAAGGAAAAATACAACAAACGTACCTATGTCCATACTTTCCCAGCCATGATTAGGTTCAGTAGAGTTAGGTGCATTACATCTCAACAGGAAAAGTCTACTGAAGTTTTGATGACCTTGAGCTAGATAAGGAGAATTTCTGTAAAAAGAGCCTCTCTTCAATTATGAGAAAAGATAAGTTTGGAAGGTTTTTTGTTTTATTTTTTTGTTTTTATTTAGGCCGGACAAGAAGCCTGAACTCTGGGCCTGAGCACTATCCATCACCTCTTCAATTCAAGGCTAGTTCCCTACCGCTCAAGCCATAACAGCACTTCTGGCTTTTTTTTTTTGCTTATGTGGCACTGAAGAATCGAACCCTAGGCATTGTCCCTGAGCTCAAGGCTCGTGCTCTACCACTTGAACCACAGCACCACTTCTGGCTTTTTCTGCCTGGGATTGCTTTGAATCATAATACTCAGATCTCAGCCTCCCGGGTAGCTAGGATTACAGCTGTGAGCCACCAGTGCCCAGAAAGTTCCTCTCTTTTAGATATTATTCTAAAAGCCTCCTATCCAAGGTCACTTCTAAGATAATAAATGGACCTATGTCAATAGTTCCTTCATACTCTTATCTCCTGTTATGGCTATGGTGTGTCTTTTCCATTGTATCCTGAACCTACTTCACAGTTCTCTTCCTAATCCATGATTCTAGATATATTACTAATAATTACCTAAATTTTGTGGCTATAAACCCTAAATTACTCAACTATTAATTTAATTTAATTTTTTTCAATATGATCGAGGTTCTGTACAAATCTGAGCTTATATTCACCTCTTGCATCTACCTCTTGGCATGAGCAGAGCCTGGGCCTAATCTACTTTAAATGCAAGAGGTTAGCCAAAGAACAGCCTACAGTATTCCTGCCTAGGAGTCAGTACAGGTAGTTGAGTGCCTGAAAGAAGCAATGCATTCCTGACATGAGAAGGGGTGAGAGAGACAACAGCCTACAGAGCAAACTGGCAGTCACAACATTTAAAAACTTCTCCTTTGGGGAAACTGACCTCCTGCAAAGTGGCAGTGAGATAACTTTAATTTTCTTATATGAAGGAAGTTGTCATGTCTCACTACATAACTCCCTTGTAATCAAAGAGAGGGTCATTCTTTTGTTTCCACCTTATGCCCAGTCTCAGTTTATGTCAGACTTTGCTCAGACTCTATTTCTACCAGAAGGTTCCTGATGAGGAGGAAAGTGTGATCTCTTGGCTTCTGACTGGCCCTTTGGGACCTGAGGCCAGTTTTAGTTTTCAACCTGTTCCTTCTGACAATGGGAAAGCTCATTCTCTTCATTGTGCCCTAGTATCGAATCTCTTCAGAGAAAGTCAAGGAATGACAGATTCTGTCTGAGTGAGTGAGTTTCTCCATTTCCAAAAGGTCAATTAATATCTGATTCTGAGACCCAGGTGAAAGTCCTTTACCAGATCCTCCTAGCTGGAGTGGATGTTAGCTCAGACTCCAAGCCATCCTCATATTTCTCTAGCTCTTTCTCATGAACCAAAAGGTTACAGGATTTTAGTTCAGAAACAAGGAGAAATGAGAGAAGCAGAAGAACCATGGGCAGGGTGAGGAATTTAGAGATTTTAGGTGAAAAAAAGGGCTCAGAAAATCTAGAATCAGGGGGCTGGGAAGGTTGCTCAGTGGTAGAGCGCTAGCCTTGCATGCATGAGGTTCGATTCCTCAGCACCACATAAGCAAAAAGAAAAAAGCTGGAAGTGGTGCTGTGGCTCAAGTGGTAGAGCGCTAGCTTTGAGCTGAAGAGCTGAAGGACAGTGCCCAGGCCAGAGTTCAGGCCCCAGGACCGGACACCACCCCCCCCAAAAAAAAGAAAATCTAGGATCACTCACATCATTAGGGAATCACATCATAAGATTAGGGAATAAATGTAATAAATTACTACCTAAATTATTAACTCCACTACTCTACATTACAAGTGTTCTGTCAAAAGTTAGCTGTCCTAGCTCTATTTTGATCAGGAAAACAAAGTTCTACTGAGTAGCTTTATCCATACCCCAGGTTGTTCTTACTCTCTACTTCTCTGTTACTTTCCTTTGCTGCATTCAATCAATGACACTTGAATGTGTTAGCATCTTCTAATCCATTTGTTATAAAGTAAAACAAATTATGGGGAAACGTTTATCTATGGTACACTTTCTTCTATGGCATATTTATTTGATGTTATTAAGTATTATTTTAATAGTTTCATTGTTAATACTTGAGAAAAATATTTTACTATTAGCAGTAATTAGTTGCACCTTTTTTTTGGTATTTTTCCACGTCTGTGTATTTTTTAAGCTTCTAACATCATCTTTTCCCCCAACTGTTGCCTTCTTAAAATTGCTTCAAATTATAAACTATATATGATGGTCCTCTATGTGTTCATTGATATATTTAAATTTTGATCTAATATCTACATATTATAGGAAATCTTCAACCTATTGTAATTGTTCTGAAAATCAATATGGATGTTCCTCATTAAAGCAAAAACACAATGCCACAAAATTTTGTGAAAGTAGGATTAGGTATATATTCAAAATATTTAGCAATGATACAGTAGAAACATTCACTTCTCATATACCAGAACATGTTTATAGCTATGAATAGCACATTTTCTTCATTCCCTCTTTCTGGTGCATCTAGGTTGATTACACAGCTTGGTTGCTATAGAATATTGATGCCATGAACATGTATGTTCATGTTGATTTATATTCCTTCAATATGTATCGAATTGCAGTAAAGGTCATCAACATATCTGTCTTTTTGGTATTGTGTAAACTTCCATTAAGATATCCCTATGGGTTGCACTAGTTTACAATGCCACAAAACCAAATATAGTTCCTGATTTATTTACCTCTCCAGCAGTTTATTTATTTGAGTGGTGGTAGCTATTCTGGTGTGTAAGATAGGATCTCAGTGACTTTCCTCTTTATTTTCCTTCGTATTTGCTATGTGGATATGAATCTCAAAATTTTCATTTATTTATTAAACACTTACATTTGTACTTCATTCCTGATTAGTGTCTTTCTTTTTCTTTGGTATTTGATCAATTTTTAAGATTTATAACATTTGATTTTTTCCCATTACAAATACTCATTTCAGTTAGTAAAAAGATTTTTTTTCATTAGAGTGGTGCACAATTAACTAAAAACAACAGATTGTACATTTATATCACTGGATGTTTTGTTTGTATTTACAGCCAGGAAATTGATTCAATAAAGATGCTGAACTTCTTTCATTGATATACTGAAAGTATAGTATCTCATATTGGCCTAAACTAATCTCAGAATTAACAGTGAGAGCCTGGGCCACCACAGTCTGGGCTAAGTAAAACCACTAACACAGTATAAACTGCATTTATAGAGAGCAAAGGGCTTCATAAAAGATCGAAGAAAGGCATCACCTTCATGAAGCAAATGTTGAAGTTCACAAGCAGACCTTAGGAATCTGAATATCAAGAAGATCAAAGGATAAAAGTATTTAGAGGGATAACTTTAGAACTCAAAATTGGGGAGGTGGGACAAACAATAGATACCAAAACTCAATGCTGAAGGGAAGGAGAATTTTACTCCAAACTTCAGCTGTGTCTGACTCTCTCACACAACACACACAGACACACACAGAGACACACAGACACACAGACACAGACACAGACACAGACACAGACACACACACACACACACACACACACACACACACACACACACACACACACACCCCTAGTGAGAGATCTTTGCCAAAGCACAGGCATTCTGGACTTAGACACCGAATACTCAGAAACTATCCATTGTGAAGGCCTTTACTGAAAGTACCCATTGTAAGTAGACATTTACTGAAAGTTAGAACTCAGATTCTTGGAAAAACCGTGAAATGTCACAATAAAGTTCTGCCCATAACTCCCCTAGCAATAGCCATCAGCAGATGACAGGAAGTACCTAAAGCTACAGATTATTTTTAATTTTTTAATGTTTTTTTAACTTTTTTTATTGTGAAAATACTGTACAGAGGAGCTACAGTTACATGGGCAAGATAATGAGTACATTTCTTATCAAGCATTGTAGCCTCCTCCTTTGTTTCCCCCTCCCATCCCTTCCCATTGTCCCCGTACCCCCCCATCGAATCCTCCTCCCCCCTTCCCCTCACCAAAAGTTGTAAAGTTCGTTTTTCTCCATAAGAACTTGTACATCTCATTGTTGCAATGGGTCCACCTGTATCCCTATTTAAACGATTTGTTTTTTTCCCCTTCTCCTCCACAAATTATTGCTTATTGCTTAGCCTGCACTCGCTAGCCAATAAGACTGTTATAAGATTACCCAGTTAACAGAAGGGTCGGGGATCTCAACTCTGACCCACTGCAATGGTGACAGTTGTGAGTCCAGGCTCGACCTTGCAATAAATGACTCTAATGTGGTCACATGAGAACTGGCTCCATGGTGGTCTTTGGGGATCCTTATCTAAGCACAAGGCTAGTGTACACAGAGAACCCCAGGGGCAGCTGTATCTGGAACAATGAAGCTTTTTTCCTCTTCTTTTCAGATAATCAATCATGATGTTGCAGTTGGCTCCACAGTTGCTCCACACCTGAGCAGGAGGAAGGAAAGGATGCCTTAGACTGCAGGACGGCCTTGTGTACCCCTGGATTTGTAAGAATGCAGTTTGTGGTCCTCTAGGCAGGGGTGGCCAAGCTGAAATGGTGGTAAACTTTGCCTGAAGGGTGGCACTCTGTGAGCCCTGCATGCATGGTGAAGCAGCCTGGAAAGCCCTGTGAACATCTCCGGGATGGCTTCTCAGTGGATTGGAGAAATTGACTCCTGTATTTGCACATGGCATGAGGCAGTTGGAGAGCAGGAATCCAGAAGATGGGAGAGGCACAGAAGCAAATGCACCTCTCCATTGAGACTCCTCGGTCATTCTAAGGAGGTTCACAACCCACACGTGGCGGCCACTGCACAGGTCCTCAGAGGCCCTACTTGTCTGGAGAGCAGTTCCTGGTCCTGATCCAGAGCTGGAACTTCCCAAGTGGCCCTGAGCTTGGCTGGGCTGGAGCGGAGTCTACTAGCCATGCTTCTTCTGCCCTGCTGAGTATAGCCTCCTAGCAGCTGCCCAGGCTACAGCACCCACAATAGGCCACCTCCTTGGGGCAGGCTGAAGCTGTGCTGACAATTCTTGCCTGGTGCCTGCTTCAAGGCAAGAGCCAGGCCTAGCCCACAGCAGAGCTGGCCCTCACTTCCAAGGGCATCGAGAGAGGCATGACAACCACAGGCCTTCACTGCCCCTAGAGGTTACCTATAAGTCCCTGCCTTTGTTCTTGAAATTCTTCAGCCATTGGTTGTCTCATTTTTCATTATCAGTTTGGGTGGGACTCGAGACTTCTTCTTCTCCTCACCAAGCTAACATGCCCTAGCAAAGCCACCCAACTACCAATCTACCATATATTATGTGATTTTTTTGGTTCTCTTCTATTTTCTTCCTCCATGGTATAACTCGTTTCCACTGTATTTGAGGTCTGTGAGCTCCAACTTGCATATACAAATTTCTAATGTGGGGAGGGGAAGGGAAATTAAATGCTGAAAGAAGTACACAGTAGGACCCATTGTTACAATGAGATGAACAAGACACTATGTTGAAAATGAACTTTACTAGTTGGAAATGAAAGGTGAGAGTTGGTGCGGTGGGGAGAAAAGGGATGGCAGGGAAAAACAAAAGAGGAGGTAACAATGTTCGTTAGATAATGTACTCACTAACTTACTTATGTAACTCTAATCCCTCTGTCTACCATTTTAACAATAAAAAAAAATGAAAAAAATTATCCTGGAGTACATTAAGTTCAAATTTCCTAAATGCTCTGTAAATTAAGACCAATTTTAAATGGGAAGTAGGTTCTCAGAAACATTTTTTTGTCAGTGTTTGTGTTGTGCATTATTACCCAAGTGTACATAAATTAACAGAAGGAGAAACAATAGGGATAGGAGAAAGAGAAGTTCTGTGTTTAAGTATAATGGTTCAATAAACTATAGAAGACTCTGCAAATAAGACACTTTGAAACAATAAAGCCAAGGCCAGTATTTAGACCTATGGGAGTGACATAGAGAAAGCATTACTCCTAAATGGAACATGAAGGATGAGGCCACTTTCTTTCTTCTACTAGCTCTAAATCATGGTAGCTAATCATGCAAATTTGTAAAAACTAGAATGCAAGAATAATTCTGGTTCCAAGCAAGTCATATATAAGACCATGGACTTAACTGGGGGAAAAAATGCCATGTTGAGAGAGCAGAAATTATTCTAGCAATGAACTGGTGGCTAAGATCATATTTCTTTTTATTTCTTTTTATTTTTCTTTTCTTTTTCTTTTGATGGTAGTGGGGCTTGAACTCCATGCCTGGGCACTGTCCCTCTACTCTTCAGCTCAAAGCTTGTGCTCTACCTCTTTAGCCACAGCACCACTTCCAGTTTTGTGGTGGTTAATTAAAGATAAGTGCCTCAGAAACTTTCCTATTCATGCTGGATTTGAACTGCAATCCTCAGATCTCAGCCTCCTGATTAGCTAGGATTACAGGTGTGAGCCACTGGCACCCTGCTTAGGATCACATGTAATTCACTTGCAATATATTATCTCCTTTTATTGTACATATTTTAGTGCTGTGGAAGTGAATTGTACCTTCATAGGTTTTCAAAGCCTAATTTTCACAAGCTTGCATTTCTTCAAATAGAAATGCTATAAATTTTAGAACAGACATTAAAATAGATATAAAATTCACTTACAGGAATTTGTCCAGCGTACATCCTCTATAGTGTGTCTTTTCAAAATTTGATTTTTGGGGATTTTTTCCAGGGTCTCACACATATTTTCAAGTGCACTGTCAATGAACTACAATTCCCTTTCGAAATACGGTTTTTACTTCTCTTTAATGCATTCATAGAAGTGTAATGAATATACAATTCTTTTTTACCTTTACGACTTGAAATCTTGCTTGCTAAAATGATTGCAGTATTATAAAAATCGATCATTATGAGGAGTTTATCAATTTCTCCACAAATGCATTACTTTATTTTGTGTCATCTTTTTATGTTAGGGTCATACTAGTGAGTTTTCTTTGTCTTTTTTCTTAGATACTAAAGAGTAACTTATTTCATATGCTCCTCCTATTGACTATTAATTTACACATGTTCTTTAAAGAAATATCCTATTCAGGAAAAATTATATGGAATTGGAAGATATAAAAATACTTAAGATTCAGAATCATTGTAGCATTCACATTGTAGCATTAACAAATATGTTCCCTCTATCTGTTGGATATGTTTCATTTCGGTTATAGTGTCCTTTGAATTATGAGTATAGTGTCCTTTGAATTATGAAATGCTATCACTTCATATAATCCAGTATATTCTTGCCTTTCTTTAGCCACTAATGATTTCCATTAGAAACCTTTACTGATAAAATATCATGAATTTTTACGTTTATCTCATAGGTTTTTACATCTCACATTTAGTTTGATAATCTTTTTTTATTATAAATTTTTGTATAAGGATTGAGTTAGGCCAGGCACCTGTAGGTCACTCCGGTAATCCTAGCTAGGCAGGAGTCTGAGATCTAAAGACCACGGTTTAAAGCCAGCCTGGGCAGGAAAGTCCATGAGACTCTTATCTCTAATAAACCAATAGAAATCCAGAAATGGTGCAGTGGCTCAAGTGGTAGGGTGCTCACATTGAGCTGAAGAGCACAAGGACAGTGCCTGAGCCCAGAGTTCCAGCCCCATGAGTGACAAAAAAACAAAACAAAACAAAAGAAACAAAAAAAAAAAAAGGATTGATGTAGTAGTCTAAGATCATCCTGTAAATCCCGAAAGAAAATCGTGCCAATACACCCATTTAAGATTCTATTTTTATTTCATAAAGTCATAGGATAGTTTTCAAAATCTATTGACCATAGAACTGAGAAATTATTTTTAACAAATCTGTTACATTCTTCTATGTGTCTGCTCTTGTAGTAGAACTATGTTGTCTTCACTACTAAACATGATAAAAAGATTCAAAGCTAGTATGAAGGGTGGAGCTACATCATTTTACAAGATTGTACTGACTGACCTGTATTCCTTGAATTTACATAGGAGTTTATTGAACAGGTGAACCAATATTCTACGGAGATATCTAGATGTTTGATAGTCACTCATATTTTGTACCTTCAAAAAACACAAGACCCCAGATATTATATATAGAAAAATGTCTTCAGAGAATACTTGAAACAACTAAAATTAACTGAGGAATTAGTTAAGATTTAGATAACACTGTAGCATAACAAAGCTGAATGATAACAACTTGAGCTGTACAACAGAGGAAAGTGAGAGGAGAAAGAATGATGGACCACATAGGAGCTATATGTGATTGCTATTGTGTTTCAAAAACCAGAAAGACTTCAGAGAAGAGAAGGAGAAAAATAAAGTGTCCTGAGGGAAGTTTCTTTTTAATCCATCTAATAGCTTGTACTAAAATCAATGGAAATGGGAAAAATTAAAATAGAAATTAAAGCGTTGTATATACATGTTGTAATAGGAATATGATAATTTTCAAAGAAATAAGAGAGAGAATAGTTAAACTCTAAAGGGAAAAGGAATGAAGAGAGAAAAGAAGCAAAGTAAAACCTTTATCAATAACAAACACAAGAGTTTGGAAGTGGAATTATTCTAAATTACAATAAAAATTGCTAGCGTGGATAGAATATGGATGACACGTTATCATATATAATTTTGAAAAAGCATACTAGGAATGAAAGTCATGGTTTAAAACACTATTTGGATTATAACTAGACAGTATAGCTCAGTGGTAAACCATTGGCTTCGCATATGTGAAGCAATTGTGTGAACTCCCAAGCATTACAAAGTACACACACACACACACACACACACACACACACACACACACACACAAACCACATAAAAACACACACACACACCACATACACACATTTGCAATATTGATATTATCATATTAAACGGAGGAAATTATCACAAACAGTAAAAGTATGTTAATATATGAAATAATAATATTGCTCATAGTATTTAAAAGTTTAGTAGAAAGAAAATAGTCACAATATACTTGGATTTTAATAGATTAAGTAAATTGAAAATTAATAGAAGACATGAGAACTTTTGCAAATAAGTTTTAAATAATAAAAATTTTGAAACATGTGTCCTTTTATTTTAACAAATGATTGATATTACTGGTGTTTTAACTCAAGATTTAGAATATGATAGCGAGGTGCTGTATATAACGCTAAGGATGGCTATGTCCATAATCATTTCACTCTGAATAGTTTTATACTAAGGTCTCATAGTTTCCCAGTCCCTCCCGAATTACAAACTCTATTTACACTTCCCACCATAGCTAGAAAATGGATGTCACAAATCACCATGCCGAGCTCAAAGTTTTTTTTTTTTTTAATTCAAGTAAAAGTACTTCCAAAAAGTGACCAAGTAATGAAGCCTTTCTTAGTAAAGTATGTGCTTCATGAAAATACTGTAAGTATTTGTTACCTGGACAAATATTTTTATACTATAAGAAAATAAATGTATTTAGATTCACTAACCATATAAAATTAAGAAATTAATTTTTAAATAGCCACATGTTAAATATTATAAAAGCAAAATATATGTGTCTGAATAATTTACATGTGTAAAAATCATGCAAAATTAAATTAACTGATCCTAAACTTTGAAAAAAGAATTACTCTAAAGAAACAAAAGGAAACATTTAAGCTCAAAATTTGAAATTTAGAAAATAAAATGAAGTAGGGGCTGGGAACGTAGCTCAGTTGTAGAGCACTTGCCTTGCAAGCATGAGGCCCTGGGTTCGATTCCTCAGCACCACAAAAGCAAAAAGAAAAAGCCGGAAGTGGCGCTGGGGCTCAAGTGGCTCAAGCGCTAGCCTTGAGCTGAAGAGCTGAGGGACAGGGCTCAGGCCCAGACTTCAGGCCCCACAACCGGACCCCCCCCCAAAAAAAAAGAAAAGAAAATGAAGTATACTCTTTAGTTGACTTATTTAAGTGTAAACGCTCTGTATATCAATTTTATAATAAAAAATGCTTGAACAAAAAAAGCAAAAATACCCATTGAACAATGGCAACAGCAAAAGCATCAATAGTTCTTGTTTTGAGTGTACAAAAATATCGTTGGAATATATAACAATGTTCCTTCCCGAAGAAATGTACTCATTACCTCATTTATGTAACTGTAACCCCTGTGTACATTACCATTACAATAAAATTAATTTGAAATTAAAAATAAACCAAATAATATACCAATTAAGAATTCTTAGAAGCCATTGGTTAAAAACATTGTAAAAAACTCCCCTAAATATCCAAGGAATATACTTTGATGATACTATTTAAATGCTTCAACTTCAGCAGAAAAGCAAAAAGTTTAAAAACTGTTACAAAGTAAAGTAATAAATTAGAATATATTACTATTAATAATAATCATATGACGAATTTATAGTGGTAGTCAAATATGTAAGAAATGAGGCAACTTGCCATTCATTTGCACTTAATAAGTGAGAAAGAATTTTCTAGGTATTTTTAAATTGTCACAAGTTTAATGAAGAAATTATTCTGTCACATCATATGGTAATCAGACAAAGCTGATATTAGAACAAAGAACAGATTTATTAAGGTTTTGGATGTTAATGTATATACTTATTTTGGTTGTGGAAAATGTGGCGATTTCAAATTGGGGTATATTGTTCTTGCAGGCCGGCATCATACCTGTGGTTAATTTTAGGATAGTGGTTCCCTTTCCACAAGAACATGCACCTGCTCTGTCCTTTTAGCCTTCCCATCATCAATGGCATCAGAGTTGCACACCAACTTTTCTAGCTTGCTACCTTGCCTGGCCTGGATCCTCAGTCCTTCCAATCTTAGTTTCTAGATAGTGCAGGATGGTGGAAATGATCCAATTCACCCAGCTATAGATTGAGAAATAAGTCCACTAAATTTTGGCCTGGGTTCTGTCCTCAAGCCTCCTAAGTAGTTAAGAGTACATATGTGATACCCTGGTGCCAAGCAGTAAGAATATTTTTAAAGCAAGTAGACATATATATATATATATATATATATATATATATATATATATATATGACTTAGGCTTGTGAATACCTCAGGAAAATAATAAAAGAGCAGTGAAGCACAGAGGATAGGTAGAATTTTAACTAGCTACTCAGAGGCTGAATAAGCTTTGCTAGCTACTCGGGAGTCTGAGATCTGAAGACCACTGTTCAATCATGAAAATACAAGCGATTATCTAAAAAAAAAAAAAAAAACACAAAAGGATTGTAGCAGTGGCTGAAGTACTAGACCACTATCCTTGGGCACAGAAGGTGAGGAATAGTTCCCAGGGACTATCAAGCCTCAAGAATGATGAATGCATGCATGAGCATATGCACATGTTCGTGTGCATACTCGTACATGCATGCACACATATACAAACATAAATGAATATTTCAATGTGAAGTTATTTTTTTTTACCTTGCTGTACTTTATTTCCCTGTATTAGTTCAAAAATTAACAAAATCAGCTAAGGACGTATTTACATAAAATTCATCATGTTTCTCTAAAATCTATTCTCTTTTTGGAAGCCTGCTTTTATTTGTCCCAAAAGTAAATTATTCAGGAAGTCAATTCATCACTCTCAAGTCTATAGTATTAGATGATTGTTTAGATTCCTCCTAGCAATATGATTTTTTTTGAAATCCTGCTTCAAGCTATATATTTCTTTCACTAGAAGAGAAACCTCTGTCAAACAATTAATAATAGCTTATTCTCCTCCTGGCATTCATCTGTAGTTTTATTTTCTTCATATATTTCATGATCTCTCTGTGTATGCCAAAGTCTGCGCTTAGCATGAGTATACCATTCATAGATACTGAAATTGCTTTGGAATAAATAATGTTCCCCCTGACTATCTTGAAAAAGAAGAATTGGTTTCTTAGCACTTTAAGTAAGAACTTGAGGGAAAGAAACAAAAGGATAAGTGAGGAACAACTCAACACAGATTCAAATGAAACAAAACAACCCAAGACAACAAAAATTAATTCAGTACTCAAGAACCTGCAGGAAATGAAAGATTTTAAAAAAATCAGCTATGACAAGCTTATGAAATTCGTGACTACATGGGAGTGCACTGTTGGGAGGATAGTGGCTAAAGCCCAGACTGAACAGAAAGTTCTGTACACAATGCAATGCACCTGTTATTCTAAATTCCAGGAAGAATAACATCAAGTGCACTGAGACCAAGTTCATACACAAGTAGGAAGCTAGTTTCTAGCTGAAAAATGATCAGGATAACTTAGGGCTGGGGGCATGACAAAGTGGTAAGAACATCCATTTAAGGGGCACAAAACACTCAATCAAATTCTAGTATTAGGGGTAAAAAAGATATGATTTAAATAATTAGAACAATTGTAATACTTGAGTATTTGAGTGGAGAAAAATCCATTAGTGAGATAGAATGAACCCACGTTCCAATGCTACTTTAGTGATAATATTTAGTGGTACTTGAGACAAAACAGAGTTACCTTGCAAATGAGCATGGATGTACATTTGGGTGATGGAAATACTCTACTTACAGAGGTGTAAATTAGACTTTTTTGGGTAGATTGTAGTTCTTGAACTAAGAGCCTGGGTGATGTCCTTGAGCTTTTTCTCTCAAGGTTACTACTTTAATACTTTGAGCCACAGTTCCAATTCTGATTTTCTGTTGGTTGTTTGGAGATAAGAGGCTCATGGACTTTCCTGCCCAGGATGGCTTCAAACCATGATCGTCAGATCTTATCCTCCTGAGTAACCAGGATTCCAGGCATGAGCCGTCGACATTTTTAATAATTCAGTAAATTGTATAGTTACAGAAGTTATAAATTATCATTGTAACTTGTGTAATATATGTGTATGTATAGATCAATGCATACAGTTAGAAATATATTGATATATTTTTGCATCTACAGTAGATTTATGAAATCATCCTTCATTATAAAATTAAATGGAAGCTTTAGTGTGGTCTTGTTTGTAAACATTTGAGTAAATGACCAAAAGTGGGATTGCTGGATCATAGGGGAGTTCTATGTGAAGTCTTTTGAGGAACCTCCATACTGCTTTCCAAAGTGGTTGAACAAGTTTACATTCCCACCAACAATGAAGTAACGTTCCTTTCTGTCCACATCTCCTCCAGCATCTGTTGTTGTTAGAGTTCTTGATTTTTGCCGTTTTAACTGGAGTGAAGTGATATCTCAATGTTGTTTTGATTTGCATTTCTTTTATGGCTAGGGATGTTGAACATTTCTTCAGGTGTCTATTGGCCATCCTTCTTTCATCTTCAGAGAAGTTTCTCTTTAAATCTTTATCCCACTTATTTATTGGGCAGTTGTTTCTTTGAGGATTTGTTATTGGGGGTTTAAGTTTTTGAGTTCCAAGTATATTTTAGATATGAGACCCTTGTCCGTTGTATGGCTAGTAAAGATCTTCTCCCAATCCGTGGGCTTTCTATTGATCTTGCCAGCTATGTCATTTGCCCTGCAGAAGCTCTGCAACTTTATGCAATCCCATTTGTCCAACCTTTCTTTGATTTGTTGTGTTTCCGGGTCTCTATTCAGAAAATTTCGGCCTGAGCCAAGGAGACCTAGGGTTTCTCCTATTCCATTCTGTAATGTTTTCAGAGTGTCTGATTTGAGTTCAAGGTCTTTGATCCATTTGGAGTTGATTCTGGTGCAGGGTGATATATAAGGATCTAGCGTTAGGTTTCTACATGTAGTCAACCAATTTTGCCAGCACCATTTACTGAAGAGGTTGTCTTTCTTCCATTCTATTGTTTTAGCTCCCTTATCGAAGATTAGATGGCTATAGGTTTGTAGGTTCATTTCTGGGTTTTCAGTTCTATTCCATTGGTCCTGAGGTAACACTATAGCTACCAGCACAACTATGTTTATTGCAACATTATTTACCATAGCTAAGATATGGAACCAACCCAGATGACCCTCAGTAGATGAATGGATCAAGAAAATGTGGTATATATACACAATGGAATTCTATACCTCCATCAGAAAGAATGACATTGCCCCATTTGTTAGGAAATGGAAAAACTTGGAAAAAATTATATTAAGTGAAGGAAGCCAGGCCCAAAGAAACATAGGTCCCATGGTTTCCCTTATTTGTAATATCTAGTATATGTATGAGTCAAGCGGAAAAGGTCAGATAATGTGATGTCAGGAAAATGAACCCTTAGATGTGTATTTTAATGTTTTTTTCTTTCATGCATGTGTTTCTAACGCATTTATAAGATTATCTCTTTGTTGCTTTGTATGTCCCTCCCCCACAGTATAACCCCTGCTTTCACTACATTTGATGTCAGTATAACTGGTGGAGGAGATGGGGAAAAACCAGTAGTTTAAGGATAGAGGTGGACCTGTTGCAACAATGAGAAGTACAAGTTGTCATGTCCAAAACGAGCTTTACAACGTTGGGGGGGCAGAGGGGGAAAGGAGGAGGATTAGGATGGGGGGGAGGGTGGAGGCTGGGATGGGATGTGAAGGGTAAACAAAGGAGGAGGCTGCAATGCTTGGTAAGAAATGTACGCATTATCCTGCCCATGTAATTGTAACTCCTCTGTACAGTATGTTCACAAATAAAATAAAATTAAATTAAAAAAATAAAATTAAAATGGAAACACTTTTAATAAGGAGCAAAACAAAGGGAATTGTTACACGTTACTACTTGTTGAATGGAAGATGAATTGTGAGAATCAGTTTGGGAAAACCATCTCTACTTTAACAAAATGGATAATTGCTATTAATTTCAATCAACTTTGGTGGGGGGGAGTATTGGATGAGGGGGCGAGGGGAGGCTGGGAATGGATGTGAAGGGTAAACAAAGGAGGAGGCTGCAATGCTTGATAATTATCTTGCCCATGTAATTGTAACTCCTCTGTACAGTATGTTCACAAAAAATAACATAAAATAAAAAAGAAATAAAAAAGAAAAAAAAGTGTAGGGAAAAGTTATATAAAGATCCATTACACTTAAATCATGATTTATTGAATGGAAATTCCCTTGTACAACTAGTTAAGATAATAAAAATATAATTAAAAACAATGGAGACATCTGATCTTAAACTGTGTTCTCTTAAACCATGAGTCAATAAAATAGTTTCCTTCTCAGAAATTTTCTTTGCAGGTATTTTCCTCATAGTGACAGAAAAATGATCAAGGCAATGAATATCAATACATGACATTGCACATCAAAAAGAGACACAATAAAAATCACAGTAAAAATGTTAGAATTCACCACATGATAAAATAACAGTTAGAATGTGCCAAATGCTAATTGATTATTTTTCCAAGTACTTTACCTATGGTATCTAATTTAATCCTCAGAATAATTTCATAAAGTGGAACTACTTACATTTTTAATTCTCAGAT
Organism: Dipodomys merriami; assembly: GCF_024711535.1. Classification (NCBI taxonomy): domain Eukaryota; kingdom Metazoa; phylum Chordata; class Mammalia; order Rodentia; family Heteromyidae; genus Dipodomys; species Dipodomys merriami. The sequence goes on along the minus strand of NW_027206194.1, from coordinate 159,055 downwards.
GATGATATTGAAGTCTTCAGAGTTGTAATTACTAGTACAATATTGCACACATGGTAAGTGTTAGCCTGAGGTCCATCCCTGACTGTATCAATTAACCTCATTCTATTTTATGACTAAAATTCTAGGAAAAATTCCCAGAATTATTGTGTACACTCATAATATTTCAGTTTATCTTTGTTAGAAAATAGGGAACTGTAATATGAAAACTCGAAGTTCAGAATCAATGCATACCTCCCTGGTGAAAGGAACTGCTAAAGTATAACATTCTTGATTTCTAGGTCAAAATAGCAGAAATCATATTCTATCCCTTCACTCAACACTGCACTGCCTCGGGAGCCTAACTCTGTTTAACACTGTCTTACTGAAAGTATGACCTCCCCAATTCCTGATGGAAACAGACTGCAGGTCTTATGGACCAATCATTTCCACAATGTAGCTCAACAAAATTGTTTACCATTAGAAGTATTTTGATTGCTATTTTTACCCAACATTTTGAGACAAAGGTACTACTTTAAAATGCTATTAAAGCAACACTGATATAAAAATCACCTTTGACCCCAGATAAATAATTTACCTTTCTTGTAACCAAAAATGCAGTCTGACCTATTATTAATGTTAGGAATGAGAGGATAAAAAATCATAGACAAGAAGGCCTAAGCATGAATTAAAGCCTCTCCAACTTGTGAATACAATTGGTTTAAAAAGACATTAAGGGCTGGGAAGGTGGCTCAGTGGTAGAGCGCTTGCCTTGCGTGCATGAAGCCCTGGGTTCGATTCCTCAGCACCACATAAGCAAAAAGAAAAAAAAACGCAAGTGGTGCTGTGGCTCAAGTGGAAGACCGCTAGCCTTGAACTGAAGAGCTGAGGCACAGCGCCCAGGCCCAGAGTTCAGGCCCCACTACCAGACTCCCCCACCCCGGAAAAAAGATATCAATACTACTATATTTGTTCAAAATTTCTTATGATACTGAAGATTCAATTGTAAACTGTTAACACTTGAAAATAATTCATTTTCTTGGGAGTAGGAAACATAAAACAAGATTAATCCTAATCATTTTCAAATACATTTATTTATACTACAAATTCACTCTTATAACTACAAAGATTCTAAAAATAACTGAAGCATAGTGTCACGAAGGACATAATTTAACTTCATCATATATATTCAAAGGACTTTGCTAATAGAAAATAAATTTATACTAATAATTAGCTCACCCAATTCACTTCCATTCTTTTATTCTATATCTTTTATTTTCATAAAAAACTGGCTTTTCATAAAATGATGCATAAAAAGCCTATATACCCACTTACATTTTCAGATTTTAACAACGTTTATTTCAGAAATGTCTTTAGCTGTGTAGTCAATGAACTGAAATAACACTAAAATATTCAAAGGGTTTTCAGAAATTGCAAGACTCACTCTGGGATGTTATTTATATTGGAAAGGATATTCAAAAAGCCTTATTTGTTAAAGTTGTGATAGTTACTCCCACAAAAGTACTATTAATGAAGAAACCTTTGTATGTATAATACAACTTCAAATGCATCCACAATCTGGAGGTGACACATGCTTTTTTTTGTTTTTGCAATGTATATCTAACAAACATATCCACAATACTGATTTTCAGTCAGTATGATGGGATATTCAAACCTAAAAAATACGGTGTTTATTATCTTAGTGTGAATAGATTCAATCTTACAAAGAAAGTTATTTTCAACAGAAATCTGGAAAGAGTTTATCCACCTTGAGTTTCACAGGAATAACCGGAGAATAATACCTGTTTGGTCAAGTTGGTCAAAATTACTCTATGAGTATATCTTGAAAGTATATCCAATTTAAGAGGTCAAATACATATTTTGTACTGACAGTCATCTTACTGCAATAACTTACTACCTAATTATATGTGTATCTTCTTTCCTAGCATATACTAAGAGCTGAAAGTGATCTCTTTTATCTAACTTAATGGTGTAAATGCTTTGATTATGATGATGTTATTATTTTACAAATAAAATGTACAGAAGGCTGGTTCCACTGAAATGACAGGACGGAACACTGATAAATAACAATATTGCAACATAGCTCTTTTCAGCCTCACTGTCCACATTGGCAAGCAACATTGCAACCGCACACACACACACACACACACACACACACACACACGTGTGTGCACATGTACACACACATATACATGAATGCCAAATTCAGGGTTTATTGTACATAAAAGTTCAATTAAAATATTAGTGATTATGAAAAATGATAATTTGACTTATTACAAAATAATACATAATCCAATCACCACGGTTGTTACATTTTACCTGTCTCTCCACATGTGACCACTTAATTTATTTTTAGTTCATTCATTCATTCATCATTCACTAGTTTGGTGCCAATACTGGAGCTTGAACTCAAGGCCTGGCTCTGTCCCAGAATTTGTTATGTTTTTGTTTTTGTTTTCTCAATGCTTTTACTGCTTATACTACAGCTCCATTTCTAGCTTTTGCTGGTTACTTTCAAACCAGAATCTAATGGACTTTTTTGTCTGGTTTCAAAGCACAGTCATCAGATTTCGTCTTTCTGATTAGGTAGGATTAAAGACCTGAGCCACCCGTGTGGCTCTTAATTTTTCCTGTACATATGTAGTGCACATACTTAGATAGTAATTTAAAACTGAGAGCATAGAAGCAAGATGTACAGTGATGATATTGTCCTGTCAGAAATTCAAGTTAGTAATGTAAATTTCTTCTTAAGACCATATACAAAAGACACTTAAGAAGAAATCTGATGTTGTGTGTGTATGTGTGTGTGTGTGTGTGTGTGTGTGTGTGTGTGTGTGTGTGTGTGTGTGTGTGCTGTTGCAATATGTTCCACATATAAGCACTGTGCAGCGGTGTCCAGCCATTCACAGTTATTGCATGAATATCTGCCTTGAGATACCAACTCATGGGCAATGTCTAGGTGTCCACTCTAGGCTTCGCGATGAAGAGGGGTATACTCATCCTCATGCCTAGTATTCATATAAGTGGCCCTTTTGGAAAGTACTCTCCACATTGTAGTAAGCTGCAAGACAAGTACTCTACCACTGAGCCACCTTCCCAGCGCAAAGATTAAGATTCTTGTCTGTAATTTGGTTAAAGCTATGTCTCTTTACGTAGGCGACTAAAAATATATTTACTAATTTCAAGTAAATACATAAATTCTATTTCCATCTCTTTTAAAAAATAAAAAAATTGTTTGCTCTGTAAATTGATTAGAAGCATGGATTTTGTGGCTAGCTATGTCATTTCACATCTGTATCTGCTTTCCTCTTTCTCTTTCATGGTTCTCATAGACAATATGGTTGCTCCATAATTATCCTAATTTATTTTGCTTTTATATTTTTAGTTGCATCATTTCACTTTCTGCTCTGCCATTTCCCAGAACAGCACCACATAAACAGAAAAATCTAGAAGTGGTTCTGTGGCTCAAGTTGTAGAGCGCTTGCCTTGATTTGAAGAGCTAAAGGACAGTGCCCAGGACCAGAGTTCAGGCCCACAACTAATTTTAAAAAAGAATCTAAATACTTGATAATTCTATTAACAGATCTGACTGAAATCAGTTGAATCACACTTTTCCTGTACAATGAAGGAATAGGTCCCGGCTAGGAAAGCAGCTACAGAAGGCAGGCAGATTGTATCTGTGACAAAACTTTGTGGAAAATGGAATCAAGGATTACTTACTGGTGATTCACTTGCACTTGAAGCATGATTCTGAACTATTGCTTGCTGATTCTGAACTATTGCTTTGATCATTATATTTTCCAAGAAGAAAAAGTGAAATTTAATTGATAGTAAAGGACTACTAATACATTTTGACTTCTCATTAAGCATCTTCAATCATCAAAATCACTTGAAGGCAATAGACAGGCCTATTTTTAGATGAAAACAAGTGTCTTTAAAAAAACAAGAATTTAGGTAGTCATACCAAGGACTTCTATTTTACTATTGCATTATACATTTTTTCTAATGTTGGATACCAACTTTAGAAAGCTACTAGAAAGCTCTTAAAGCCCATATCTTGAATAGTGAGTTCTCTTACACTATAACATACTTCCCAAATCATTTACAAAGAAGGCATTGTTTCCTATTTTCTCATTCCCAGAATAAGCTACACATGAAGACACCAAGGGTCCTCATGTTCAGACAAGGAACAAGATGAAAAAGTGAGGAATGGTATCAATTTCAAGAAAAAAAATGGAGTAGGATCCAAGCAAACTTCTTCTTTGGGATGCCGAAATTAATCTGCTTACTATGGTGTGAAGACTACTTTCCAAAAAGGCCACCCAGATGAATACTAGGGATGAGGATGAGTATACCCCTCTTCATATGGAAGCCTAGAGTGGACATTTAGACATTGTCCATGAGTTGGTAGCTCAAGGCAGATATTCATGCAATAACTCTGAATGGCTGACACCCCTGCACAGTGCTTATATGTGGAATAATACCAGAGTGGCAGATACCAATTCCCAAACTAAAGGCCTCTTGTCCGCCTTGCATGTTGCTGCTGGGAATAGAAATCGAAAAGATATTCTGTTGAACCATTATATCAAACCAGGTTTGAAGAACAGATTGGAAGAAACTGCAACCTCCTTCCCCCAGTCCACTGCCAGCCTGCTGAGAGGGACATGCAACCAGGGGTCTAGCTGAGGAAAAGGGCAGGACATACCATGTCTGAGTTCCCCACACAGAGACAGGCAAGACTTTATTGCAGCTAGCCCGGTTGACCCAGAATCCCTTGCAGGAGGCCAAAGATTTGGACAGCTGGACTTGGGCCCCAAAGAAAAGCTTGAACTCAGGTCTCTGGCAGTTTAAGACTCATTGTAGACCCTGATAGGAGGATAAAGACAAAGTCGGTGTGGAGGAGGGGCACCATCCGAGGTCAGAAAGAGGCAGACAGGCACCCAGGAAGGGGACAGAGAAAGATGAGGGACACACACACACACACACACACACACACACACACTAATATGGCACTGGTGTCTCACACCTGTCATCCTAGCTATTCAGAAGGCTGAGGTCAAAGCCAGCCAGCACAGAAATGTCTGTGAGGCTCTTATTTCCAATGAACCACCAAATAGCCAGAAATGGAGCTGCAGCTCAAGTGTTAGAGCACTAGCCTTGAGCACAGAAGCATAGGAACTTCACCTAGACCCTGAGTTCAAGGCCCAGGTCTTCTACATCCAAACACACAGACACAGACACACACAGACAAAAGACACACGAACACACAGACACACACAGTGGTAGCCCAAAGCCTCAGCAGTCCCTGAGCACCCTGAATATTCCACCCCAGAGATGATGTCACTATCATCATCAGACCAACTGCAGACAAAAGTCAGAGCCTCTCACATGTCTGCAATGGTTCAGAACACATCATGGCATTTCTACTGTACACATTGTTATGCAGAAAATTCAGCTACCTTTTGTTTGGTTGTAGGTTATGGGGTTTGAACTTTGGGCCTGCCAGAAGGTCCTCAGCTCTTCAGATGAAGTTGTGCGCTCTACTACTGGTGCCACAACACCACATCCAATTTTCTGGTAGTTCAAAGGGGATAAAGTCTTACAGACTTTCCTGCCCAAGCTGGCTTTGAACCGTGATTCTCAGATCTCAGCCTCCTGAGTAAATAGGATGACAGATATGAGCCACTGGCAGCGCCCGGCTACACCCAAATTCTTTTTTTTTTCCAGCTCTTTTCTTTCTTTCTTTTTTTATTGTGAAAATACTATGAAGAGGGATTACAATTACATGGGCAAGATAAGGAGTACATTTCTTATCAAGCATTGTAGCCTCCTCAGCAGCCAACTTCTTATACCAAGGGAAAACCCAACTCATAAAGACACAAACCAAATGTAACCCTACACTTCAGAATTGGTCACTAGCATCCAAAAACATCTTCCATGGATGGAGAGCATATAATTGACACTACCATCCCACCCCTGCTCCCATTCACCCACTCCCTGCCTTCCACAGGCCACGACCTCTGGAGTTCTTGGTAAGACACCACCCATCCTGCTATGGCTTCACACTGGGGTAAACCTGGGGAGTTATTAGAAATGTCTCTACTGTGAGGCCAACATCTGGTCTCACAACCTCAACCACCCCAATACTTCACTATCTCTTGCAAGCAAGGAAGGGGTATCTTTCTTTCTTGTTTGGTTTTTTGTTTTTGTTTTTGTTTTTGTTTTTGGTTGAAAGCCTTGAACTCAGGGCTTGGGTACTGTCACTGATGTCTAATTTTCCTAAAGGCCAGTGTTCTGCCACTTGAGCCACAGTGCAACTTCCGGTTGGAGATTGGAGATGAGGCGCTGGAAGGATTTTCTTGCCAGGGCTGGGAAATGAGATCCACTGCATTTCAGACTCCTGAGTGGCCAGGATGACAGATGTGGGATGACAGGTATGAGCCAGGGGCTCATGGCGTAAGGTGTCTAGTCCCTCAGAATTTCCACCTAGTCCTCCTCTAGAAGATACCACCTAGACACCCATCTACCTCCCTCAGAGACAGCAAAGGGAGGCTACAATCTGGGTGTGGCCATGGGGATTAAAGGGCCCACTCCATATCACAAATCCCCTCTAAGCTCCCATCTGCCTCCCCCGGATTGCCTGGTCTTCCAGGACAGATCAGACCACCTAGAAGTTCTGGGGCCTGCCCAATGTCCCCATGCCCCACCAAAGTGATACCTGAGGACTTACGGGGCCATCTGCTCCATGTCCTGGTGGAAGACCTTGGGAGCCTTGCTGAAAACTGGGTCAGGGGTGCACAGGGCAGGATTGTCCAGCTCTCCTCTGTCAAAGGAGACATAAAGCAAGGATGAATCTACTAAGAGCTTCAGGGCATAGCCATCCACCTGTCACCAAGGTCCCTGGGAGAACTCCTTTATGGTGACAGCGCTGGGGCCTGACCTCAGGGCCCCGATACTGTCCCTGACTTTCTTTGTCTCCAGAGGTGTGCTCTTTCAGCTGAGCCACAGTGCCACTTCCAGCTTTTTCTGTGTATGCAGGACTTAGCAATCAAACCCAGGCTTTCCTGTGTGCTAGGTGAGCCCTCTACCTCTAAGACGCAATGCCAGCCCTGGATAGCTGTTCTTTTATGATCCCTCAGGCCTGTCTTGGGACAGTCTTGCACATCTATACCAAGTCTCTCACCAGCAGCCCTGGCTGGAAATGAACATGCTCTGCTATGTTGTCTCCAAGAAGCCCTTTCTTATCACCTTGGCATAGCTGGAGCCTCTCTGCTGTGCAGGCTGCCAGACTTGTCAAGCTCTGCCTTCCAGCCAGTGTGGGTTGAGAATGCACAAAGGGGAAGGCCTGGATTCCACCACAGGATTTCTGAAGGCCCTGATACACCAACAAGGGGCAGGTGTTGTATCACACTCCATGAGACAGGCTTGAGGCCTGGGCAATCTGTGGGCAACAAGACAGGATCATTTCTTTGTGTGGGCTTGAACTGAGGATTTGGGAGCTGTCTCTCTGAGTTTTATTGCTCAAGGCTGGTGCTCAACCACTTGAGCAACAGCTCCACTTCTGGCTTTTTGGTGGTTCCACGGAGAGTAGATTTTCATGGGCTTTCCAGGTTATGGCTGGCTTCAAACTGTGATGCTCAGATCTCAGCCTCCCAAGTAGCCAGGATGGCAGGCATGAGCCTGAACCCCAGGTGACGAGCACCAAAGTTTTTTTAGTTTTTGTTGGCTCACGTTCATTTCTTATCAACAAGCAAGCCTAAGTTAAAATAATCAGTTACAGGGGATCAAATTCAGTAGGTACTTGTAAGCATTTTGGGAATAAAGTGAATTGTAAACTGAAAAACAAAACCATTGGGACTGGGATGTAGCTCAGTAGTGGAGTACTTGCCTAAAGAGCATAAGACCCTGGAAGAAAAGGAAGGCAAGTTTCCTAAAGCTCAGAAGGTTAGAATTTTATGATCTGTATGAACAAACTTCTTTCTTCCTTTTTTTTTTTTATCGGTTGTGGGGCATGAACTCTGAGCTTGGCTGCCCACCTTCAGCTCTTCAACTCATGGCAAGTGCTCTACCACTTGAGCCACAGTGGGGTTTTCAGTTTATTGGAGATAAGGGTCTCACGGACTTTCCTGCCCAGGCTGGCTTTGAACCACCATCCTCAGATCTCAGCCTCCTAAGTAGCTAGGATTATAGGCGTGAGCCACTGTTGCCTGGTGCATGAACAAACTTCTTAAAGATTGACTCATTTTTCATTAATACTTTATTAAGTGTCGAAACATGATACATAATTAAATAGAGGCATTTGTCACAGTCTTCACATGTTTAGAGCCTTTCCCAAATATGAGATTTGACTTGTTTATATTTAATACCTTCCTATAGGAATTTCTTTAGATGATTTATACTCAGAAGCCTTTCCTTGAGGATAGGCAAGTTGAGGGATAAAATTGTAAGGGTGGGACTGGGAATGTGGCTTAGTGGTAGAGAGCTTGCTCAGCATGCATGAATGCCAGGGTTTGAATCCTCAGTGCCACAAACTCAGAAAAAGCCAGAAGCTGTGGAGTGCCCAAGTGGTAGAGCACTAGCCTTGAGAAAAAGAAGCATGGAGACAGTACCCAGGCCCTAAGTTCAAGCCCCAGCACTGGCAAAAACGATAGGCCAGATGCCAGTGGCTCACACCTAGAACCCTATCTTCTCAGGAGGCAGAGATCCGAAGTCCACAGTCCAAAGACAGCCTGGCAAGTAAAGCCTGTTAGACTCAATGAACCACCAAAAGGCCCCATGTGGCACTGTGGATCAAGTGGTAGAGTTTCGCCTTGAGATGAAGGGCTCAGGGACAGTGCCCAGGCTTGAGTTTGAGACACACTATGGGAAAAAAGTGAGGGTTAATCAAAGTACTTTTCCAATTTGCTAATTAGGAGAATATTCTCTGGAAAATGAACGCTGATGTACACCAGAATTGGAGTCAGAGCTCAAGGTTCAAGTGTAGTTGATCCATATGCCCAGCCTCTCAGACACTAGCATTATAGCCTTGTGTCCTAGAGTTCTGAAAGATCCATTGGTGAAAGGCTTAATATGCTCCTCAAGTCCTTTGTCATAAGTAGTTGACTTGTATTGTCAATGTTATTACAGTTCTGACCTAGCAAGCCCCAGTAGCCAAGGCCCATCCCCTAGCTCAGGAGGCGAGGTCTGAGGATCACAGGGTGAAGCCAGCCAGGTCAGGAAATTCTATGACACTCTGACTTCCACTTCTGAAAGGGCAGATTTTCAAGAGCTTCCTGGGTTTTCCTTGGTGATGAGAAGTTACTTGTACTTGAGTTGAACTCAAGGCCTGGGCACTGTCTCTAGCACTCTACTACTGGAGCCACAGCACCAATTCTGGCTTTTTCTGTGCATGTGCTAGAGAGGAATGAACCCAGAGATTCTTGCATGCTAGGCACTAATCCACATTCCCAGCCCTCTCATCTTTTTCTTAATGGTAGTTTCTACATAAGTATTCTACCACTTTACATTCCCCAAGTTTAATTTTCTGAATATAAGTTATTTCAAAAACCCTGATCTTCTCTTCCCTTGCCTGATTTGTGACTGTTCCTGCCTTGGCCTAATAATAATATGAAATAAAGGCTGCTGAGATCTTATGTGTGTATCATATGAGGACACAGGCCTGGAACTTTGGAAGAGAAAAGGCATGGGCATGAAAAGAAGAGAATGATGCAGTATGTGCAACAAGCCTATGTGAAAAATAAATCTGTACATAAAAGGAGAAGCATTGCATACAATCTGATTGCACTCAAAGAGGTAATATACACATATAAGTAGGTAGGACACTCATACATAAACTTGGCCTTCTCTTTTTGAATTTTTTGGTGGACATCCTAGGGCTTAAACTCAGGGCCCTTTATGTTCCTCAGCTGTTTTCCTAAAGTCTGAGACTCTACAACTGCCACAGCTCCACTTCAAGCCACCTGGGTTAATTGGACATAAGCGCCTGCCAGGCTTTCCTGCCTCGTCTGTCGTGTATCTCCTGCTCGGCTTTCTTTCTCAAAGCTGGAGCTCTACCCTCTGGGCCACTGATTCACTTCTGGTTTTCTGGTGGTTTATTGGAAATAAGAGTTTCGCAGACTTTCCTGCTCGGGCTGGCTTTGAACAGAGATCTACTGAGGAGACTTCAAGTGGTTTTGCTCAGGGATTTGGCTAAGGATCTGCTCCACACAAACCCTTAGTCTAAATCTCGAGAGGTACTAGAGAAAAAAGGAAACACAAAGATGCTTCAGTTGTGTTCTAGATACTTCAGGTTGGAGACACAAAACACTCATAGTATTAGATAATTTTATAGGCATAAGGAGCAATTCAGACAGTGTGAGGATCGCTCCAGCTTTTGGTCCTCTCGTCCTGAGACAGTAAATTCACTGCAGCTCAATGCTAAGTGATTGAACTGGCATGTCCTGTGGACATTTGCTGCCAAAATCATGTCACATTCATTTCTCACTTTTGGCTTCAAACCTGTGACCAGAGGAGAAGATGAGGAGAGAAAATCCTTCTCAGAGAAAGCACCTATAAAGAACATTGGGAAGTTGACTTATAAATTCAAAGCATTGGAATGGTGCTGTTAAATAGTCAGATTGTCCAGATTAAAAAATGAAGAAGAAAAGAAAGGCAGGTGCCAGTGGCTGCTGACTGTCATCCCAGCTCCTCAGGAGGCTGAGATGTAGAGAATCTGAGTTTGAATCCAGCCAGCATAGGAAAGTCCATGACACTGTTATTTCTAAGAGATCACAGAAAACCCAGAAGTGGGGCTGTGGCTCCAGGTTAATGCACTATACTTGAGCAAAAGTAACTAAGGGACAACACCTATGCTCATAGTTCAACCCCAGGACCTACTTCCATGTATTGTGCATGTGTGGATGTATTCCTATAAGTGAAGCTCCAGATTAGCTATGATGAAAGGCACCAAGCTAGAAAATTTGTTTTCAATACAATGATTTCATAACACAGAGACTGCTTTCATGACAGTGCATGTTCCTGGGCTCTCCTCACAGTTCCCAGTGCAGCCTGAGTGTTTCTCTGCCTCACAGGCCTGCTGGAAGAAGTCTCTCTCAATGTCTGGACAGGCAGACAAAAGGCCTCAGTCCTGTACAGCTATGTAACAAACAACTCCATATGGGCCAATTAGTGAGGATGAGTGTGGATGGGCTCTGAAGGTCAGGACAAAAAGGCCTCTTTGTACCCCAAGCTATCTCTCTCCCCAGTGCTCCGAGTTGACAGGAAGCCTTCATTTGGGCCACCTCCTTTGGCAGGCCAAGTTCCCAGCACTTATCCTGCCTTTGTGAGACTATATTCTGGTGTTCAGATACAGTGCTCAATATAATTCGGGAGTCCTTCTGGCAGACAACTAGGGCACTTAACTTCAAGAAATGTTTCATTGAGGGTGATGATGGGCCTATGATTCCTCTGCTAGGTTTCCGGAAGCTTTGGAAATCCAAGCACATGTCTGATCTTGTTTCCTGTCATCTAGGACTGCTGAAGCACTTTAGGTTTTGAAACCTTTGACCTCTCCTAGTTGAGCCCTGGGTGACAAGGTTTTGGGGTTGAACACAGGGCCTGGGTGCTGACCATGAGCTCAGTGCAGGAGCCCAGCGCTTTACCATTTTGTGTCACAGCTTTACTTCTGGTGTGTGTGTGTATCTGTGTGTGTGTGTGTGTGTGTGTGTGTGTGTGTGTGTGTGTGTGTGTGTGTGTGTGTGTGCGCGTGCGTGTGCACACATACACCAGTCCTGGAGTTTGAACTCAGGACCTGAGCACTGTACCTAATTTCTCTTGTACAAGAATAGCCCTCTCCCTCTTGAGCCACACAGCCACTTTAGGCTTTTTTCTAGTGATGTGTTCCTGAGAAGTCAAGTCCAGGGTTTCATAGATGCAAAGCACTCTATCCCTAAGGCACATTCCCTGCCCTCTACTTCAGGTTTGTTATTCATGCCATATTTTTCTGCCAGTCCTGGGATTTGAACTCAGGGCCTAGGTACATCTACAGCACTGTGGGAGAAGGGGAAGCTCACCATGCTGGTATACAAGAAAGTCAGGCCTGTTCCCAGGGCCTGAATTCAAGTCCTAGCTCTTGCAAAAATAATATTCTAATGCATTTTAAATACAGGATTCATATTTACATACACATGTTTACTGCATATTACAGTTAGTTATTCATTTTATTTTTTGTTTTATTTATTTCTTATGTATTTTAGTGAGTATGATTACACACATAACCTTTTTTACATCTTATTACATAGGACATAGATTTGCCAATGTACTATACCTCATTCCTGAGACCCAGGACTTTCACTGATAAGGAAGACAAATGGGACATTTGGCTTCTTCCACCAGGATAACTTAAGTTTTTGGCAGTTCTGTGATTTGAACTCAGGGCCTAGAAAGCCCACCTCATGAATGGGGAGTGGGTCAATGTTAGCACAGCAGTCTGATGCAAATGAAGTTGTCTAGCATTTTGGAACTAGGAGTGGCCAATATATAAACACATAGATGTGTAAAATGCAGTGTGTGTTTATTTACATATGTATATGCATCTATGAACGTATACAGAGAGAGACAGATAGACATTTATGTAGATTCTAGTGTATAACTCTATATAAAGAGTGATGTCTATATCTTACTTTTGTATATTCTATTGCTACTAATTATTTGGTCTAAAATTATTCCTCCATTAATTAATCACAGTAGAAGACTTAATAAAGTATTAATTAAATTAATCAATGACTTATATTTAATGCATACAATCTTACATTAGAAAGACTAGTTAATTAGTAATTCAATTAGTACATTTCAAACATTCTATTAGTGTTCCTAGAGATAGGAATCAGTTTCCTAGGACCTTCAGCCATGTGTTTGTGCGAGTCCCAGGATCGAACTCAGGGCGCAGGTGTCTGGGTTAACCTCAGGCTTCACTGACAGCCCACCAGCCTCAGCCATGCAAAGTCATGTACAATTTTCAAGCCAAATCAGTGAGACCCAGGATGGTCACTGTGCAATAGAAACAAAGGTAAAACTGTTGTGTAAAACTTTCTGGTTTTTCCTCTTCCATTTTGGTTTGTTTGTTTGTTTGTTTGCCAGTGCTGGGAGTTGAAATTGGGTCCTAGGATCCCTGGATCATCTGTGGGTGTAAAAGCTGCACCCCAGCCTAGGGTAATCAAGGCTGAGGCAGACTTGTGAAGGCCTGAGTTCAAGCCCTGTGCCTGCCCCCCCCTCAAAAAAAAATTAAGGTTCTGGCTTGGAATTTGGGACATTTTATATGCCATACCAAGGATTTGAAATCAAGGCCTGGGTAACTCTATTTTGCTGTGGGAAAGTGGATGCTCACCCTCCTGGACTAAAAGAAAGTCAAGAGCATTTCCCAGGGCATGAATTCTAGCCCCAGGACTGGCAAAATAATATTTATATACATTTATAATGTACATCATATATATGTATTTGCGTAGGTATAACATAATGTACCTAGGAAACAACATTTTCACAGACAGCAGAAGAGGTCAACATTGGCTGCTTAATCCACCTATTGTCTTTGGAACTGCTGGGATTTGAACTCAGGGCCTAAAATGCCCAATTCATCAAGGGATCAATGAAAGCACAGCAATCTCAAACAAATACATTGCCAGGGATTTCCCAGGACCTAAGTTTAACCTCCAGAATTGGCGAATATATAAATAGATAGATGCCTAGTTGCTGCAAATTCATATATATGCATAGAGTGAGAGAGAGATGTATATGTATATTCCAATGTATGTTTAAATATATAAATATATTTATAGAATGTGAGATGTCTATATATCATTAAATTACACGTAATATATTACTAATAATTATTACGTATTAAATTATGCCTTCATTTAATGATGTATCATGGTTTAAGGCACAATAAAGCACTTCCTTGTGCAATATGAGCTCAAGGACAATGTCTAAGCTCACAGTTCAAGCCTCAGGACTTGTACCAAAAAAAAAATAGAGCCAGTAACTCCATGTGTCTGTGTATGTGTGAATGTATTTCTATCAGTGAACATCCAGAGTTGCTATGAAGAATGGCACCCAGCTGGGAAATTTGCTTTGAATAGAATGATTTCATAGTACAGAGGGTGCTTTCAAGACAGTGCATGTTCCAGGGCTCCCCTCCCTGTTCCCAGTGTAGCCTGAGGGTTTCTCCACACCCCAGGTTGCTGGAGGAAGTCTGCCTCTTTGTTGGAACAGGCAGACAAAAAGCCTCACTCCTGTACAGCTCTGTAACAAACAACTCTTTCTGGGCCAACTAGTGATGATGAGTGTAGGCTGGCCCTGAAGACCAGGAGAAAAAGGCCTCTTTGTACCCCAAGATATCTCTCTCCCCAATGCTCTGTTTTGACAGGAAACCTTCATTTGTGTCACCTCCCGGGGCAGGCCAAGTTCCCTGCACTTATCCTGTCTTTGTTAGACTGTGTTCCAGTGTTGAAACAAACTGCTACAATTAATTCAAGATTCCTTCAGGCAGACAACAACTAGGGAGCTGAACCTAAGTCAATGATTCATTATTGGCAACGGTGCCTCCCTAGGTTTTTGGAAGCTTGCTACATCTAAGGCAAGCACTCTACTACTGAGCCACCTTCCCTGCCCTTCTCCTTTTTCTTTTATCAGTCCCAAGATTTGAACTCGGGACCTAGGATCTCAGGATGGGCTGTGGGTCCATTGGCTGCACCACATCCTAGGGTGATCAAAGCTGAAGCAGAATTGCCACAATCTGAGTTCAAGCCCCGGGCCTGGACAAGGCCCAAGGCTGTGACTTGGAATTTGCTCCATTTTACTGGCAGGCCTGGGATTTGAACTCAGGGTCTGGGTAACTCTGTGACACTGCGGGGGAGGGGAAGCTCACTGTTGTTGAAGACAAGAATTTCAGTTTCCAGGCCTGAATTTAAGCGCCAGCACTGGAAAAATTGATATTCATATATGTGATCTTTTTACATACATGGGCTTACTCCATATGACATTTATTACCCTTATTTATTCATTATTTATTTTATTTAGTATTATTACATATATAACATTTATTTCATTTATTACATCTTATCACATGCTTATAGTTGCATATGGATTATACTTCATACTGAGACCCAGGATTTTTACAGAGAAAAAAAAATGTGTCAAAGTAGTCAGGAAGACAGATATCAGCCACAGATGCCTAGACTGTAACATTTTGTACGGGTGTCCTTGGGTCCCCTTGGTAGGGTGCTAGCCATGATCCCAACAGGGAAGGGTCAGTGGCTAGGCCCTGAGTTCAAGGTTCATGACTAAGAAAAATAAACCAAAACAATTGTCTGTAGGAGAAAATTCACTAGAGTTCAGTACATACATCATTTTGGCCCTGACATGGGGACATATCTGAGCCTCAAGGTTCTCATCTGCAAAATAATCTGTGGAGCTCTTACAAGGACCAGATGCAAAAATGTACTCAGTACACCATTCCTCATATAAAACCCATGACATAGCTGTATACCCTGTCAGGGCTGGATTTTAAAACCACCAGTGTCTGATCTCAGCTCCCCAGTATCTTGGATGACAGGGCTGAGGAAGCCACAAGCATCCGGTTCCGTGTAGCTGGGTTGCAGCAGTTTACCTCTGGCTACATCAGGTTAGATGGCAGCTCTCAGCACCAGTCTCCTAGCTTGCCTTACGATGATGTATTTGCAGTCCTATTCTTATATCTTTGCAGTCAGAACCTTCTATCGTTTTGTTTTGGTGACAGTTCTGCATCTTGAGTAAGTGTCTAGACACAGTCCCTAAACTTTTATGCTCAAAGCTAGTACTGGACTGCTTGAGCAACAGCATGACTTCAGGACTTTTCTGTGCAAGTGGTAGTGAGGAATGGAACCCAGGATAGATAGATATAGATAGATAGATAGATGTATATGTATAAAACAAAAGAGATGTCTGTATATTATGAAACTGCATATATGATATTAATACCAATTATTGGCAATTAAATTATTCCTTCCTTTTTAAGTATAATGATTGAATACATAATAAAGTATTGAAAATTAGTCAATGTAGAATAATTGTGGATAATTTTAGAATATAATCATATACTAACTACTAATTTAAATGTTACTTTTATAACATTCCATTTGTACGGATGTATATCAGAATGAATTTCTTAGAACCACCACCATTCATTAGTGGCAGTTCCAAGATTGAACCTCCAGGTCTAAGTTGCTTGTTTCAGCTATGGCTTCCCTAATAGCCCACCAAAAATTAGCAATGCAGTGTCATGTACACATTCTGGGTCTTGTCATTTAGACCCAGGATGGTCACAATACAAAGAAAAAAAAACGTAAAACCACCTTCTTGAACTTCTCAGTTTTATCCTTCTCTTTTTTATTTATTTTTTTGCCAGCTCTGAAATTTGAAGTAGGGTCATAGGATCCAATGATCAGCTGTGGCAGAGATGCGAAGACCTGAGTTCAAGCCCTGTGGTGGGCCAAAAAACAAGTAATAATAACAGTAAGACCCTGGCTAGGAAATTGCACCATTTTTCTAGCAGTCCTGGGATTTTAACTCAGGGTCTGAGTAACTCTGTGACACTGTGTGTGAAAATGGAAGCTCACCGTCCTTGAAGACAAGAAATTCATGGGGCTGGGAAGGTGGCTCAGTGGTAGAGTGCTTGCCTTGCATGCATGAGGCCCTTCGTTCAATAACTCAGCACCACATAAGCAGAAAAAGCTGAAAGTGGCACTGTAGCTCAAGTGGTAGAGTGCTCACCTTGAACTGAAGAGCTGAGGGACAGTGCCCACGCCCAGATTTCAGGCACCATGACTGGCAAAAAAGAAAAGAAAAGAAAAAAAGAAATTCAAACCAGTTCCCAGGGCCTGAATTGAAGCCCCAGAACTGGAAAAAATAATATTCATATATATGAGATCTATTTCCATACATGGGTTCTACTGAATATGACATTTATTACCCTTACTTATTTAATATTATTACACATATAACATTTCCTTTATTATATCATATCTCATAGGATATATTTGCATATGGATTATACATAGTATTGAGACCCAGGACTTTCACAGAGAATAAAAAAAAGTGTAAGATTGGCGTCTTACTCCACAAATAAATATTTGGCCATGCTGGAATTTCAACTCAGCCTACAATGCCCAATCCATAAACGGGGCACAGTCTTAGCACACCAGCCTCCGGCAAACTGAGCATCCAGGAAATTCTGAGGACCTGTAATCAAGCTATAGTAGTGCCCGATAGATAGATGTGCAGCTTGATATTATATATATATATATATATATATATATATATATATATATATATATATATATATACATATATATCGGCATATATATGTATATATTTATATATACACACATAGAAAGGGAGAATGTGAGGATATTATTAAATTATATATATGTTATTAGTAATTATTAGTTACTAAATTATGACTCCATTTCATGAGGTATCATGGTTGAGTACTAATAAAAGCATTAATTACAAATATAGTCAATATCCTTAATCATACCATGGTGCTAGAATGGAAGATATAAAACCATTAATTTTTGTGTGGCATTCTAAAATAGAATCATGAATTAACTGCAAATTTAATTATTACTTTTATAACATTCCATTAGCATTCACATGAACAGAAATTAGTTCATCAGGATCTCCCTCCATTTGTGGGTGGTAGTCATAGCATTCGAAACCCAGGCCTGGGTAGATAACTTTGAATGCAAACCATTGAATGACACCATGAAGATTTCAGATTGTCATGAGTAAAAAAAGAACAACAAGAAGAAAAGAAAGCCAGGAGTCAGTGGCTCCTACCTATAACCCTAACTCTTCTGGAGGCTAAGATGTAGAGAATGCCAATTTGAATTCATCTGAGGCAGGAAAGTCAAAAACAATCTTCTTTCTAAGAGATCATAGGGAGAAAAAAAGCCTATGAGTGGGGCTGTGACTCAAGAGCAGAGTGCTATCCTTGAGCAAAAGGAGCTCAGGAACAGGGCCTAGGCTCATAGTACAACCCTTTACCTGCCTCACCCCGCCCCCCAAAAAAGGAGGCAATAACTCCATGTTTCTGTGTATGGATGGATGATGTATGGATGATGGGCATTCAGCAGGTTGCCCATGTCCATTCCCCCAACCTGTGCAAGTCCTCAGAGAATCCTAAGTCTGAGCCAGCAGGTTGAACAAATCATCCTTCTCTGCCATTTAATAACTGAAGCCTGCCGGGTTTGCATGGGCTGTGCAACAGGTGACTTACGTCCTGGCTGAGATATCCCATTGGGACACCTAGCAGCCAGCCACTGCCTCCAGGGAGACCACAGTTCCTAGGCTGTAGGAGTTGTCAAAATTTCTGGCTCCATATTCTCTATCCCTCTGTAGGATATGTGAGCCTACTCCTCTGGGGCCTGGTGGCTATCACTCATTCACCATTCCTCATTGCTGAGTCACAGGCTGGTCACAAATCTTGGCAAAGATATGAAATAGCCAGCGATTTTTGCACCAAAAAGAGGTAAGTCAATAAATCCCACCCTCATAGTTCCTGTCAGAAGTGAGCCTTGGGCTGTGAATGTGGCTTAGTGGTAGAGTGTTTACCTAGCACGCATGAAGCCCTGGGTTCGATTCCTCAGTATCACAGAACAGAAAAAGCCAAAAGTGGCACTGTGGCTTAAGTGATAAGAGTGCTAGCCTTGACCAAAAGAAACTCAAAAACATGCCCAGACTCTGAATTCAAGCCCCAAGTCTGGCAAAAACTGAGCTTGGTGAGACATATTCTTCTGGTACTCATAGGAAGGCCAAGATTACAGGTAAGAGGTAGAGTAGCGGACTGTTGCTGGTGGCTCACCCCCGTAATCTTAGCTACTCAGGAGGCTGAGATCTGAGGATCACAATTGCAAGCAGGAAAGTCTATATGAGACACTTTTCTCCAAATAAACACCCAAAAAATGAGAAGTAGAGCTGTGGTTCAAGTAATAGAGTGCTAGCCTTGAGCACAAAACTTCA
Organism: Dipodomys merriami; assembly: GCF_024711535.1. NCBI lineage: Eukaryota > Metazoa > Chordata > Mammalia > Rodentia > Heteromyidae > Dipodomys > Dipodomys merriami. Next base: position 140,026 of record NW_027206194.1, on the reverse strand, counting down.
GGGATAGCATCCAGGCCATGAATTCAAACCCCAGGACTGGCACAAACACACAAACACACAAACACACACACACACACACACACACACACACACCAAGCTAGAGCATTTGTCAGTCAGCCTGCACAAGTTCCATCTCTAGCAACTCAATATTAAAAAAAGAAGGAGAAAGAAAGACTTGCTCCTGGAGTTGATATAACCAGTGCCAAAATTCCACAGGAGTTCTAAGACGTGGAACAGGATAAAGAACCTCAGGCAGAAGGTTCAACAATGCACAAAATTTCCTGAGGTGTGGTGTATACTAGGTGGTGTGGGTGGAATGAAGGTTCTGTGGCTTCAGACAAGTCCAGCAGGACATTCAAGGCTGGGTTAAGGTTTGTACTTGAGTCACAGGGAGGGCAGAAGGTGGAGGTCCCAGAATGGGGCCCAGGGGGAAGATTAGCTTGACTTTTCACCATGGACCCCAGGTTTTTCCTGTGGCTTGAAGTCTATTTTTCACAGCTCCTGACCCTCAGGCCTCCTTTGCATGGAGGACTCAGGGCAAATGCAGGGACGAACACTTGCTTAAGAAAAGCTTCTAGCCCAATGCCAGTGGTGGCTCAAATCCTGTAAATCCTAGCTACTGAAAATACTGAGATCAGAAGTCGTGGGTCAAAGCCAGCTCAGGGGAGGAAAGGTAGTGAGACTCTTCTTGCCGATGAACTACCAAAAGCCAGAAATGGAGCTGTGGCTCAAGTGGTAGAGTGCCAGGCTTGAGGCAAAAATTAAAGAGACCAGAGCCTAGACCCTAAGTTCAAGCCCCAGTACTGGCACATAAAAAATAAAGAAAAGCTTTCAGGAGTTCCTAGTTCACTGTGGTGAAAGTCCAAACCACTTGAGTGCTGGTGGCTCATGCCTATCCTCCTAGCTCTTCAGGAGGCTGAGATCGGAGGATTATGGTTGAAAGCCAGCCCAGGCAAGAAAGGTCGGGAGACTCTGATCTCCAATGAACTACAAGAAAACTGGAAGTGGTATTGTGGCTAAAGTAGTAAGCTGAAGAGCTGAAGGGACAGTGCACAGGCCCACAATTCAAGCCCCATGACCAACACCGGGCCTGCTTGAACCTTACTCTGTGGCTCTAGGCAGAGTAATTTCCAGTGGGTCCCTTAGCGTCTCCCAATATCTAGGTGTCCTACAAGTCTTGAAAGCAGCCTCTTTGGGAGCCTTTGCCTACAGAGTGGGCCAAAGTATCAGAGAAGGGTCTAGCCTTGGGGCACAGAGGACATCGGCCAAAATGACATCAGAATGGCAACTATCATGGGTGCAGTGTGGATCTGAGCAGTAAGTCAACATTTCAGACCAAGTTTCTGGGCCAGGAGGGGCAAGAGCTGCAAGATGGCACAGCATGTAATGCCTACTCACGGGGTGAAATTTGACAGGCACACCTTGAGTGGGTGTTGAGTTGGGCTCATGAAAGATTCATAGGATCAGGAATCCACAGCTGGCTGGCTGCTGCTGGTAGCAGTGGCTATCCCAGGAGTCCCAGGGTTCAGAGCCCTGCTTTCCTCAGTGGCAGATGAATGTCTTCAATCATGCACAGAGTATAAACGTGCATCCATCGTGTCCTTCCCTTGGTCCTGTACCCTATGCATGGATGGAGGCGCAGGTTCCATGGAACTTATGGCCATGGACCAGACCCCTCAGCCCAAGAAGGAGTTGGGGAGAAATAACTTTCGTGTCGAGAGTTTAATATGACTGTGCCTATAGACTGCCCCCAGTTCTAGCTCAGCTGATCATTACCACCATCCTGTGTGTGTGTGTGTGTGTGTGTGTGTGTGTGTGTGTGTGTGTGTGTGTGTTCACACGCACATCTTGGTACTAGGGCTTGAACTCAGGACCCGGGCCCTGTCCCTCACTTTTTCATTCAAGGCTAGCAACTCTACCACTTGAGCCACAGCTTTTCTTCCAGCTTTCAGGTGGTTATTGGAAGAGGAGTCTCACACACTTTAGAAAAGTGAGCTGGTGATAAGAAATGTACTCATTATCTTGCCCATGGAATTATAACCCTTCTGTACAGTATTTCACACACAAAAAAGATCCTACTGATACAAAAAACAAACAAACAAGAAAAGTGAGATGGGATGCCTCTGAATGCCAATCCTTAGATCTCATCCTCCTAAGGAGCTAAGAATATGAGAGCATGAGCTATTAACATCTGGTCACACTTTTCTTCTTGGCTAAGACAGTGTACCTCTCTCCCAGCTTAGCACCATGTACAGCTAACCTTCCTTCTTCTCCCTCTACTCCTCCAGGTTTCAGAGGAAACGTACCCTCCCCTGAAGACATAGAAATAGGATGCTTGAGAGGTTTGAGCTTTATGTTCTCCACACAGTCAAGGGCTGCTGGGAGCTGATGTAGAGATCAGAGATCTAGGCCAAGGCAAGTAGACAGCTGTTAGAACAGAAGACAGTATGAAGAGACATCCTTGAAGCTGGATGCCAGTGGCTCATGCCTATAATCCTAGCTACTCAAGGCCGACACATGAGGATCAAGCAAGATTCAAAGCTAGCCTGGGCAGACTCTTATCTCCAATGAATCACCAAAAAGCTGGGAAGCAGAGCTACTGTAGTTCAAGTGGTAGAGCACCAACCTTGTGCAAACAAGCTAAAGGATACCACCTAGGCCCTGTGTTCAAGCTCTAGGAAACACACACACACACACACACACACTAACAACCTTAGCAGGTGCCAGTTGACTCATACCAGCAATCCTAACTACTTACGAGGCTGAGCTGTTAATATGGCTTGAAGCCAGCCCAGTCTGAAAAGATTGTGAAAATCTTATCGCCACTAAACTACTAAAAATGAAATGTGAGCTGTGGTTCAAGTGGTAGAGTGTTAGATTTGAGCAAAGGAAGCTCAGTGCCTAGGCCCTGAGTTCCAGCTCTGAGTTTTTTCAAAGACACCTTTTGCCCCCCTCCTTCCCTCAGGCCATAAATCCAGATTTTGGTTATCCTAGATCTCACTTCCACTTCTGCCACTTCCACAGCACCACAAGTGGCCTGTTTCTGGCCAGCTCTGGGTTAAGAAGTGAATGTACACAAGGGGGGCATACCCAGGTCAAGGCTAATGCCCCAGAACATTGAAGTATTGGCCATACCAGTCTCTCCTCCCCCAATTCCCTGGCCCTGGAATCTAAAGTCTGTGCCTCTGTATTCTGGGCATCCAGAATTCTCTAGAAGGATTGGAGAGGCCCAGATGGGGCTGGAAGATAGACTTGCCTGCGATAAAGTATGTTGACATTTCCCAGACACCAATAGATATTTCCAAGCCACCTTGGCCTCACCTCCAATGTAGCCCGGAATCCTCCTTGCTTGGGCGGCCTTCAGTCCACTATCAAGCTGGAGTTGTCCAGAGCCACCGGCAACCCCCTTCCCCCACTCACTGCCAGTCTGCTGAGAGGGACATAGAGCCAGAGGTCTAGCTGAGGAAAAGGGAAGGACATCCCATGTCTGAGTTTCCCACCCAGAGACAGGAAGACTCTATTGCAGCTGGCCCGGTTGACCCAGAATCCCCTGGAGGAGGCCAAAGATTTGGACAACTGGACTTGGCCCCCAAAGTAAAGCTTGAACTCAGGGCTCTGGCAATTTAGGACTCATTGTAGACCCTGATAGGAGGCTAAAGGCAAGGTCGGTGTGGAGGAGGGGCACCATCCAAGGTCAGAAAGAGGCAGAAAGGCTCCTGGAAGGGGACAGATAAAGATGAGGGACACACACACACACACACACACACACACACACACACACACACACACACACACACACACACACACACACAAATGTGGCACTTGTGTATCACACCTCTCATCCTAGCTACTCAGGAGGCTGAGGTCAAAGCCAGGCAGCGCAGAAATGTCTGAGAGACTCTTATCTACAATGAACCACCAAATAGCCAGAAATGGAGCTGCAGCTCAAGTGTTAGAGCAATAGCTTTGAGCACAGAAGCATAGGAACTTCACCTAGACCCTGAGTTCAAGGCCCAGGTCTTCTATATCCAAACACACAGACACAGACACACACAGACAAAAGACACACAAACACACAGACACAGCCAGTGGTAGCCCAAAGCCCAAAGCCTCCCTGAGCACCCTGAATATTCCACCCCAGAGATGATGGCACTACCATCATCAGACCAACTGTAGACAAAACTCAGAGCCTCTCACATGTCTGGAATGGTTCACAACACATCATGTCATTTCTACTGTACACAGTTATGCAGAAAATTCAGCTACCTTTTGTTTGGTTGTAGTTTATGGCCTTTGAACTTTGGGCCTGCCAGCAGGCCCTCAGCTCTACAGATGAAGGTATGTGCTCTACTACTGGAGCCACAGGCACGACATCCTATTTTCTGGTGGTTCATAGAGGATAAAGTCTCATAGACATTTCTGCCCAAGCTGGCTTTGATCCGTGATCCTCAGATCTCAGCCTCCTGAGTAACTTGGATGACAGTTGTGAGCCACTGCCAGTGCCCGGCTACACCCAACTACTTTTTTTTCTTCCGTGCTTTTCTTTCTTTCTTTTTTTATTGTGAAAATACTGTAAAGACAATGTTCGAGATGAAGTGTACTCATTACCTCACTCATGTAACTGTAACCCTCTGTATAGTATCTTTACAATAAAAAAAAAGAAAATAATATAAAGAGGGGTTACACTTACATGGGCAAGATAAGGAGTACATTTCTTATCAAACATTGTAGCCTCCTCTGCAGTCACCTTCTTATACCAAGGGAAAACTCAACTCATCAAGATACAAACCAAATGTAACTCTACACTTCAGACTTGGTTATCAGCATCCAAAACCATTCTTACATGGATGGAGAGCATATAATTGACACTACCACCCCACCCCTTCTCCCATTCACCCACTCCCTGCCTGCCACAGGCCAAACCTCTGGAGTTCTTGGTAAGGCACCACCCACCCTGCTATGGCTTCACACTGGGGTAAACCTGGGGAGTTATTAGAAATGTCTGTACTGTGAGGTCAGCATCTGGTCTCACAACCTCAACCACCCCAATACTTCACTATCTCTTGCAAGCAAGGAAGGGGTACCTTTCTTTCTTGTTTGGATTTCTGTTTTTGTTTTTGTTTTTGTTTTTTTTTGGTTGAAAGCCTTGAACTCAGGGCTTAGGTACTGTCCCTTATGTCTAATTTTCCTCAAGGCCAATGTTCTGCCACTTGAGCCACAGTGCCACTTCTGGTTGGAGATTGGAGATGAGGCTCTGGAGGGACTTTCCTGCCAAGGCTGGGAAATGAGATACACTGCATCTCAGCCTCCCGAGTGGCCAGGATGACAGATGTGGGATGACAAGTATGAGCCAGGGGCTCATGGCTTAAGGTGTCTAGTCCTTCAGAATTTCCACCTAGTCCTCCTCTAGAAGATACCACCTAGACACCCCTCTACCTCCCTCAGAGACAACAAAGGGAGGATAGAATCTGGGTGTGGCCATGGGGATTAAAGGGCCCACTCCACATCACTAATCCCCTCTAAGCTCCCATCTGCCTCCTCCGGATTGCCTGGTCTTCCAGGGTGGATCAGACCCACAAGGAGTTCTTGGGCATGCCCTATATCCCCCTGCTCCACCAAACCGATACCTGAGGACTTCCAGGGCCAACTGCTCCATGTCCTGGTGGAAGACCTTGGGAGGCTTGCTGAAAACTGGGTCCAGGGGTGCACAGGGCAGGAGTGTCCAGCTCCCCTCTGTCAAGGGAGACACAAAGCAGGGATGGATCTACTAAGAGCTTCAGGGCATAGCCATCTACTTGTCACCAAGGTCCCTGGGGGAACTGCTTTATGGAAACAGCCCTGGGGCCTGACCTCAGGGTCCCGATACTGTCCCTGACTTTCTTTGTCTCCAGAGGAGTGCTCTTTCACATGAGCCACAGTGCCACTTCCAGCTTTTACTGTGTATGCAGGACTTAGGAATCAAACCCATGCTTTCCTGTGTGCTAGGCGAGCCCTCTACCTCTAAGACGCAATGCCAGCCCTGGATAGCTGGTCTCCTGTTACCCCTCAGGCCTGTCTTGGGACAGTCTTGCACATCTATACCAAGTCTCTCACCAGCAGCCCTGGCTGGAAATGAACATGCTCTGCTATATTGTCTCCAAGAAGCCCTTTCTGATCACCTTGGCATAGCTGGAGACTCTCCACTGTGCAGGCTGCCAGACTTGTCAAGCTCTGCCTTCCAGCCAGTGTGGGTTGAGAATGCACAAATGGGAAGGCCTGGATTCCACCACAGGATTTCTGAAGGCCCTGATACACCACGCAGAGGCAGGTATTGTATCAAACACCGTGAGAGGGGGGTCGAGACCTGGGCAATCTGTGGGCAACATGACAGGGCCATTTCTTTGTGTGATCTTGAACTGAGGATCTGGGAACTGTCTCTCTGAGTTTTATTGCTCAAGGCTGGTGGTGCTCTACCACTTGAGCGACAGCTCCACTTCTGGCTTTTTGGTGGTTCCATGGAGAGTAGATTTTCATGGGCTTTCCAGCTCATTGCTGGCTTCAAACTGTGATGCTCAGATCTCAGCCTCCCAAGTAGCCAAGATAACAGGCATGAGCCTGAACCCCAGGTGACGGGCACAAAATGCTTTTTGGTTTTTGTTGGCTCACGTTCATCTCCTATCAACTAGCAAGCCCAAGTTAAAATAATCATTACAGTGGATCAAATTCCTCTCCTAGGTCAGTTAATCCAAGGATATAAAGTGTCTTTGGAAAAGGCTAGTCTGAGTTGCCTTAGGGATGTTTGTGTGTTTGTGTGTGTGAGTGTTGGGGTCCTTACCCTCAGTTCTGTGGTGCCTCATCCTCCCAGCAGGGAGTGCATCCAGGATCTTGACCCCAAGGGAGGTGGATGGGATAGGGTACCTAAGGTAACATCCAAGGAGATGATCCTCATTCTATCCTGCAACCTAAGCCTGGACAGATAAAGGAGAGAAAGAGAGGGTTGGGAGAACATCAAAGGTATCCCCTTACCTTTGGCTGAATGTACCAGTGAGAAAACTGAATACATCTTTCTTGTCAGCTAAAAGATGTACACTATTGATTTATTTTATGATTGTGTTCGTCCTCGGGCTTGGATTCAGGGCCTGGGTGTTATACCTTAGCTTCTTTTGTTAAGGCTGAGGCTGTACCAGTTGAGCCACAGCACCATATCTGGCTTTATTTTTGTGTGGGTTTGTGGAGGGAGGTGGTTTATGGGAGATAAGAATCTCCTGGACTTTCCTGCCCGGGCTGCTCTGAGTCACAACCATCAGACCTCAGCCTCCCAAAGAGCCCGGATGATGGGGGGGAGACATGAGCTCCTGACCGCCACCATCCATTTATAATCCCTTAGGACCAGGGCCGGGACACCCACACTACACCTCCTTGTTGGGAGTAGGAAGCAGACATGAGTGGGTTTGATACTTCAACAACCTACCTATCTTTGAGCATTGTTCTGGGTCAGTCTGATGGAGGCTTTGTCATTATCCACTGCAATGACTAGGCTCTGTCACAAGAACAAATGTCCAACGGGAGGTTTCAGGTCTTGGGTCTTTCCTCTGAACCCCGCCACTCTAACCGAAATGACACTCTCCAGCAAAGGTTATTACACATGGAGTGTTTTTATTGTCTTATAGCCAGGGTCTTGTCAGATAGATGGGGGTATAGGTCAGATACCCGGGATTGTGCTGGGCAGGGGACAAGGTGACAGCTTCTCATCCACTTTCCTTCAACGGTGTAGCAGAGGGATGTGGGGAAGTACTCATGGGATGGACAATGAATAACCATCATGGTCTAGTCAGGGCACAGAGGGGCTTGCCTCAAGGGGCTGGTTCAACAGGCTGAGCAAAACAGCTCCTGACCCACAGCCCACCTCCAGAATGAGAGGGCCACCTTGGGTTCCAGCCACATGGGAATGCTGGGCCACCTCCTCCAGCACTCATTCTACCAATTCCTGAGAGAGACAAAGAGAGAGGGAGATAGAGAGAGAGAGACAGAGAGAGAGAGACAGAGAGAAACGGAGAGAGAGAGAGAGACAGACGTCCAGTATTACACTTAAGCCAGGTGCTGGTGGCTCAGACCTAAAATCCTACCTACACAGGAGGCTGAGATGTGAAGATCGTGGTTCATAGCTGGCTCAGGAGGAATGTCTGTGAGACTCTTATCCTCAAAGAACCAACAGAAAACCAGAAGTGATGCTGTGGCTCAGGGGGTACAGTAATAGCCTTGTTCTGAGGAACTCAGGGATAGCATCCAGGCCCAGAATTCAATCCCCACAAATGACAAGAAGTGGACTTCCCACCACAAGAAGTGGACAGAATAACACCCACTGTTCTAGGAAGCATGGCAGAGAAATCAGGCCAAGATTCTTATCATCTGGAGGTCATGAGTAGGTCACCTAGCTTCTCCATGACTCATTTTCCCCAGCTGGAAAAATGAATAGAATGTAGGATCCCTTCCTCATGGAGACAGGGTAATGATGAAAGACAGCCATGTTTTGTTTCATAATCGCACACCTGTTGCATGATTAATAACAGACACCATTTGAGCCCTTCCCCGGCAACTTCCTGTCATATGCTCACAGAATTGTTGAGAACTGTATCTGACACCTGCTCCCTCTGTGCCTGGCCCTGATCCACAGATCCCTCTGTGTTAATCCCTTCTTTACTCACAACTATCCCATGAGGAGACTGAGGTCCGATTGTCGACATCCAACCCAGAGCTTCACCTTTGGTCAAGAATCGGCTGCTGTGAACTAAGAGTTTGGGACAATCCATCTAAAATGATGACTGAGCAGGGCGCTAAGTGTCTACCAACACCACCCCTCACACACACACACACACATACATACATACAAACACACCTCCACTGTCCTTTGCAGGCAAAGATGTTTTACTTTCTTTCTTTTTGTTGGTTGTGGGGCTTGAACTCTGAGCCTTGGTGCCATCCCTGAGCTGTTCAGCTCAAGCCCAGCACTCTACTACTTTAGCCACAGCACCACTTCCAGTTTTCTGGTGCTTTATTGGATAGAATAGTCTGAGGGTCTTTCCTGCCCAAGCTGACTTTCACCCGTGATTCTAAGATTCAGCTCCTGAGTACTTAGTATGACAGCCATGAGCCACTGGCACGCGGCCAAAGAGGCTTTTCTATGCCTGTCATCCTATCTTCTCAGGAGACTGAGATCTGAGGACTGCAGTTGGATGCAACGATTGGCAGCATAGTCATTCAGAATTCTTATCTCCAATTAAACATCCAAAGATGTTGCAAGTGTAGCTGTCGCTCAAATGGTAGAGTGCTAGCTTTGAGCATGAAACAAGGGATGGGACCCAGGCCCTAGTTTTAAGCTTTTTCTACTTAGAGCCACCCAAGAAAAGGAAGCAGGTGAGCACACTGGAGATCAAAGCTCACACATAATACTCAATACAGAATAGACACCATCCTGCTCTGAGTCTCTAGATTCTATGTCCTAGGTCATGACAGTCTTAGATGGGCCTGACCATGCACCAAGTCAGGACATTCAAGTAAAATCTCATACTGAGGATCCCATGACTTCATCAAGGACTCAAGATCTCTCACTGTCCTGACTTGACACTGGGCAATCAGGTGAGATCTAGTTATCCAAACAAAGCATATGGAAATGAATGAATTTCTCAGCCAAGGGATGCAGACTGGAGGCTCTAGTTCCCTCTATCTCGGGAAGGAGAAAAGGGCTGATCCACCTCAGGAATGTTCCTGGGTTGTGAGTATCCTCTAAGAAACAACCCTGCTCCCAGCCCAGTGCCTCCTGTTTTCCCACTAGCCTCGACCTTCAGTCGGCCCCTCCCAAATCTGCCATCTAGACTAAAGGCTGAGCCAGCAATGAGAACCACCTCTACCTCTGAGGATGGCAGTCAAAGGGCCCTAGAGTCCCCTCGATGAAGTCTCGGGGCAACACGGGTCTGACTCTCGCCCTCATTCCCTGGGTGTCCTGTTCTAGTAGCACGCTTACCTCTGTCTCTGGTCGAGGAATGAACACTGGGGGTGTCATCTTCAGATTGAGCCAGCAAAAGTGCCAGTCCCCAAGGATGTACTGCACAGGCGTCCTGCAGTGGATGACAGCCAGTTTGTCAAAGGTGAACCCAGAGTGCCAGGACTTTTAATAGCCATGTGGCTGGGTTGAAGATTCTATCACTGATGGTCTAAGTTGTCAGTTGAGGTCATGGCTCCAATAGCCTGAAACACTGGATCTGGGATTGTCCTCCCTCTTCATCTTCCTGTTTATCCCCTGCCACCCTGGTCTTGCCACTCCCTAACCCTATACCTCCCTAGCCCTTGGACAGTTTCTTCTTATCTGACCAGAAAATAAACACTGTGAGTCAGGGGAGATTGAAACTCTATGACCCACCCTGAGCCCTAGGGACTACCAGAGGCTGTTTCCCTCTGCAATCAGCCACCACTCAGATTTGGATGTCATGAGTTGCTGATGTCATGAATGGGTCAGTGGCTTGGTGTTACACACTAGCTTTAGGCTCTGAAACGGTCCCCACAGAGATTGTGAATGGTTGGCTCCCTTGATCCAGGGACTCTAAACCAAGGCTTGCATGCTCCCTTCTTCCTTTCCTCCTTTTCTCCCTCTATCCTTCCCTCCTCTCTTTCTCTTTCCTTTCATTGTGTCACTCCTGGGCATGAACTTAGAGCCTGGGTGCTGTCCCTGAGCCTTTTTACTCAAGGCCAACAGTCTACAGCTTGAGCTACTCATCCACTTCTGGCATTTTCTTTTTGGTAGTCAGTTGGAGATCAGAGTCTTACAGGCTTTTCTGCCTGGCTCTTAAGCCTCAATCCTCCTATCTCAACTTCCTAAGTAGCTAGGATGACAGTTGTCAGGCACCAGCATCCAGCTCAAACCAAGATTTCTTCATGTGCTGTGGAACCAGCACTGGAACATTTCATCGTGTATGACTCCAACTCTCTCCCCCCACCCCAGAACTGACACACACTGTAATGTTTTGTTAGATAAATAGATGAGAATCTGTCTATGACAATACTATAGAAAAGTCCCATCCAATTCAGGTAAGCATCCTGGGTGGGGGTAAAGCCTGATGTAGCTCTCCCACAGTTCTCCCTCCTCCCTCGTCCCACCCTCCTGGTGCCACCGCACTTAACTCTTTCGGTTCCAAGGACGTGAGCCATGATGTCCTCACTGTATTCTGGGGCCTCTGAGATGCCTATCTTCTCAAAGATCTCTGCCCAGCCACTGACCAGCTGTGAGGCACTCAATTCCCCACTCAGCTGTGAACAAGGCTGTTGTGAGTTGAAAGCCTGGCTCAAGGGGCCTCCTCTGCACTCCCTAGAGCCAGACAGGATGGTCCACTATATCCAGCCCCCAATTTTCATGTTGCAGAAAAGGATCCCTGAGGCATCCTGGGTCTCTGAATCTCCCAGAGTCCAGTACAGGTTCTGGGAATTGTCTCTGCTCACAGTGATAAGGCTGCAGATGGCAAGAGCACAATCTCTGCTTCCCACAACATCCTCGACTGTAGTGATCACCCTAGAGATAGCCGGAGTAGTATCGGCAGCTGTTGGAGAAAGGCAGTCAAGGCACAGCGTTCATAGCAGGAGACCATTTGGTTCAGGAACTCTGCTTGTGCTGCTTGAATGTCATTGTTTGGTGGCTGAAATGGTCCATCTCATTTGACACAGTATCCCAAGCATTAGTAGAAATTGCCAGCTTCAAGGAAAAAACCCTGGAAAAGCTGGCATTTCAACTTGTCCCAATCAAACTTAAAGGGTTCCAAAGTTAGTGCTCCCCTTTTCCTTCCAGACAGCCTACAGCAGGTTACAGAAAATGGCATTCAGAAAGCCCTAGCTAAATGCCATGTCCTGATCCCAAGTAGGCTCCAGCAGGGGGAACACACTTACCTACCAATGCCCAGCTGGAAACAGCCCAGGAGGAACACAGATTGGAGTCTGCAGGACTCCAGGGAGGACTACCCACCAGTGCACTGTCTCTAGAGGGAATCCATGCCACCATCGGGTGCCCGGAGCCCCCTGCCTAGATGCCCATATACACCATCAATACCCTGGGTAAGTTTCCCCTCTCATCCTCAGTCGTGGTGAACCATCTGCTATGTCACACCGTTCGTCACTTCCCAGAGACTCCTAGATTCACAGCCCCTGCCCCGCTACCTCCCATCTCGTTCCCTATTTATATTTTGCAGACTCATTCCCAACCTTGAATTAGCTCCAACTATACACACCAGAACAGACTGTCTGGCTGGAAGAGTGCGGCTGTGATCACAGTAGCCTTATGAGCCTTCTGGCTGAAGACAGAAGAACAGGTGTCCACTCTGGTCTGAGGTTCACACAGGCCTCCTAGGGGAGACCCACGCAGGTCCAGCAGCTACTGTGGGCTGCAGAAAAGGGGAAGAAAGAGGTGGAAAGGAACATCTACTGAAACCTTCTCTAAAGGAGCCATGAAACGGTGAAAGAGAAAACAAAAATTATGGCTGGGCTCATACTGGGCATTAATTGAAAAAGAATAACAAATACACACACACAAATAAAATGGTTTAGTTCTTTTTAGACATGGTGACTGTACAATGAGAAAGATGATCTCTCTCTCTCTCTCTCTCTCTCTCTCTCTCTCTCTCTCTCTCTCTCTGTCTCTCTCTCTTTCTCTGTCTCTCTGTCTCTCTGTCTCTGTCTCTCTCTCTCTCTCTCTCTCTCTCTCTCTCTCTCTCTCTCTCACACACACACACACACACACACAGATTCAGAGCAGTGTCTCTCCTGAGTTTGTTGGTTTCTCATCTGGGCAATGTACTAGCTGGAGCACAGGGGTTCCCTAGTCAGAACCAGGGGATCTCACCCAAGGGGAACAATGATCTAATAATGCAGAGCCACCCTGACTCTTCCTTTCTCCAGGGCCAGACCCTTCCCATTGGGAACAACCAGCCTTGACTACCCATTCACCAAAACCCTATGCCAGGGCGCTGGGTGAAGGAATCCCGGGACATGTGGCTTCTCAGAGCCTGGATAGAAAACAAAGCAGGTGCCTCCAGAAAGGTGTCTGACCTGGGGTGGGGGTGTTGTTGGGGACTTTGATGGAGACCTAAAGGCTATATACATCGTTGAACTCCCTACTTCCCTCCTACATACTGCTGGGCACAACTTGGCAAATTCTTGGGGAGGACTAGGAGACCAGATGGACTGGGAGCACTAGCAGAATTTGGCAGAACTGGGAAATGTGATCACCCAGTCAGAAATGTTGACAGCTGGGGTTGGGGGTACTTGGCGGTTGTATGTGTGTCAGAGGGGGTGTGTTTTTCTCCCAAATACCCACCTTCTATCTGACCCCAGTGCCCTCACCTCTCTAGTGGGCTCTTCTGGGAATGTCCTCAGGTGAAAGGGTGACGGAGCACAGAAGACAAGGGCTCACACAACAACGGGGGCCTATCTTCTGTATCCTACACCCCCCTGCCCAGCAAAAGGGAAAAGAACCTAGAAGGAAGGTGTGGGGTGCTGCTCCCCACCTCTGACTAAAGCCACCAGGTTCCCACCAGGGAGAGGAAGGGTGCAGATGCACAGCTGTGTGGCTCCCACTGCTCCAGGCCAGGGGCTCTGTGGTGCCCCCACCTCCCCATCCCTGCAGCTCCCCTTTTCCTGAAACACTGGCCACTACGGATGAGGGTGGGATCCCCGGGTGGACACCCACCTCCACTCCCGACCCCTGGGGTGCATTTGTGGCAGAGCCAGGACAGACTGTGGGGCATGGGGGAGGCAAGAGGCAAGGGTCCAGGTCCGCGAGGGTGGGGAGGAAGGGTAGAGTGGGGGATGGGGTTTACAGGGGGGGTTGGGGGTGTGGGAGCACAGGTCGGCCACTCAAGTGAGCTGCTGGGAGAAGCTGTAGGCTGTGACTCAGGGTGCGTGCCACCGGGAGTCTGAGGACCAAGGGCCGGAACCAAGTCAGGGCCACAAGCAGGCCAGGGGCACAACAGCTCCGCCAGGTGACTGCTAGAGGCTCCGCAGGTCCCAGCCAGCAGGCCATGTTTGAAACCCAGTGCGGACGCGTGGTGGAGCTGCGCACAGCCTCTGCTCCTCCTCAGCCACCACCGCAGCCTCAGTGGCCTCCTAACCTGTGGCCGCCGCCGCCTCAGCAGCCACTGCCTCTGCCATGCTCCCCACACCGGGACCTCAGACTCAGGGCCACCATGCTGGGCACCTCCGAGGGGCTGCGTGTGGCGAAGTGCCTGTCATGCAGGCTCCGCATGCTCTGCGCTCCCGGCCAGGACCCACACTATGATCGGAGCAGCCGCCAGCCACTGAAGCCATTTCCACGGGTGCTGGTGCTCATGCTCCCTCTTCTCCCAGCTCTCTCTGGGCCCTACACTCCTCTCCTGGGTCCCCCCGCACCTGCTGCACACACACCCCTGCCTCCTTGGGCCCCTGGCCATTGCTGCCACCAAAGTGCGCTCCTGGGCCCTGCCCCCTCCTCCCCTGGGCCCCACCCCCCACCCCTGGTCACAATTGCAGCCCTGACTGGGCCCTGAGGCTTCTAGACCATGGCAATTGCAGCCTTACCTCAGCTGAGCACTAACCCTCACCCCCAGTACCGGCCCAGGGATCGAATCTCCCCTCAGCCCCACCAGTGGAGGAGACTCTCCTCCATCCTCCTCCACTCCACACACCAAGCAGGTACATGGTGACACTGGTGTGTGTATGTGTGTTTGTGTTTGTGTGTGTGTGTGTGTGTGTGAGTGTTGGGGATAACCACCTCTCAAGGACTCAGATCATAGCACCCCTTGGGATGACTCAGCACACAGCACACTTCCAAAATCAGCACAAAGCACCCTGGGTAAATGACTCAGCACACAGCTCCCTTTGAAGGACTCAGTATGTAGTATGCTGAGTACTCTATCCAGCACCCTTTGAAGGAGGGAGTCTGTAGCCCAGAGTGTAAAGGATGCAGTGCATGGCCACTTTGAAACACTCAGCACATAGCACTCTTTCCCAGGGACTCATCACACCCTGTGATGAAGCACATTGTGTAAAACACCCAGGGCACAGCTTCCCTAGATAAACTCAGCACACAGAACAATTTTAAAGACTCAGCACATACCACACTGTGGAAGCTCTCAGCACACAGCACCATTTGAAGGACAGTACAGAACACCCTATGGAAAGGACTTGGCACACAGCACTCAAAATACACCTCATCCCTCTCTTCTCAATGGCTCACAAATAGCAGGACCCTTTAGGATGCATTAGCACACCACAACTTTTGAAGGATTCAGCATACAATACTTTGTGTAATGGACTCAGCACAAAGCCCCCTTTAAAAAAAACCAGGATGGCCCACTCTTCTCAGGGACTCAGCACATAGCACCCTTTGGGATGACTCAGCAAACAGCATATTTTTGAGGACTCAGCATGTAACTCCCATGAGGGAAGGACCCAGTAAATAGCGCCCTGTGAAGGACTCAGCACATAGCTGTATGTCACAAGTTCAGCTGTCATTAGAATTAGGGTGCTTTCTTCAGTATCACCATTCTTCAGAAACACTTCACAAATCCTACTAGTTCACATTTAGACAAGCTGTGTTTTATGGGGAAAGTCAGCTGGGGGTCTTGAACTCAAAGCTTGGGGGCCCTGTCCCTGAGCTCTTTGGTTCAATGCTAGAGCTCTACCACTTGGAGGCACAGATCCAATTTTGTTTTTTGGGTTTGTTCTTTGACGGGTCTTATGGTGATAAGTAAGGCCAAGTTGGGGTATCCGTGGGCAAAAGCTCTTAGCTCAGCCTGGAGCTGACCTCTCCCTTCCCTGTGTCCCTGGAAAGCTGGGCCTCCTGGAGCTCTCTTGGCCTAGGGTGGAACAGACCTGCTCTGGCATCAGCCATCAGGGTGAGCAAAAGTCAGCTTGGCTCTGGTCACTTCCCCAAATTGAACTCTAGAGGATAATGGCATGAGACGGCATATTCTGCGTGTGGCCACCAGGGGGCAGGAGTGGCCCACAATAGGGATTGTACTTGAGAGTTGTGTTTACTCTTGCTTCCCTGGGGCCCCCATCATGATTGAAAGCCACCCTGGACAGGAAAGTCCTTGAGACTCTTACCTACAATTAACCATCGAAAAGCAAGTGGGCTGTGGCTCAAGTGGCACAGCACTAGTTTTGAGCAAGAAAACTCAGGGATAGAGCCTAGGCCCTAAGTTCACACACACACACACACAAACACACACACACACACACACACACACACACACACACACACACACACACACACACACAAACCCACACACCACATGCATGCAAAATCAGAGATTTCTACACTGCAGTCTTTGGGTATTCTCGACTTTTTCCCCCACTAAGCCTGGTGGCTGCTGGCCTAGGTGTTTGGTGCATACAACATCACCTGGCATCTTCAATTTTGGGGGAACAGAATGGCTAGAAGTTCAACCTTCCCCCATCCCAGCTCCTTGATTGGGTCATGGTCTATCCAGGCCCTTTAGGACTCCTTTACAGACTCGCCAAGATTCCTTCAAAAGGCATCACATACTGGGCACTGGTGGCTCATGCCTGTCATCCTAGATACTCAGGAAGCTGAGATCTGGAGGATCATGGTGCCAAGCCAGTCTGGGCAGGACAGTGCATGAGACTCTTATCGATGAACCATCAGAAAACAAAAGTGGCATTGTGGCTCAAGTGGTAGAGTGCCAACCTTGAGAAAAAGAGCTCAGGGACAGCTCTCACAGCCAACAACAACACGGAGATGCAATGCATGCTGTCTTTGGGATTGGCATGGGCCAACTATAATTGGAATTAATTATAATTGGAATTAATCAAGTCCTCCAAGACAAAGCAGTACCTCCTTTAGTCCTGTGCTCCTCCATCTCTTCTCACCCCCTGGCCTTGTCCGTGCTTTGAGTCAGCATGGGTCTGGCTGGACAGGAGGACTCCAAGGAAGATCTCAGAGCAATCACCCCCACTTTCTTCTGCCCTGCTCACCCTGCTGCTTCTGCTCTTTGCCATAGACCTTCTTCCTGGAATCCATCCATGAGGTCATCACCACCAACATAGTGGTGAATGGTGGGTCTGGCCTAACTAGGGGCAGTGAGATGTGGAAGTAGGTCTGGGACTAAGAGCTTCCACTTTGGGTGTGGGCTGAGGCCTGGGCTGACCGTTATTTCATCCTGAGCCTTGCAGTGGTGGGGAGACAGTTTAGCCTTTACATTGAGTCAGGTAAGATCACAATCTGGAGGACCACTCGTGTGGGGAAGGATGTGGGACTCAGGGGGCCACGGTTTTTGGTACTCTCTTGGGACTCCCCACTCCCTCTCTCATCCCTCAATGGTAGAAGAGAAACTTCAACTCAGGGTGTGGGAAGAGGGGGCAGGGGAATATTTTGGGATGAACCAGACTTGTGCTTCATATTCATCCTAGCCCCTACTTCCTATTTATGTGAGGAATGGCCATATGGGGTTGGGAGGGGGGAAAATGATCCTACCTGAGAATGTGGCTCAGTGGTAGAGTGTTCGCCTAGCATGCCTGAAGCCTTTGGTTCTATTCCACACAGAAAAAGCTGGAATGGGAGGTGGGGCCAGCCTTGATCAAAAAGAGCTCAGGGACAGTGGCCAGGCCCTGAGTTCAAGCCCCAGGCCTGGAAGAACAAATCTTTGTTTTTAGGGTTTTTTTTTTTTTTTGCTTTGAAAACAATTTATTCTTTGTGATAAGCAAAACATAGGCCTCTTTCCTGGCCACCAATGGGCCATTAGATGTCCCTTGATGTGGAGCACATGGGCAGCCAAGATGGCGCTGGGAGAGAATAGAGTGGGCAGACCCCAATTGATCTGCCGATCAGTGCCTAACCAGCCCATGAAGGCTCAGGTGAATGATAGGGTGCGACCTTGACAGTGATTGGTTCCTCTTATTCCCTTGCCATGACACTGGCCCTTTTTGTCTTTAAAAGGGGCTGCTCTCTGTTAATAAACGAGTTTTCTACCTGCTGGTTTTGGCTTCCCGCTGTGTCTGATTGTTTCCCAGGCTGAGGGAGGCTGGGGAACAGGCAAGTGCTGCACTTTCCTTTCCTCGGACCCCACCCATTTTTGTGGGGCCAACTAAGACCCAACACCTTTAGTTTGGGCCAACTCCCTTCAGCCTCTGCCCTACCCTACCCCCAGTTTAACCTTCCCGTTGCCCAGCAGATGGAGGCCTGAGAGAAAGCCACTTGGTCACCTACTTCTGGTGGCTGCCAAGGCTTTTGAGAGTCAGTATGTCACATAGAGAGTCATCATCCGCATCAATCTACAGGAGAAAGTGAGGGAGCACTCCTCCCTTGAGCCTGGGAGCTGTGGGCGGATCTGGATGTGGGGCATCTGGAGCAGGACATATTCCTTGAGGGAGTACACTATGGAGTCGGGAACCCTGACCTCTCCTCTGGCAGGTTCCAGGCTGTCTTCAAGTTGCTTCTGAAGCAGCTATGGGGAGGAGGGAGGGGGTTCTGCCTGTGCTGGCATCTGGAGACTGCTGTCTGTGCCTTCCCTGGCCAGGAGTAACAGCAGCTCCCACAGCACTCTCCTCTTCTCCATCTTCTCCTGGGACAGCCAGTGCATGCACTGGGCTTTCTCCCATCACAGCTCATTCAGGACCAACATCTGCTCTTTACATACCATGAGGGACTCCTTGATAGTTTGGATGTGTGCTGGCTGCATCAATGGGGGAGTTCACCTGCTGGACTCTGGAAATCCACCTCATCAGGCAGGTCATGGATGAAGCAGATTTTCTTCTCAGATGCCCGTGTCCTGCTTCCCATCCCCGTGCATGCTGTGGTGGCAGCTCATGGGGTTGAGGGCCTATGGCTCCAGCTCAGTCTGACTCCCTGGGTCGGCCAGGGGGTGTCTGCAGCTGGCCTGCCATTCTTGTGTGAGGAGTTTCCCCCTGTGGATCTCATCCTCCAAGAGCCCTCTCAGAACCATGTCACTCCTGGTCTGGGGGACATCTCCATCCTATGTGATGGTCACATGGGGGGGGGGATTCGCCTCCTTACCTTTTGCTTCAGGGCTCATGCCTTCCCCTTCCCCAGGGAAAGCCAGGAAGCTCAGCTGGGTCTGCAGGCACTCCTCCTGTGATCTGGTGGCTTCCAGGCCCTTGAGAGTGTCCTGCCAATTCGGGGACATCACCTGGTCCCTCTAGTTTGTTGACCCCTGCACTTGCTTCTGCTGCTCCGCAGTTGGGTCTGCCTCTCTAAGTGCTGCTGCAAGGCCTCCTTCTCAGAGCACAGACGCTCATTGGAGACAATGTGCCATTCACAGGAGGCTCTGAACTCCTGCACTGGCCCAGGGACTGCTCCTGCTGCTCCTGAGCTGCTTGGCTATCTCTCTCTCAGCCACCACTATCCATTTCTCTATATTCTTCTCTGAGCAGTCCTGCTGTTCCCACAGATGTTTCTTCATCTATTGCTCTGAGTCAAGGATGCTGGCAAGCTCCTCCTTCTCACTGCTCACCCTGTTGAGAGCGTTCCACAGCAGGGCCAGCTTTTCCTCCGGTTGTGCATCCCACACATATGCTCATCGTGGGGTCTCAGGGATCTCCTGCTGATCCTAGGCTTTCTCCTCCAGTCTCTACAGTTGCTCCTGCTGCTCCACGTTCTGAAGGCGGAGACTGGTTTTCCTGGACCTGGATGTGAAGTTGTTCCTCCAGGTTTTTCAACTCCATCTTCAGTACCCAACGCCCTCCAGCGTTTGTTGGAACTTGCATATTCTCTTCTTCATGTTGCTCTTCTGTATCTAGAGCACTTCCAGCTTCTCATGCAACTCTGTGTTCACTTGCTCCAGGTCATCAAAGTTTCTGGTATTTTCCTCGAGCTGAAGGGTCACACCATTTAGCTGTTCGAAGAACATTTTGGTCTCCTCCTTTGCAACAGTGACCGCAGAAACAGCTATCTCCAGCTCTGCCACATGCCACTCGGTAGCTTGCAGGCAGCTTGTGAGAGCTTTGTGATCCCTTTCTCTGTCATCAGTGGCCTGCTGCACTCGGGCCAGTGCACATTGTAAATAGCTTTCTGCTGAAACCAACCGCTGTATGGGTGCCTTTTGGATTTCTACCTCCATTTTTGGTGCTGCATATATCTGGTCTATCTTCTCCCTCTCTTACTCCCACTGACGCTGAGGGTCTGTCTTTCCCTACTTCAGTGGTTGGATCTTGGCAAAGAGTGCCTGGTTTCTTCTTTTCTGTCATCCAGGGTGGGCACCACATGCGGGTAGCACCTCTGTGGATCCTTGGTGGTATTGGGACCCTTAACACTCTGGACCCTGGTGGCTGTGACTGTGTCCAAAGGCAGGGGAGGCCCATGGTCGGCATCACCTTTGGCCGGACTCTCCATTCAATCTGGCTCCCCAGTGGTGTTTGTCTTGGGGATCCCTCCCTTTTTCTAGTTCTTTGTTTTCTTGAATGTTTCAGGTCTGTCGGGTGGATACTGCTGGTGTTTTTGTGGCACTTTCTTGCCCACAGTTCTCTCATTGAGTCTTATTGTTTCAGACATCTGAGTAATGAGACAGGAAAGTTGGGCTGGCCACATTCTCAGGCTCTAGGAAATCCTCTATTTTCCCACTCACCAATTAGGACATCATTTCTTATTCTACCTCAAAGTCATCTGGAGTCTCTTTCTTATCACTCAACCACCTCTACCTTCCTCAACTGCTGGTAGTGGTGTCAACCAACAGAGGGAATCCAGGTGTAACTGGGAAGCATGGAATGTGGGCATGGCCACTATTCTTGTATCCCATTGGTCAAAAAAACCATGAAAGAATGGGGGTGTGCCCAGAATACTGTGATGCAGACAGAATGGACAGAGTCAAGATGACAGCAGCCCTTTACCAAGAAACTCTGTCCAATCCATTTGGGGTCAAGAGGGAGACCTGCTTTAGCTAGATGGCTGCACAGATTGTGGTGTATGTCTGTTTGTTGCCAGTCCTGGACCTTGAACTCAGAATCTGGGCACAGTCCATGAGATGTTCTTACTCAAGATTAGCCCTCTACCACTGGAGCCACACAGCTCTACTTTTGCTTTGTTGGCATTGAGGTTGGACAGGGGTCTCAAGGACTTTCCTTCGTAGGGTGACTTTGTCCATGATCCTCCTATCACAGCCTTGTAAGTATCAAGGAGGACTGGTGAGAGCCACTGGTGCCTGGCTAATCATTGTTCGGGATTATGGCTTCCTCAGTAGCCTGCAAGCCTTCAGCAATGCAAGGTGAAGTATCCTTTGGAACCGGATCACTCAGACCCAGATGGCCATAGTGCAAAGGAAGAAAATGTAAAAACGCCATCACACCACTTTTTTTCTGTGCATTCCCCCGCCACCTTGCACAAGGCCTGAAGTTCTAGGATCCCAGGATAGACTGTGTTTTCAGCAGGTGCACTCCAGCCTATGGTGGTGAAAGCTGAGGCACGGTTGCCCTGACCTGATGTCAAGACCTTGCTTGGCAAAAAGAAAAAAGAAAAAAAAGCTCCCTGGCTTTCAATTCACGCCGTTTCTTCTACCTTTGAGTTTTAACTTAAGGCCTGGGTAACTCTGAAGCACGGTGGATGAAGGGGAAGCTCACCATGCTTGAAGACAAGAAAGTAAGGCCTGGTCCCTAGGCCTGAATTCAAGTCCCAGCTCTGGAAACATTCTATTTATATACATTGAAAGGTATGATTTGTACTTATGTATAAATGTTCAGTCCATGTCCTGTTTGTTGTGGTTATTTAATGTATTTTTGTTTTACTCATTTATTTTCCTTTTTTTATTGTGAAAATATTGTACAGAGGGATTACAATTACATGGGCAAAATAATGAGTATATTTCTTATAAAGCATTGTAGCCTCCTCCTTTGTTTCCCAGTCCCATCCCTTCCCATCATCCCCTCTGCCCCCACCCAATCCTTCCCACTCCATCCTGCCACCCTGCACCAAAGTTGTAAAGTTCGTTTTCGACATAACGACTTGTACATCTCATTGTTGCAATGGGTCCACCTGTATCCCTATTTAAATGAATTGTTTTTCCCTTCCCCTCCACAAATTATACCGACATCAAATACAGTGAAAGCCGGGGTTATACTGTGGGGGAGGGTCATTCAAAGCAACAAAGAAATAATTTTATAAATGTGTTAGAAACAATCACAAGAAAGAAAACATTTGAGCACATATCTTAGGGTTCATTTCCCCAACTTCACTTTAACTGACCTTTTCGGCTTGACTCAGTTATTTACTAGATATTGCAAATAAGTGAAACCATGGGACCTATGTTTCTTTGAGCCTGGCTTACTTCACTTAATAAAATTTTTGCCAAGTCTTTCCATTTGCTAATAAATGGGGCAATGTCATTCTTTCTGATGGAGACATAGAATTCCATTGTGTATATATACCACATTTTCTTGAACAATTCATCTACTGAGGGGCATCTGGGTTGGTTCCATATCTT
The DNA here is from genome assembly GCF_024711535.1 of Dipodomys merriami. Taxonomy (NCBI): domain Eukaryota; kingdom Metazoa; phylum Chordata; class Mammalia; order Rodentia; family Heteromyidae; genus Dipodomys; species Dipodomys merriami. The sequence goes on along the minus strand of NW_027206194.1, from coordinate 117,581 downwards.
AAATATACTAAATACTGCTGCAATAAAAATAGTCGTGCTCGTAGCGTTAGTGTGGTCTTCTTTGTAATCATTTGGGTAAATGCCCAAAAATGGGCTTGCTGAGTCATAGGGGGGCTCTATGTGGAGTCTTTTGAGGAACCTCCATACTGCTTTCCAAAGTGGTTGAACAAGTTTATACTCCCATCAACAATGCAGTAAGCTTCCGTTCTGTCCACATCCCCTCCAGCAACTGCTGTTATTAGAGTTCTTGATTATAGCCATTCTAACTGGGTGAGGTGGTATCTCAATGTTGTTTTGATTTGCATTTCTTCTATGGCTAGGGAGGTTGACCATTTATTCATGTGTCTATTGGCTATCCTTCTTTCCTCTTCAGAGAAGTTTCTCTTTAAGTCTTTTGCTCACTTATTTATTGGGCAATGGTTTCTTTGCGAATTTGTTATTGGGGGTTTTAATTTTTTGAGTTCCAAGTATATTGCAGATGTGAGATTTTTTATTGACTGTGATGACACACATTCCATTTATGATATTGATGACAACCCATCACATAGTATCTAGATTTGTACATGTGTTCTTCATCATGTCTGACATCCAGGACTTTCAGAGAAAAGGAAAACAGGTATCACACTCAGCTTCTTACTCCGTGATCCAATTGTTGGCAGTGCTGGGATCTAATCTCAGGGCCTGGCAGACCCAATTCAGACCCTGAATCGGTGTGTCAACACGGCAACCTCTAGCCAATGAAGCTGCCAGGGCATTTCCAGACTTTGAGATTGAGGTGCAGGGGTGGACAAAATAGCCATACATGGATAGACAGGTGGTAGAACACCAATGAATATATATTTGTACAGAGTGCCAGAGACATCTACCTAGGATTCAATGACATCAACTACGTTCCTACTAACTCTTAGGTCTTTATTATGCCACCATTGAAGGAATAGTATTCTTTTCATGCTTAATAAACCATTCGTTAAGATGAATCATCCTCCTAGGATCATTGCATCTAATTTTGGACTAGACCAATACACGCAGAAACTTCTCATTCAGTCATGAGTTTGCTAAAATTTCATTGTTATTCCCATGCATAGGAACAAGTCTCTTGTGATCTCCCCCACTGGTAGGTGTCAGGACCAGGATTCAAGCTCAGGGCCTGTTTTGCTGCATGGGCCTATGGCTTCCCTGATAGCCCATTAGCCTTCAACAATGCAAGGTGAAGTACCCTTACAGCCGTGTAATTCAGACCCAGGGTGGTCACCGTGCAAAAGAAAATATAAAAAATCCATCCTGCGACATTTTTTCTGTCATTTTTCTGTCATTTTTTCCTGTCATTTTTCTGACATTTTTTCCTGCAAAGTTTTATAGCCTAGGATCCCAGGATTGGCTACGGGCCCCTGGGAGCTCGCCAGTCTGAGGTGATCGAAGCTGAGGCAGAATTGTCATGAACTGGAGTTCAAATCCCATGCTTGGCAATAATAATAATAATAATAATAATAATAATAATAATAATAATAATAATAATAATAATAATAATAATAAAACACCATGGCTCAGAACTCTCACCATTTTTCTGCCACCTCTGAGATTCCAACTCAGGTCTGGGTAACATTGTTGCACTGTGGGGAAAGGTGAAGCTCACCATCCTTGAAGACTACAAGCTCAGGCCTAGTCCCAGGGCCTGAACTGAAGCCCCAGCACTGGCAAAAATCATATTCTCACCTATTTTACACATAGGATCTCTCTTTACATAGCGATGTGGAATGCATCATGCATTCAGTGTAGTTATTCTTTTTATTGTGTGTCTTAGTCATGGATGCATTTTGTATTTTATTACATATGATGACAGCTATAACTGTGCTGACATGGATGGCAACTGATTCCCATGAATATAGAGTTGCTTATATAGCATACTGCATCCTAACTGAGACCCAGGACTTTTATAGGACAGAGAAACAGTTGCAACGATTGGCTTCTCACATCAGAATTCATCTTTTGGCAGTGCTGGGATCTGACACGGGGACTGGCAGGACCAATAGGCAAATGGGTCCAGGTAAGCACAACAGTATGTGAGCCACTAAGGAGCTAGATCGTTTCCAGGACCTGAGATTGAGCCCCGCAAGGGGGCGGATAGGGGGGAGCACAATAGTCATCCATTCAAAATCTGAAGGTAGTATGTAAATAAGTAAATATTTGTATAGAGTAGGAGAGATGGCGACCAGTGATGGAATCTAATCTACCTCGTGACTAATGATCCTTGCATCTTCCCCAATGCCTCCATTTTATGACTGTGATGATTATGGCCATGTTTCATCAACTCTTCATTAAAAAATAATCGATACCCCATGAGTCTTGCCTATCATTTCCTACTTGCATCAAACAGGAACTACTCATTCAAAGATGAGATCAATCGAATTCCATGACTCTTCTTAGGTCTGCACATGAGTATCTCAGGATCTCCTGCCATTCCCTCAATGTGTGGGGGCTGACCGGGAATTGAACTCGGGGCCTAAGTTGTTGGGTCGGCCTCTGGCTCTTCTGATAGCCAACAGACCATCAGCCACACCAGGTCACCTTCACTCTGCAGGCCACCATGTTTGGACCCAGCATGGTTAGCATGCAAAGGGAAATAAATGTAAAAGTGCCAGGTGGAACTTCCCACTGCTTTTATTCCCCTTGCAGCTATTTTTTTCCAGCAAACCCCGGGATCCTAGGGTCCGAGGTCTGTGTGTCCAGAGGCTGCAGCCTAGGATGATCGCAGCTGAGGCAGAGTTCCCATGACTTGAGTTCAAGTCCCGGGTCTGGCAAAAAAAAAATCTAAAAATTATGAATGAAGCACTGTAGCTAAGAACTCACAGTGTTATACTGCTAGAGCTGGGATTTGAACTCAGGTTTGGGGAACCCCTTTGCACTGTGGGAGAAGGGGAAGCTTACAATCCTTGAAGACTAGAATGTCAGGCCTGGTCCAGGGCTTGATTTGAAGCCCAAGCACTGGACAAAATAACAAGCCCACCTCTTTTGTACATAGGATCTCTATTTACATACAGGTGTGGTATGCATCTTGCATTCAATGTAGTTATCTTTTTTTGAGTGTTATTCATGGATGTATTGTGTATTTTATTGAGTATGGTGACAGGTATATCTGTGCTGACATGGATGACAATTATTCCCATGGCTATAGAGTTGCCTATATAGCATTCTCCATCCTCGCTGAGGCCCAGGACTTTCACAGGACAGGAAAACAGGTCCATCGATACGCTTCTCACATCAGGGTGAAGCTTTTGGCAGTGCTCGGATTTGAACTCAGGTCCTAGCATGCCCAATTGGTGAATGGGTCAATTTGAGCACACCAGCCTGTGAGCCAATACGGAGCTAGGATGTACCCAGGTCCTGAGACTGAGCACTGCAAGCTGGGATCAATATAGTCATGAATTCATAATTTAAATACAGGATCTATATTATCATACATGGATGGGTGACATCTTGCATTCAGTGTATTCGTTCTCTTTATTTTGTGTCTTATTCATGGATGCAATGTGCATTTTATTGATTATGATGACAGATATAACTGTGCTGACATGGATGGCAACCCATTCCCTTAGGTATAGGTTTGCTTATGTAGTAATCTCCATTCTCCCTGAGATCCAGGTCTTTCTCAGGACAGGAAAACAGATGGATCGATGGGCTTCTCACATCAGGATAATCTTTTTACAATGCTGGGATTCAAACCCAGGGCCTAGCAGGCCCAATTGGTGAATGGGTAAAAGTGAGCACACTAGCCTGTGAGCCACTAAGGAGGTAGGCCAGTCCAAGGACCTAAGATATAACCCTAGGAGGAGGGGATTGGGAGGGGTGGGAAATAGTCATGCATTTATAAGTGCAAGTTAGTATGCAAATGAGTACATATTTTTATAGTGTAGGAGAGATGGCGACCTGTGATGAAATCTAACTTGTGACTACCAATTCTTGGATCTTCCCCGATGCCTCTATTTCATGACTGTGATGATTATGGTCACGCTTCATCAATTCTTCATTAAAAATAATCGATACCCCATGAGTCTTGCCTATCATTTCCTACTCACATCAAGCAGGAACCACTCATTCAAGGATGAGATTGATTGCATTCCACAACTCTTTCTAGGTCCGGAAACGAATGTCGCAGAATTTCCGGCCATTCTCTCGTCGTAACAGGGCTGACTGGGATTCGTCCTCGGGACCTCCACTGTCTGGTTAGCCTGTGACTCCCCAGACAACCAGCAGGCCTTCAGCCATGCCAGGTCACCTTCACTCTGCAGGCAGCAATGTTCTGACCCAGAATGGTCACCATGCAAAGGAAAATAAACATAAGAGCTCCAGGTGGAACTTCCTGATGCTTTATTTCCCCTCCCGGCTTATTTTTTTTAAAAACAAGCCCCAGGGTCCTAGGGTCCAAGGAGGGGCTGTGGATCCAGAGGGCCTAGGATGATCAGAGCTGAGGCAGAGTTGCCACTACTTGAGTTCAAGCCCCGGGTTTAGTAAAAAAAAAGAAAAATTAAAAAACTATGAACGAAGAACCCTAGCTCAGAATTTTTGCCATTTTACTGAGAGAGCTGGGATTTGAACTCAGATTTGGGTAATTCTGTTGCATTGTGGGGGAAGGTGAAGCTCACCATCTTTGAAGAATAAAAGGTCAGGCCTGGTACTGGACCTGATTTGAAGCCCCAGCACTAGACAAGCCCACCTCTTTTAAACATAGGATCTCTATTTACATACAGGTGTGGTATGCACCTTGTTTTCAGTGTAGTTAATCTTTTTATTTTGTGTCTTATTCATCAATGTATTGTGTATTTTATTGAGTATAGGATGACATATATAACTGTGCTCACATGGATGACAACCTATTCCCATGGGTATAGAGTTGCCTATGCTTTCTAGATCCTAGCTGTGACCCAGGACTTGCACAGGATTGGAAAACATCTGCAAGGTTTGGAATCTCACATCAGGATGAACCTTTTGGCAATGCTGGAAGTTGACCTCAGGGCCTAGCAGAACCAAATGCTAAATGGGTCCACATGAGCACAACCTCTTGTGAGCCACTAAGGAGCTAGGCCATACCCAGGACCTGAGATCTAGCCCCGGGGTGTGGGTGGAGCACCATATTCATTCCATTCATAAGCTGAAATTAGTATTCTAATAAAGGCCTGTTTGTATAGCATAGGAGATGTGGCGAGCTGTGTTGGAATTCTATCTTCCATGTGACTCTTGGATCTTTCCCAATGCTTCGATTTCCTGAATGTAATTATTGTCACACTTCATGCAGTCTTAATTAAGATCTTGCCTATCATTTCCTATGCGAATCATGCATGAACTTCTCAACTCTTCCCTAGGACTGAATTCAAGCAGAAGTACTGAAAAACATAACATTTATAGACATTTTAAATATTTGAGTTATATCTCTATATTCTTTTTAAATCGTGTTTGTTGGAGTGATTAATTATATTTTATTATTGATTGATTGATTGATTTAGCATTTATTTTATGGACTGTGAGTACAACTATAACATTTATTACATTTGTCCCAATCTATTCCATAGCATATAGCTTTGCATACATAATATTTACATCATACCTGACACCCAGCACTTGCACAGAAAAGGAAAACAGGTGTCACACATGGAATCTTACACCAGGAAGAAACTTTTGGCAATGATGGAATCTTGACTGAGGGACTAGGAGGCCCAATTCATGAAGGGGTGAGCATCAGCATGGCAGCATCTAGCCCATGCAGGTGTCAAATGGATCTGAAGACCTGGGATCGAGGTCCAGGTTTGGCCAAAATAGCAAAAATGTTCTATGCAGATGATGGTATACAAATAAATATTTATTTAGATATTTACATATGGCCAGAAATGTCTATTTAGTATTCAATGACGCATACTACGCTCCTAGAGATTCTCAGGTCTTTAGTGAGGACTCCATTTAATCAATAGTATTCTTTTAGTGCATAATAAACTATGAATTAAAATCAGTCCATGTCTTGTGATCATTGGGTCTAATTTTCTGCTAGACTGATTGATGAACTACTCATCGAACCATGACATTGTTCACATTCCTCTGGTGCTCCTATGGATAGGCAATAGTTTCTTAGGCTCCGCAGCCCTTTGTAAGTGGCATGACTGGGATTCAAACTCAGGACCTAGGTGTCCAGGTTGGCATATGCCTTTGCTGCCAGCCTGCCAGCCTTCAACAGTGCCAGGTAACCTACAGGTTGCAGCCGTGTCATTTGGAACCAGGATGGTCACCATGCAAGGAAGGAAAACCAAGAAACCGCCAACCATCCACAGATCGCCGTTTTTTTCGGTGCTGTTTTCATTTTGTTTTCCTGTCAGCCCCCGAGGCGTACCATTCCATGATCTGCTGTGGGTCCAGAAGCTGCACTATCCCAGCCTAGGGTGATGGAATCTCAGGCAGTGTTGCCACAACCTCAGTTCAAGCCCCGTGATTGGCAATCAATCATTCAATAAAATTTAAAAATATTAAAAATAGCCAGGGGCCAGTGTCTCACACCTGTAATTCTAGCTACTCAAGAGGCTGAGGATTGTGGTTCAAATCCAACCCAGGATGTAAAATCCATGAGATGCTTATCTCCAATAAAGCACTAGAAAACCAGAAGTGGTGCTGTGGCTCAAGGGGTAGTGCACTCGCTTTGAGCTGAAGAGCACAGGGTCAGCGCCCAAGACCAGAGTTCAAGCCCCACACATTAAGCTCCCCAGCTTGGCATTCATACCTTTTATTTTTCCTGTAAGACCTGGGATTTGAACTCAGAGTCTGGGTAAATCTAATGCACCATGGGGGATGGGGAAACGCACCATCTTTGAAGACAAGCAATTCAGGCCTGTTCCCTAGGCCTGAATTCAATCCCCAGTCCTGTTAAAGTAATATTCATCCACATTTGAAATAATGATTAATATCTACATGCTTATGTTTACTGCATATTATTTTACTGTGTATTCATTTTATTTTTTGCACTATTCATTCATTCATTATTTATATTGACTATTATTACACTTATAACATGTATAAAATGGATTACATCTTATGAGAACTATACAGATTAGCATATGTATTATATATCTTACTTCAGACCCAGGGCATTCACAGAAATTCTATAGTAGATGATCCCATGCTTAGAAAAACAGAAAGAATCCATCAACCAAAGTCGAATTCATCCCTAGACACCCCAGTGGCTCACATCTTTAATCCCAGCTATTCAAGAGGTGAGAACTGGAAGATGAAGTTTCAAAGCCAATTCTGGCAGAAAAGCCTGAGAGACGACATCTCCAATTAACTGGCAAAAAGCCAGGCTACAGGAATGGCTGAAGTGGTAGAAAATCAGCTATGAACAATCAAGCCAAGAAAGAGGAAGCTCAATTCAAGTGCAGAGAGAGGTGAGTAGGGGAAGAAAGCAGAGAGATATCCTCCAAAAACAGAGAACAAAACAACAGTACACACATCACACCTAATTTATGGTACCAACAAACTGAAAATAAAAAATCAAGCTTGTGCAGTTGTATAACTTTACATGAGCACATATGCTTTTAGGTACACTTCTAAGCTATGTTTTAATAATATATATGTAGATATATTAAAAATATATATGTAGATATATATATATATATATATATATCTTTAAATAAACTAAGAAACTAGCCAATGAATAAATACTTCTGAATTAGTGCCTTAACCATGGCATTATAAATTATTTCTATTAAAATTGTATTCCAAGTTTCTTTCCTCAGAATCAATCTTTAAGAAGTTTGTTCATGCACCAGGCAACAGTGGCTCACGCCTATAATCCTAGCTACTTAGGAGGCTGAGATCTGAGGATGGTGGTTCAAAGCCAGCCTGGGCAGGAAAGTCCGTGAGACCCTTATCTCCAATAAACTGAAAACCCCACTGTGGCTCAAGTGGTAGAGCACTTGCCATGAGTTGAAGAGCTGAAGGTGGCCAGCCAAGCTCAGAGTTCATGCCCCACAACCGATAAAAAAAAAAAAAAGAAGAAAGAAGTTTGTTCATACAGATCATAAAATTCTAACCTTCTGAGCTTTAGGAAACTTGCCTTCCTTTTCTTCCAGGGTCTTAAGCTCTTTAGGCAAGTACTCCACTACTGAGCTACATCCCAGTCCCAATGGTTTTGTTTTTCAGTTTACAATTCACTTTATTCCCAAAATGCTTACAAGTACCTACTGTCCTTACAGAAGTGAGTTTTTATTCAGAAACCCAACCTTTTGTGGTATGAGGACTTCCCTAGTGTATTTTGTGGTAGGCACTGATGAAAACTCACATGATACAATTGCAGAGAGTTTATAGTTATAGAAATAACTCTAAATAGAAATAACATCAACTGTCCCTCTAGGGAGGAATGATGTACTCATTTTCATTCTCACTCTTCGTGGCAGATGGTCAAAAGGGAAACATCAATGTGCTATGCTGAAATATAAGTGTATAAACCCCTTTTTGAAAAACTCTCATGTTATAAAATCAAAATGTATGAAATAAAGGTGAACTTTAAAGTGAACTTTAAAAAATATGAAAAAAAGCTAATGAAGCTCCCAGGCTTGGAATGTGTGCTATTTTTCATCTGCAAGCCCTGGGATTTGAACTCGGGGTCTGGGTAACTCTGTTGCACTCTGGGGGAAGGGGAAGCTCTCTATGCTTGAAGATCAGAATATCAGGCCTCTTCCCCAGGCTTGAATTCAGGCCCCAAACCTAGAAAACATAGTCCTTACATGTATTTTAAAGATAGGATTGAACTTCCAGACAGGTGCTCAGTCTATATCATGTTTGGTGTGGTTATTCATTGTACTTTTTGTTTTATTCATTTATTTACTGTTTATTTTATTGACTGTGATGACACCTAACCATGTATTACATTATTTACACGCTATCACATAGCATTTAGATTTGTAGACTTGTTCTCCATCATGCCTGACACCCGCACTCTCACAGAAAAGGAAAACAGGTGTCACACTTGGCTTCTAACTCCAGGAGGAAATTTTTGACAGGCTCTGAGATCAAGCCCCAGGCGTGGCCAAAGTAGCCATACATGGATAGGCAGGTGGTAGTACACCAATAAATACATATTAATATAGAGTGCCAGCGCCGTGAATCTTGTATTCAATGACATCTGCTACGTTACTACCAAGTCTTAGGTAGTTATTATGACTCCATTGAAGGACTATTATTCTTTTCATGCCTAATTAACCATCAATTAAGTTCTATCAGCATCCTAGGATTATTGCATCTAATTTGAGTCTAGACTGCTGCACGAACTATTCAATCATGAGTTGGATACCATTCCATCAGAATTTCTATACACAAGCAGTAGTCTCTTGGGATCTTCTGCCAATGGTAGGTGTCAGGACCAGGATTTGAACTCAGGGACTGTGTTGCAGGTTTGGTCTATGGTTTCCTGACAGTCTGCCAGTCTTCAGCAATGACAGATCACCTGTGTGTGGCATTCATGTCATTCAGACCTAGGATGGTCACCATGCAAGGAATCAAAGCCAAGAAACTGCCTACCATGTGTGGCTTACGGCTTGTTTTAGTGTCATTTTCATTTTGTTTTCCTGTCCGACATTGGGTCTTAGGATTCCAGGATCAGCTTTGGTTCTGGAGGCTGCACCCCAGACTAGTGTGATGGAAGCTGAGACAGAGCTGTCACGATCTGAGTTCAAGACACGTGCATGGGAGAGTTCCGGGAAGATGGCGGAGGAGAAGCTGGAATCTGAACAAGCTCTCGCATAGAAAGTAGTTTTAGAGTTCCAGTCAACAGTCCTAAGCCAGAGAATCACACCAAGTGTGCCATCACAGGACAGAGAGTTAGACAAGAGAGGGGAAGCCAAGGAAAGGCATCAGCTGCCGCTCCGGCGGCGGGGTCGCGGCAGCAACCACCGCCGTGGAGTCATACCTGTGACACAGAGAGTCGGGGACGAGCGGATTCTACTCAACAGCTACAAGAACCAACAAGGAGCGAACATCTTCATCCTGCTGTTTGCAGACCAGAGACGACCCAGGATCCAAGACTCGGCATGAGTACAAGCCCGACGTCCTCACTCCTCAGGGAGCAGAGGAAGGAAGGCCACCCCTCCCCCCCCAGCACCGGTGATCTCCATCTTGGATACCGACAAAGCTCGGAGGAGCTGCTAGCTCCAGCTCAGGCCTTGGAATAAAATGAGTCATTTAGCAGGTCACAAGAACTTAACGGCGAAGTGACCTGCCAGACTCAGCTCCATCCAGGGAAAAGTCACCCAGCTCAGGCGCCAGCCATCGGAGTGCCTTGCCTCACTGGGTAACCAGAGCCAGAAGCTGCCCCTCCCTCTAGCAGCCACCACAATCAATTGAAAAACAGAAACCCTGAGAATGGCTCCAGGCTGGGCGCTGTGAGCTTTATCACAAAATAGCCCCAGGGAAAAGCTACTGTTTGTTGAAAGGCCTCAAATCTACCCAGAACCTAGCCTCATCACCACATCCCCCTCTTTTGTGACTCTCAAAGCAGACCACCCTCCCAGAAAACTAACCTGGGAGGGGGATCTCAAAATCTTGGGTAAAGCAGAGCATTTTTCTGCCTCTTCCAACCAACCGACTTAAGAAACCAATCAAGCCAAGGACCTCAAGCTGACCAGAGACTCCAACAAGAGGCTGGTTGCAGACAAAAGGGAGATACAGGATTCTTCCCACTCCTCCCCCCCCAAAAAAAAAAAATCAAAAGACTTTTTTTTTCTTTTTCTTCTTCTTCTTCTTTTCTTTTTTTTTGCTTGTTTTTTTGTTTTTTGTTACCTTATATATATATATATATATATATATATATATATAAATTTTTTCCCTTCTAAAACTTTTATTAATCTTTAATCTTTGCCTCTTCTGAAAAAATAATTGTTTTCCAGTAACTTTTTTTTTTCTCATCTTATAATTTTTATTTTAGGAATACGTGAATGAGAGTTTTCCTTTCTTTTCTTGTCTTCTTTCTCTTTTTCTTTCTTTCTTAATTATCTTTTTGTTTTTTATCTAGCTCTACTGAACTTCTGATCTTTTTTTCCCCCTTTCCCATCCTTAAAGCTTTTCACATCTCCTCTATGTCCCTCCCCTTCTCTGAACATATTCACATTCCTCTCTAAATATACGGTCTTTTAACCTCTATAATAACATTAATTTTTACGTTTCTATTCTTTTTCTGGTCTCTCTTTATTCCCCTTTCCGTCTCTTCTTTTTCTCTCTCTCTCTACTTGCATCCTACCCAACCCATTTCCTGCACTGTGATTAGGACATAGTTAACTCTCCTTGTGCCTTCCCACACCAATCTATTCCTATTTTTTACCCACATCTCTCCCTAATCCTAATAATTTCTGGTTTTCCAAATTCTTTTCTGCGGTTCGAAGTCCTTTAACATATAGTCGTTTGATGTTGAATAGATGTATCTGTTGAACTAGATTGTATCTGTAGACTATTGACTGTACAAATGCAAATTTTGGTTGATGGTTGCCTTAAGATAGTGTTCTAGCACAAAACTCGTGCAATCTTTTTCTCAAATGGGCCGAGTAAGCCGGAAAAACACAAGAAAAATGGCAAATTCGGGTATCTCAATTCCCAACCTTGATAATCAGGGATTAGAACAGATAAAGAATAATCCAGAGGAGAGTTCCCAAATAGCTCTACAAACACTAATAGCAAACATGATAAATGAGAAGTTTGACAATGTACAAAGGACTCTGTATGAGCGTGATAGTTAGAGAGAGGAGGCATCCCAGAAGTTTATACAGGAATATCATAAGCGTGAGGAAGCTTCTCAAAAACTGGTACAGGATTTGCGTGAATAACTTGAGAACACTCAAAGAGAAAGGGAGGAATGGCGTGAGCAGGCAGAGAACACTCAAAGAGAACTGCAGAAAGCCCACAGAAGGGAGGAAACTAATCAAAGAGTAATTCACGAATTAAGAGACCAGGTAGAGAATACACAAAGATCACTAAAGGCATTCATGGAATACATTAACAAAGAGCTGAAGGAAGTCAGGGAGACCACAAAGGGAATGCTGAATGGAACCCAAGAGAAGGAATGGCAGTCCAAAGAAACCATAACCAATCAACTAAGTGATTTTAGAACAAACACTGAACACCAAATTAAGGAAGTAAAGAAATTCATACAAGACCTAAAACAGAGCTTCAACAAAGAACTTGAAGCCATCAAAGCTGACCAATTAGAAGGAAAAGAAATAAAAAACAAAGTAGAGAGTCTTAACAGCAGGTTAGACCATGCAGAAGATCGAATCTCAGGGATTGAAGACAGCCGAGATATTATAGAGAAAGAACATACAACCATCCAAGACAAGTCCAAGAAATATGATAGGTCTATCCAACACCTGGAAGACACCATCAGAAGGCCCAATCTAAGGATAATGGGTGTAGAGGAGCATCTAGAAACAGAAGTTAATGGTCTAGGAAATTTGTTTAACAGGATCCTAGCAGAGAACTTCCCAAACATACAAAAAGATAGGCCTATTCAGATACAAGATGCTTTTAGAACCCCAAATAGACCAGAGAAAAATAGGACATCCCACGGTCACATTATAATCCACACAGGAACAACCCAGACCAAGGAAAAGATCCTTAAAGCTGTCAAGGAGAAAAGGGTAATCACCTATAAAGGGAAACCAATTAGAATTACCTCAGATTTCTCAGCAGAGACAATCAAAGCAAGAAGAGCCTGGAATGATGTATGCCATGCCCTAAAAACAAACAATTATCAACCAAGAATACTGTACCCAGCTAAACTCTCCTTCATAACTGAAGGCCAAATAAAAACCTTCCATAGCAAAGAAAAATTGAAACAATACATCTCCACCAAACCAGCCCTGCAAAAGATTCTTAAAGATGTCCTACACATAGAAAACCAACAAGACTGCAACAAAGGCCAAGAAACTGCACCCAAACTGAGAATCCAAGAACCTTAGGAAGAACCCAGTTCTCACAGCCCCCCAGAAGGTGGATAACATGGCAGGAACTCCCAAATACCTCTCAGTCCTATCTCTTAACGTTAACGGACTGAACTCTCCAATTAAGCGACATAGACTGTCTAGTTGGATTAAAAAACAAGACCCTTCTATCTGCTGCCTGCAGGAGTCACATCTTGCCCGTAAAAACAAACATATTTTCAAGGTTAAAGGCTGGAACAAAATCTACCAAGCAAACGGCCCTCATAAACAGGCGGGAGTTGCAATCCTAATATCAGATAAAATAGACTTCAAATTAAAATTCGTGAGAAGAGATAAAGAAGGTCGCTACATACTAATTAAAGGATCTCTCTTTCAGGAGGATATTACAATTCTAAATATCTATTCGCCAAACAATGGAGCACCCAAATTTATCAAAGAAACACTACTTTCCCTCAAATCCCATATGGATCCAAAGACATTAATTGTTGGGGATTTTAACACACCACTCTCCCCACTAGATAGATCAATTCGGCAAAAACTCAACAGAGAAACCGCAGATCTAAACAGCTGCATAGATCAACTAGACTTAACAGACATTTACCGAACATTTCACCCAGCAGCATTAGAATACACGTTCTTCTCAGCAGCACATGGAACGTTTTCTAAAATAGACCACATTTTAGGCCACAAAGCAAACTTGTCTAAATTCAGAAACATTGAAGTTATACCTTGCATTCTCTCTGACCACAAGGGAATAAAATTAGAACTCAACACCAAAAGCCACCAAAGAAAGTCCGGTATCACATGGAAGCTGAACAACACACTGCTGAATCATGAGTGGGTCATGGAAGAGATTAGAAAGGAAATTCAAATGTTCATGCTATTCAACAAAAATGAACACACAAATTACCAGCTCCTCTGGGACACAGCAAAGGCAGTACTCAGAGGCAAGTTTATAGCTCTGAGCTCCTACATCAACAAATTGGAGAGATCTGAAACTAACAATTTAATGACACATCTAAACCTCCTTGAAAAAGAGCAGCAAGATAAACCCCAATCCAGTATACGGAAAGAAATAATCAAAATTAAATCAGAATTAAATGAATTAGAATCCAAAAAAACTATAGAAAGAATCAACAAAACAAAGAGTTGGTTCCTCGAAAAACTTAACAAAATTGACAGACCCTTAGCAAACCTTATCAGAAAAAGGAGAGAACACACCCAAATTAATAAACTCAGAGATGAGAATGGAAACATCACCACGGAAACAACCAAGATTCAGAACATTATAAGGGAATACTTCTCAAAACTTTATGCTAATAAGTTTGAGAACTTGACAGAAATGGACCTTTTCCTAGCAAATATTGACATGCCAAAACTAAACCAAGATGAGTTAAACCAGCTTAACAGGCCCATATCAAGCATTGAAATAGAAACAGCAATGAGACCTCCCAGCTAAGAAAAGTCCAGGACCAGATGGTTTTCCAGCGGAATTTTACAAGGCCTTCAAAGCAGAGCTCACAACAATACTCCTCCAACTCTTTAATGAAATTGAAAGAGAAAGCTCACTACCGAACACATTCTATGAAGCCATCATAACCCTCATCCCAAAACCAGGCAGGGACTCATCAAAGAAAGGGAACTATAGACCCATTTCTTTGATGAACATTGAAGCAAAACTTCTCAACAAAATTTTGGCCAATCGACTTCAACAATTCATCCAAAAAATCATACACCATGATCAAACAGGATTCATTTCAGGGATGCAAAGCTGGTTCAATATACGCAAATCAATTAATATTATTCACCACATCAACAGGAGCAAGAATAAGAACCACATGGTCATCTCAATAGATGCAAAAAAAGCATTTGACAAGATCCAACACCCCTTTATGATGAAGGTTCTGGAAAAATTAGGAATCCATGGAACATTCCTCAATACAATAAAGGCTGTATATGACAAACCTACAGCCACCATTATACTCAATGGTGAAAAACTAAAGCCATTTCCTCTAAACTCAGGAACAAGACAAGGATGCCCACTCTCTCCACTTCTCTTCAATCTACTATTAGAATGCCTAGCTACAGCATTAAGACAAGATGCAGACATAAAGGGGATCCAAATAGGGAAAGAAGAAATAAAACTCTCCCTCTTTGCAGATGACATGATCTTGTATTTAAAGAATCCCATAGACTCCAGTCCCAAATTACTCAAGCTGATTCAAACTTTGGCAAAGTAGCAGGTTATAAAATTAACCCCCAAAAATCAATGGCTTTTCTATATGCCAACAATGAGAAAAGTGTGGCTGAAATTAGGAAAGCAACTCCATTTGTAATAGCCACACAAAAAATAAAATACCTAGGAATTAACTTAACCAAAGAAGTGAAGGACCTCTATGATGAAAACTTTAAAATCTTGAAAAAGGAAATCAACACAGAACTTAAAAAATGGCAAAACCTCCCATGCTCCTGGATTGGCAAGATTAACATCGTGAAAATGGCAATACTTCCCAAGGCTATCTACAAATTCAACGCGATACCTATCAAAATTCCACCCTCATTCTTCAAGGAAATAGAGGAGGCAATCCAAAAATTCATATGGAAAAATAAAAGACCCCGAATAGCAAAAACGCTCCTCAACGGAAAGAACACTGCTGGAGGAATATCAATACCAAATTTCAAACTCTACTATAAAGCCATAGTAATCAAAACAGCTTGGTATTGGCATAAGAACAGACCTCAGGACCAATGGAATAGAATTGAAAACCCAGAAATGAACCTACAGACCTATAGCCATCTAATCTTCGATAAGGAAGCTAAAACAATAGAATGGAAGAAAGACAGCCTCTTCAGTAAATGGTGCTGGCAAAATTGGTTAACTACATGTAGAAAACTAAAGCTAGATCCTTATATATCACCCTGCACCAGAATCAACTCCAAATGGATCAAAGACCTTGAACTCAAAGCAGACACTCTGAAAACATTACAGGATGGAATAGGAGAAACCTTAGGTCTCCTTGGCTCAGGTCGAAATTTTCTGAATAGAGACCCGGAAGCACAACAAATCAAAGAAATGTTGGACAAATGGGATTGCATAAGATTGCAGAGTTTCTGCAGGGCAAATGACATAGCTGGCAAGATCAATAGAAAGCCCATCGATTGGGAGAAGGTCTTTACTAGCCATACAACGGACAAGGGTCTCATATCTAAAATATACTTGGAACTCAAAAAATTAAACCACCCAAAAACAAATCCTCAAAGAAACAACTCCCCAATAAATAAGTGGGCGAAAGACTTAAAGAGAAGCTTCTCTGAAGAAGAAAGAAGGATGGACAGTAGACACATGAAGACATGTTCAACATCCCTAGCCATAAAAGAAATGCAAATCAAAACAACATTGAGATATCACCTCACTCCAGTTAGAACAGCAAAAATCAAGAACTCTAACAACAACAGATGCTGGAGGGGATGTGGACAGAAAGGAACCTTACTTCATTGTTGGTGGGAATGTAAACTTGTTCAACCACTTTGGAAAGCAGTATGGAGGTTCCTCAAAAGACTTCACATAGATCTCCCCTATGATCCAGCAATCCCACTTTTGGGCATTTACCCAAATGTTTACAAACAAGACCACACTAAAGCTACCAGCACAACTATGTTTACTGCAGCATTATTTACCATAGCTAAGATATGGAACCAACCCAGATGCCCCTCAGTAGATGAATGGATCAAGAAAATGTGGTATATATACACAATGGAATTCTATGCCTCCATCAGAAAGAATGACATTTCCCCATTTGTTAGGAAATGGAAAAACATGGAAAAAATTATATTAAGTGAAGTAAGCCAGGCCCAAAGAAGCATAGGTCCCATGGTTTCCCTTATTTACAATATCTAGTATAGGTATGAGTCAAGCGGAAAAGGTCAGATAATGTGATGTTAGGAAAATGAACCCTTAAATATGTATTTTAATGTTTTCGTTTCTTTCATGCATGTGTTTCTAACGCATTTATAAGATTATTTCTTTGTTGCTTTGTATGTCCCTCCCCCACAGTGTAACCCCCGCTTTCACTATATTTGATGTCAGTATAACATGTGGAGGAGATGGGGACAAACAAGTCGTTTAAGGATTCAGGTGGACCTGTTGCAACAATGAGAAGTACAAAATGTCATGTCTAAACCAGCTTTACAATGTCGGTGTGGGGGGGGAGGGGTGTATAATTGGGTGGGGGGAGGGGGGTAAAATTGGGTGGGGGGAGGGGGGAGGCGGGGAAGGGAAGTGAAGGGTAAACAAAGGAGGAGGCTGCAATGCTTGGTAAGAAATGTATGATGCATTATCCTGCCCATATAATTGTAGCCCCTCTGTACAGTATGTTCTCAAATAAAATAAAATACAATTAAAAAAAAAAGACACGTGCATGGCCAAAAACAAACAAAAAAATCAAATTAAAACAATTAAAAAATTAAAACAATTTAAAAATTAAAAAAAACAATTATTTATCTCCCTGTTTTGCAATTCATGCCATTTTTTTCTGCCAAGTCTGGGATTTGAACTCAAAGTCTGAGTAAATAGCAGCACTGTCGGGCTAGGGGAAATCACATCATATTTGAAGCCAAAAAAGTCAGTCCTGTTCCCTAGGCCTGAATTCAAGCCTCAGTCCTGCAAAACATACTCCTTGTATACATTTTATTTACATTTTAAAGACAGGATTTATACTTCCATATAGTCAGACAATATCATGTTTGGTATGGTTATTCATTTCATTTCTTGTTTTATTCATTTATTTACCATTTATTTTATTGACTCTTTTGACCCCTATCCCGTTTATTACATTGTTTACTTCCTATCTCATAGCATCTAGATTTGTAGATGTGTTCACTATCATACCTGACACCCAGGACCCTCTCAGAAAAGGAAAACATGTGTCACACTCGGCTTCTTACTCCAAGATTAAATTTTTGGCAGTGCTGGGATCTAAACTTGGGGCCTAGCAGGCCGAATTCATGAATGGGTAAGGGTGAGCATGGCATCCTCTAGCCAATGAAGCTGTGAGGTGGTTCCCAGGCACTGAGATGGAGCCCCAGGTTTGGCCAAAACAGTGATACATGGATTGGCAGATGGTGCCATACAATTAATACATATTGGTAAAGAGTGCCAGAGCCATCTATCTGACTGAATGACGCCTACTACATTCCTACCAACTCTTAGGTATTTATTATTCTGTCTTTGAAGTAATATTTTTCTTTCCATCCTTAGTAAACTATCAATTAAAATCAATCAGAATCCTAGGATTATTACATCCACTTTTAGACTCGACTGATGCATGAACTACTCTTTCAATCAGTATTCCTATGCATAGGAACGAGTCTCTTGTGATGTCCTGCCATTGGTAGGTGTCAGGACTTAGATTTTTAATCCAGGGCCTATGTTGACAGGTTGGCCTATGGCTTCCCTGATGGCCCACCAGCCTTCAGGAACAGTAGTTCAGCTGCATTTTGCAGCCATGTCATTCAGACTCAGGATGGTCACCCTGCAAAGAAAAAAATAACGTAAAACCCCCAGTCCCCTGCAGCTCGCCACTTTTTGTACTGTCTAACTTTTTTTTTGTTCCTGCAACCTCTGAGCCTAGGATCCCAGGATCGACTATGGGTTAGAGGCTGCAGTCCAGTCTAAGGTAATTTAAGCTGAGGTAGAGTTGCCACGACCTGAGTTCAAGCTCCATGGTTGGCAAAAAAAAAGAATAAATAAATAAATAATTTATTTAACTAAATTGAAAAAAATCCCCTTGTTATGGAATTTCTGCCAGTTTTCTTTCCTAAACTGGGATTTGAACTCAGGATCTTGGTAAATCTGTAGCAATGTGAGGGAAGGTGCAGAGTTTCTACTACTTGAGTTCAAATCCTGTGCCAAGCCAAAAACAAAAAACAAAAATTAAGTCACTGACCTCAGCTGGGGGGGTGGGGGCATAGCTGTGGAGGTGGTAGGGAAGGGATGGCAAGGGGAAAACAAAGGAGGAGGCAACAATGCTCAATAGTAAATGTACTCATTAGTTTGTTCATGTAACTGTCACCCCTCTATACAACATTTTTACAACAAAAAAATGCACAAAAAAGGAAACAATTTAGAGCTCGGAGAAGCACTTTGCAGGTAAGGGAAGGATGTCTGAATAGATATACAAAATTATACACTGCTGTTTTTAAAATGTTCAGTATGGAACTGAATAAACATAACTGCTTCCATTAAAACTAATTAAGTCACTGTCTTGGAACTCCGGCTAGTATTTCTGCCACTGCTGGGATTAGATCTCACCATCCGGGTAACTCTTTTGCATGGTAGGTGAAGGGGAAGCTCACTGTCCTTGAGGAAAAGAAATTCAGGGTAGAGTTCACAGGGCCTGAATTAAGTCCCTATAATGGAAAATAATATTAATGTATATTTGTAATATATGTAACGTATTATATGTGTATGTTTAATACAAGCTATGTTTTTTTTATTATTGATTTTGCATTTCTGTATTTCTATATTTTATTCATCTACTTATTTTTTTTGTATTAGTATTATTATACACATATTTATTACATTTTGCACATCTATCATAGAATTATACACAATAATTTAGGATATTGACTCATTTTTCATTAATACTTTATTAACTGTTGAAACATGATACATAATTAAATGGAGGCATTTGTCACAGTCTTCACATGTTTAGTGTCTCTCCCAAATATGAGCTTTGTCTTGTTTATCTTTAACACCTTCCTATAGGGATTTCTTTAGATGATTTATACTCAGGAGCCTTTCCTTGAGGATAGGCAAGTTGAGGGATAATACTGTAAGGGTGGGACTGGGAATGTGGTTTAGTGGTAGAGAGCTTGCTCAACATGCATGAATGCCAGGGTTTGAATCCTGAGTGTCACATACTCAGAAAAAGCCAGAAGCTGTGGAGTGCTCAAGTGGTATATAGCACTAGCCTTGAGAAAAAGAAGCATGGAGACAGTACCCAGGCCCTAAGTTCAAGCTCCAGCTTGAACTGGCAAAAACAATAGGCCAGATGCCAGTGGCTCACACCTGGAACCCTATCTTCTCAGGAGGCTGAGATCTGAAGACCACAGTTCAAAGACAGCCTAGGCAAGGAAAGCCTGTTAGACTCTTGTCACCAATGAACCAGCAAAAGACCCCATGTGGTGCTGTGGCTCAAGTGGTAGAGTGTTCGCCTTGAGATGAAGGGCTTAGGAACAGTGCCCAGGCTTGAGTTGGAGACACACAATGGGAAAAAAGTGAGGGTTAATCAAAGTACTTTTCCTATTTGCTAATTAGGAGAACATTCTCTGGAAAATGATCGCTGACACTGATGTACACCAGAATTGGAGTCAGAGCTCAAGGTTCAAGTTTAGCAGATCCATATGCCCAGCCTCTCAGACTCTAGCATTATAACCTTGTGTCCTACAGGGTTCTGAAAGGTCCATTGTTGAAAGGCTTAATATGCTCCCCAAGCCCTTTGTGATAAACAGTTGACTTGTATTGTCAGTGTCATTACAGTTCTGACCTAGCAGAGCACCAGTAGCTAAGGTCTATCACCCTTGCTCAGGGAGCTGAGGTCTGAGGATCACAGGGTGAAGCCGGCCAGGGCAGGAAAGTCTATGACACTCTGGCGTCCATTTCTGCAAGGGCAGCTGTTCAAAAACTTCCTGGGTTTCCCTTGGTGATGAGACGTTACTTGAATTTGAGTTGAACTCAAGGCCTGGGCACTGTCTCTAGCACTCTACTACTGGAGCCACAGCACCAATTCTGGCTTTTTCTCTGCATGTGCTACAGAGGAGGGATCAAACCCTCTGCAGGGCTTCTTGCATGGCAGGGAAAAGCACTGTCTCACTAATCCACATTCCCAGCCCTCTCATCTTTTTCTTAATGGTAGTTTCTACATAAGTATGCTACCATTTTACATCCCCCAAGTTTAATTTTCTGAATACCCGTTATTTCAAAAACCCTGATCTTCTCTTCCCCTGCCTGATTTGTGACTGTTCCTGCCTTGGCCTCATAATAATATGCAAATAAAGACAGCTGAGATCTTAAGTTTGCATCATATAAGGACACAGGCCTGGAACTCTAGAAGAAAAAAAGCCATGGGCCTGAAAAGAAGAGAATGATGCGGTATGTGCAACAAGCCTATCTGAAAAATAAATCTGTACATAAAACGAGAAGCATTGCATACAATCA
The DNA here is from genome assembly GCF_024711535.1 of Dipodomys merriami. Taxonomy (NCBI): domain Eukaryota; kingdom Metazoa; phylum Chordata; class Mammalia; order Rodentia; family Heteromyidae; genus Dipodomys; species Dipodomys merriami. Next base: position 96,404 of record NW_027206194.1, on the reverse strand, counting down.
GGGAGGTAATATACACACATAAGTAAGTAGGACACTGATACATAAACTTGGCCTTCTCTTTTAGAATTTTTTTTGGTGGCCATATCAGGGGTTAAACTCAGGGCCCTATGTGTTCCTCAGCTGTTTTGCTCAAAGCTGAGACTCTACAACTGCCACAGCTCCACTTCCAGCCATCTGGCTTAATTGAACATAAGCGCCTGCCAGGCTTTCTTACCTGGTCTGGCTTGTATCTCCTGCTCGGCTTTCTTTCTCAAAGCTGGAGCTCTATCCTCTGGGCCTCGAATTCAGTTCTGGTTTTCTGGTGGTTTATTGGAAATAAGAGTCTTGCAGACTTTCCTGCTCGGGCTGGCTTTGAACAGAGATCTCCTGAGGAGACTTCAAGTGGCTTTCCTCAGGGATTCGCTGAGGATCTGCTCCACACAATCCCTTAGTCTAAATCTCAAGAGGTACTAGAGAAAAAAGGAAACATGGAGATGCTTCTAGTATGTTCTAGATACTTCAGGTTGGAGACACAAAACATTCAAAATTATTAGGTAATTTTATAGGCAGACAGCATGAGGAACGCTCCAGCTTTTGGTCCTCTCATGCTGAGATAGTAAATTCACTGCAGCTCAATGCTAAGTGACTGAACTGGCATGTCCTGTGGACATTTGCTGCCAAAATCATGTCACACTCATTTCTCACTTTTGGCTTCAAACCTGTGACCAGATGAGAAGAGGAGGAGAGAAAGCACCTATGAAGAACATTGAGTAGTTTACTTATAAATTCAAGGCATTGGAATGATGCTTTTTAATAGTCAGATTGTCCAGATTAAAAAATGAAGAAGAAAAGAAAGGCAGGTGCCAGTGGCTGCTGACTGTAATCCCAGCTCCTCAGGAGGCTGAGATGTAGAGAATCTGAGTTTGAATCCAGCCAGCATAGGAAAGTCCATGACACTGTTATTTCTAAGAGATCACAGAAAACCCAGAAGTGGGGCTGTGGCTCAAGGTTAATGTATTACTCTTGAGCAAATGTAACTCAGGGACAAGGCCTATGCTCATAGTTCAACCCCAGGACCTGCTTCCTTGTCTTTGTGTGTGTGTGGATGTATTCCTATAGGTGAAGCTCTAGAGTAGCTATGATGAAAGGCACCAAGCTAGAAAATTTGTTTTCAATACAATGATTTCATAACACAGAGACTGCTTTCATGACAGTGCATGTTCCTGGGCTCTCCTCACAGTTCCCAGTGCAGCCTGAGTGTTTCTCTGCCTCACAGGCCTGCTGGAAGAAGTCTCTCTCATTGTCTGGACAGGCAGACAAAAGGCCTCAGTCCTGTACAGCTATGTAACAAACAACTCCATATGGGCCAATTAGTGAGGATGAGTGTGGATGGGCTCTGAAGGTCAGGACAAAAAGGCCTCTTTGTACCCCAAGCTATCTCTCTCCCCAGTTCTCCGTTTTGACAGGAAGCCTTCATTTGGGCCACCTCCTTTGGCAGGCCAAGTTCTCAGCACTAATCCTGCCTCTGTAAGACTATATTCTGGTGCTCAGATACAGTGCTCAATATAATTCAGAAGTCCTTCTGGCAGACAACTAGGGCACTTAACCTCAAGAAATCTTTCATTGTAGGTGATGATGGGCCTATGATGCCTCTCCTAGGTTTCCGGAAGCTTTGGAAATCCAAGCACATGTCTGATCTCACCATGCTTCTTGTCATCTAGGACTGCTGAAGCACATTAGGTTTTGAAACCTTTGACTTCTCCTAGTTGAGCCCTGGATGGCAAGGTTTTGGGGTTGAACACAGGACCTGGGTGCTGACCATGAGCTCAGTGCAGGAGCCCAGTACTTTACCATTTTGTGTCACAGTTTTTACTTCTGGTCTGTGTGTGGGTGTGTGGGTGTTCAAGCGTGCACACATACACCAGTCCTGGAGCTTGAACTCAGGACCTGAGCACTGTACTGAATTTCTCTTGCACAAGAATAGCCCTCCCCCACTTGAGCCACAGGGACATTTCATGCTTTTTTCTAGTGATGTGTACATGAGAAATCAAATCCAGAGTTTCATAGATGCAAAGCACTCTACCCTTAGGCACATTCCCAGCCCTCTTCTTCAGGTTTGTTATTTTCTTTCTTTTTTTTTGTTGTTGGTTGTAGCAGTTGAAGTCTGGGCCTGGGTGCTGTCCCTCAAGTCTTGTGCTCTACAACTTGAGCGAAAGCACCATTTCAGGTTTTCTCATGGTTCATTGGAGCTAAATGTCTCGAGGACTTTCCTTCCCAGGTTAGGTTTTAACCATGATCCTCAGATCTCATCCTCCTGTGGAGCTAGGATGACAAGCATGAGTGACAAGCATCCAGCTTGCACTTCAAGTTTCTTAGTGGTGAATTGGAGATAATAGTCTCATGGGATCATTTGTGTCTGGCATAGTTTGGAAGCCAGATCCTCAGATCTCAGCTTCCTGAGAAGGCAGGCTGACAGACCTCAGCTATAGACCCCTAGGCTGTGACACTCTACTGCTAGGGGGTCCTTGGCTCCACATGGTGGAGTGCTAGCCATGTGCCCAAGAAGTAAGGGTCAGTGACTATGCCGCGAGTTCAAGGTTCATGATAGAAAAAACAAAACAAAGCAATTGTCTGCAGTAGACAACTCACCCACTCTTCAGTAACACATAATTTTGTCCCTGCCATGGGGACATATCTGCGTCTCAATATTCTTGTCTGCATAATCATCTCAGTTGTGTAGCTCTTACAAGGACCATATGAAAAAATGCAGTCTGTGAAAGACAGAGCAGATGGCACTCTTTGAAGGACTCAACACACAACATCCTGTGAAGATTCAGCACCCAGCACCCAATGCAGGACTCAGCACACTTCACCCTGTGAAGTACTCAGCACACAGCACCCTATGCCAGACTCAGCACAGAGCACCCTATGAGGGACTCAGCACATAGCTCTATTCTACAAGCTGTCATTAGAATTAGGTTGCTTTCATCAGTGTCACCATTCTTTGAGGAACATTTACCAAATCACACAAGTTCACATCTAATGGTTTAGTGGGGTGGGGTTTTTTTTTGGGGGGGCAGGCTACCCATAGGGCTTGAACTCAACGCATGGGGATACTGTTCTAATAACATTTGCTCAAGGCTAAGGCTCTACTACTTAGAGACACATCTCCAAGAGTCTGACATACTTCCTATCAGAGCTTGGTTTTAAAGCTCCCAAGCAGCCAGGATGATGGGAGTAAGCCAGGAGCATCTGCTTCTGTGGAGCTGGGTTGCAGCTGTTTATACATATGCCTAAGTCAGGTTAGGTGGCAACTGTCAGTGCCAGACTCCTAGCTTGTTCTGTGATGTGGTATTTGAAGTCCTGTCCTTCTATAATTGCAGTTAGAACATTCTACCATTTTTTGGTGACAGTGGTGGGGCTTGAGTAAGGGCTTAGACACTGTCCCTAAGCATTTGTTCTCAAGGCTAGCACTCAATTGATTGAAAGACAGCAGAACTTCCAGGTTTTCTGCTTATGTGGCACTGAGGAATTGAAGCCAGGGCTTCGTGCTTACTAGGGGAGCACTCAATCACTGAGCCCCGACTTGTTGGGACTATAGCTAGCAAGTGCAAAGTCAAGATGTACCCTATGCTGGTGGCAGAGCCATACCTGGGAGTATCCAACATCTTTGGGCCATTGAGTGGACCCTTTATGTCCTCTAGACATGGTAGCAATGGCTTATCATATCTAAGTGGAAGCTAAGCCTTAGACTCACCCCTCACTCCACCAGCTTCACCAATGTACTCTACTCAGCATCCACGCCTGTCAACTGCAGAAGTTCAATGTGCAGTCTCTTGTGGCATCTGGGCTGGTCCACACTATGAGCACTTATACTATGCAGATTCTCTCTGTTCTAAATCAGAGGATCTTTGCCAGATATGACCTCCCTATGGCACATGCTCATGTCAGTGAAAGCTAATTTCTGTGATAGTGTGTTAATAATTGTCTAAGGGGAACTGGGGAAAGTAGTATCATCCATTTGATCCATGTGGATTTAGATTATGGTTTAGTAACTAGCAACAAGCACAACAAATTTGGTCAATAAGTCAATATCAAGGACTACTAAAGCTCCACACTGGTTACACATACCTATAATCCTACCTCCTCAGGAGGTTGAGATATTAGGCTCAGAGTATGAAACCAGACTGTCCAGAAAATTCCTGTAAAACTCTTAAGTACAACTAACCATGAAAAATCTGCAATTGGTAGATCTCTGGCCTTGAGCTTAGGGATAGTACACAGAGCCTCCATTTCAGCATCAGTACTAGCATGCGCGCGCGCACACCACACACACACACACACACACACACACACACACACACACACACACACACACACACGTGTGTTTACATGCCCAGACACACATATGTTAACTAGTTAGGCATGGAAGATTGAAATGTAAATTCAGTCTCTAGGCATATGCTATATTTTCCTATCAGACATCAATTACCAGGCAAGATTTGAAATTTACTGTAGCAAGCATTTTAATTATTATTGCCCAGCTTCTGCCACTGCTGGGATCACATTTCTTTCAACCTCATATATCACCTCAATCTACCTTGCTCCTTTTAAAATGTGTACATTGAGTATAATGATTGTATTTATCCACTCTTCCTTTCTCCATGCCTTTGCTCCTTTCCCTTGACTTCATCTTGCCACCACTCCTCACCAACAACACATGTTCCATCTTACTGATATTTATTTTCTTAAACTTTAAAAATTACTCAAAAGAGTTACACCACTGCAATCCTCCCGTGTATATGCTATACTGTAATTATTCAGCTTGTATAGAAATGCATATGATCCTGTATGTGTTTTCACAAATGTGTATACTTTAAATCTAACGTCCATATGTGAAAGAAAACATGTTCCTTGTATCTCTGGGCTAGACCTACTTCACTTAACATGATTTTGTCCGTCCATTTCCTTAAAGTGATACAATAATATTCTTCCTGATGGATGAGTTAAATTCCATTGTGGATCTATACCACATTTTCTTGATACATTTGAAGGCATCTAGCCTGATTCCTAACTTGGCTGCAGTGAATAGTGCAACAATGAACATGGGTGTTCAAATATCTTTACCATATCATGACTTGTAAACATTTGAATAGATTCCCAAGAAAGGTATGGCTGGATAATCCTATGTTGGTTATTTTAAGAATCCGTAAACTGGGGCTGGGAAGGTGGCTCAGTGGTAGAGCGCTTGCCTTGAATGCATGTAGGCCCTGGGTTCGATTCTTCAGCACCACGTAAGCAAAAAGAAAAAAGCCGGAAGTGGCGCTGTGGCTCAAGTGGTAGAGCATTAGCCTTGAGCTGAAGAGCTGAGGCATAGCACCAGGCCCAGAGTTCAGGCCCCACTATTGGACCCAAAAAAATCCCAACATCCCTAAACTGCCTTCCATAATTTCTACACCAGGTTATATTCTCACAAATAATGCATCCTCACCAGCATTTGTTGTTTGTAATTTTGATGATGACCATTCTCACTGGGGTGAAATGGAGTCTCACTTTGTTCTGATTTGCATTTACTTCATGACCAGAGATGTTGAGCATTTCCTGATGTGTTTACTGACCTTTTTTACTTCTCTTCTTAAGAAATCTGTATTTAGTTCCTTTGCCCATTTATTTATTGAGTTATTAATTCTTTGACTTATAATTTCATAAACCCTTCATTTCTGGATATTAGACCCTTATTGAATGTTCAGCTGGTTCTCCCATTCTCCTATTTTCTGATGCTATTTATTTCATTTGTCTGAAATATATATATATATAAATAAATAAATAAATATATATATATATACTTGCTGTACATTAGTTTCAAATGGAAAGCACAAGTTTAATTAAAATAATTGATTTTAGCTAGGTGCAGGTGGTTCACACCTATAATTCTAACTAGGAGGCTGAAATCTAAGAATTGTAGTTCATATACAGCTTAAGCGGGAAAAGTCCAGGAGACTCATCTCTAATTAATCAACAAAAAGCCAGAAATGGAGGTCAGGCTCAAGTGATGGTGCAGTAGGCTTAATATGGGGGTGGGGAAGCTCAAGGACAGCACCTAGACCTCTGAGGTTCAAGCCCCAGGCATGCATGCACGTGTGCGCGCACCCACCCCCCCCCACACCCTCACACACATACACACACACACACACACACACACACACACACACACAGTTGATCTTTATTTTATTCATTTTGCTTCTTACAATATATTATCTTTTTTAAATTGGTTATTTTAAACAATTTGAGAAAATTGATAGAAATGATGCAGACATTTTAATTTTCCTGAGTCCATTTGAGAGCTTATTGCTAACAAGCTCTGATCACCCTAAGTGTTTTACTTGATACCTCTCTAAGTAAATATGTGCTTCTATATAGGGCCAAAATAAACAATCCAGGTCCAGAAATATATTCACATCAATACATCACAAGAAACTAAACTTGAAACTCCATTGTTTTACTAGCAAACATAACCCTAATATTATTCAGTCTTGGCATTCTCACTTGCAAAAAAGATGGTTGGTATTCCTTTTTTATTGTTTTATTTTCATCTTATTTAATCTTTAGGTAGTTTTGCACAGGGTATCCATCCAATTTGTCAGTTTCTAAGGTCTCTTTCATCTGTGATCACTTACCACTTTACTTTCCTACCCAAGGCATTTCCAGCCAGGACCAGTGTTGTGGTGTATACTTAAGGAACCCACTCTCATTGCAGTATGATTTTCTCTCCTTTATACCATTCAAACTTGTTAATTGCATGTAAGATAACTTCTTGTGACACATAGTAGATTACGTCAGTGGTGTAGATCTTTAAAACACAAACTGGTTAAGACACAGAAAAGTAAGCAATTTCTACTTAGAGTAGTGCTCCCATCTTTACATGGTTATTAACTATTGAAACACCTTCATAATATATTCAATTGGAAAAGATTATAATTATATTATTATAGTTGACCTCTTTCTTTCTTTCTTTCTTTCTTTCTTTCTTTCTTTCTTTCTTTCTTTCTTTCTTTCTTTCTTTCTTTCTTTCTTTCCTTTCTTTCTTTCTCTTTCTTTTTTTCTTTCTTTCTTTCTTTCTTTCTTTCTTTCTTTCTTTCTTTCTTTCTTTCTTTCTTTCTTTCTTTCTTTCTTTCTTTCTGTTTCTTTCTTTCTTTCTGTTTCTTTCTTTCTTTCTTCCTTCCTTTCTTTCTTTGTGTCATTCATGTGGCTTGAACTCAGGGCCTGACACTCTCCAGGCTTTGAACTGCCATCCTGAGCTCAGCCTCCTAAGTAGCTAGGATTACAGGTATAAACCACCAGCTCTTGGCTATAGTTGACCCTCTCATTGTAAGAAAATTCTCCTACTTTATTGTTTTCTGTTCATTGATTGACATGTCATAGCTCCATTTCTGACTTTTATGGTACTTAAGATAAGTTTTATGGAGCCAAGTACACGGTAGGTACTCAGGAGACTGAGCTTTGAGTCTCATGGTTCAAAGCCAGCCCCAGGCAGCAAAGTCTGTGAGACCCTTAGTTCCAATTAATCACAGAAAAAAAATGTGAAGTGACTAGAGTTTAAGCCCCAGGACTAGGCAAAAAAAGCAAACAAACAGAAAAAAAAGTTTCATGGACTTTTCTTCCCAGACTGGCTTCACACACATCCTCAGACCTCAGCCTCCTGAGTTGGTAGGATTATAGGCGTAAGGTCCCAATAAAAGAGCTTGGTCAGTTTTTTAGTCATATATAAACATATATATAAACATATACATCATAAGCCCTTGTTTTGTTCAGAATTAAATTTCTGAGATCACTTATATTGCTGTGTGTTGTGGTGGTTTATATAATCTGATTGCAGTGTACTATTCATTTACATAATTGTTCTACTCATCCATTGAAATGTAATTGATATTTGGGTGGTACTTAATTCCTAGCTGTTCTGAATAGTGCTCTATAAACATTCTTGTAGATATTTTTAATGAACATCTTACACGCATTTTTCCCTTTGGCCAATAGTGAGAACCATGATTCTAGAACTTAATGATGTTGCAACTTCCATTCCTAAGAGCAATGTAAAGCATTCCACTGACTCCCAATTCTCACCTCACCAGGTTTTCATTACAAAATTAAATATTATTATTATTACTATATGCCTGTAGTTAAAGAAGCACATGATTTTTTTTTTGGGTCCAGACATGGGCCTGAACTCTGGGCTTGGGCGCTGTCCCTCAGCTCTTCAGTTCAAGGCTAGCCGCTCTACCACTTGAGCCACAGCACCACTTCTGGCTTTTTTCTTTTTTCTTATGTGGTGCTGAGGAATCGAACCCAGGGCCTCAGGCAAGCAAGGCAAGCACTCTACCACTGAGCCACCTTCCCAGCCCCAAGAAGCACATGATTTTTTGAAACACTGAAGCTTTAAATAACAAAAAGTATAATCTTTGCAGAAAAGCTCTCTCTCATTCTATATATTATATATATATTATAGTATATACTATGTATACACAATTATACTATAATATATCATAGATATAATCGATGATAATCTATAATATATTAAATATCATAGATAAAATCTATATTATTATATGCCATATATAAGCTATGATATAAATTATATATTTTAGATATAATCTGATATAAATTATATAGTGTTATTTATCATGTATAATATATAGTATATGTTATATACTATTATATAACCTATGATATATATAGATATAATATTGATATTATAGATAAAATCCATAATGTAATTAATAATATAATATAGATACATAATAATATAATTACTATAGATATAATATTTAATGTAATATAGGTATAATCTATGATAAATATACTGCAAAATAAACTATAAATATTTTGTAATTATAAAGAAATATAATAATCTATTATATATATATATATATATATATATATATATATATATATATATATATACATACATATAAATCATTCTTAACTGAAAGATACTTTTGTTCCAGTACTGGGGCTTGAAATCGGGGCTTCATGTTCTTAGACTTGTGCTCAATCTGGCACTCTATCACTTGAGTTACACATCTATTTTCACCATTTTGGTGGCTTGTTGGATATGAGTCTCATGGCTTTTTCCCACCAGGGCTGGCGTTGGAAACTTAATCCTTAGATCTCAGCTTCCTGAGTAGTAAGATTACAGGGTTGAACCCTGGATGTTTGGCTAAAATAAATCTTTTAGAAAGATGCAGTCTGTGGTTCACTGTAAATATGTTGCTTGTATGAGAAGGCACTAGGTGGTCATGTTGTTTTACTGTGGAGATCAGAGTCGGGGAGAGGAGGGAAAGGAAGAAGGGAAAAGAAAGGAGGGGAAATGAAGAGAAAATAAAGAAGGGAAGGGAAGGGTCACGGTCGCACTATTATCATATAGAGATAACCTTATGATTTGTTCTTCATAATTAATTAATGGTTTAAATTCTTTATGTTAGCTGGGTCCTTATGGCTCATGCTTGTAATCCTTGCTACTCAGAAGGCTGAGATCTGAGGATCACAGGTCCACCTAGGCAGACAAGTCAGAGAAACTTATGTCCAATTAACCACTAAACATCCAGAAGTGGAGCTGGTGCTTAAGTGGTAGAGTGCTCGCTTAGCCTGCAGGAAGTTCGAGGTTTGATTCCTCAGTACCACATACACAGAAAAAGCTGGAAGTGGCACTGTGGCTCAAGTGGTAGAGCACTATCCTTGAGCAAAAGAAGCTCAGGGATGATGTCCAGCTTTAAGCCCCAGGACTGGCAAAGAAGAAAGAAACAAAAAGAAAGAGAGAGCGGGGGGGAGAGGAGAGGAGAGAAATAAGAAGAAGGAAAAATGCTCAGGGACAGCACACCAGGATTGGCAGGCAGCAGGACAGAGTGGGGGTAGAAAAGACATGCATTCTCTTCCCTTTCCTTTAGACAAAATGATTCCTGTCAATATGACATTAGAGCCGATCATGAAAAATTGAACAATAATAAGCCTCTGATTATATGTAAAGGAAAATATAAATGTCTATAATATAAAACAGAAGCAATAAATAAAATATAAAAATATAGTGATAATGGCTAAGCTTTCTTTAACACCTTCATTAGGGCAAGCACTGAAACTGCAATTTTACTTTTTTTTTTGTCCGTCATGGGGCTTGAACTTTGGGCCTGGGTGCTGTCCTTCAGCTCTTCAGCTCAAGGTGAGCACTCTACCACCTGAGTTACAGCGCCACTTCCGGGTTTCTGGTGATTTATTGGAGATAGGAGTCCCACATTCTTTCCTGCTGGGGCTGGCTTTGAACCGTGATCCTCAGATCTCAGCCTCCTGAGTAGCTAGGATTACAGGCATGAGCCACCAGCGCCCTGCTTGCAATTTTTTTAATGAAACCCCTAAAATCCTTGTTCCCTAATTCAGCTTGCCCCAAGCCGTTTGACCTCAGTTTTGTTTAGAACTTTCATCACCAAGCTTTCTCAAAGAAAGTGGCTTTGAAGTGTGCAAGCTATCAGAGTAGTTCACAAAAGATGTTCTTCTATTTATATCTCAGTCACAGGAAGTGCCTCCATGAATTGCATGTCCAGTTTCAGTCAACTTTCCTTTGCAATGTCATATTCTGCAAATTAAATAATTGAGGGCAAAAGAATACAGTACTCGATGAGGTTGATCTAGATGCATTGAACTAATGAACAACCATGTTGAATTGAAAATTTTTTGTACCTTTTTTAAAAAAAAGGTCCCCCCACAATAAAAATAAAAAATAAGGCCAGGCCTCGGTGACTCATGCCTGTAATCCTAGCTACTCAAGAGACTGAAATCCAAGGATCCCACTTCAAAGCAATCCCTGATAGGAAAGTCCATGAGACTCTTATCTCAAATTCCCTACCAAAAAATTTGGAAGTAAAGATGTGCCTCAAGTGATAGAGTGCTAGGCTTGAGTGATAAAACTCTGAGTTCATGCTACAGTACCAGCACAAAAAAATAAAACAATAAATGGAAAAAAGATACAGTATTAACTATTCTTGATTAAAATTATATTTATATAAAATTCTAAAGCCTAAACTGGAGATGGTAGCCTGGATTCTGAGACAGAGCCTGAAGATTGAGATCTTAGAACTATAGGAAAGACCATCTTAGCATTCGAGACATCAAATATTCAAAATGCATAATACAGACATAAATTCTGTGGATATAAGGGGAGAAAGCACTACCTCAGACCCAATTTACCACAATCCTAATATTTGAGTTCCATAACTAGGGTTCAGATAAAATTGTATGGAATTCCAAAAAATTAATCTAGCTGGGCACTGGTGACTCAAGCCAATCATCCTAGCTACTCAGGAGGTTGAGATTGTGAAAATCAAAGTTCAAAGTTAGCCCAGGCATCAAAGTCTATAACATTCTTGATAACTAACCACAAAAAACTGGCAGTAGAACTGTGATTCAAGTGTTATAGTGCCAGTCATGAGTGAAAAAGCTAAGAGACTATACCCAAGCCCTTGTACCAGAGAGACAAAGAGAGAGGGAGGAAGGAGGAGAGAGGGAGGGACTGGTGGGGGAGAGGGAAGAAAGAGAGGTTCGTGGGTCTTAGGGATTGTGCGACTTAAGGGAATGCTTTTCAAGGTGTTATTGCAATTATGTTACTTCTCTAATTAAGAAATAATAACAAAAACAAAAGACAAATATGAAAACATCCCAACTTCACTTTGAACTTGACCTCTCCTGCATTTTCTTTTCTTGTTTTATTCACAGGAAAGGGAGTTTAATGTAAATAATATTTCTAGATAAACAAACCATGACACTACTTATCCTTTTCTACCCCCATCCCTTTTCAATACATTTAAATTTGGCTACTATTTAAAAAAAACAAAAGCAAAAACAAAAATTTAGTACTTGATATTTCTCTCCTTAATATAAGTATAATTAAATATTTTAAAACCATCAAACTATAAGTAAATGTCTGAGCATTAAGATACGTAGGTATCTAGGGATCACTTGTAGGTATAAAGTAGTTAAAATGACCCAAAGCTATAGTTCTCTTGCAAACAAATGTCCTACACAAAAGTCGAAAAGAAAAGTTAAGCAAAGCAGACAGAAATGGAATTCTTATTTCTTTCAATGGTCAAAGCAAGAAAGATGCTCAAATTTTTATACAGAGATATAAAAAAGAAGAACCACTGCAATACAAATAAGAATTTTTTCAATTTATAAGATGCTAGGAGAGAGAGTAAAAAGAATCAGAGGAAGAAATAAACGCCAGACAGGATGTGTCACATCATGCTCTCCACCTCCCCCATCATCAAATTTCCACTCTCTAAAATAAACAACTTGTTTAAAACTCTTTTTTACCAATGGTATAAAACCTTTAATTTATTCACAGCATGGCTAAACAGAAGCATGGTGTCTTTTTTGTTGTTGTTTTTCCTGAGAGCATGTTTCACACCATTCTTTTCTAGGACTTGAGATATAAGATCTTTTATTCCAGAGCAAATAGACCTCTTGTTCGTATAAAACCTGAACTTGTTCCATGGTATCCATGAACTTTGAAGGGAAGAGTTACCTCCTAACTACAATAGTGAATCACTTAGTAGCTTTAACAATCCATTGAGTCATCCTTCCAGAATCTTCCTTGAATTTCATCAGTCTTTTCTTTTGTTGCTTAGAGAACTTGGGCTGTGGTTAGATGAATCTCATATAAGACATACTCCTTAATGGTTGAGCATCATGAACTTTCTCAAACAGGCAACTCTCTACATTAACCTAATTGGATTTTCTTGATATGCAAAGTTAGGAGGGTAGTGGGAGAAAAAAAAGCAAACTAAATGACTCCAAACCCAAACTCTAGCACTAACTGTACCCATAAAAACAGATGGCAGCAATTTTAGTACAGTAGAGACTTACAAGGGAATGATAAATTAATACATCTTGGAAGCCCTGCATTCATGTACCCTGTAGTCAGACTGTAGTAGTTTTACTTACATTTTTATTTTTATATTTCAACTTTCCCACCTAGCATGTCACATTTTATTGACATTGAGGGTTTTTTTTTTGCCAGAATAAAGGCATATTTAAACTAATTGAAATAATATTGATTCCTCAGTAGGGAAAATGGTGCGGTTCTTTTAATTATAGTAATGTCATATCATGAAAGAAGTTGGGGTTATTTCTTCAGGAATAGTCACCAGTTCTTTAGACTTAAAGGTGTTTAAAAAGTCCCTAAATCACACTGGATCTGTATTTGTTGCCCTGCAGTCTCTTCCCCATCGCTAAATGAGGGTAGAACTGGCTGAGCCAGTGGGACTGGTCTCTGCTCTGTGTCTGGTTTTTAATGTCCACAGGCTTGGCAGGAGCTCCTGAGGTGAGAAGTTTATCAGCCCTGGGCTCTTGGAAAAGTTCATCACCAAAGAATGTCCCCCAAGTGAACAGAACACAACCCAGGTCTGTCATCTGTCTTCTGCTTCTTATTAGAGAAGTCCTTTAAACAGCAGATTTGTTTTCCTAGCACTTGAGCATGCTCAGATGCATTGCTTCATTTGCTGACAATTTCACTGATGGGGGGGCGGGGAAGCAAAAAAAAAAAAAACCTGCTACAAGAATTTCCTTAGTAACCCTGAAAGGTCATGGGGTTCATCAAAGTGTGGGGAAATCTGTGGGGAACACAGGTAGCAAAGATGGCCCTGAGAGGAAGTTGAGTGGGCAGAGCTAGATTTGTTTAGGTTCAGTGTGTAAACATCTCATGGAAGGTTGGGTGCATGATAAGGTATGGCCTTTCAGTGATTGGTTGATCCCATTTCCTCTCCTCCCACGCAGTCTTTTGCTTTAAAAAGGGGATGCTCCCTGTTAATAAATTAGTTCCTGCTTGACTTGACTCCCCGCTGTGTCTGATTGTCTCCTGGGCTAAGGGAGGCTGGGGAACAGGTGAGCAGCCACACTTACCCCTCCTCGGACCCCGTCCGTCCAAAGATGGACGAAGACCCAACATCAAAGCACTTCCCATTTGGAGCACTCTTTCTACGCAGAATTTTCTCTAATAATTTCTCTAATACTTCCAGCATTTCATCTCTGTGGCCTTTTTGGAAAAGTGAAAAAAGGCTGTCCACTCACCAAAAAAAAAAAAAAAAAGAAAGAAAGAAAAGAGGGCTGGGAATGTGGCTCAGTGGTAGTGTGCTTGCCTAGCATGCGTGAAACCCTCAGTTCAATGGCTCAGTACCACATACACAGAAAAAGCTGGAAGTAACACTGTGGCTCACGTGGTAGAGCCTTGAGCAAAAGATGCTCAGGGGCAGTGCTCAGACCCTGAGTTCAAGCCTCAGGACTTGCAAAAAGAAAGAGAAAGAGAGATAGGAGAGAGAGGGACAGAGAGACAGAGGCAGAGACACAGAGAGAGAGAAAGAACGAAAGAAAGAAAGGAAGAAAGAAAGAGAGAGAGAAAGAAAGAAAGAGAGAAAGAAAGAAAGAAAGAAAGAAAGAAAGAAAGAAAGAAAGAAAGAAAGAAAGAAAGAAAGAAAGAAAGAAAGAAAGAAAGAAAGAAAGGAAGGAAAGAAAGAAAGGAAGGAAGGAAGGAAGGAAGGAAGGAAGAAAGAAAGAAAGAAAGAAAGAAAGAAAGAAAGAAAGAAAGAAAGAAAGAAAGAAAGGCAGGGATGAAGGAAGGAGGGAAGGAAGGAAGGAAGGAATGAGAGAGAGGGAGGAGGAAGGAAGGGAGGGAGGGAGGGAAGGAGGGAGGGAGAAAGAGAGAAAGAGAAGAGGAAGGGGGAGAAAGATCCATTGGAAGAAACACATTTCTAATGATTCCAACAATTTTCTTCCCATTCCCATTCCACATTTCCAATTAAACAATTCTAAAACTTGCATGTGCATGTGGAGTATCCACACTCTCTCAGGTATCGTTTTAAAGGAATAAGCAGCTGGATGCAGGTGACTCATGCCTGTAATCCTAGCTACTCAGGAGGCTGAGATCTGGGAATCATGATTTACAGCCTGTCTAGGCAGTTAACTCCTTGAGACTCTTATCTCCAATTAACTACTCAAAAAAGTCAAAACTGGCACTGTGGCTCAAGTGATAGAGTGATCACCTTGAGCAAAAGAAGCTCAGAAATTGTCCATTTTGCTTAACATCATCTTATCTGGTCCTATGTACAGAGCTTTTGACCTTTTCCGCTTATCCTATACATGTACTAGTTATTGCAAATAAGGGAAAACATGGGACCTATTATGTTTCTTTGGGCCTGGCTGAATTCACTTAATATAGTTTTTTCCAAGAGTTTCCATTTCATAACTTTCTGATTGAGGCATATAATTTTATTATATATTTATACCACACTTTCTTGATCCATTCATCTACTGAGGGGCATCTGGGTTGGTTACATATCTTAGCTGCAATAACCATATTTGTGATGGTAGCATTAGTATGGTCTTGTTTGTGATCATTTGGGTAAATACCCAAAAGTGGGATTGTCAGGTCATAGGGAAGCTGTATGTGGAGTCTAAGTGAAATGAACCCCAAGATAGGGACACGTTTTTTTCTTTCTTGCTATTGTTCCTAACGAATTTATAATGTACTATGTGATTTTTTTCCATTTTTTATTTTATTGTAAAAATACTGTACAGAGGGGTTACAATTACATGGGTTAGATAATGAGTACCTTTCTTATCAAGCATTGTAGCCTCCTCCTTTGTTTCTCCTCCCCATCCCTTCCCATCCTTCCCCCTCCCCCCCACCCAATCCTCCTCTCCCCCTCCAAAAGTTGTAAATCTTGTTTTCGACATAACGACTTGTACATCTCATTGTTGCAATGGGTCCACCTGTATCCCTATTTAACCGATTTGTTTTTTCCCTTCCCCTCCACAAATTATACCAGCATCAAATACAGTGAAAGCAGGGGTTATACTGTGGGGGAGGGACTTACAAAGAAACAAAGAAATAATCTTATAAATGTGTTAGAGACAATCACATGTAAGAATAATACATTTGAATACATATCTTAGGGTTCATTTCACTAACATCAACTTACCTGACCTTTTCTGCTTGACTCAGAAATATACTAGTTATTGCATACAAGGACAGAAGGGAACCTTACTTCATTGTTGGTGGGAGTGTTCAACCACTTTGGAATACAGTATGGAGGTTCCTCAAAAGACTCCACATAGAGTTCCCCTAAGACCCAGCCATCCCACTTTGGGGCATTTACCCAAATATTCACAAACAAGACCACACTAAAGCTACCAGCACGCTATGTTTATTATTGCAGCATTATTTACCATAGCTAAGATATGGAACCAACCCAGATGCCCCTCAGTAGATGAATGAATCAAGAAAATGTGGTATATATACACAATGGAATTCTATGCCTCCATCAGAAAGAATGACATTGCCACATTTGTTAAGAAATGAAGACTTGGAAAAATTATATTAAGTGAAGTAAGCCAGGCCCAAAGAAACATGTTATTTTTTTTGTTTCTTTGTATGTTCCTCCCCCATGGTATAACCCATTTTCACTGTACTTGACGTCGTTCCCTGCATCTTATATATAGACTTCTCTAGCTTTGGGAGAAGGGAAAAAGCAAAATTCTTAAATAGGTATACAGATTGACCCATTGTAACAATGAGATGTACAAGACACTATGTTGAAAAATGAAGTTTACAATTTAGGTGGGGAAGGGGGGAGGGAGAGAGTGTAGTTGGGGAGATGGGGAGGGAAGGGATGGTAGAAGAAAAACAAAGGAGGAGGTAACAATGCTCAATAGGAAATGCACTCATTACCTTGCTTCTGTAACTGTAACCCCTCTGTACAGTATTTGTACAAAAAAATGTATTTAAAAGAAGGAAAGAAACAAAGTGTCCAGACCGAGTTCAAGCCCAAGGATTGGCAAAAAAAGGAAGCAGACTTCTATATGTAATAGCATTCAATAATAATAATAATAATAATTATTATTATTATTAATAATAATAATAATGGAAGAATGATATCTTGTTTTGGTTTTGGTTTAGTTTTAGTGCTTTTAGTTTTGGGTTTTCTTTTCATGACAGGGTCTTGCAATGTAGCCCAGACTGCCTTGATCTCTTAATCCTCCTGTGTCCAGAGTGCAGGGATTATAGACATGCATTACCAAATTTGGCTACTTTTTAAAATAATATAGTATACATAACCTTATTTTAATAATAGTATATATATAACCTTTTAACTATTTTAATAATAGTGTATATAACCTTTTAATATAGTGTATAGGTATAACAATATTCACATTATGCTTTTTCTTTGGTTTTTGTTGTTGCTGCTATTTTTGAGTGTGCTAGTATAAGGGCCTGTGCACTGTCCCTAAGATTTTTTTCCCCTCATGTCTGGTGCTCTACCACTTGAGCCACAGCTGCACTTCTGGCTTTTCTGCTGGTTGCTACTCCTATAATGGTAAATTGATTAAAAGCTTGTTTCTATGTGGCAATATTCTAGTTGTATGTATGTATTCAAATGTATTTCTTAAAATTCATGTAATCCTTAGAAACTCTAAAATTATATTTTATATTATATATTATTATGTTACATAAGTTATATTACTAGTTCTTAAAGATTCTAATATTATACACGTCTTTTATTACCATTGATATATCTAGTTTGACATTGTTGTTGTTGGTGGTGGTGGTCATGGACCCTGAACTCTGGGCCTGGGAGCTGTCCCTCAGCTCTTCAGCTTAAGGCTAGTGCTCTACCATTGAGCTCTACTTGTAGCTTTCTGCTGGTTAATTGAAAATGAGAGTCTCATGGACTTTCCTAACTGAGCTGACTTTGAACCACAAACCTCAGATCTCAGCTTCCTGAGTAGCTGGGATTACAGGTGTGAACCATCAGTTCCTGCCTCGTGTGAGTTTCTGTGGATTTTTCTCTTCCCCAACTCCAGTGACTGAATCAGCATTTTCAAAGGACCCATGACCACATGTCAAGACTCTACCAAGTTCCAGATGCCAATGTATGGTACGGAATTTGGTCTCAACTCTGATATAAAGCAGCAAAGCAGGAGGAAGATGGCTTTGTAGTCAACCTGACTCAGGTTTAAACCCTTGCACTGACAATCTTCTAAATAACCTTGAGCAGGTTATTTTACAGTTCTCTGGCTTCTTGAAATAAAATTAATCACACTGAGTTATTGGTTTTATGGTTGGTTTAAAGATAGTTGACAATGCAAAGTAATGCTTAAGTCTAACCTTGATCTGCCACTTTTTAATTCCTCAGCCTGAAGCATGAATTATTCTGTATCTAGACTCCTTCATTCTCAACATGAAAACACTCATTGTGATTTCTCCTAGAACTTTGGAATGATTAAAAATGGGGTGTGTGGGGGGAGGCTAGTTGAGACTCATGTGTGTCTGTGTGTCTGTGTGTTTCTGTGTACTAGGGCTTGAACTCAGGGCCTAAGAGTGGTTAGGCTTAGCTTTTTCCCTCAAGACTGGTGCTCTACCAGTTGAGCCACACCTCTACTTCTGGGTTTTTGATAGTCTCACAGACTTTCTTGTTCAGGCTGGCTTCAAACCTAAATCCTCACATGTCAACCTCCTGAATAGTTAAGAGAGATGACAGGTGAGCAATTGCCACCAGATTGGCAGGATTAAAACTCTGCCTTACAACATTTGGAACATGTTAAGTGAACACTTGATGTTTTAGTTATTTATCTTCCACAAAATTTGTCTCAAGTTTCTAGCATTAGTAACTACGTGACACCTTAGAGACGCGGTCCCTTGAATTGTCCTGGGGGGGGGGGGGTGTGCTGTATCTAGCTGTATTCTAAGACTCTGAGCCCATAATGATGATGAGAGGAAAAAGTGGCCAAGTGAGCAAAAGAAATTTATATTTGTACAATATTCTAGAAAATACACTTCATTCTTTATTCTAGGACTTGTTTATTTAAAAATATTTCTTATCATTGGAATATCTGATCCTTAAAGAATGAATTACAAAGCTGGGTGCTGATGTTCATACCTGTACTATCAGCTACTCAGGAGGCTGAGATTTGAGGAGGGAGGTTCAAAGCCAGCCTGGGCAGGAAAGTCCTTGAGACTCTTATCTCAGATTATCCAGGTGTAGCTCAAGTGGCAGAGCTTCATCATGAATATAACAGCTAAGTGAGAATATGAGACCCTCAGTTCAAGCCCCAGTACCAGCACTCCCCCACTCCCCACCAAAAAGCTCATAACTCAGTTGCTTTCTGCACCTAAATATCTGTTTATTTTTGACTGAAGTAGTTGGAGCTGAAGTTGGAACTGCTATAGCAATTAGGTTACTTTGAAAATATTTACTATTTTCATTAAATAGTGTTTATGCTGGGAAAAATATTTTACCACTTTCAGCATTGCTTTTAGAATGATACATATTTATGTTCTAATGATATATCCAGATTTGGAACCTTTCTTACATTTAAGATTCAAAAAAATGATATTGACATAATTTTTCCTCAAGCATTTGTATAATTCTATGAATAATGATTTTCTTTTCTTAACTTTTCTTTTTCTTTTTCTATTGTGAAAATACCATATAGAGGGGTTACAATTACTTGGGCAAGATAATGAGTACATTTCTTTTTTTCTTTTTTTTTTTGTCGGTCGTGGGGCTTGAACTCTGGGCCTGCGCGTTGTCCCCCAGCTCTTCAACTCAAGGCGAGCGCTCTACCACTTGAGCTACAGCGCCACTTCCAATGAGTACATTTCTTATCAAGCCAATAATTACTTCAATAATCATCCAAAATATTCTGATTGAAAGAAGAGATAAATCTATCATTGAAAGGGGAGAGAAATGTGAATATTTAAAATCATCATTCAGACATATACTAGTTATTGCAAATAAGTCTGAATACAATTTTGAATTTAAATTTAAAGCATAAAAGGACAGCTCTTATAAGCATAAGAGCTGTCCTTTTATGCTTTAAATTTAAATTCAAAATTGTATAAAATACCAACTGGAAAATAGAAATGTTGTACGTATTAAAGCCCAAATCTTTGTTCACTTAGTTTCTCACAGAGTTGTTATGAGCAGTTATGACAGGGTTTTGCATTGTTGGTTACTGTCATTGCTTCTTTTTACAAAAAGGTCAAATACTCACCTGTTTTCCTTAGACTACATCAGTATAATGTCAGGTACTCTTTAGACCCATTTGATATGTTTTCTTCCTATTAATTAATTTCTGCATATTATTTCCAATGTTTAGAAAGTTCTTCATAGCCATTTGGCTATTTCCTATGAACCCTGCCTATTTTAAACAATATTTGTCTATCTAAGCCTGTGCAGTGTCATGAAGATTCAAGTTGTGACTGAGATGGATGGCCACAGTAGAATTGGAAGTGAACTTGTGACTTTGGGCAATAAATGTGTGCATTTTTGTGCTAGCTTTTTTTGTATAACTCTTAGAGATACACGCTTATTTATCTGTTGTACATATTTGATTACAATTTTAATGTTTGAATGATTGCACCCATTTGCTTTTGCTATGTACAAGGTATGATATATTTTCTGTTCCTAATAAGTGAAAATATAGTAAGTGAAGACTAATTTAAACAGGAAATAAACATTCTGTCTGTGCTTAAAAATGATAAAATCTTACTGTGTCATAATTCTTTTTTTCCCTCCTGGCTTCCAAAAGAACAGTGCTCAAGAATCAGCACCCTACTGCTGCCATTTGGGGCCCGAGTTCACACAGTGGACCATGGGCTGACAAAGGAGAAAGGCCAGTGTTGGCTCACTTAAGAGGGGTGGTCCTGGAAGTCCAGAAAGCAACTACAGCAGAGGAAAGAACTCGATTATACCTTGCAGTGGCAAGAATAGGACCCACACATTCAAGGTGCCATCTGTGCACAGTCCTGCAGTGGTAGCCAGAGTTCAGGAGGACCAAGGCGTGGCATTTGTGTGATCTGAAATGACCCAAGTTCAACCACGGGGATTTCTGACACAAGCAGGTCTGGGAGATTCTGGGCCATGTTTCAGGTCACGTTAACTGATGCATGGCTGAAGCACAGAGATTTGTATCAAAGGTATCCGTGACATGTCTCACTGCCTAATGACCTGACCCTACCTGATACCGCATAGAGTGACAGATTCTGAGGTCACTGCCACCCTGTGCAGCTGCACTTAAGAAACCTGCCTAGCACGAGGATGCTTGGTTTGTCTCAATCCACAACAAGGAAGCCATATTCCAGTGGAGATCCTGCCACCAAGGAGAGTTATTCAGTCACCTCAAGATTCTCAGCAACACAAAAAAATCAAACGAAGTGAAAGGCA
Source organism: Dipodomys merriami (assembly GCF_024711535.1). Classification (NCBI taxonomy): domain Eukaryota; kingdom Metazoa; phylum Chordata; class Mammalia; order Rodentia; family Heteromyidae; genus Dipodomys; species Dipodomys merriami. Next base: position 75,162 of record NW_027206194.1, on the reverse strand, counting down.
AAAGATTTATACACCTGAAGAGAAACTATAGTACAAAGAAACATAGGCTCTGTGGTTACCCTTATTTGTGAGAGCTAGAATGTGCCTATAAATCTGTAAGTAAACACACTGGATGGTTTCAAAAAAACACAATTCACTAGGACATGATAAATTAGACACATCTCTAGGCAATCACACACAGTAAGACCAAAGGAGGATATCTTAGGAGAGGAACACAAAGGCACTATGCCTATGTACCTCTGATCATACAAAATTATATTTATCCAAATGAACTCCAGAAAAATGAAACAAGAGGTTTTTTCTCATTGCTGTTTTTGTTTTATTTTTTCTTGTCCATGTATCTGTCTTTTGGAGGGCATGCAGGGACATAGAAATGGAGGGACAAAGGAGAAACAAACGCAGCCATGGTATTCACTGGACACTGTGGAAAATAAACTCTACAGCTTGTGGTTGGGGATGGGAGGAAAAACTGGGAGAAAGTGAGGGAAGGGAGGACATTGTCCAAAAAGAAATGGACTCATTACCTGACTTATGTAACTGTAAGCCCATCTGTACATCACCTTTAAAATAACAGTTAAAAATGCATTAAAGTAAAATACCTCAGTGGCTGGTAACAGTGCAGTGGTGGCAAAGGTCATGTGATGGGACTCTGCCAGCCACAGAGGTCTGGAAAGCCTTAGGCCAATCGTGAACTCATGGCCTTATGCAAATACCCATGACACTCAGTCGGTCTCAGTCATGAGTTGCAACTCCTATCCACACTTGTGGTCTGTTGTGAAGTGTTCATGCCCAGGGTGTTCTCTTTCACCCCTGCTGACACTCGAGGCCCTGCTTTGTTCACTGAGGATGGCATTGATTCTGCTCTGTACTCTCTGTACTTCTGACCATGTTGTGACTTACAGGGGTTTTTTAGATTGTAGTCTTCCAATACATGTGTTTCCATCTACTAACATACAAACATTATTTGCATAGTAAACACTTAGGCGTGTTCTTCACTTCTCAAAATCCATGGTCTTCACATTTCTCTGTTTTAGTCACTGTGAGAAGAGCTCACGGGAAAAGCTTTGCAGGCCTCGGCTAGACAGCTGGTGGGTATAGAAGTGGGGGCCTCAGCTGGGGCTCCCCCAGGACCTGGTGCTGTGTGGGTAGCAGGTGGTAGAGGGGGGCCTGGGGTATTTGCACCCCAGTCTGGAACCATGAGGGCTTGAAGATGAGGGGGTTCCATGATAGGGGATTGGCCTGGGGATCTGAGGCTCAAAAATAGTCCAGGAGGAAGTGGGCCAGAGACTGCTGGGGGGAGGGGTGCTGAGGGTGCCCTGAGGTCTTAGACCCCCACTGTGGCCTGAGGCTCAGACTCTAGGACCTAGAGCTAGAGGAGATTATGTGGGGACCTTGCAGCCCAGGAATAGGGGTTCCCCCCGTCTCTCCCAGCCCTTGCTATGGTACTGAAACTTGAACTTAGGGCCTTGAACTCTTGCTTTCCACTAAAGGCTGGAGCTCTACCCCTTGAACCACACATCTACTTCTAGCTTTTGGGTGGTTAATTGGAGATAAGAATCTCTGCCAGCCATCTGTCCTGTGATTCTCAGTTCTCAGCCTCTTGAGTAGTTCCGATGACAGGCATGACCCTCAGTGCCCAGCTCAACTTTCTTTTTATTTGTCATGTAGAGGTTTCATCTTCAGGATTTCAGTTTGATTTTTCAATAATTCCAACTTTAGTAAAATTATTTGTCATATCTTTCTTGTTTCTTGTGCTCTTAATTTGCATCTTCTTTGCATTTATTTATGGGCTTATTTGCTCCTTTTTTTTTGTCAGTTGTGGGGCTTGAACTCTGGGTCTGGGCGCTGTCACTCAGATCTTCAGCTCAAGACTAGTGTTCTTCCACTTGAGCCACAGCACCACTTCCAGCTTTTTCTGCTTATGTAGTGCTGAAGAATCGAACTCAGGGCCTCATGCATGCTAGGCAAGCACTCTACTACTGAGCCACATTCCCAGCCCCCATTTGTATCCTTTTTCACTCATTTAGTTATTCATTTATATTCCCTTTGGATTCAATTAGGTATTTGTCTTCTCTTGGATTTCATTGAAGTGTTTATACATACCTTCTTTTCTTTCATTAAATGTTCTTATCATAATTCTCCTGGTTGATTTCAGTGTGTTAGGTTCCATTCTCTTACTATCATACAGAACCTTTGTTATCACTTATTTTTTGATGCCTCTAATTGCCTTTCATTTGTATAATTTGTGTGTTCTCTGTACTGAACTTTGCTCATCTGAAGTTTGTTGTCATTTCTGGTTTGGAGTTTCAGTTATCTAACAACTTTCCATGGAATTATTCTGTCTGACTTGGCAGGTCTGGGTAGTGGCACGGTTTATGTGTCATTTCTCACCACTGGCTTGGGTATAACAAAGTCCCCAATTCAATACCAAGTACCAATATTTGCAATGCCAGATACATTGTACATATTCTATATGTACTAGATTACATTATTTGTACGACTGGTTATAACTATAGGAAAGGAACTAGTGTTCCTATATGCTATAGGAAGGGGTTAGACAAACAAAATTTATTTGTGTAAGAGTTAAAAATAAGGAACCATTTCTGTGCAAGAATATAGTTCAATTATTGTGGAGAAGAATGATATCATTAGATATTGCAAGGGACAGAAATGTTTATAATTTTTTAAAAAGAAAGGAGAATGACACAACTTAGTTTATTAGGAAAGCTGGAAAGGTGAAATAAAAAATTAGAGAAAAAACTGGCACCAGTGGCTAGCAACTGTAATCCTAGCTACTCAGAAGGTGGAGATCTGAGGATTGTGGTTTAAATCCAGCTCAGGCAAGAAAGTCCATAAGATCTTATGTTCAATGAATCGCTGAAGTGGCTATGTGGCTCAAAGTGGTACAGCACTAGCCTTGACGAAATGAGCTTGGGGCTGTGCCCAGGCCCTGAGTTCAAGCCCCATGACAGGGATAAAGAGAGAGACAGAGATAGAGACAGAGACAGAGAGACAGAGATCAATATATTAAAAAGCTATAGCTAAAAGCAAGCAAGCAAGCAAGAGAGAGGGGGAGGGAGGGAGAGAGGAAGGGGTAGGAAGGAAGGGAAAGGAAGGAAGGAAAGAAGGAAGGAAGGAGGGAAGAAAGAAAGAAAGAATGAAAGAAGAGAGGGAGGGAGAGAGGGAGGGAGGAAGGGAAGGAAGGAAGGAGAGGGAAGGAAGGAAGAAGAAAGAAAGAAGAAAGGCAGGCAGGCAGGCAGGCAGGAAGGCACGAAGGAAAGAAGGAAGGAAGGAAGGAAGGAAGGAAGGAAGGAAGGAAGGAAGGAAGGAAGGAAGGAAGGAAGGAAAGAAGGAAGGAAGGAAGGAAGGAAAAGAAAAAGAAAAGAAAGCTGCCAAGTTCTCATACTTTTAATACTAACTACTCAGGAGGCTAAGGTCTGAGGACTCTGGTTCAAAGCCAGCCAAGGCTAGAAAGTCTGTGAAACTCCTATCTCCAGTGAACCAGCAAAAAATGAAAAAGTGAAGTAGAGCTGTGGTTCAATTGGTAGAGCATCAGCCTTCAGTGAAAAAGCCAAGCAAGAATAAGAATCTCTGAATTTGGAGTACAGTATTTTTATTTTCTTTGCTACTTCCTGACTTTGTTCTGGTAGCTCTTAGCTTGCTAACTTGCCTTCCTGATTTCCCCCAGATATCTGTGCCTTTATTTCTGGTATGTAGAGACACAGGGACTCTTCATCCTGGCTTCTCCCTGCTCCAAGGTTTTAATGCTATTTTCCAATGACCCCAGGCTCCAACTTAGCAAACAGACTCACCTGGACACCAGTGGTTCAGACTTATAATCCCAGCTACTCAGCAGGCTGAGATCTGCAGATCAAGGTTCAAAACTAGACCGGGTAGGAAAGTCCATGAGACTTTTATCTCCAATCAATCAGCAAAAATCTGAAAATGGAGCTGTGGCTCAAGTGATAGCCTTGAGAACTAAGCTAAGGGAGAATGCTTAGGCCCGGACTTCAAGCCCCAGTAGTGGCATACACAGAAAATTGTTAAAATTAAACAGATTGATTCAAATGTGTATATTTTCTTCAGTAATATAATTTCATTTTCCTAATCTTATTTTTGTTTCATTTTCTTCTGATTAAGTTGGTGCTCAAAAAAACAATTTTGCATATATGTGTATATACATATATGTGTGTATATGTATATACTTATGTATATATGAGTGTTTGTCTTTCTTTCTTTTTTTTTTTTTTTTTTTTTTGGGTCCGGTCATGGGGCCTGAACTCTGGGCCTGGGCGCTGTCCCTCAGTTCTTCAGCTCAAGGCAAGCACTGTACCACTTGAGCCACAGCGCCACTTCCGGCTTTTTTTTTCTTTTTGCTTATGTGGTGCTGAGGAATTGAACCCAGGACCTCATGCATGCAAGGCAAGTGCTCTACCACTGAGCCACCTTCCCAGCCCAGTGTTTGTCTTTCTTTACTCCATCCCTATTGAAGCTTTTCACACATTATCTTTTGTTGTTGTTGTTACCAGTACTCAAGCTTGAAATTAGGGCCTCATGCTTTTGCTTGGCTTTTTTGATCCAACTAGTGCTCTATCACTTGAGCTACATACACACGTCTGGCTTTTCTCTGGTTAATTAGAGATAGAGTCTCCTGGCCTTTCCTGCCTGAGCTGGCTTCAAACTAGGTTCCTCATACCTCAGCCTCCTGAGTTGTTAGGATGACAGGTGTGAGCCACCAGTGCCCAGCTTCACATTATCTTAGTGAACATTTCAATTTCACCCTCACACTGCCACCCACTCTGTTTGATTATATAATATGTTGACGTGATCAAATTTCTGTTTACTCTAGCACAGGAATTCCAACCAAGATAATTATATTCATGGATTCAGGAACCTGCTTATTATAAAATATTGAAGTAGGAAAATTTGTCTTTGTGCTATCCAGCACAGGATTTTAACAATTTTGTTTCCTCTTTCCTCCATTTTTCTTCCCTGCATATAACAACCTATTTTCTTTCTTCCCATCAATTCATGGCTTTAAGTTCTTCCACCCATAGTCTTTGAGTCAAATTTTAAGTATGTACAGAGTTAAAAAATATAATGAAATGGTAAAACACCTGTAATTCTGGCTACTTGGGATACTGATATCTGAGGATTGTGGTTCAAATTCAGCCCAGCCAGAAAACTCTGTGAGACTCATCTCCAATAAACCAGCAAAAACAAAATTGGAGCTATGGCACAAGTGGTGGAGTTTCAGCCTTGAATGAAAAAGTTAAGGGATAGTGCTCAGGCCATGAGTTCAATCCCAAGTACTAGCACTTGAAATTTAAAAATACTAAAATGAACAATATCCCAATCCTACTATTTTCACTAAAATACTAATAAATATGACAATTGTCTGTTTTTTCTTTTGTTTATCTATATGATATATGTCATCTTTGATTCTAACAGTATATTTTTCTTTACCAAGCTTGTGACATTGTCAGGAATTCAAGACTAAATGATAGTAATTTTCTAAAGAAGCATGTCAGCATTTCTTGATAACTTAAGTTAATTTAAATCTGTTGAGAAAAACAACTTATGAGGAAAAATCAGCCAAGCAAGAATGCAAAGGCCATAAGTTCAAGCCCCAGTACCCAGCACATATCACACACACACACACACACACACACACACACACACACACACACACACACACACACACACACAAAGTACTTACTAAATCCTAAGTTGTTTAAAGCACACAAGCAAATGCTAGTAAGTTACCAGTACCTATTTTGCCTTCCAATGATAAAACAAAAGTGTAGAAAAACAAGGCCACTTCCACCAAACCAGATTGTTGGTGTTCAAGACCTAACTTGAGTTCACTCCATTTGATTCAATACTGTTCAAAAGAACATTCATTCAGTGAGGAGTAAAATATTGTACATCTGTCAGAGATAGATGTTAACAGATATTCTTGACTTTTAACATAATAGGTGGTATTTGAGCCAGATGCTGGTGGCATATACCTGTAATCCTGGCTACTCAGCATTCTAGTTTGAAGCCACCCAGGTAGAGAATGTCTGTGAGACTCTTATCTCCAATTAAACACCAATAAGCCTAAAGTAGAATTGTGGTTCAAGTGGTAGAGAAATAGTCTTGGACACAAAAGCTCAGGAAGAGGACCCAGGCCCTCAGTTCAAGTGCCACGGCTGGCAAACACATACCAAAAATGTGGTATTTGCAACCAAAGAATAAATTTTAATTTGATCTCTTTTTAGCCAATTTAATGTCTGAGCTCTTGATCTGCAAGCCTCTTGGCCACTCTACTCCTGGAGAGTAACAATTATTCAAGTGGAAAAGAAGGATCTAGAATGATTCTCCATTAGAGATGCTGATGTTTGAAAGACTATGAGAAAAAAATACTTCAGTCTCTAAAATAATATAGCACTCACAGTGGAAACTCTGAATTTGTTAATTGATGGTCAGTATCAAGGCTTGAACTCAGAACCTGGGCTTTGTCCCTCAAGGCTAGCACTCTACCACTTGATACACATCTCCACCTCTAGTCTTTTTGGCAGTCAATTGGAGTAAAAGTCCCATGGATTTTCCTATTTGAGCTGGCTTTGAATAACGATCCTCAGATCTCAGCCTCCTGAGTAGCTAGGATTACAGGCTTGAACCTGTGATGGCTAATTGAAATTTAATGGTACCTACTACCAGAGATGGTAGTTAAGACATTTACATCCACCACAAAAGTCCAAGTTAATTTCAGCTTTGGTTTCTCCAACACACTTAAGAGAAAGATCAGTAGAGATCTATCATTAAACCTTAATAGTAGAATTCAAATACTCTTGGCTTATTTTATTTTTTTTTAGTTGTGAGAATACCACACAAAGGAGTTACAACTACATGGGCAAGATCTTGGTTTATTTTGAGTCCTGCTAAATCCTAGATGTCCAGAGACAAATCCCAAGATACAAGCGTTAGGAGGTCAGAGACAGGAGAGTCCCCTGAAATTGCATTAAAATTAATGTTAACAATAATATCATTTATTTAACTACCAATCTAACAAGTACACTTAATATAATTTTTTCCAAGCCTTTCCATTTCCTAACAAAGGGAGCAATGTCATTCTTTCTGATGGAGACATAGAATTCCATTATGTATATATACCACATTTTCTTGATCCATTCATCTACTGAAAGGCTTCTGGGTTGGTTCCATATCTTAGCTATGGTAAAAATGCTGCAATAATAAACATACTCGTTCTGGTAGCTTTAATGTGGTCTTGTTTGTGATCATTTGGGTAAAGGCCCAAAAGTGGGATTGCTGGGAAATAGGGGAGCTCTATGTAGAATCTTTTGAGGAATCATCATATTGCTTTCCAAAGTGGTTGAGCAAGTTTACACTCCCACCAGCAATGTAATAATGTTCACTTCTCTCCGCATCCCCTCAAGCATGTGTTGTTATTAGAGTTATTGATTATCATCATTCTAACTGGGGTGAGGTTGTATCTCTATGTTGATTTGATTTGCATTTCTTTTATGGCTAGAGAGGTTGAGCATTTCTTCATGTGTCTATTGGCAATCCTTCTTTCCTCTTCAGAGAAATTTCTCTGTAAGTCTTTAGCCCCTTATTTATTGGGCAGTTGTTTCTTTGGAGATTTGTTATTGGGTGATTTAATTTTTTGAGTTCCAGGTATATTTGAGATATGAGGTCCTTGTCCATTCTATGGCTAGCGAAGATCTTCTGCCAATCTGTGGGCTTTCTATTGATCTTGCTAGCTATGTGCTTGGTCATGCAGAAGCTCTGCAATTTTGTGCAATCCCATTTGTTCAACCTTTCTTTGATTTGTTGTGTTTCTTGGTCTCTATTAAGAAAATTTCGCCCTGTGCCAATGAGACCTAGGGTTTCTCCTATTCCATCCTGTAATGTTTTCAGATTGTCTGCTTTGACTCCGAGGTCTTTGATCGATTTGGAATTTATTCTGGTGCAGAATGATATATAAGAATCTAGCTTTCATTTTTTACAAGTATTTAACCAATTTTGCCAGCACCATATACTGAAGAGGCTGTCTTTCTTCCATTCTATTTTTTGAGGTCCGTTATCGAAGATTAGTTGGCTATAGGTCTGTGTGTTCATTTCTGGGTTTTCAATTCTGTTCCATTGGTCCTGAAGTCTGTTCTTGTGCCAGTACAATGCTGTTTTGATTACTATGGCTGTGTAGTAGAGTTTGAAATTTGGTATTGATATTCCTCTAGCCCTATTCTTTCTGTTGAGGATTGTTTTTGCTCTTCGGGGTCTTTTACTGTACCATATGTATTTTTGGATTGCCTCTTCTAATTCCTTGAAGAATGAGGTTGGAATATTGATAGGTATCACATTGAATTTGTAGATAGCCTTGAGAAGTATTTCCATTTTCATGATGTTGATCTTTCCAATGCAGGAGCATGGGAGTTTTTGCCACTTTCTAAGTTCTGTTTTAATTTCCTTTTTCAGGTTTTCAAAGTTTTCATCATAGATGTCCTTCACTTCTTTGGTTAAGTTAATTCCTACGTATTTTATTTTTTGTGGGGCTGTTACGAATGGAATTGCTTTCCTAATTTCAGCCTCACTTTTTTCATTGTTGGCATACAGAAAAGCCATTGATTTTTGAGGGTTACTTTTATACCCTGCTACTTTGCCAAAGTTTTGAATCAGCTTGAGTAATTTGGGAGTGGGGTCTGTGGGATTCTTTAAATACAAGATCCTGTCATCTGCAAAGAGGGAGAGATTTACTTCTTCTGTCCATATTTGGATCCCCTTTATGTTTGCATCTAGTCTTATTTGTAGCTAGACATTCTAATACTAGATTGAAGAGAAGTGGAGAGAGTAGACGTCCTTGTCTCATTCCTGAGTTAAGAGGAAATAGTTTAGTTTTTCACCATTAAATAGAATGCTGGCTGTTGGTGTGTCATATACAGCCTTTATTGTATTGACGAATGTTCCATGGATTCCTAATTTTTCCAGAACCTTCATCATAAAGGGGTGTCAGATCTTGTCAAATGCCTTTTCTGCATCTATTGAGATAACCATGTGGTTCTGACCCTGCTCCTGTTGATGTGATGAATTATACTAATTGATTTCCGTATACTGAACAAGGTTTGCGTCCCTGAAATGAATCCTGTTTGATCTTGGTGCATGTTTTTTTGGATGTATTGTTGAAGTTGATTGGCCAAAATTTTGTTGAGAAGTTTTTCATAAGTGTTCATCCAAGAAATGGGTCTATGGTTCTCTTTCTTTGTTGAGTCCCTGCCTGGTTTTGGCATTAGGGTTATGATTGCTTCATAGAATGAGTTCGGTAGTGAACTTTCTCTTTGCATTTCATTAACGAGTTGGAGGGGTATTAGTTTGAGCTCTGCTTTGAAGACCTTGTAGAATTCCGCTGTGAAACCGTCTGGATCTGGGCTTTTCTTAGATGGGAGAACTCTTATTACTATTTATATTTCAATGTTTCATATGGGCCTGTTAAGGTGATTTAACTCATCTTGGTTTAGTTTTGGCATGTCAGTATTTGCTAGGAAAAGGTCCATTTCTGCCAAGTAAACAATCTTATTAGCATAAAGTTTTGAGAAGTATTTCCTTATAATGTTCTGAATCTTGGTTGTTTCTCTGGTGGTGTTTCCATTCTCATCTCTGAGTTTATTTATTTGGGTGTGTTCTTTTCTTTTTTGATAAGATTTGTTAAGGGTCTGTCAATTTTGTTAATTTTTTTGAAGAACCAACTCTGTTTTGTTGATTCTTTCTTTTGCTTTTTTTGGATTCTAATTCATTTAATTCTGATTTAATTTTAATTATTTCTTTCTGTCCATTGGGTTGGCGTTTATCCTGCTGCTCTTTTTCAAGGAGTTTCAGATGTCTCATTAAATTGTTGGTTTCAGATCTCTCCAATTTGTTGATGTAGGAACTCAGAGGTATAAACTTGCCTCTGAGTACTGCCTTTGCTGTGTCCCAGAGGAGCTGGTAATTTGTGTGCTCATTTTTGTTGAATATCATGAACATTTGAATTTCCTTTCTAATCTCTTCCATGATGCACTTGTGATTCAGCAGTGTGTTATTCAGCCTCCATGTGTTACAGGACTTTCTTTAGTGGCTTTTGGTGTTGAGTCCTACTTTTAATCCCTTGTGTTGTGGTCTGAGAGAATGCAAGGTATAGCTTCAATTTTTCTGAATTTGGACAAGTTTGCTTTGTGACCTAAAATGTGGTCTATTTTGGAAAATGTTCCATATGCTGCTGAGAAAAATGTGTATTCTGATGCTGCTGGGTGAAATCTTTGGTAGATGTCTGGTAAATCTAGTTGATCTATGCAGTTGTTTAGATATGCAGGTTCTTTGTTGAGTTTTTGCCAACTTGATCTATCTAGTGGGGATAGTGGTGTGTTAAAGTCCCCAACAATTAATGTCTTTGGATCTATGTGGGATTTGAGGGAAAGTTGGGTTTCTTGGATAAATATGGGTGCTCCGTTGTTTGGTGAATAGATATTTAGACTTGTAATATTCTCCTGAAGGAGAGATACATTAATTAGTATGTAGCAACCTTCTTTATCTCTTCTCACTAATTTTAATTTGAAGTCTATTTTATCTGATATTAGGATTGCAACTCCCGCCTGTTTATGGGGCCGTTTGCTTAGTAGATTTTGTTCCAGCCATTCACATTGAAAATGTGTTTGTTTTTATGGGCAAGATGTGACTCCTGCAGGCAGCAGATAGAAGGTTCTTGCTTTTTAATCCAACTAGACAGTCTATGTCTCTTAATTGGAGAGTTAAGTCCGTTAACGTTAAGAGATAGAACTGAGAAGTATTTGGGAGCTCCTGCCATTTTATCTACCTTCTTGGGGGCTGTGGCAACTGGGTTCTTTCTATGGTTCTTGGATTCTCAATTTGGCTGCAGTTTCTTGGCCTTTTTTGTGGTCTTGTTGGTTTTCTATGTATGGGACATCTTTAAGAATCTTTTGTAGGGCTGGTTTGGTGGAGATATAGTGTTTCAGTTTTTCTTTGCTATGGAAAGTTTTTATTTGACCTTCATTTATGAAGGAGAGTTTAGCTGAGTACAGTTTTCTTGGTTGATAGTTGTTTGTCTTTACGACACGGCATACATCATTCCAGGCTCTTCTTGTTTGATTGTCACTGCTGAGAAATATGAGGTGATTCTAACTGTTTTCCTTTTATAGGTGATTGATATTTTCTCCTTGACAGCTTTAAGGTTCTTTTCCTTGGTCTGAATTGATCCTGTGAGGATTATAATGTGATGCTGGTTTGTCCTGTTCTGGTCTGGTCTATTTGGAGTTCTAAAAGCTTCTTGTATCTGAATAGGCCTATCTTTTTGCAGGTTTGGGAAGTTCTCTGCTAGGATCCTGTTAAACAAATTTCCTAGACCATTAACTTCTGTTTCTAGGTGCTCCTCTACACCCATTATTCTCAGATTAGGCTTTCTGATGGTGTCTTCCAAATGTTGAATATATCTATCGTATTTCTTGGACTTTTCTTGGAGGGTTGTATGTTCTTTCTCTAATATATATGTTGTCTAAGTGCCTAAGACTTCGTAGGAACATAGTAGATATCATTGAATACTAGATACATGGCTCTGGCACTCTCTACTAATACGCATTTATTGGCATACTATCACCTGCCTATCCATGTATGGCTATTTTGGCCACCTCTGGGGCTTGATCTCAGCGCCTGCCAAGAATTTCATCCTGGAGTAAGAATCCAAGTGTGACACCTGTTTTTGTTTTCTGGGAGAGTGCTGGGTGTCAGGCATGATGGAGAACAAATCTACAAATCTATATACTATGTGATAATATGTAAACAATGTAATACATGTTTAGATGTTCTCACAGTCGGTAAAATAAATGGTAAATAAATGAATAAAACAACAAATACAATGAATAACCACACCAAACATGATATAGACTGAACATCTATATGGAAGTTCAATCCTATCTTTAAAATATATATAAGGAGTATGACTGGGGCATGAATTCAGGCATAGGGAACAGGCCTGAATTTCTGGTCTTCAAGCACAGTGAGCTTCCCCTTCCCCCACAGTGCAACATAGTTACCAGTCCCTAAGTTCAAGTCCCAGGCCTTGCAGACAAAAAAAATTGCACATTCCAAGCCAAGGAGTTTCATTAGCATTTTTAATATTTTTTAAAAGTTCACTTTGCCTTTATTTGAAACATTTTGATTTTATAACATGAGAGTTTTTAAAAAAGAGGGTTTAAACTTTTACATTTCAGCATAGCACATTGGTGTTTTTGACCATCTATCATGAAGAATGAGAATGAAAACGAGGATATCATTTCTCCCTAGAAGGTTGGGACAGTTGATGTTATTTCTTATTTTTCTTTTTTCTTTTCTTTTTTTTTTTGTCAGTCGTGGTGCTTGAACTCTGGGCTTGGGTACTGTCCCTGTGCTCTTCAACTCAAGGCAAGCGCTCAAGCACTTGAGCTACAGCACCACTTCCAGTTTTCTAGAGGTTTATTGGAGATAAGAGTCTCATAGATTTTCCTCCTTGGCTGGCCTTGAGTCACCTACCTCAAATCTAAGCCTCTTGGGTAGCTAGGATTATAGGCGTGAGCCACCTGTGCCCGGCAGTTGATGTTATTTCTATTTAGAGTTATTTTTATAACTATAAAAGGTCTGCAATTGTGTCCTGTGAGTTTTCCTCAGTGCCTACCACGAAATAGACTAGGGAAGTCCTCATACAACCAAAGGTTGAGTTTCAGAATAAACACTCACTTCTGTGAGGACAGTAAGTACTTGTAAGCATTTTGGGAATAAACTGGGTTGTAAAATGAAAAACAAAAACATTGGTAATAAGATGTAGCTCAGTAGTGGAATAGTTGCCTAAAGAGCATAAGACCCTGGAAGAAAAGTTTCCTAAAGCTCAGAATGTTAGAATTTTGTATGAACAAACTTCTTTCCTTTTTTTTTTTTTTTTTTTTTTTTTTGTTGGTGGTGGGGCTTGAACTCTGAGATTGGGCAATATCCCTGCGCTCTTCAGCTCTTTGCGAGCACTCTACAGCTTGAGCCACATCACCACTTACGGTTTTCTAGTGGTTTATTGGAGGTAAGAGTCTCCCGGACTTTCTGCCCTGGCTTGCCTTGAACTGCCATCCTCAGATCTCAGCCTCCTGAGTAACTAGGATTATAGGTGTCAGCCACTGACGCCTGGTGCATAAACAAACATTTTAAGATTGATTCTAAGGAAAGAAACTTCGAACATACTTTTTGTACAAATAATTTATAATGCCATGGTTAAGGCACTAATTTAGAAGTATTTTTTCATTGGCTGGTTTCTTAGTTTATTTATATATATATATATATATATATATATATATACATTATTAATTTATATATACACATATTGTTAAAAACATAGGTTTGAAGTGTACCTAAGAACATAGCTGCTCATGTAAAATTATACAAATGCACAAGCTTGATTTTTTATTTTCAGTTTGTTGGTACCATAAATTAGGTGGGATTTGTGTACTGTTGTTTTGTTCTCTGTTTTTGGAGGATTTATCTCCTTTATCGCTCTACCCACCTCTCCCTGCACCTGAACTCAGCTTGCTCTTTCTTGGCTTGATTGTTCATAGCTGATTTTCTACCACTTCAGCCATACCTGTAGACTGGCTTTTTGCCAGTTAATTGGAGATGATATCTCTCAGGATTTGCTGTCTGGATTGGCTTTGAAACTTCATCTTCCAGTTCTCACCTCCTGAGTAGCTGGGATTACAGATGTGAGCCACTGGGGTGCCTAGGGATAAATTAATTTGGTTGATGTATTCTTTCTGTTTTTCTAAGCATGGGATCATCTACTATAGAATTTCAATGAATGTCCTGGGTCTGAAGTAAGATATATAATACATATGTAAATCTGTATAGTTCTCATAAGATGTAATCAATTTAATACATGCTATAAGTGTAATAATAGTCAATAAAATAATGAATGAATAATACAAAAAGTAAAATAAATACACTCAAAGCAAATTGCAATAAACATAAATATGTAGATATTGATCATTATTTCAAATGCAGATGAATATTACATTAACAGGGCTGTGGATTGAATTCAGGCCTAGGGAACAGGCCTGAATTGCTTGTCTTCCAAGAGGGTGAGTTTCCCTGTCTCCCCGCCCCCTCCAGTGAATTAGAGTTGCCCAGACTCTGAGTTCAATTCCCAGGGCACGAACTCCAAGCCAGGGAGCTTCATTAGTATTGTATGTATGTATGTATGTATGTATGAATGTATGTATGTATGTATGTATATATCATGGGACTTGAACTCTGGCCTTGAGAGCTGTCCTTGTGCTCTTCAGCTCAAGGCGAGCACTGTAATGCTTGAGCCACAGCACCACTTCTGGTTTTCTAGTGGTTTATTTGAGATAAGTGTCTCAAAGACTTTCTTGCCTGGGCTGGCTTTGAAACGTGATATTCAGATCTCAGCGTCCTGAGTAGCTAAGATTACATGTATGAACCATAGCCAGCGCCAGGCTATTTTTAAATATTTTTAATTAATTAAGTTATTTATTAAGTTATTTATTTATTTTAATTTTTTTTTGCCCAGCACGAGGCTTGAACTCATATCGTGGCAACTCTGCCTCAGCTAACATCACCCTAGGCTGGGATGGTGTAGCCTCTGGCCCCACAGCCCATCCTGGAATACTAGGCCTCCGGGGCTGACAGGAAAACAAAATGAAAATGACACCAAAAATAAAAGCCAGGAACCACCCACCAATGGCAATTTCTTGGTTTTCCTTCCTTGCATGGTGACCATCCCGGGTCCAAGTAACACTGCTGCAACCTGTAGGTCCCTTGGCATTGCTGAAGGCTGACGGGCTGTCAGTGAAGCCATAGGCCAACCTGGACACCTAGGCCCTCTGTTTGAATCCCAGTCATGCTACTTACAAAGGGCTGGAGAGCCTAAGAAACCATTGCCTGTCCATAGGAACGCCAGAGAAATGTGATTAATGTTATGGTTGGATGAGTAGTTCATCAATCAGTCTAGTATAAATTTAGACCCAATAATCACAGAACACAGATTGATTTTAATTCATAGTTTATTATGCATTAAAAGAAAACTATTCATTAAGTGGAGTCCTTACTAAAGACCTGAGAATCTCTACGAACGTAGTATATGTCATTTAATTCCACATAGACATCACTGGCAGTATAAAAATATCTAAATATATATTTATCTGGATACCATCGTCTGCATAGAAAAGTACTGCTATTTTGGCCAAATCTGTGGTTCCATCCTAGGTCCTCGGATCCACTTGGCAGCTGAATGGGCTAGAGGCTGCCATGCTGACAATCACCTATTCATGAATTGGGACTTTTAGGCCCTCAGTTCAGGTACCAGCATTGCCAAAAATTTCGTCTTGGAGTAAGATTCCAAGTGAGACACCTATTTTCTATTTCTGTGCAAGAGCTGGGTGTCAGGTATGATGTACATAATATGTGTGCTATGGAATAGATTGGAATAAATGTAATAAATGATATAGGTTCACTCACAGTCCATAAAATAAATGTTAATTCAATCACTCAATAATAATATATCATGAATCACTCCAACAAACACGATACAGACTGAATATATAGATGTAAATATAAATCACATAGTGAAAATGTCTATAAATGTTACATTTTTTGGGCTGGTGCTTGAATTCAGGCCTAGGGAAGAGTTGAGAAGTTCATGCATGATTCACATAGGAAATGATAGGCAAAACCTCTGGCACAACAATTATTTTTAATTAAGACTTCACAAAATGTGACAATAATAATTACATTCAGGAAATCGAGGCATAGGGAAAGATCCAAAAATTGGTAGTCACATGGTAGATAGGATTCCAACACAGCTTGCCACATCTTCTTTATACAAATAGGTATTTATGAGCACACTAGCTTCAGCTTATGAATGGATGAATATGGTGTACAAACCCCACCCCAGAGCTCAATCTCAGGTCCTGGGTAGGGCCTAGATCCTTAGTAGCTCAAAAGCTGGTGTGCTCATATGGACCCATTAGAAATTTGGGCCTGCTAGTCCCAGAGTTCAACTCCCAGCAATGCCAAAAGGTTCATCCTGATGTGAGAAACCAATTCTTACAACTGATTTCCTGTCCTGTGAAAGTCCTGGGCCTCATCGAGGATGGAGAATGCTATATAGGCAAGTCTATAGCCATGGGAATAGGTTGTCATCCATGGCAGCACAGATATACCTGCCACCATACTCAATAAAATACACAATACATCTTTGAATAAGACTCAAAATTTAAAAAATTGAAAGCAAGATGCATGCCACACTTGTATGTAAATAGAGATCCTATGTTTAAAAAAAGTAAGCTTGTTATTTTGTCCACTGCTTGGGCATCAAATTAGGCCCTGGCCAGGCCTGACATTCTAGTCTTCAGGGATGATGAGCTTCCCCTTCCCCCACAGTGCAACAGGGTTACCCAGACCTGAGTTCAAATCCCAGGCCTAACAAAAGATTCATCTTGATGTCAGAAGCCAGTCATTGCGCCTGATTTCCTCTAATGTGGAAGTACTGGGTCTCAGTTAGGATGGAGAATGAATGCATAGGCAACCCTATAACCATGGGAACAGGTCATCATCCATGTCAGCAGAGTTATACCTGTCACCATCCTCAGTAAAATACATAATATCTCCATGTATTAGACACAAAGTAAGGAGAAGGATTGCACTGAATGCAAGATGCTATACACACATATATTTCAATCAATACATAGCCTATGTTTCAAGTATGAATTTATGCCTATCCTGGCCGTCACTGGCACAACCTCAGGTCCTGAGAATGAATTAGCTCCTTAGTTGCTCACATGCTGGTGTCCTCACCTTCACTCTTTCACCAATTGGGCCTGTTAGGCTCTTAGTTCAAATCCCAACACTGCCAAAAGCAGAATCCTGATGTGAGAAGTCCATTGATCCCTCTGTTTTCCTGTCCCAAGTATGTCCTGTGTCTCAGCTAGGATGGAGAAGGTGTAGGAAACTCTATAGAAATGGGAATAGGTTGCCATCCATGTCAGCACAATTATATCTGTCATCATACTCAATAAAATACAAAATGCATCCCTGACTAAGACACACAATAAAAAGAACTACACTGAAAACATGATGCATTCCACACATGTATGTAAATAGAGATCCTATGTGTAACATAGGTGGGCATATGATTTTTGCCTGAGCTGGGGCTTCAATTCAGGCCCTGGGACCAGGCCTGACCTTGTAGTCTTCAAAGATAGTGAGCTTCTCCTTCCCCCACAGTGCAACAGAGTTACCTAGACCTGATCTCACATCCCAGCTCTGGCAGTAAAATGGCGCGAATTCTGAGCTAGGGTGCTTCATTGATAATTTTTCAATTTTTTACTATTTTTTGCCAGACCTGGGCTTGAACTCAAGCTGTGGCAACTCTGCCTCAGGTCTGATGATCCTAGGCTGCAGCCTCTGGACCCACAGCCCATCCTCAGATCCTAGGACTCCAGGGTTTGTAGGAAAACATAAAAAGCCGGAGGAGAAAAAAGCAGCAGGAAGTTCCACCTGGCGCTTTTAGGTTTATTTTCATTTGAATGTTGACCATGGTGAGACCAAACCCGGTGGACTGCAGATTGAAGGTGACCTGGTGTGGCTGAAGGCCTGCTGGCTATCAGGGGAGCCGCAGGATGACCGGGCAACGGAGGCCCCGAGGTCGAATTCTGGTCAGCCATCCTACATTGAGGGAATAGCTGGAGTTCCTGAGATACTCAATTCCAGACCTAGAAAGAGCCGTGAAATGCGATCAATCTCTTCTTTGAATGAGTAGTTTCTGAGGATTCGAGTAGGAAATGATAGTCAAGACTCATGGGGTATCGATTATTTTTAGTGAAGAGTTGATGAAGCGTGACCATAATCATCACAGTCATTAAATGGAGACATTGGGGAAGATCCACAGGGTAGATTGGATTTCATCACAGGTCGCCATCTCTCCTACTCTATACAGATAAGTACTTATTTGCTTACTACCTTCAGCTTATGAATGGATGGCTATTGTGCTCACCCTGCCTTACCCCTGGGACTCGATCTCAGGTCCTGGGAACGGCCTAGCTCCTTAGTGGCTCACAGGCTGGTGTGTTTACGTGAACCCATTCGCCTATTGGGCCTGCTAGGAGCTGAGTTCAGATCCCAGCAGTGCTAAAATATTCATCCTGTCAGAAGTGAGACGTTGCACCTGTTTTCCTTTCCTGTATGGGTTCTAGGTTTCTGCTAGGATGGAAAATGCATGGGCCACCCTGTGGCCATGGGAAAAGGTTGTCATCCATGTCAGCCCAGTTACACCTGTCATATATACTCAAGAACATACATAATACATCCATGAATAGCATACAAAATAGAGAGGATATCTACACTCAATGCACTAGGCAGTCCACACATGGATGTGAATATACATCCCATGTTTCAATGATGCATTGAGGACTCTTGTGGCCTCCCTGGGGCTTGATCTCAGCTCCTGGGAACAGCCCAGCTCCTTAGTGGCTCACAGGCTGGTTTGCTCATGTGGACCCATTGGTCAGATGGGCCTCCTAGGCCCAGAGTTCGAATCACAGCACTTCCAAAAATTCACCCTGATGTGAGAAACCATTCGTTGCACCTGTTTTTCTGTGCTGTGCAAGTTCTGGTGTTGCAGCTAGGATGGAAAATGCATAAGCAACTCTATACTCATCGGAATAGCTTGTCATGTAGGTCACCACAGTTATATCTGTCATCCTATACTCAAGAAAATACACAATACATCAATGAGTAAGACACCAGATAAAGACAATGACTACACCGAACCCAAGATGCCACCCACCCATGTATGGAAATAGAGATCCTCTGTTTAAATTCTGAATTTATGACTACTATAGAGCCCACCAGGGCTTGATCTCAGCTCCCAGGAGAGACCTAGATGCTTAGTGGCTCACGTGCTGGTGTGCTCACCATGACTCATCCACCACTTGATTCTGGTAGGCCTTGAGTTCAAATCCTAGCACTACCAAAAGATTCATCCTGATTTGAGAAGCCAATGGTTGCACCTGTTTTCCTATGCTGTGAAATTCCCGGGTCTCAGCTAGAATGGAGTATGCTATATAGGCAACTCTATACTCATGGGAATTGGTTGCCAGCCATGTCAGCATAGTTATAACTGTTATCACACTCAGTAAAATACATATTGCATCCACAAATAAGACACGAAATCAAGAGAATGAGTACAATGAATGCAAGATGCTGCCCACCCATGTATGGAAATATAGCTCCTGTCTTTAAATTATGATTACATGAGTATATTGACCCCGCGGGGCACGAGCTCAGGCCCTGTGAATGGCCTAGCACCTTAGTGGCTCACAGGATGGTGTGCTCACCTTGACCCATTCCCCAATTCTGCTTGCTAAGCTCTGAGTTCAAACCCCAGCACAGCCAAAAGATACATCCTGGTGTGAGAAACCAATGAATCCACATGATTTCCTGTCCTGTGAAGGTCCTGGGCCTCATCGAGGATGGAGAATGCTATATAGGCAACTCTATAGCCATGGGAATAATTGTCATCCATGAAAGCACAGATATTCCTGCCACCATACTCAATAAAATACACAATACATAATAATAAGACTCAAAATTAAAATGAGAATAAGACTCAAAATTAAAAAATAACTACATTGAAACCAAGATGCATATCACACCTCTATGTAAATAGAGATCCTATGTTTAAAAAAAGTAAGCTTGTTATTTTGTCCACTGCTGGGGCTTCAAATCAGGCCCTGGACTAGGCCTGACATTCTAGTCTTCAGGGATGATGAGCTTCCCCTTCACCCCAGTGCAACGGGGTTACCCAGACCTGAGTTCAAATCCCAGGCCTAACAAAAGATTCATCCTGATGTCAGAAGCCAGTCATTGCGCCTGATTTCCTCTAATGTGGAAGTACTGGGTCTCAGTTAGGATGGAGAATGAATGCATAGGCAACCATGGGAACAGGTTGTCACCCATGTCAGTACAGTTATATCTGTCACCTTACTCAGTAAAATTCACAATACCATTATGAATTAGACACAAATTAAGGAGAAGAAATGTACCGAATACAAGATGCTGCCCACACATATATGTTAATACATATCCTATGTTTCAAGTATGAATTTATGCCTATCTTGCCCTCCCTGTGGCTCATTGTCAGGTCCTGGGAATGGCTTAGCTCCTCAGTTGCTCACATGCTGGTGTCCTCACTTTCACTCTTTCACCAATTGGGCCTGTTAGGCTCTCAGTTCAAATCCCAACACTGCCAAAAGCAGAATCCTGAGGTGAGAAGCCCATTGATCCCCCTGTTTTCCTGTCCTGTGAAAGTCCTTGGTCTCAGCTAGCATGGAGAAGACATAGGCAACTCCATGGACATGGGAATAGGTTGTCATCCATATCAGCACAGTTATATCTGTCATCATACTCAATAAAATACAAAATGCATCCCTGGCTAAGACACACAATTAAAAGAATAACTACACTGAAAGCATGATGCATTCCACACATATATGTAAATAGAGACCGTATGTGTAAAATAGTTAGGCATATGAATTTGGCAGTGCTGGGCCTTCAATTCAGGCCCTGGGACCAGTGCTGACCTTGTAGTCTTCAAAGATGGTTAGCTTCTCCCTCCCCGACTGTGCAACAGAGTTACCCAGACCTGAGTTCAAATATCAGCTCTGGCAGTAAAATGGCACGAATTCTGCACTAAGGTCCTTCATTCATATATATATGAATCCTTGAATCCTAGGATCCCAGGGCTTGCAGGAAAAAAGAAAGCTGCGAGGGGAAAAAAAAAGCGGTGGGAAGTTCCACCTGGTGCTTTTATGTTCATTTCCCTTTGTATGGTGATCATGGTGGGTCTGAACCCGGCGACCTACAGAGTGAAGATTACCTGGAGTGGCTGAAGGCCTGCAGCTATTGCAGAAACCCCAGGCCATCCAGGCAAAGAGCCCCAGAGGTCGAATCCCGGTCAGGCCCCCTACATTGAGGGATTGGCGTGAGATCCTGAGATACGTTTCTGGACCTAGGAAGAGCTGTGGAATGTGATCAATCTCATCCTTGAATGAGTAGTTTCTGCAGGATGTGAGCAGGAAATGATAGGCAAGATTCCTGGGATATTGTTATTTTTAATGAAGAATTGATGAAGCATGACCATAATCATCACAGTCATGAAATGGAGGCATCAAGAAAGATCTAAGAATCAGTTGTCACAAGGTAGATTGAATTCCATCACAGGTCGCCATCTCTCCTACTCTAAACAAATATACATACTATCTACCGCTTATGAATGGATGACTATTGTGCTCTCCACCTGCCCTCCCCCCAGGGCTCAATCTCAGGTCCTGGGAACAGCCTAGTTCTTTAGATGCTCACATCATGGTGTCCTCATCTTGACCCTTTCTCCAATTGGGCTTGCTAGGCTCTGAGTTCAAATCCCAACACTGCCAAAAGAGGAATGCAGGTGTGAGAATCCAATCCATCCACCTGTTTCCTGTCCTGTGAAAGTTCTGGGTCTCAGCTAGGATGGAGAAGGCTTAAGCAACTCTATAGACATGGGAATAGATTGTCATCCATGCTAGCATAGTTATATCTGTCATCATGCTCAATAAACAAAATTCATCCATGACTAAGACACACAATAAAAAGAATAATTGTACTGAACGAATGTATGTGAATAGAGATCCTATGTTTAAAATAGATGGACATATGATTTTTGCCAGTGCTGGGGCTTCAATTTAGGCCCTGGGAGCATGCCTGACCTTGTATTCTTCAAGGATGGTAAGCTTCCCCTTCCCCCACAGTGCTATAGTGTTACCTAGACTGAGTTGGAACCACAGCTGTGGCAGAAAAATGGTGGGAATTCTGAACTAGGGTGCTTTATTAGTTTTTAGGGTTTTTTTGTTTTTTGTTTTGCTAACCTAAGGATTTGAACTCACTTCATGGCAACCCTGCCTCAGCTTCGATCACTTTAGGCTGGTGGGCTGCAACAGGCCCATAGTCGACCCTGTGATCCTAGGCCCTGAAGCCTTGCAGGAGTAAACACACACACACACACACACACACACACACACACACACACACACACACACACACACACAGAAAAATAGCCACAGGATGAATTTTTTTACATTTTCTTCCTTTGCATGATAACCAATCTGGGTCAAAATTACACGGCTATAAAAGATACTTCACTTTGCATTGTCCATGGCTAGCGGACTATAGGAAAAGCCACAGGCCCTTATGTCATCACAGGCCCTGATTTTGAATCCTGGTCCTGATACCTATCAGTGGGGCGACTTCCTAAGAGACTCATTCCTATGTATGGGAATAATGATGGAATGTGAGCAAATTCATGATTGAATGAGAAGTTTCTGCGGGCACCGTTCTAGTCTAAAATTAGATGCAATGATCCTAGGATGTTGTTGATCTTAATGAAAAGTTTATTAAGCATGAAAACAATACTATTCCTTCAATGGAGGCATAATAAATACCTAAGAGTTGGTAGGAACATAGTTGATGTCATTGAATCCTAGGTAGATGTCTCTGGAATTCTATACAAATATATATTTATTGATATATACCACCTGCCTATCCATGTATGGCTATTTTGTCCACCCCTGCAGCTCAATCTCAGGGTCTGGGAACTGACTGGCAGCTTCCTTGGCTAGAGGTTGCCCTGTTGACACACCCATTCATGAATTGGGTCTGCTAGGCCCTGAGTTCAGATCCCAGCACTACAAACAATTGGATCATGGAGTAAGAAGCTGAATGTGACACCTGTTTTCCTTTTCTCTGAGAGTCCTAGGTGTCAGACATGATGGAGAACACATCTACAAATTTAGATACTATGTGATGGGATGTCATCAATATAATAAATGGAATGCGTGTCATCACAGTAAATATATGATAAATAAATGAATAAAACAAAAATATAATCAATAACCACAATATGGACTGAACATTTATAGGTAAGTACAAATCTTATCTTTATAATGTATATAAATAGTATGTTTTCCAGGGCTGGGGATTGAATTCAGGCCTAGAGACCAGGCCCGACTTTCTTGTCTTCAAGCATGGTGAGCTTTTCCTTCGTCCACAGTGCTGCAGAGTTTCCCAGACCTTGAGTTCAAATCCAAAGTAGAAAAAATGGTGAGAATTGCAAGACAGGGAGCTAATTTTTGTGTGTGTGTGGAGGGGAGGGGTTTTTGTTTTGTTTTGTTTTTTGCAAAGTAAGGTCTAGAACTCAGATCATGGCACTCTGCCTCAGCTTCTATCACCCTAGGCTGCAGCCACTGGAGCCACAGCCGATCCTGGGATCCTAGACCTCCAGGCCTTGTGCTGGGAAAAAATATGCACAGAAAAAAAGTGGCAGAACCGGGCGCCAGTGGTTCACACCTGTAATCCTAGCTACTCAGGAGGCTGAGATCTGAGTATCTCGGTTCAAAGCCAGGAAAGTCCATGATACACTTATCTCCAAGAAACCACTAGAAAACTGGAAGTAGCGCTGTGACTCAAGTGGTAGAGTGCTTGCCTTTAGCTGAAGACCACAGGCACAGCACCCAGGCCCAGAGTTCAAGCCTTATGACCGACCCCCACCCCCCCAAAAAAGAAGTGGCAGGATTGCGTTTTTACATTTTATTTCTTTGCACTGTGACCATTTAGGTCTGAATGACACGGCTCCAAAAGGTACTTCACCTTGTATTGCTGAAGGATGGCGGGCTATTGGGGAAGCCATAGTCTTGCATGGCAATGTAGGCCTAGAGTTGAATCTCAGTAATGCCACTTCCAGATGGCGGAAATCCTAAGAGACTCATTCCCATCCATAGTAATAATGATGGAATGTTATCAATGGCACTGTTGAATGAGCTGATCATGAATACTACTCGTATAAAATTAGACATCATGATTTCAGCAGACTGATTTTAATATGAAGCATTAAAAGAATACTATTTCTTACAGAGATGCAATAATTTCAGGACACTGATTTACTTAATAGTTTATTAAGGATGAAAACAATAACATTAATTACATGGAGGCATAATAAATACACAAGGATTGGTAGGAATGTAGTCTACATAACTGAATAATGTGTAGACATATCTGGCAATCTATAAAGATATATATTTATTAGCATACTTCCATCTGGGTGTCACTCTGTTCTTATTTTATCAAAACCTGGGGCTCGATTTAAGGTCCTAGGAACTGCCTGTCAGCTCAATTTGCCCCAGGATGGCGTGTTGACACTCACCCATTCATGAATTGGGCCTTGTAGGCCATGAGTTCAGATGCCAGCACTCCCAAAAAATGAATTGTAGAGTAAGAAGCTGATGGTGACAAACATTTTCCTTCTTTTGTGAAAGTCCTGGGAGTCAGGTATGAAGTGGAACACATATGCAGACCTATATCCTATGGAATCAATGTTCTATGTGCCATAATAGTCAATAAAATTAATGGCCAATACATGAATAAAACAAAAAATAAAAATGAATACACTGAACTCTATATATAGTCAACCTATGTATATAAATATAAATCATATATTTAAAATATATACGAATAGGATGTTTTCTAGTGCTGGGGATCGATTTCAGGTCTAAGGAACAGACTTGAATTTCATGACTTCAAGGAGGTGAGCTTCCCCTTTCCACACAGTGCAAAAGAGTTACCCAGACCATGAGTTCCAATCCCAGTCCTGACAGAAAAAATGGCAGCTGTATACTATGTAATGTCCAATTCTTAGGTATTTCATTCTGCCTCCATTTAATGAATGTGATTGTTTAAATGCTTTATAAAGTATTAATTAAAATTGATCAGTGTCCTATAATTTAACTGTGTATAATTTTATCCTAGAATCATTCAAGAACTGCCCATTCAATCACATATATCACATACCATTGGTATTCATATGGATAGGATTGAGTTTTTTAGGATCACCTGCCATTTGGAGGTGGCAGGACCAGGATGTGGGCTCCAGCTCTCACCACTTAAACCCAAGGATAAGGAAATCACCGGTCTGTCCAAGAACATCAGCAAGACCAATGATTAGGCAGGCACCAATGGCTCTCAGCAGTCCTCCTTGATACTTACAAGGCTGTGATAGGAGGATCATGGTCAAAGTCACCCTAGGCAGGAAAGTCCTTGAGACCCCTGTCCAACTTCAGTGCCAACAGAAGCCAGAATTAGAGCCATGTGGCTTCACTAGTTGAGGGCTAGCCTTGAACAAAAGCAGCTCAAGGACTGTCCCCAGATCCTGAGTTCAAGGTTAGGGACTGGCAACAAACAGACATACACAACAATCTGTGCAGCCATCCAGCTAAAGCAGGTCACCCTCTTGTCCCCAACTGGACTGGACAGAGTTTCATGTGAATGGGGCTGCTGTCATCTTGACTCTGCCCATTCTGTCTGCATCACAGGATTCCGTCCACACCCCCATTCTTTCATGGTTCTTTCTGACCAATGGGAAACAAGAATGGTGGCCATGCCCATATTCCATGCTGCCCAGTAGCACCTGGATTCTCTCAGTTGGATGACACCACTACTAGCAGTCGAGGAAGGTAGAGGTGGCTGAGTGGTGAGCAAGAGACTTGAGGCCACATTGTAGTAGAGTAGGAAATTGAGGTCCTAGACAGTGAGTGGGTGAATAGGGGATTTCCCAGACCTTGGGAAAGTGGCCAGCCCATCTTTCCTGTCCCAGCGCTCAGATGTCTGAAACAACAGGACTCCATGAGAGAACTGCAGGCAAGAAATTGCCACAAGAACACTGGCAGAAGAATCTTCCCAACAGAGCTGCAACAGTCAAGAAAACACAAAACATGAAAAAGTGAAGGAGCCCCAAGACAAACGCCACTGGGGAGTGTGATTCAAAGGAGAGTCCAGCCAAATATGATGCTGATCATGGGCCTCCCCTGCCTTTGGACACAGTCACAGCAACCAGGGTCCAGAGTGTCAATGGTCCTGATAACAACAAGGATCTGCAGAGGTGTACTGACATGTGGTGCCCACACTGGATCCCAGCAAAAGAAGAAAAGAGGCACTCTTGCCAAGACCCAACCACTGAAGCAGGAAAAGACAGACTTGCCGGATGAATGGGAGTAAAAGAGGGAGAAGATAGCCTAACTGCACGCAGCAATGAAAAAGGATCTAGAGATCCACAAGGCACCCATACAGAGGTTGGTTTGGGCAGAAAGTGATTTACAATGTTCACCAGCCCACGAGCAGCAGGCGACCAATGACAGAGAAAGGGAGCATGAAGCTCTCACCAGCTGCCTGCAGACCGCAGAGCAGCACATGGCAGAGCTGGAGATGGCGGCTTCTGTGGTCACTGCTCACATAATGAGACTGAAATGTTCTTCGAACAGCTGAATGATGTGACCCTTCAGCGAGAGGAAAAGATCAGAAGCTTCAATGACTTGGAGCAAGTGAACACTGAGTTGTAGGAGAAGCTGGAAGCACTCTGGACACAGTGGAGCAACATGAAGAGCAGAATCTGCAAGTTCCAACAAGCGCTGGTGGGGCGTGAGGTACTAAAGAGACTACTAGAAAACCTGAGCTGGATGGTGACTGCAGCGAATCTAGAGAGAGAAGACCTGAGCATTGAGAAGTCTGTGCAGAAGGGAAAGGCCCGGCGGCTGACCCAGTGGGTGAACCAACTGACAGAGGAGAAGAATCGAGGGGCAAGGTAGGCGTTTGACGTAAAGATGGAGCTGGGGGAACTGAGAAGGAAGCTGGCAGAGGCATGACCCCCTTCAGGACCATCTCCGGCCAAGCAGCAGGTGAAGGCCCAGGCCTACTGCACACAGATGGAGTTGAAAAACCTGGAGGAATAAATTCACATCCAGGTCCAGGAAAACCAAAGCCTCCGTTTCCAGAACACGGAGCAGCAGAAGCAACTGTGGAGACTGGAGGAGAAGGCCCAGGATCGGCAGGAGATCTGCAAGATCCCAAGATGTGCATGTGTGCAACGGACAGATGGAAGAACAGCTGACCCTGCTGTGGGATGCTCTCCACATGGTGAGCATTGAGGAGAAGCTAGCCAGCATATTGGACTCAGAGAAGCAGGTGAAGAAACATCTGTGGGAACAGCTGGACCACACAGAGGAGAAGATAGAGGAATTGAAAGAGGTGGCTGAGAGAGAGAGCCAAGCAGCTTGGGAGCTGCAGGAGTGGCAGGAGCAGTCCCTGGCCCAGCTTCAGGAGCTCAGAGCCACCTGTGAGCTGCACATCACCTCCAATGAGCAGCTGAGCTCCAAGAAGGAGGCCCTGCAGCAGCACCTAGAGGCAGACCCAGCTGCTGGAGCAGCTGAAGCAAGTGCAGGCCCCACCAGCTGTCAGGACCAGAAGGTACCCCCAAAGTGGCAGGACACCCTCAAGTGCCTGGAAGTGACCAGACCACAGGAGGAGTGCCTGCAGGCCCAGCTGAGCTTCCTGGCTTTCCCTGGAGAAGGGGAAGTTGAGAGCCCTGGAGAAGCAAAAGGTGAGGAGGCAACTCCCCCAGACGTGACCATCGCAGAAGATGGAGATATCCCCCAAACCGAGAGGGACATGGATCTGGGGGCGCTCTCCATGGCTGAAATCCACAGGGGGAAACTCCTGCACCAAGAGTGGCAGGCACACTGAGGGTGCCCAGTCCACCTGGCAGCTCAGTGCCAGAGAAATCTGGAGCCACTGGCCCCCCACCCTGCGAGCTGGCACCACAGCATATGTGGGGATGGGAAGAAGGACAAGTGGGCATCTGAGAAGAAAATCTTTGTCCATGACCTGCCTGTTGAAGTGGACTTCCGGAGTCCAGCGGATGAGCTCCACCATGGATGCATCCAGCTAGTGGCACACATCTGCACCATTGAGGACTCCCTCATGGCGTGTAAAGAGCAGATGTTCGTCCTGGATGAGCTGTGTCAGGAGAAAGCTGAGCACATGTGCTAGCTATCCAAGGAGAAGATGAAGAGGAGAGAGCTGTGGGAGCTGCTGTGGTTCCTCTCAGGGGAAGGCATGGACAGCTGACACCAGATGACGGCACAGGCTGAGTCCCAACCACCACCACTGCTTCAGACACCGCAGGAGCTGGGATGGTCAAAATGAGGGAGGAACAGAAAGGTTTTGAAGAATTGCCACTTCAAAGTAGTGTGGAAACTGCCGAAGGACAGGTCGGGGTACCCTACCCCGTAGAGGACTCCCTCATGGAGCACATCCTGCAGCAGAAGCCACACATGCAGATCACCCACAGCTCACAGGCTCAGGTGAGGAGTGTTCCCTGCCTTTCTTCTGTAGACTGATGCAGATGATGACTCTCTATGTGACATACTGACTCTCAAAAGCCTCAGCAGCCACCACAAGTAGGTGGCCAGGTGGCCTTCTCTCAGGCCTCCATCTGCCAGGTGATGGGAAGGGTAAACTGCGGTACTGGTAGGGCAGAGGCTGCCAGGAGGTGGCCCATATTCAAGGGACATCTAATGGACCATTGGTGGCTAGGGAAGAGGCCCATGTTATGCTTATCACAAAGAATGATCTGTTTTCAAAGGGAAAACAAGCCTCCAACAAAGATTTGTTCTTCCAGTCCTGGGGCTTGAACTCAGGGCCTGGCCACTGTCCCTGAGCTCTTTTTCTCATGGCTAGCACTCCACCACTTGAACCACAGTGCCACTTCTTGTTTTCTGATGGTTCATCAAGGATAAGAGTCTCACATACTTTCCTGCCCAAGATGGCTTTGAACCATGGTCCTCTAGATCTAAGCTTCCAGAGTAGCTAGGATGAAAGGCATGTGCCACCAGTGCCCAGCATGTGATGCCTTTTGAAGGCACCTTGGCGATTCTGTAAAAGAAGCCCTAAAGGGCCTGGATAGAGCTTGACCCAGTCAAAGAGCTGGGATGGGGGAAGGCTGATGTTCTAGCCATTCTGTTCCCCAAAATTAAAGATGCCAGCTGGTGTTGGATGCATCAAACACCTAGGTCAACAGCCACCAGGCTTAGTGGGGAAAAGGTAGAGAATACCCAAAGATTGCAGTGTAGAAATCTCTGATTTTCCATGCATGTGGTGTGTGTGTGTGTGTGTGTGTGTGTGTGTGTGTGTGTGTGTGTGTGTGTGTGTGTGTGTGTGTGTGAACTCAGGGCCTAGGCTCTATCCCTGAGTTTTCTTGCTCAAGGCTAGTGCTCTTCTACTTGAGCCACAGCCCCACTTGCTCTTTGATGGTTAATTTTAGGTAAGACTCTCAAGTACATTCCTGTCCAGGGTGATTTCAAAGCATGATGGGGTCCACAGGGAAGCAAGAGTAAACACAACTCGCAGGTACAATCCCTATGGTGGGTGACTCCTGCCCCCCTTATAGCCAGATACGGGACATGTGGCCCCGTGCCATCGTTGGGGACTATCGTCATCTAGAGTTCAATTGGGGGAAGTGACCAGGGCCAAGCTGACTTTTGCCCACCCTGAATGCTGATTCCAGAGCAGATCTGTTCCACCCTAGGCCAAGAGAGCTCCAGGAAGCCCGGCTTCCAGGAGAACAAGGAAGGGAGAGGTCAGCTCCAGGCCAAGCTAAGAGCCTTTGGTCATGGATATCCCAACTTGGCCTTCCTGATATCTGTATGGCCTGTCAAAGAACAACCCCCCCCCAAAAAAATTGGAGCCATGTCTCAAAGTAGTAGAGCTCTAACATTGAACCAAAGAGCTCAGGGACAGGGCCCCCATGCTGTGAGTTCAAGACCCCCCAGCTGATTCTCCCCCATAAAACATAGGTTAGCTAAAGGTGAACTAGTAGGATTTGTGAAGTGTTTCTGAAGAATGGTGATACAGAGGAAAGTACCCTAATTGTAATGACAGCTGAACTTGTGACATGCAGCTATGTGCTGAGTCCTTCACAGGGTGCTGTTTTCTGGATCCTTCCCACATGAGGGTTTTGTGCTGAGTCCTCAAAAAGCATTTTGTGTGCTGAGTCATCACAAAGGGTGCTATATTATGAGTCATTGAGAAGAGTGGGCGGTGCTGGGTTTTCAAAGGGTGCTGTGTGCAGAGTCCATTACACAATGTACTTTATGCTGAGTCCTTCAAAAGGTGTAGTGTGCTAATTCATCCCAAAGGGTGTTATGTGCTGAGCCCTTGAGAAGGGAGGGACAGGTGAATTTTTCAATGGGTGCTGTGTGCCAAGTCCTTTCTTTACACAGGGTACTTTTGCTGAGTCCTTCAAAGGGGGCTGTATGCTGAGTCATCCCAATGGGTGCAATGTACTGCATCCTTGAGAAGAGTGGGATGAGGTGAGTTTTTCAAGTGCCGTGTGCCGAGTCCTTTATACAGGGTGCTCTGTACTGTTCTTCAAATGATGCTGTGTGTTGACTCTTTCCACAGGGTGGTATTGCTGAGTCCTTCAAAACTCTGCTATGTGCTGAGTTTTGTAAAGGGTACTGTGCACTGAATGTTTTACACAGGGTGCTACATACTCAGCCTTTCAAAGATTGGTGTGTGTGGAGCCTTAACACAGGGTGCTATGTGCTGAGTCCTGGGAAAGAGTGCTACGTGCTGAGTTTTTCAAAGCGTGCCATGAACTGAGTCCTATACACTGTGTGCTATGGACTTCCTCCTTCAAAGGGAGCTCTATGTTGAGTCATCCCAAAGGTTACTATATGGTAAGTCCTTCAAAGGGTGCACTGTGCTGAGTCATTTACACAGGGTGCTTTGTGCTGTTTTTTTGGTGTTCTGTGTGCTGAGTCATCCCAAAGGTGCTATGTTCTGAGGTAGTTATCCCCAACAACCTCTCTCTCTCTCTTCTCTCTCTCTCTCTCTCTCTCTCTCTCTCTCTCTCTCTCTCTCTCTCTCTCTCTCTCTCTCTCTCTCTCTCTCTCTCTCTCTCTCTCTCTCTCTCTCTCTCTCACACACACACACACACACACACACACACACACACACCTACATACACTCAGGGGTCATTGTTTTACCTGCTTGATGTGTGGAGTGGAGAGGAATGGAGGAGAGTCTCCTCCAGTGGTGGGGCTGAGGGGAGATTTGATTCCCTGGCCAAATGTTAGGGTTGGCGGCGAGTGCTGAGCTGAGGTGAGGCTGCAATTCCCATGGCCTGGAAGCCTTAGGGCCCAGTCAGGGCTGCTCTTGTAGGCAAGGGTGGAGGGCAGGACTGAGGGGAGTAGGGGGCTGGGCTGAGGAGAGGAGGGAGTGGGGCTGAGGGGAAGAGGAGGCAGTGCCCAGGGGGCTCACTGTGGTGGTAGCAGTGGCCAGAGGCTCTCAGTGGGAGGCATGCATGCACCCAGTGGTCGAAAAGTGGCCCACAAGAGGAGTTGAGGCAGAGAGAGAGAGAGCTGAGAGGAGTAAGTACATGCACAAGAGGAAGTGGCTTCAGTGGCTGGCTGAGGCCTCAATTGAGGTGAAGGGCCTGACTGGGAGCGCAGAGCATGCAGAGCTAGCACAGCAGACACATCACTTCAAGCAGCCCCACAGTGGCGCGCTGGCCATGGGCTGTCCCAAGTCCAAGGTTCTAATTATCATGGTGGTGGCAGTGGCCACAGAGGAGGAGGCCACTGAGGAGGAGGCAGCTGAAAAGGGAGCCTTAGCGGCAGCAGTGGCAGGGGTGGTGGCAGCATCAGCGAGAACAGGTCTGGCTGTGGATGAGGCGGGAGCTGAGTTGTCTGCAGCTGAGGGGGAGGAGAGGCCACACTCACCCTACCATGCACCCTCAGACCCAGCCCCTCCCTCCTCAACCTTCCCCAAGGTGCCACATTTCAAAAATGGTGCTGCTGGCCTAGACCCAGGGAGCCTCTCTCAGTTGCCCTGCTGAGATAACACACCCCTGGCTGGCTTGTCTCAGTGACCCGGTCCAGGTCCCTGGTCCTCGGACTCCAGACCTGCCACACCTGGAGCTGCTGCTTACAGCTTCTCCCAGCAGCACACGTGAGTGGCCAACCTGCGGGCACACACCCTGGTACCCCATTGCCCAGTGAACCCATCGACCCTCCCTCACAACCTCCCCCATTCTGTGGACCCGGACCTGTTCCTCCCGCCTCCCCTCTCCTGTCCCACCTGTGCCTCCCCTGCATCCCACAGTACACCCTGGCTCTGCCGCAAATGCACCCCAGGGGTGGGGGGTGAGGGTGTGTGGCAACCCGAGGATCCCTCTCATGTCCCTAATGGCCAGTGTCCCAGGAAATGGGGAGATGCAGGGTTGGGTGAGGAGGAGGTGCCAGAGAGCTCCTGGCCTGGAGTAATGGAGCCACGCAGCCACCCATATGCACCCTTCCTCACCTTGGTGGGAACCTGGTGGCTTCAGTCTGAGGTAGGGAGCAGTATCTCCAAACCTGCCTTCTCAGGTCTTTTCCTTTTTTCTGGGGGTGGGGGTGTTGGATGCAGAAGATAGACCACCTTGCTGTGTGAGCTCTTGTCCTCTGTGCTTGGTTACCCTTTCACCTGAGGAGGGTCCCAGAAGAGCCCACTAGGGAGGTGAGAGCACTGGGGGTCAGATAGAAGATGAATATCTGGGAGGAACACACCCCCTCCCACACACAACCAGCCTATTCTCCCCACCCCAGCTGTCATCAGTTCTCACAGGGTGATCACATTTCCCAGCTCTGCCAGCATCTACTGGTGCTCCTGGTCCATCTGGTCTCCTCATCCTCCCCAAGAATGTGCCAAGTCACCCAGAAGCATCTAGGCTGGAAGTAGGAAGTCCATCCATGTATGTAACATTTAGGACCCCATCCATTTCCCAAATACCACCCCACCCCAAGTCAGACACCCCTCTGGGGCCACCATGAACCCCTGCTTGTTATCTGTCCTGGCTCTGAGGAGCCACCTGTCTCAGGACTCCTTTATCCAGCATCCTGGTCTAGGGTTTTGGTTTATGTGGAGTTAAGGTTTGTTGTTCCTAAGAGGAAGATTCTGGCCCTGGAGAAGGGAGAGGCAGGGTGGTTCTTTGTTATTAGAGTGGTGCTCCACTTTGGTGGGATCCCCTGGTTCTGACAAGGGAACCCCATGCCCCAGCTTGTACATTGTCCCAGAGGAGGAACTGATAAACTCAGGAGAGGCACTGCACTGAGTCTGTGTGTGTGTGTGTATGAGAGAGAGAGAGAGAGAGAGAGAGAGAGAGAGAGAGAGAGAGAGAGAGAGAGAGAGAGAGAGAGAGAGAGAGAGAGAGAGAGAGAGAGAGAGAGAGAGAGAGAGAGAGAGAGGGAGGGAGAGAAATCATCTTTCACCTTGTACAGCATGACTGTGCTCAGGTGCTGCATGG
Source organism: Dipodomys merriami (assembly GCF_024711535.1). NCBI lineage: Eukaryota > Metazoa > Chordata > Mammalia > Rodentia > Heteromyidae > Dipodomys > Dipodomys merriami. The sequence continues at coordinate 41,873 of NW_027206194.1, read as the reverse complement.
ACCAGACTTCGGTCACAGGTCTGGATTTGTGTGTGTGTTTGTGTGTGTGTGTTTGTGTGTGTGTGTGTGTGTGTGTGTGTGTGTGTGTGTGTGTGTTGGGAGAGCAGGGAGATGAGAACAATGGAAACATATTTAAGTCACCATGTCTAAAAAGAGCAAAAGCATTTCATTTGTGTGTATGTGTATTGTTCTTTTGTCATCAATGCCAAGTATGATCCCAGCCACAATTTTTGTTTTCTCCTTCACCGTTACATAAATTGTTTGGTGAAGGTTTCAGTAGATGTTCCTTTCCACCTCTCTCCTCCTGTAGCTCACAGTAGCTACTGGGCCTGTGTGGGTCTCCCCTTGGAGGTCTGTGTGAATCACAGTCCAGGGTGGACACCTGTCCTTCTGTCTTCAGGCTGGTGAGGGAAGTGTGACCACAGCCACACTCAAACAGCTAGACACCCTGCTCTGGTGTGTAGAGTTGGAGCTAATTCAAGGGTTGAGAATGTGTCTGCCAAACATAATTAGGGAATGAGATGGGGGGAGTAGGGCAGAAGATGTGAAGCTAGAGGGTCTGGTGAGTGGCGAATGGTGTGACATGGCAGATGGTTCACCACAAACAGGGATGAGAGGGGAACCTTACCCAGGGCTTTGTCGGTTTCCATGGGCATCTGGGCAGGGGACTCCAGGCCCCCACTGGTGGCATGGATTCCCTCCTAGGGGAGTGCACCGGTGGGCAGCCCTCCCGAGAGTCCTGTAGATTCCAATCTGTGTCCTGCCTGGGCCGTTTCCAGCTCTGCAGTGGTAGACAAGTGTGTTCCCCCTGCTGAAGCCTGCACGGTATCAGGCCATGTCAGTTAGCTAGGGCTGGTTGAATGCCAGTTTCTGTAACCGGCTGTAGGCTGTCTGGAAGGGGACCACTGACTTTGGAAGCCTTTAACTTTGATTGGGACAACTGAAATGCCAGCTTTTCCAGGATTTTTTTTAAGCTGGCAATTACTACAAATGACTGGGATTATGGGTCAAATTAGATGGACCATTTCAGCTGCCAAACAATGATGTTAAAAGCGGCACAGGCAGAGTTCCCAAGCCAGATCGTCTCCTGTCATGAACATCCTACTTTGACTGCCTTCCTCCAGCAGCTGCTGATTCTCCTCTGGTTCTCTCTAGGGTGACCACCACAGGCAAGGACATCAGGGGAGCAGAGATTGTGACCTCTCCATCCCCAGCCTGCCAGCTGTGAGCAGAGACGATTCCCAGCACCTGCACTGGAATCTGGGAGATTCAGAGAACTGGGATGCCTCATGATCCTTTCTCTGCAACATGAAACTTGGGGTCCCGATGTGGTGGACCATCCTGTCTGGCCCCAGGGGGAGGAGAGGAGGCCTCTTAAGCCAGGCTTTCACACCTGAGGGCGGAATTGAGTGCCAAACTGTGTGTCAGCTGCTGGACAAAGATTTTTGAGAAGAGAGGTATCGCAGAGGCCCCAGAATCCAGCAAGTACATCATGGCTCACATCCTCAGAGCCAAAAGAGTTAAGTGTGGTGGCACCAGGAGGGCAGGATGAGGGACAAGGGAGAACTACTTTAGGAAGAGCTACTTTAGGCTTTGACACCTCCCCCACCAACACCTCCACCCCCAGGATGCTTACCTGAGTTGGATGGGAGTTTTCTGTAATATTGTCGTAGAGAGATGCTCATTTATTTATCCAACAAACCGTTACAGTAAGTGCCAGGTCCAGGCAGTCATAGACGATGAAAGGTTCCAGTGCTGGTTCCACAGCACATGAAGAAATCTTGGTTTGAGCTGGATGCCGGTGCTTCACACCTGTCATCCTAGATACTTAGGAGGCTGGGATGGGAGGACTGAGGCTTAAGTCCCAGGAAGAAAAACCTGTAAAACTCTTATCTCCAACAAACTACCAAAAAGAAAACACCAGAAGTGGATGAGTGGCTCAAGCTGTAGACTGTTGGCTTTGAGTAAAAAGGCTCAGGGACAGTACCCAGGCTCTGAGTTCAAGCCCAGGAGTGACACAAAGGAAGGAAAGAGAAAGAGAGGAGGGAAGGATGGAGGGAGAAAAGGAGGAAAGGAAGGAAGAATGGAACATGCAAGCCTTGGTTTGGAGTCCCTAGATCAAGGGAGCCAACCATTCACAATCTCCGTGGGGACAGTTTCAGAGCCTAAGGCCAGTATGTAGGACAAAGCCACTGACCCCTCAGCAACTTCATGACATCCAGGAGCTATGTGGTCGCTGACTGCAGAGGGAAACAGCCTCGGGTAGACCCTAGGGCTCAGGGTGTGTCACCAAATTTCAGTCTCTCCTGGCCCATGGAGTTTATTTTCTAGTCAGATAAGAAGAAATTGTCCAAGGAATAGGGAGGTATAGCCTGAGGGAGTGTCAAGAGAGGGGTGGCAAGGGATAAGCAAGAAGATGAAGAGGGAGGATGATCCTAGGTCAGGTGTGTCTGGCCATTGGAGCCATGACCTCACCTAACAACTTAGACCATCAGTGATAGAGACTCCGACCCAGCCACATGGCTGTTAAAAGTCCTGGCACTTTGGGTTCACCATTGACCAGCTGGCTGTCATCCACTGCTGGATGCCTGTGTGGCATCTTGGGGACTGGGACTTTTGCTGGCTCAATCTGAAGATGACACCCCCAGTGTTCATTCCTCGACCAGAGACAGAGGTAAACCTGCCACTGGCACAAAACATCCAGAGAATGAGGGGGGAAGTCAGACCCGTGTTGCCCCAAGACTTCCTCTAGGGGATTGTAGGACCCCATGACTGCCATTCTCAGAGATGGAGGTGGGTCCCTTTGCTGGCTCAACCTTTAGACTAGGTGGCAGATCTGGGACTCAGAGAGGGCCAACTCAAGGTAGGGTAGGACTGGGTAGAGGCTAGTGGGAAACCAGAGGCACTGAACTCTGAGCAGGGTTGTTTAATTGAGGATACTCACAACCCAGGAACATTCCTGGGATGGATAGGCCTTTTCTCCTTCCCGAGAGAGAGGGACCTACAGCCCTCCAATCTGCACCCCTTGGCCAAGAAATCCTTTCAATCCCATATCTTGTGGATGGATAACTAGACCTCAACTGACTGCCCAGTGTTGAGGGATCTTGAGTCCTTGATGAGGTCACGGGATCCTCAGTACGCGATGTACTTGAACGTCCTGACTTGGTACATGGTCAGTCCCATCTAAGACTGCCATAATCTAGGACATAGAATCTAGAGAATCAGAGCAGGATGGGGTCTTATTCTGTGAGTCTTGAGTATTATGTGTGAGCTTTGAGCTCCCATGTGCCCACCTGCTTCCCTTTCTTGGGTGGGTCTATGCTAGAAAAAGTTTATTACTAGGGCCTGGGTCCCATCCCTTGTGTTATGCTCAAAGCTAGCACTCTGCCATTTGAGCCACAGCTCCACTTCCAACTTTTTTGGGTGTTTAATTAGAGATAAGAGTTCTCATGGACTTTGCTGAGAAGGATGCATCCAATTGCAGTCCTCAGATCTCAGTCTCCGTAGGGGATAGGATGACAGGCTTGGAAAAGTATCTTTGGCCAGGTGCCAGTGTCTCATGGCTATCAACCTAAGTACTCAGGAGCGGAAATCTGAGGATCACGGTTCAACTCAAAGCCAGCTTGGACAGGAAAGACCCTCATTTTGGTTAGGGGGGTGGGGTGCAGAGGAAAGACTCAGACCTGACACCTCCTGAGGGACATTTGTTCTTGTGACAGAGCCAAGTCATTGCTGTAGATAAGGAGGAAGCCTCCATCAGACTGACCCAGAACAATGATCAGAGATAGATAGGCTGTTGAAGTATCAAACCCACTCATGTCTGCTTCCCACTCCTAACAAGGAGGTGCAGTGTGGGTGGCACAACCCTGGGCCTAATGGATTATAAATGGATGGTGGTGATCAGGAGCTTGTGGCTCCCACCCATCATCCTGGCTATTCAGGAGTCTGAGGGCTGATGGTCATTACTCAAAGCCAGCCCGGGCAGAAAATCCGTGAGATTCTTATCTCTCATAAACTACCTCTCCCTCTCAAACCCACACACAAAAAAAGCCAGATGTGGTGGTGTAGCTCAAGTGATAGAGCCTCAGCCTTGAACAAAAGAAGCTCAAGGATAACACCCAGGCCCTGAATCCAAGCCCTAGGGCTCACACAATCATAATAAAATAAATGAACAGTGTACACCTTTCATCTGACTACCAAGAAAGATGGATTCAGTCTTCTATCTGGTTGGTACTTCTAACCAAAGGTAAGGGGCTTCCCTTGATGTTCTCCTAAACCTCTCCTTCTCTCCATTATCTGTCCAGGCTTCAGTTGCAGGACAGAATTCGGATCAACCCCCTGGATATGACCTTAAGTACCCTCGCCCATCCACTTTCCTTGGGGTCAAGATCCTGGATGCACTCCCTGTTGGGAGGATGAGGCACCACAGAGATAAGGATAGGTATCCCTGACACTTACACACACACACACACACACACACACACACACACACACACACACACACAAATACCCCTAGCCAACTCAGACTAGCCTTTTCCAAAGACACTTTATCTCTTTGTATTAACTGACCTAGGAGAGGATTTTGATCCCCCAGTAACTGATTATTTTAACTTGGGCTTGCTAGTTGACAGCAGATAAACAGGACCAAAACAAGAAAAAAAAGCATTTGGTGCATGGGGCTCAGGCTCATCCCTGTCATACTGGCTACTCAGGAGGCTAAGATCTGAGGATCACTATTTGAACCAAGCCATAAGCTGAAAAGCCCGTGAGACTCTACTCTTCATGGAGCCACCAAAAACCCAGAAGTGGAGCTGTAGCTCAAGAGATAGAGCACCAGCCTTGAGCAATAAACTCAGAGAGTCTGCTCCCAGATCCTCAGTTCAAGCCCACACAATGAAATGGCCCTCTCTTATGACTACAGACTGCCTGGACTTCGAGTGCCCTCTCACAGAGTGTGATAAAACACCTGTCACTGGGTGGTGAATCAGAACCTTCAGAAATCCAGTAGTGGAATCCAGGCCTGCCCTTTGTGCACACTCAACCCACACTGGCCAGAAGGCAGAGTGTGACAAAGCCAGAAGCCTGCAGAGCGGAGAGGCTCCAGCTCTGCCAAGGTGATCAGAAAAGGCTTCTTGGAGGCAGCACTTGAAAAGGGGGTCTAGCTTAAGAAGGAGGATCTGACAGGAAACACAAAGAGCAAAGGTGCTGCAGATGATGGAGAGCATAGCAGAGCATGTTCATTTCCAGTCAGGGCTGCAGGTGAAAGACTCGGTATAGTTGTGTGATTCTTGGTATAGATGTGTGAGACTGTCCCGATACAGTTCTCCAAGGGACCTTAGTGACATGTGGATGGCTATGCCCTGAAGTTCTTAGTAGATCCACCCATGCTTTGTGTCTCCTTCTTTGACAAAGGGAAGCTGGACACTCTTCTGTCCTGGGCACCCCTGGACCCAGTTATGAGCAACCCTCCCAATGTCTTCCACCAGGACATAGAGCAGCTTGCCCCAGAAATCCGCAGATACCTGTTGGGTGGGGCGGGGGGATACAGGGCAGGCCCCAGAACTCCTAGTGGGTCTGATCTTCCCTGGATGACCAGTCCATCCAAAGGGGGCAGATGGGAACTTAGAGAGGGCTAGTGATGTGGAGGGGGCCCTTTAAAGCCTATGGCCCTACCCAAATTCTCAGCCTCCCTTTGCTGTCCCTGAGGGAGGTAGAGGAGTGTCTAGGTGGTATCATCTAGAGGAGGACTAGGTGGAAATTCTGAAGGAATAGACAACATAAGCTGTGTGCCAGTGGCTCATGCCTGTCATCCCACGCTTATCATCCTGGCCACTCGGGAGGCTGAGATCCAGAGGATCTCATTTCCCAGCCCAGGCAGGAAAGTACCACGAGAGCCTCATCTCCAATCCAACCATAAGTGGAGCTGTGGCTCAAGTGGTAGAGCACTGGCCTTGAGGAAAAATAGACATCAGAGACAGTACCCAAGCCCTGAGTTCAAGCCCTTCTACCCAAAAGAAAGAAAGAAAGAAAGAAAGAAAGAAAGAAAGAAAGAAAGAAAGAAAGAAAGAAAGAAAGAAAGAAAGAAAGAAAGAAAGAAAGAAAGAAAGGAAGGAAGGAAGGAAGGAAGGAAGGAAGGAAGGAAGGAAGGAAGAAAGAAAGAAGGAAAGAAAGAAGGAAAGAAAGAAAGAAAGAAAGAAAGAAAAGAAAAGAAAGAAAGAAAGAAGGAAAGAAAGAAAGAAAGAAAGAAAGAAAGAAAGAAAGAAAGAAAGAAAGAAAGAAAGAAAGAAAGAAAGCCACCCCTTCCTTGCTTGTAAGAGATGGTGAAGTAGTAGGGGTGCTGTGGTTGGGAGAACAGGTGCTGGCCTCACTGTACAGACATTTATAAGAACTCCCCAGGTTTGCCCCAGTGTGAAGCCACAGCACAGTGGGCAGTGCCTTACCAAGAACTCCAGAGATCTTGACCTGTGTCAGGCAGGGACTGGATGAATTGTAGCAGGTGTGGCAAGGTAGAGGCTGAGATCTGAGGATCGCAGTTCAAAACCAGCTTGGGCAGAAAATCTTTAAGACTTTATCTCCAGTGAACCACCAGAAAGCCAGAAGTGCACTGTGGCTCCAGTGGTAGAGCACTCACCTTTACCTGAAGAGCTGAGGGACTGTGCACAGGCCCAGAGTTCAAACCCCATGACTAACAACCAAAAATAAGGTAGCTGAGATTTCTGCATAGTGGTGTGTACATTTAGGAAATGCCAAGGTATGTTATGCATTCCTGACTTGTGAGAAGCCCTGAGTTTTGTCTACAGTTGGTCTGAGGAAAGTAGTGCCATCTTCTTGGGGGTGGGATGTTCAGGGTGCTCAGGTTCTGCTGAGACCTTGGGCTACCTGTGCATGCATGTGCGTGCATGCATTCGTGTGTGTGTGTGTGTGTGTGTGTGTGTGTGTGTGTGTGTGTGTGTTTATTTCCCTCATCTTCTGTCCCCTTCCTGAGCTGCCTCTTTCTGACCTCAGATGGTGCCCCTCCTCCACACTGATCTTGCCCTTTAGCCCCCTATCAGGGTCAACAATGAGTCCTAAATTGCCAGAGGCCTGGATTCCAGCTTTTCTTTGGGGCCCAAGTCCTGCCTGTCCAAATCTTTGGGCGCCTCCAGGGGATTCTGGGTCAGCAGGGCTGGCTGGCATAAGTTCTCCCCTGCCTCTGGGGCGGCCTTAGTCATGTGATGTCCTGTCCTTTTCCTTAGCTGGGCCTCTGGCTCACGTCCTCCCTGCATGCTGGCAGTGGAGTGGGGGAAGGAAGGTTTCTGGTGGCTCTGGCCAACTCGAGCTTGATAGCTGACTGAAGGCTGCCCAAGCAAGGAGGATCCGGGGTTACATAGGATTTGAGGTCAAGGTGGCTTGGAAGTATCCATCGGTGTCTAGGAAATGTCAACATACCTTGTTGCAGCAAAGTCTATCTTCCCACCTCAGTTTGGCCTCTCATGTCCTTCTAGACAATTGTGGATGCCCAGAATACAGATGCACACACTTTAAATTCTAGGTCCAGGAAACTGGGGGGATTAGAGACTAGTATGGCCAATACCTCAATGTTCTGGAACATTAGCCTTGACCTGGCTATGCTCCCTTGTTGTACATACACTTCTTAATCCAGTGCTGGCCACACACTGGCCACTTGTGGCAGTGCTGTGAAAGCAGCAGGAATGGAAGTGAGATCCAGGGTGACCAAAATCTGGATTTATGGCATGATTGGGGGTGAAATGGGGGCAAAGTGTGTCTTAAAAAATTTTAGAGCTGGAACTCAGGACCTAGGCACAGTCTCTGAGCTTCCTTTGCTCAAAGTTGACACTCTACCACTTGAACCACAGCCTAACTTCCATCTTTTTTAGTAGTTTAGTGGAGAGAAGAGTCTCATTGATTTTACTGCCTGGGATGGCTTCAAGCTGCCATCCTAAGAGCTCAGCTTCTTAAGTAGCTAAGATTGCTGGTATGAGCCATTGGGCCCTGCTAAGGATATTTGTGTGTGTGTGTATGTGTGTGTGTGTGTGTGTGTGTGTGTGTGTGTGTGTGTGTGTGTGTGTGTGTGTGTGTGTGTGTTTGCGTGTTTGTGTGTGTGCGTGTGTTTGTGTGAGGTTACCAGCTTGAACTTGGAGCCTAGGTGGTATCCTTTAGCTGGTTTGCACAAGGTTGGTGCTCTACCACTTGAACTACAGTACACGTCAGCTCCCTGCAGCCCCTGACTATGGAGAACAAAAAGCTCAAACCTGATCCTATTTCTTTGTCCTCAGGGGAGGGTATGATTCCTCTGAAGCCTGGAGGAGTAGGGGTGGGGGAGGAGGGGTAACTGTACATGGATGCTAGGCTGGGAGAGAGGTACTCTGTCTTTAGCCAAGAAGGACAGTATGGCCAGGTGCTAATAGGTCATGCTCTCATATTCCTAGCTACTCAGAAGGCTGAGATCTGAGGATTGCCATTCAGAGGCAGTGCTAATAGGTCATGCTCTCATATTCCTAGCTACTCAGAAGGCTGAGATCTGTGGATTGCCATTCAGAGGCAGCTCAGCTAGAAAAGTGTGTAAGACTCTCCTCTCCCAATAACCACCCAAAAGCTGAAAGAAAAGCTGTGGCTCAAGTGATAGAGTGCTAGCCTTGAATGAAAAAAAAATGGTGGGACAGAGCCCAGGCCCTGAGGTCAAGCCCTAATACCAAGATGTGCCCACACACAGAAAGGTGGAAATGATGAGCTGAACCAGAACTGGGGGCAGTCCTGAGGCATAGTAGTAGTAAACTCTTAAGCCAGTTCAAATGGTTTCTCCCTAAGTTCTTCTTGGGCTGAGGGGTCTGTGCCATGGCAGTAAGTTCATGGAACCTGCCCCTTCATCCGTGCACCGGGCCACAGGGCCAAGGGAAAGGACACTACGGATGCTCCTTTGTAGTAGGCCAACGATTGCAAACTTTCATCTGCCCCCGAGGACTGGTGAAGAAAGCAGGGCTCTGAGCCCTGGGACTCCTGGAATAGCAACTGTTACAAGCAGCAGCCAGCTGGCTGTGGATTTGTGAGCCCACAAGTCTTTCATGAGCCCAACTCAACACCCGCTCGGGGTGTGCCTGACAGATTGGTGTGCCTGACAGATTTGCACTCTTGTGATACCGCATGAGCAGGCATTACCTGCCATGCCATCTTGCAGCTTCTGGTTCTCCTTGCCCCAAACCGTGGTCTAAGAAGTTGATTTACTGCTCAGATCCACACTGCACCCATGACAGATGCCATTCTGATGACCCAGCCGATGACCTCCTTTCCCCAAGGCTAGACACTTCTCTGATAATATGGCCCACTCTGTAGGGAAAGGCCTCCAAATGGGCTGCTCTCAAGACTTGTAGGACACCTAGACATTGGGAGAAACTCAGGGGCCCACTGGAAAGTACTGTGGCTAGAGACAAAAAGTGAGTTCCAAGCAGCCAGGGGAGTTTGTCATGGGACTGGAACTCTGGGCCTGGGTGCTGTCTCCTCAGCTTTTCAGCTTATTGCTTGAGCTACAGCATCACTTCCAGTTTTCTGGTGCTTCCTTGGAGATCAGAGACTCCCGAACTTTCCTGCCCAGGCTGGCTTTGATGCATGCTCCTCAGATCTCAGCCTCCTGTGGAGCTAGGGGGACAGGCATGAGCCACCAACACTCAGCTCATCTGGCCATTCACCACAGGGGACAAGGAGCTCCTGAAAGCTTTTTTTAAATGCAATTACTGGCCTTGAAGTCAGGGTCTGGGCTCCAGTCACTTAACTTTTTCCCTCAAGGCTGGCACTCTACCACTTGAGCCACAGCACCATTTCTGGCTTTTGGTAGTTCACTGGCAAGAAGAGTTTCACTAACTTTCCTTCGCTGAGCTGGCTTTGGTCCACAGACTCTGATCCCAGTCTCCTGAGTAGCTAGGATTTAAAGGGGTTGAGCCACTGATGGGATTGGGTTAGAAGCTTTTTTCTTTCTTTTTTTTTTGGGGGGGGCGTGGGTCTGGTCATGGGCCTGAACTCTGGGCCTGGGCGCTGTCCCTCAGCTCTTCAGCTCAAGACTAGTGTTTTAACACTTGAGCCACAATGCCTCTTCTGGTTTTATTCTTTTTGCTTATGTGTTGCTGAGGAATCGAACCCAGAGCCTCATGCATGCAAGGTAAGTGCTGTACCACTGAGCTACCTTCCCAGCCCAGAAGCTTTTCTTTTCTTTTTTTTTCTGGGGGGGGGGTCTGGTCATGGAGCCTGAACTCTGGGCCTGGGTGCTGTCCCTCAGCTCTTCAGCTCAAGGCTAGCGCTCTACCACTCGAGCCACAGCACCACTTCCGGCTTTTTTCTTTGTGCTTATGTGGTGCTGAAGAATCGAACCCAGGGCCTCAGGCATGCAGGCAAGCGCTCTAGCACTGAGCCACCTTGCCAGCCCCCAGAAGCTTTTCTTAAGCAAGGGTTCATCCCTGCATTTGCCCTGAATCCTCAATGCAAAAGAGGCTTAAGGGTCAGGAGCTGTGAAAAATAGGCTTCCAGCCACAGGAAATGGCTGGGGTCCATGGTGAAAAGAAAAGCTAATCTTCCCCCTGGTCCCCATTCTGGGACTTCACCCTCTTTCTTACCTGTGACTTAAGTACAAACCTTGACCCAGCCTTGAATGTCCTGCCAGACTTGTCTGAAGCCACAGAACCTTCATTCCACACAGACCACCTGCTTGACACCATACCTCAGGACCTTTGCCCATTCGGTACCTTCTGCCTGAGGCTCTCTGTCCTGTTCCAAGCCTTAGAACTCCTGTGGAATTTTGGAACTGGTTATATCACCTCCTGGGGCAAATCTTTCCTTCCTTTCTCTCTTTAGAGGTGGAACTTGTGCAGGCTTACTGGCAAATGCTCTATCTTGGTGTGTGTGTGTGTGTGTGTGTGTGTGTGTGTGTGTGTGTGTGTGTGTGTGTGTGTGTGTGAGAGAGAGAGAGAGAGAGACAGAGAGACAGAGAGAGAGAGAGAGAGAGTTCTGGGGTTTGAATTCATGGCCGGGACTCTCTCTGATAGCTTTTCTGATCAAGGTTAGCAGTCTACTACTTGAACCACAGCTCTACTTCTGGCTCTTTGGGTGTTTAATTGGAGAAAAGTGTCTCATATAGACTTTACTGCTTGAAATTGTGATCCTCAGATCTATGCCTCCTGAACAGCTGAGATTACAGAGATGAGCCACCAGCAGCTGCCCTCTATCTCTTACCTCTCAACTCAGCCCTCAGTCTCACTCAGTCTCCCCAGGCTCACTTTTTTTTTGGCCAGTCATTGGGCTTGAACTCAGGGTCTGGGCATGTTCCTTACCTTCTTTTGCTCAAGGCTACCCACAGTGCCACTTTTTGGCCTTTTCCGTTTCTGTATTACTGAGGAATCGAACCCAGGGCTTCATGCATGCTAGGTAACCACTCTACCGCTAATCCACATTTGCAGCCTAAGGCTGACTTGTAACAGGAATTATGAGGGTGGGATTTATTGGCTTACCCCTTTTGGCATAGAAATGGCTGACTATTTCATATCTTTGCTGAGATTTTGGAACAGTCTGTGACTCTGCAATGAGGAATGATGAATGAGTGAGAGCCACCAGGCCCTAGAGGTCTAGGCTCACATACTACATAGCATAGATAATATGGATCTAGAACCTTCAATGGCTCCTACAGCCTAGGAACTCTGAGAGCTTGTCCCAGCTTGCCCAAATTGGGTGGGCTGAGCATGGGCAACCTGCTGAATGCCCATCATCCATACATCATCCATCCATACACAGAGATATGGAGTGATTTCCTCCTTTTTTGGGAGGGGGGCAGTTCCATGTTTGTACGATTAGCCTAGGCTCTGTCCCTGAGCTCTTTTTGCTCAAGGGTAGCACTCTGAAACTTGAGCCACAATCCCACTCATGTTTTTTTTTTTTTTCCGGTGATCTGTTAGAAATAATAGTGTCACCGACTTTCCTGCCCTGGCTGAATTCAAAATGGCATTCTCTACATTCTCAGCCTCCTGAGGAGCTAGGATTACAGGCAGGAGCCATTGACACCTGGATTTCTTTTCTTCTTGTTGTTCTTTTCTTAATTGTGACTATCTGAAATCTTCACGGTGTCATTCCAATGGTTTGCATTCGAAGTAAACTACCCAGCCTTGGAGTTCGAATGCTAGGACTGCCACCCACAAATGGAGGGAGATCCTGATAAACTCATTCCTATTCCTGTGAATGGTATAAAAGTAATAATTAAATGTGGAGTTGCTTCATGATTCTATTTTACAATGCCACACAAATATTATTGGATTTATAACTTCCATTTTAGTACCATGGTATGATTCCCCTAGTGGATGGATATTAACTAATATTTAATGAATGCTTTTCTAAGTATTCAACCATGATACTTCATTAAATAGTGGCATAATGTAATAATTAATAATTGGTAATAATATATATATAATTTAATATCCTCACATTCCATCTCTCTCTCTTTATATATAGAGAGAGACACATACACATATACATATCTATCAATGTACATATTGGGCACTACTGTGGCTTGATCAAAGGTCCTCAGAATTTCCTGGCAGCTCAGTTTCCTGGAGGCTGGTGTGTTAAGACTATGACCCCATTTATGGATTGGGCATTGTAGGCAGTGAGTTGAAATTCCAGCATGGCCAAAATTTATTCGTGGAGTAACAAGCCAATTTTGACACATTTTTTTCTTTCTCTGTGAAAGTCCTGGGTCTCAGTACGATGTATAATCCATATGCAAATATAATCTAGGTGATATGATGTATTAAATGAAGTGTTATATGTGTAATAATACTACATAAATAAGGGTAATAAACATCATACACAGTAAACCCATGTATGTGAATAGATCTCATATACGAATATTATTTTTTCCAGTGCTGAGGCTTGAATTCAGGCCCTGGGAACTGGTCTGAATTTCTTGTCTTCAAGGATGGTGAGCTTCCCCTTCACCGACAATTTCACAGAGTTAACCAGGTTCCAAGTTCAAATCCCAGGCCTGCTAGAAAAGTGGTGCAAATTCCAAGCCAGGGCCTTATTATTATTATTTATTTATGTATTGGCCAAGCACGGGGCTTGTACTTAGGTCTTGGCACCTCTACCACAACCAACCCTGGGATTCTAGGACCCAAGTTCAAATATTGGGGCTGGCAAAAACAAAAACAAACAAACAAACAAAAAAAAAGGAGAAGGATAAAACTGAGAAGTTCAAGAAGGTGGTATTACTTATTTTTTCCTTCGTATTGTGACCATCCTGGGTCTAAATGACAAGGCCCAGAAAGTGCACATGACCTTGCATTGCTGATATTTGGTGGACTACTAAGGAATCCTTAGCCAAAACCAGCAACTTGGGCCTGGAGGTCTAATCCCGGGACTTCAATTAATGAATGGTGGGAGGTTCTGAGAAACCCATTCTGATGATTCATCCGTAGAAATGGAATGTTATAAAAGTAACAATTAAATTAGTAGTGTATTATTTTCATATTATAAAATTTTACACAACTATACTACATTGAATAATTTTCAATTAATTAATACTTTATTATGTATTCAATCATGATAATTAAAAAAGGAAATAATAATTTAGTTGCCAATAATTAGTAGTAATATGGTATATGCAATTTCATAATATTGACATCTCTCTTAGTTTATACATATACATCTATCTATCTATCTATCTACCAATCTACACATTTATCTGTTTATACACTTGTAACTCCTGGGGCTCAGTGATAGAGTGATCCCCTAGTACATACAAAGCCCTGGGTTCAATTCCTTGCTACCACATGCACAGAAAAATTCGGAAGTTTTGCTGTCACTCAAGCAATGAACACTAGCTTTGAGCATAAAAGCTTAAGGACTGTGTCTAGACCCTTACTCAAGACCCAAGACTGGCACCAAAAAATAAATAAATAAAAGAATGTTCTGACCTCAACGATATAAGGATAGGACTGCAAAACCTGATGAGCTTCAACAGCCCTAGATGACCAGAAACATTGTGATATTACACATGTATTTAGATTTAGCAAGCTTCTGGAAACCTAGGGATGCACCATTGCCAATAATGAATCATTTCATTAAGTTCAGCTCCCTAGTTGTCTGCCAGAAAGACTCTTGAATTAATTGTAGCAATTTGTTCCAACCAGGAAGTTTTGCAAAACCGTTTTACCTTTGTTTCCTTTGCACTTGACCATCCTGGGTCTCAGTGACTCAACTTGAAAATTGAAAATTGAATGTGACCTTCATGGCTGAAGGCTGGTGAGCTGTCAGGGAAGCCTGAGCCCAACCCACACACCTAGGCCCTGAGTTGGATCCTGGGACTGGCACCTACATACTGCTGAAGCTCCTAGGATACTCATTACTATGTATAGGAACACTAATAGAATGTTTGAAAAATACTAATTGAATTACTAATTAGCTAGTTATTCTAGTATGAGATTGTATGCAATAAATACCGGCCATTGATTAATTTCATACTTTATTAAGTCTTCTACTGTGATTAATTAATGGAGGCATAATTTTAGACCAAATACTTGGTAGTAATAGAACATATAAAATAAGATATAGACATCACTCTTTATATAGAGCTATACACTAGAACCTACATAAATACCTATCTGTCTCTTTATACATTTATAGATGCATATACATATGTAAATACACACACAAACTTCAATCTACACATCTATGTGTTTATATATTGGCCACTTCTAGGGCTTGATCTCAGGTCCTCAAATTAGCCCAACAACTTCACTTGCATCAGACTGGTGGCCTAACATTGACCATTCATGAAATGGGTCTTCTAGGCCCTTAGTTCAAATCATAGAACTGCCAAAAACTTAATCCTGGTGGAACAAGCGAATTGTCTCACTTATATTCCTTATTGGTGAAAATACTGGGGGTCTCAGGAATGATGTATAATACATAAGCAAATCTATATCCTATGTAATAGGATGTAGAAAATGTTATTATATGTGTAATCATACTCACTAAAATACATAATAAATAAAACACAAAATCAAATGAATAACTACACTAACTCCAATATGCAGTAAATATGTGTATGTAAATATAAACCATGGATTTAAAATGTATATGAGTGCCAGGACTTGAATTCAGACCCTGAGAACAGGCCTGACTTTCTTGTCTTCCAGTATGGTGAGCTACCCCTTCCCCCACTATGCTGCAGATTGACCTAGACCCTGAGTTCAAATCCCAGTTCTGACAGAAAAAAATGGCATGAATTCCAAGCCAAGAGCCTCAAAAAATTTTAAATATTTTAATGTATGTATATATGTATGTATGTATGTATGTATGTATGTATGTATGTATGTATGTATGTATGTGTATATTTTTATTTTGTCAAGGACAGAGCTTGAACTCAGGTCGTGGCAACTCTGCTCAGCTTCGATCACTGTAGGCTAAGGTGCAGCCACTGGACCCACAGCTGAACCTGGATCCTGGGCCCCAATGGCTGAAAGGAAAAAAAATATATAACGTCACAGGAAAAAAAACAACAACAAACAAACAGCAACTTGCAGATAACTTCAGGTTTTACATTTGTTTTCTTTGCAAGGTGACCTTCCTGGGTTTGAATGACATGGCTGAAAAGTGTTGGTAACTTGGCATTGCTGAAGGCTGGCAGGCAGGCTTCCAGGGAAGCCACAGGGAAAGTTGGGTTTCTTGGATTAATTTTTATGCTCTGTTATTTGGCGAATAGATATTTAGAATTGTAATATCCTCCTGAAGGAGAGATCCCTTAATAAGTATGTAGCGACCTTTTTTTCTCTCCTCACTAATTTTAATTTGAAGTCTATTTTATCTGATATTAGGATTGCAACTTCCGCCTGTTCATGGGGGCCGTTTGCTTGGTAGATTTTGTTCCAGCCTTTCAAATTGAAAATGTGTTTTTTTGGGGGGGGGAGCAAAATGTGATTCCTGAAGGCAGCAGATAGAAGGATCTTGCTTTTTAATCCAACTAGACAGTCTTTGTCGCTTAATTGGAGAGTTAAGTCCGTTAATGTTGAGAGAGAGACCTGAGAAGTATTTGGGAGTTCCTGTTATTTTATCCACCTTCTTGGGGGCTGGGGCAACTGGGTTCTTTCTATGGTTCTTGGATTCTCAGTTTGGCTGCGGTTTCTTTGCCTTTTTTTGGTTGTGTTGGTTTTCTATGTGTAACACATCTTTAAGAATCATTTGTAGGGCTGGTTTGGTGGAGATAAATTGTTTCAATTTTTCTTTGCTATTGAGTTTTTATTTGACCTTTGGTTATGAAGGAGAGTTTAGCTGGGTACAATATACATGGTTGATAGTTGTTTGTCTTTACATCATGGCATACATCATTCCAGGCTCTTCTTCTTTAATCATCTCTGCTGAGAAATCTGAGGTGATTCTAATTGGTTTCCTTTTATAAGTGTTTGAACTTTTCTCCTGGACAGCTTTAAGGATGTTTTCCTTGGTCTGAATTGATCCTGTGAGGATTATAATGTGATTCTGGGTTGTCATGTTCTGGTCTGGTCTATTTGGAGTTCTAAAAGCTTCTTGTATCTGAATAGGCCTATCTTTTTGCAGGTTTGGGAAGTTCTCTGCTAGGATCCTGTTAAACAAATTTCCTAGACCATTAACTTCTGTTTCTAGGTGCTCCTCTACACCCATTATCCTCAGATTAGGCCTTCTGATGGTGTCTTCCAAATATTGAATAGATCTATCCTATTTCTTGGATTTGTCTTAGATGGTTGTATGTTCTTTCTCTATAATATCTAGGTTGTTTTCAATCTCTGTAATTCGATCTTCTACATGGTCTAACCTACTATCAAGACTTTCTACATTGTTTTTTTAATTTTTTTATTTTTTTTAATTTAATTTTATTTTATTTGTGAACATACTGTACAGAGGGGTTACAATTACATGGGCAGGATAATGCGTACATTTCTTACCAAGCATTGCACCCTCCTCCTTTGGTTTATCCTTCACATCCCTTCCCAGCCTCCCCTCTCCCCCCCAATCCCAATCCTAATCCTTCCCTCCCTTCCTCCCCCCCCCCCCCCGCCCTGCACCGATTTATTTCTTTTCCTTCTAGTTGGTTGGCTTTGATTGCTTCACATTCTTTGTTGGAGCTTTGTTTTAGATCTTGTATGAACTGCTTTACTTCCTTAATTTGGTTTTCAGTGTTTATTTTCAAATCACTTAGTTGATTGGTTATGGTTTCCTTGGACTGCCATTCCTTCTGTTGGGTTCCATTCAGCATTCCCTTTGTAGTCTCCCTGACTTCTTTCAACTTTCTGTTTATGGATTCCATGAATGCCTTTAGGGATCTTTGTGTATTCTCATCCTGCTCTCTCAATTCCTATATTACTCTTTGATTAGCTTCCTCACGTTCACTCAATTCCTATAATTCTCTTTGAGTGTTCACAGCCCTGCCCATTTGGAATGAAAGTAACACCAGTTTTGTGCTAGAACACTATCTTAAGGCAAGCATCAACCAAAGTCTGTAGTTGTACAGTCAAAAGTCTGCAGATACAATCTAGTTCAACAACTATGTATTAATGGGTTACGAACCGCAAAGAAGAATTTGGCAAACCAGAAATTATTAAGTTTAGGGAGAGATGTGGGTAAAAATAGGAATAGAAGGATGTGGACAGTCAGAGGGAAGGTTAACTTAACTAAGTCCTAATCTCAAAGCAGGAAATAGGTTGGATAGAATGATAGTAGAGAGAGAAATAAAGAAGAAAGAGAAAGTGAAAAAAGAGACAAGAAAAAATAGAGAAACAAAATTTAAAAGTTAAAAAGTGAAACACTTAAAAACTTAAAAATTATGCAAATTTAAAAACATAATATTCAGAGAAGAACATGGATAGGATAAGAGAAGTGTAGGGATAGAAAGGAGACGTGAAAAACTTAAAAATAAAAATGCTTAAAATATTACATAAGTATAAAGAGGTAGTACTGCTCTTAAGGAATTTAAGTCTAAGAGGTTTTGAATTGAGTAATAAATTTCTGGATTAAATGTGTACACAATGGAGGATAAGGTCTAATAATTGACTATGGGTATATCTCAGGATGAGCAGAACATCAATTAAGTCATGCAAAGAAGAATGAAAGAGAAGAAAAGATGAAAAGAATGGGAAGGAAAGAAAAAAATGGATCAAAAGGTCAATAAAACTAAACAAAAAAAAACAATTTTAAAAAAGAAAAAGAAAAAAAAGCACACACATATATACCCATAAAATAAAAATTATAAG
The DNA here is from genome assembly GCF_024711535.1 of Dipodomys merriami. NCBI lineage: Eukaryota > Metazoa > Chordata > Mammalia > Rodentia > Heteromyidae > Dipodomys > Dipodomys merriami. Next base: position 23,616 of record NW_027206194.1, on the reverse strand, counting down.
AGGAAGAAAACAGTTAATAGAACACAAATTTTTAAAGTTAAAAATTAAAAACAGTTTTAGAAAAAATTTCTTTATAAACGGTACAAAAAAAGAGTTCTTTGAGTTTTTTGGGTGGAATGGGAAGATCCTGTATCTCCCTTGTGTCCATAACCAGTCTCTAGTTGGAGTCTCTTGTCTGCTTGTGGTGTTTGATTTTCCTGTGGCTTGGTTGGTTTCTTAAGTCAGTTTGTTTGAGCAAGCAGAAAAATGCTCTGCTTTACCCAGGATTTTGTGATCCTCCTCCCAGGCTAGTTCAATGGAAGGGAGATCTGCTTTGAGTATCACAGAAGAGGGAGATGGCTGTTTTCTCTAGTTTGGAGATGCTGTGATGAGGCTAGGTTCTGGGTAGAGTTGAGGCCTTTCAGCAAACATTAGCTTTTCCCTGAGGCTAGCTTCTGAGACACTCACAGAGCCCTGCCTGGAGCCATTCTCAGGTTTTATGTTTAATGACTTTCAATTGATTGTCAAGGCTGGTGTAGAGAGGGGAAGCCTCTGTCTCTGTTTACCCAGTGAAGAAAGACACTCCTGGGCTGGCAGACCCAGGCTGGGTGACTTTTCCTTGGGTTGAGCTGAGCCTGGCAGGACAGGTTAGGTTCCTGTGACCTGCTTTATGACTCTTTTGTTTTCTTCCAAGGCCTGAGTTGGAGCTAGCTGCTCAGCCAGGCCTTTGTCATTATCAAAGATGGAGATCTCCCATAGTGGGGGGGAGGGGTGGCCTTGCCTCCTCTGCTCCCTGAGAGGATGTCAGGCTTCTACTCAAGCTGGAGTCTTGGGTCCTGGGTCATCTCTGGTCTGTAAACTGCAGAATGATGATGTGTGCTCCTTGTCAGTTCTTTCTGGTGTTGAGTAGAATCCACTCACTGGCCACATCTGGCGCCTTTGCCCTGGACTCTCTGTGTTTCAGGTATAGCGTCCATGGCTGCCACCAATACTGCTGCCATTGCCACTGACGCTGTTGCCACGGCTGTTGACAGGTGCACAGATCTGTCTCCTTGCCTGGATTTTCCCTCTCTAGCCTAACACTCTTTACTGTGATGGAACACTTTGTGTGATTCTCTGGCTTAGGACTGTTCATTGGAGCACTAAAACTGCTTTCTAGGGGAGAGCTTGTTTAGCCCCCAGCTTCTCCTCTACCATCTTCCTGGAACTCAGTCTTATATTATTGTGTGTAATTTTATAATAGATGTACAACATATATTAAATCTTATGTGTATAATAATACTAAATAGGGGCTGCGAAGGTGGCTCACTGGTAGAGCGTTTGCCTTGCATGCATGAGGTCTTGGGTTCAATTCCTCAGCACTGCATAAGCAGAAAAAGAAAGCCAGAAGCGGCACTGTGGCTCAAGTGGTAGAGTGCTAGCCTTGAGCTGAAGATCTGAGGGACAGCGCCCAGGCCCAGAGTTCAGGCCCACGATTGGACTCCCCTCCCCAAAATACTAAATACAATAGACAATAAGTAAATGAATCAAGTAAAAACTAAAATAAATGCAAAATCAATAATAAAAACATATTATGTTATAAACATACATAAGAAAATATATCATATATTACACATATATAGAAATATTTTTCCATTGCAGGGCCTTCATTTAGACCCTAGTAACTCTAACCTGAATTTCTTTTCATCAAGGACAGTGAGCTTTGCTTTTACCCATGGTGCAAAAGAGTTATCTGGATGGTGAGATCAAATCCCAGCACTGAAGGAAATACTGGCCCCATTTCCAAGGCAGTGACTTAATTCTTTTTAATGGAAACAGCTATGTTTATTTAGTTCCATACTGAATATTAAAATAAAATTAGTGTGGAATTTTGTACATCTATTCAGACCTCTTTCCCTTACCCCCAAACTGCTTCTCTGAGCACTACTTTTTTCATTTTTATTGTAAAAATGTTGTCCAGAGAGGTTACAGTTAAATGAGCAAGGTAATGATTATATTTCCTATTGAGGATTGTAGCCTCCTCCTTTGTGTTCCACCTACCATCCCCCTGCTCCCATCTCCACAACTACTCCCCCTGCCGAGCTCAGTGACTTAATTTTTATTTTTGGCTTTGCACCGGGCTTGAATTCAAGAAGTGGCAACTCTGCCCTTTCATGCACACTGCTAGAGTTACTGAGACCTGATTTCAAATCCCAGGCTAGGAAACAAAAACTGGCAGAAATTCTAAACCAGGGAGCTTTCTTTCTTTTTTAAATTTAGTTAAATAATTAATTTTTAATTTATTCTTTATTTTGCCAACAGAGGGCTTGAGCTCAGGTCGTGGCCACTTTGACTCAGCTTTGATCACCCTAGGCTGGAGTGTAGCCTTTGGACCCATAGCCGATCCTGGGATCCTAGGCCCACAGGGTTTGCAGGAAGAAAAAAAAAATTAGCATAGAAAAAAGGGGTGAGCTGCAGAGGGCTGGGGGTTTTACATTTTTTTCTTTGCACAGTGACTATCCTGGGTCTGAATGACACTGTTGCAAAGTGGACCTGACCTGCCATTGCTGAAGGCTGGTGGGGTATCAGGGAAGGCATAGGCAAACCTGTCAACATAAGTCCTGGGTTCAAATCCTGGTCCTGACACCTACCAATGGCAGGAGATCACAAGAGACTCGTTCCTATGCATAGGAATACCAATTGAAAGAGTAGTTCATGCTTCAGTCTAGTCTAAAATTGGATGCAATAATCCTAGGAAGCTGATTGATCCTAGTTAATAGTTTATTAAGCATGAAAAGAACAATATTCCTTCAATGCCTAAGAGTTGGTAGGAACGTACTAGGTGTCATTCAATCATAGATAGATGGCTCTGGTGCTCTTTACCAATATGTATTTATTTGTATATCACCATCTGCTTATTCATGTATCACTGTTTTGGCCAAACCTGGGGCTGAGTCTCAGCACCTGGGAACCACCTGACAGCTCCATTGGCTAGAGGCTGCCATACTCACACTCATCCATGCATGAATTGGGCCTGCTAGGCCCTGAGTTCAGATCCTAGCACTGCTAAAAATTTAATCTTGGGGTAAGAAGCCGAGTGTGACACATGATTTCCTTTTCTGGGAGAGTCAGATATCTGGAGTCATATCTGGTGTCAGATATGATCCAGAAGATATCTACAAATCTAGATGCTATGTGATAGGATGTAAACAATGTAATAAATGGTGTCATCTGAGTCAATAAAATAATTGGTAATTGGTAATAATTGGTAAATAAATGAATAAGAAAAGACATAAAATGAATAACCACACCAAACACAATATGGACTGAATATCTGTATGGAAATATAAATTCTATCTTTAAAATGGATATAAGGAGTATGTTTTCCAGGCCTGAGGCTTAAATTCAGGCCTAGGGAACAGGCCTGACTTTCTTGTCTTCAAACATGGTCAGATTCCCATCCCTCACATTACTGCATATGTACCCAGACCTTGAGTACAAATCCTTGGTCTGGCAGAAAAAAATGCCACGAATTGCGAGCCAGGGAGCTAAATATTTTGTTTTAAATTGTGGGCATTTGAGGAGGCCATAGTCCTGCATGGCAACATAGGCCTACAGTTCAAATCCCAGTCATGCCACTTCTGGATGGTGGGAGATCCTAAGAGACTCGTTCCCATTCACAGGAATATCGATGGAATGTTATCAATGTCACAGTTGAATAAGTTGCTCATGAATGATACTTGAATAAAATTAGATTTCATGATTTCAGTTAGCTGATTGATTTTATTTAATTATCTTATGAAGCATTAAAAGAATACTATTCTCACAGGGACTCAATAATTTCAGGACACTGATTTACTTAATAGTTTATTAAGGATGAAAATAATAACATTAATTACATGGAGGCATAATAAATACCCAAGAATTGGTAGGAATGTAGTCTTCATAACTGAATAATGGATAGACATCTCTGACACTCTATAAAGATATATATTTATTAGCATACTACTATGTGGGTATCACTCTGTTCTTATTTTTTCAAAACCTGGGGCTCGAGTTAAGGTTCTAGGAACTACCTGTCAATTCAAATTACCCCAGGATGGTGTGTTGACACTCACCCATTCATGAATTGGGCCTTGAGTTCAGATGCCAGCACTCCCACAAAATGAATCATGAAGTAAGAAGCTGATGGTGACACATTTTCCTTTCCTGTGAAAGTCCTGGGTGTAAGGAACAAGTGTAATACGTATGCAGACCTATATCCTATGTATTCAGTGTAATCAATGTTCTATGTGCCATAATAGTCAATAAAATAAACAGTCACTACATGAATGAAACAAAACATAAAATGAATAACTACACTGAAAGCAATCTGGAGTCAACATATGTATGTAAGTATAAATCATATATTTAAAATGTATATGAATAGGATGTTTTCTAGTGCTGGGTATCGATTTCAGACTTGACATGTACACATGAATTTCTTGACTTCAAGGAGGCCAGCTTCCCCATTCCACACTGTGCAACAGTGTTACCGAGACTAAGAGTTGCAATCTCAGTCCTGGAAGAAAAAATGGCACTTTTATACTATGTGAGGCCCAATTCTTAGGTATTTCATTATGCTTCCATTTAATGAATGTGATTGTTTAAATGTTTCATAAAGTATTGAATAAAATTATTAGTGTTCTATAATAAAATTGTGTATAATTTTATCCTAGAATAATTCAAGAACTGACATTCAGTCATAACATACATCACATTCCATTGGTATTTGTATAGATAGGAATGGATTTCTAAGGCTCTCCTGCCATTTGGAGGTGGCAGGACCAGGATTCAAACTGTGGGCTCCAGCTCCCACCAATTAAACCCGAGGTGTGGGAACTCACTGGTCTGTCCAAGAACAGCAAGATCACAGATTAAGCAGGAACCAGTGGCTCTCAGCAGTCCTCCTTGGTATTTACAAGGCTGTGATAAGAGGATCATGGTCAAATTCACCCTAGGCAGGAAAGTCCTTGAGACCTCGGTCCAACTTCAGTGTCAACAAAGCCAGAAGTAGAGCTGTGTGGCTCCAGTGGTAGAGGGCTAGCCTTGAGCAAAAGCAGCTCAAGAATTTGCCCAGATCCTGATTTCAAGGTCCAGGACTGGCAACAAACAGATATTCACAACAATCTGTGCAACCATCCGGCTAAAGCAGGTCACCCTCTTGTACCCAACAGAATTGGACAGAATTCCCTGGGAAAGGGGCTGGGGGATCCGCTGTCATCTTGACTCCGCCCATGCTGGCTGCATCACAGAATTCCGGCCACACCCCCATTTTTTCATGGTTCTTTCTGACCAATATGATACAAGAATTGTAGCCATGCCCACATTCCATGCTGCCCAGCACCAGGATTCCCTCAGTTGGTTGACACTACCACCAGCAGTTGAGGAAGTGGTGAGCAGGAGACTCAGGAAACTTTGGAGTAGAATAGGAAATTGACATCCTAGTCAGTGAGTGGGAGAATAGAGGATTTCCCAGAGCCTGGTAACGTGGCCAGCCCATCTTTCCCATCCCAGTGCTCAGATGTTTGAAACAACAAGACTCCATGAAACAGCTACAGACAAGAAATTCCTGCCAGAACACCGGCAGAAGAATCCTCCCATCAGACCTGCACCAATCAAGAAAACAAAAAACACAAAAAAGAGAGGGATCCCCAAGACAAACACCACTGAGGACCGTGATTCAACGGAGCGTCTGGCCAAAGCTGATGCTGATTGCAGGCCTCCCTTGCCTTTGGTCACAGTCACAGTCACCAGGGTCAGAGTGTCAATGTTCCCGATACCACCAAGGATCTGTAGAGGTGCTAGCAACATGTGATGCCAACCATGGATTGCAGCAAAAGAAACCAGGCACTCTGTGCCAAGATCCAAACACTGAAGCAGGAAAAGACAGACTTGCGGGATTGACAGGAGAAAGAGGAGAAGATAGCTCAGGTGCACAAAGCACCAAAAACAGAGTTAGAAATCCACAAGCCACCCATACAGAGGTTGGTTTCAGCAGAAAGCGATTTACAATTTGCACTGGCCCAAGTCAAGCAGGCAGCCAATGGCAGAGAAAGGAGTTCTCACCAGCCACCTTGGGTCGCAAAGCGGCGCATGGTGGAGCTGGAGCTGGCAGCTTCTGTGATCACTACTACACAGAAGGAGATAGAAATGTTCTTCAAATAGCTGAAAGATGTGACACTTCAGCTCGAGGAAAAGACCAGAAGTTTTGATGACCTGGAGAAAGTGAACACAGAATTTCAGGAGAAGCTGGAAGTGCTCTGGACACAGAAGAGTAACAGGAAGAATAGAATCTGCAAGTTCCAACAAGTGCTGGTGGGGCGTGGGTACTGAAGAGACGATTGGACAACCTGAGCTGGATGGTGACCTCAGCAAATCTGGAGAGAGACACCTTCACGGAGGACCTGAGCATTGACAGGTCTGCATGGAAGGAGGAGGCACAGTGGCTGACCAACCAGGTGAACCAACTGACAGAGGAGAAGGAGAGAAGGATGAGGCAGGTGCTGGACCTAGAGAATGAGCTGGGGGAACTGAGGAGGAAGCTGGCAGAACCATCTCAGGCTGAGCGGCAGTTGCAGGCCCAGGAATACCATAAACAGATAGAGTTGAAAAACCTGGAGACACAACTTCACATCCAGGTCAAGGAAAACCAGAGGCTCTGTCTCCAGAATGCAGAGGAGCAGGAGCAACTACAAAGACTGGAGGAAAAGGCCAAGGATTGGCAGGAGATCCCTAAGATCCCACGATGCACATGTGTGTGCAACCCATAGCAAGAGGAACAGCTGTCTCTGCTGTGGGATGCTCTCCACAGGGTAAGTGGTGAGAAGGAGGAGCTCACCAGCATCCTGGACTCAGAGCAGCAGGTGAAGAAACATCTGTGGGAACAGCTAGTCCACTCAGAGGAGAAGATACATGAATGTAAAGAGGTGGCTGAGAGAGAGAAAGCCAAGCAGCTTGGGAGCTGCAGGAGCGGCAGGAGCAGTCCCTGGCCCAGCTGCAGGAGCTCAGAGCCACCTGTGAGCAGCACATTACCTCCAATGAGTGACTGAACACTGAGGAGGCCCTGCAATAGACCTCCAGAGGCCGACTCAGCTGCTGGAGCAGCTGAAGCAAGTGCAGGGTCCAACCAACTGGGGGGACCAGGTGGTGCCCCCAAAGTGGCAGGACACTTTTAAGTGCCTGGAAGTGACCAGACCACAGGAGGAGAGCCTGCAGGCCCAGCTGAGCTTCCTGGCTTTCCCTGGGGAGGGGAAGCTGTGAGCCCTGGAGAAGTAAAAGGTGAGGAGGTGACTTCTCCCAACGTGACCATCGCAGAAGATGGAGCCACGCCCCAGACCTAGAGTGACATGGCTCTGCGAGCACTCTCAGAGGCTGAGATCCATAGGGGGAAACTCCTCCTGCAGGAGCGGCAGCCCCACTGCAGGCGCCCTGTCAACACAGCAGCTCAGTGCAAGATAGAGCTGGAGCCAGAAGCCCCTTGCCCATGAGGTGCTAGCACAACAGGCATGAGGATGGGAAGTGGAACACGTGGGCATCCGAGAAGAAAATCTGCTTCATCCATGACCTGCATGATGAGGTGGACTTCCATAGTCCAGCGGATTAACTCCACAATCGATGCAGCCAGCTGTTGGCACACATTTGCACCATAGAGGAGTCCCTCGTGGTGTGGAAAGAGCAGATGTTTGTCCTGGATGAGCTGTTTTTGGAGAAAGCCAAACATGTGTGCTGGCTCTCCCAGAACATGGAAAAGAAGAGAGAGCTGTGAGAGCTGCTGTTGGTCCTCGCAGGGGAAGGTGCTGACAGAATGCTCCAGTTGCCTGCACAGGCTGAGCCCCCCGCCACCACCGCCCCTTCAGATGCCTCAGGCTCTGGAGTGGGGGAAATGAGGGAGGAGCAGAGAGGTTTTGAAGAATTGCAACTTCAAGACAGCTTGGAAACTGCCAAAGGAGAGGTTGGGGTTTCCGACCACCTAGAGGACTCCCCCACGAAGCATGTCCTGTGGCAGATGCCCCACACCCAGAGCAGCCTACAGCTCGAAGGCTTGGGCAAGGAGTGTTCCCTCCCTTTCTTCTGTAGACTCATGCGGATGATAACTCTCTATGTGACATAATGACTCTCAAAAGCGTCAGCAGACACCAGCAGTAGGTTGCCAGTTGGCTTTCTCTCAGGCCTCCATCTGCCAGGTGATGTGAAGGGTAAACTGTGGGTCTGGTAGGGCAGAGGCTGCCAGGAGGTGGCCCAAATTCAAGGACATCTAATGGCCCATTGGTGGCCAGGGAAGAGGCCCATATTATACTTATCACAAAGAATAATTTGTATTCAAAGGGAAAACAAGCCTCCAACAAAGATTTGTTCTTCCAGTCCTGTGTCTGGAACTCAGTGCCTGACCACTGTCCCTGGGCTCTTTTTGATCAAGGCTGTTGCTCTACCAGTTGAAGGCCACCTCTCCTTCCAGCATGTTCTGTGTGGAATCAAACCCAGGTCTTTAGACATGCTAGGCAACCACTCTACAGCTAAGACACATTCTCAGGTAGGATGATCCTCCATCCTCCCAAACCCATATGGCCATTCCTCAGATAAATAGGAAGTAGGGGCTAGGATGACTATGAAGCACAAGTCTGGTTCACACCAAAATATTCCCCCGCCCCCTCTTCCCACACCCTTAGTTGAAGTTTCTCTTCTACCATTGAGGGATGAGCGAGGCAGAGGGGAGTCCTAAGAAAGGAGTACCAAAAATAGTGCCCCTCTGAGCCCCACATCCTTCCCCACACAAGTGGTTCTCCAGATTTCGATCTTACCTGACTCAGTGTGGAGTCTACAATGACTCCTCACCCCTGCAAGGCTCAGGATGAAATAAAGGTCAGTCCTGGCCTCAGCCCACACTTAGGGTGGAAGGTCCTAGTCCCAGACCCACTTCTACCTCTGACTGCCCATGTTAGCCTGGACCACCACCACTCACCACTATGTTGGTGGTAATGACCTCACAGATGGATTCCAGGAAGAAGGTCTATAGCAAAGAGCAGAAACAGCACGGTAAGCAGGGCGGAAGGAGGCGGGGTGATTGCTCTGGGATCTTCCTCCTTGAAACCCTCCCGTCCAGCCAGGACCATACTGACCGAAAGCATGGCCAAGGCCAGGGGGTGAAACGAGATGGAGGAGCATGGGACTAAAAAAGTACTGCTTTGTCTTGGAGCACTTGAAAATTCCAGTTACATTTGGCCCATGCTAATCCCAAAGCCAACATGCAATACCTCTCCTTGTTGTTGTTGGCTGTGAGCATTGTCCCTGAACTCTTTTTCTTGAGGCTGGCACTCATCACTTGAGCCACAGGGCCACTTCTTGTTTTCTGATGGTTCATCGAGGATAAGAGTCTCATATACTTTCCTGCCCATGCTGGCTTGGAACCATAATGCTCCAGATCTCAGCTTCCTGAGTAGCTCAGATGACAGGAGTGAGCTACCAGCGCCCAACACGTGATACCATTTGAAGGCTTCTTGGTGAGTCTGTAAAAGGAGACCCAAAGGGCCAGGATAGACCTTGACTCAACCAAGTTGCTGGGATGGGGGAAGGCTGATGTTCTAGCCATTCTGTTCCCTAAAATCAAAGATGCCAGGTGGTGTTGTATACATCAAACTCTTAGGCCAAAAACCACCAGGCTTAGTGGGAAAAAGGTAGAGAATACCGAAAGATTGCAGTGTAGAAATCTTTGATTTTGCATGCATATGGTGTGTGTGTGTGTGTGTGTGTGTGTGTGTGTGTGTGTGTGTGTGTGTGAGTGTTTGTGTGTGTGTGAACTCAGGGCCTAGGCTCTATCCCTGAGTTTTCTTGCTCAAGCCTAGCGCTCTGTCACTTGAGCCACAGCCTCACTTGCTTTTCTATGGTTAAATGTAGGTAAGTGTCTCAAGCACTTTCCTGTCCAGGGTGGCTTTGAAGCATGATGGGGTCCGCAGGGAAGCAAGAGTAAACACAACTTGCAGGTAGAATCCCTATGGTGGGAGACTCCTGCCTCCTGGTGGCCAGTCATAGGGCTTCCCCCCCACCCCCGCCATCATCCTCTACAGTTCAATTTGGGAAAGTGACCAGGGCCAAGCTGATTTTTGCTCACCCTGAGTACTGATGCCAGAGCAGGTCTGTTCCACCCTAGGCCAAGAGAGCTACAGGAGGCCCGGCTCTGAGGGGTACAAGGAAGGGAGAGGTCAGCTCCAGGCCAAGCTAAGAGCCTTTGCCCATGGACACCCCTACTTGGCCTTTCTGATCACTGTAAGGCCTATCAAAGAACAACCCCCAAAATTGGAGCTGTGTCTCAAAATGGTAGAGCTTTAGCATTGAACCAAAGAGCTCAGAGACAGGGCCCCTAAGGTTTGAGTTCAAGACCCCTAGCTGACCCTCCTCCATAAAGCACAGGTTAGCTAAATGTGAACTAGTAGGATTTGTGAAGTGTTTCTGAAGAATGGTGATACTGAAGAAAGCACACTAATTCTAATGACAACTGAACTTGTGACATACAGCTATGTGCTGATTCCTTCACAGGGTGCTGTTTGTTGGGTCCTGGGGTTTTGTACTGAATCCTCAAAAAGGTGCTGTTTGCTGAGTCATCACAAAGGGTGCTATGTGCTGAGTCCCTAAGAAGGTTGGGCTGTTCTAGGTTTTCCAAAGGGTACTGTGCGCAGAGTCCATTACAAAATGTACTGCATGCTGAGTCCTTCAAAAAGTGTGGTGTGCTAATTCATCCCAAAGGTGCTAGTATGTACTGAACCCTTGGGAAGAGAGGGATGAGGTGAGTTTTTTGAGTGCTGTGTGCTGAGTCCTTTACACAGGGTGCTCTGTGCTGAGACCTTCCACAATGTGATTGTGTTGAGTCCTTCAAAATTGTGCTACGTGCTGATGTTTACAAAGGGTGCTGTGCACTGAGTGTTTTATACAGTGTGCTACATACTCAGCCCTTCAAAGGGTGCTTTGTGTGGAGTCTTAACCCAGGGTGCTATGTAATGAGTATCTGGGAAAGAGTGCTACATGGTGAGTTTTTCAAAACATGTCATGCACTGAGTCCTTTACACTGCAGACTATGGTCTCCCTCCTTCAAAAAGTACAGTATTTTCACAATAAAAAATAAATAAAAATTTAAAAGAAGAAATGTACTCATTACCTTGCCCATGTAATTGTAACCCCTCTGTATGGTATTTTCATAATAAAAGAAAAGAAAAAAAGTGCTGTGTGCTGAGTACTCTACACAAGGTACTATCTGCTGAGTCCTTCAAAGTTAACTGTGTGCTGAGTCCTTTACACAGGGTGCTTTGTGCTGGTTTTGGAAGTATGCTGTGTACTGAGTCATTCCAAAGGGTGCTATGTTCTGAGTCCTTGAGTGGTAGTTATCCCCAACAATCACACACACAAACACAATCACAAACACACACATACACACACGAGGGTCACCATGCACCTGCTTGGTGTGTGGAGGGGGATGGAGGAGAGTCTCCTCCAGCGGTGGGGCTGAGGGGAGATTAGTTCCCCCCCTCCCCCGCAAGTACTGGGGTTGGTGGGGAGTGCTATGCTGAGGTGAGGCTGCAATTGCCATGGCCTGGAAGCTTCCATGGCCTGGAAGCTTCAGGGCCCAGTCAGGGCTGCGATTGCAGTGCGGGGTGAGAGGGCGAACCCAGGGGAGGTGGAGCCCAGGGGCACACTGCAGTGGCAGCCAAGGCCAGGGCCCAATTGGGGTGGGCGCATATGCACGGGCGGGGGTGGGGCAGCCCAGGAGAGGAGTGGAGGGCAGAGAGTGAGGTTAGAGAGAAGAACAAGCACATGCAGGAGGGGAAGCGGCTTCAGCGGCTGGAGGCCGCTTGGATCATAGTGCGGGTCCTGGCCAGGAGCAGAGAGCACGCGGAGCCAGCACGGCAGGCGCATTGCCAAGCAGCCCCATGGAGGCAAGGCGGCCATGGCACGCAAGTCTGAGATCCTGGTAGGGGGAGTAAGGTGGCAGTGGCTGGGGTGCAGCAATGGAGAAGGTGGCTGCTCAGGCGGGGCGGTGGTGGAAGCAGCAACCCCTGGGGAGGAGGCTGCTGAGGTGGTGGCCGAGGCTGCTGAGGAATGGGCAGCAGCAGCAGCTGAGGAGGAGGAGCAGAGGAAGCTCACAGCCTTGCCAGGCACCCTCAGACGCCCCTGCCCCCTCCCAGCAGTGCCACATTTCACACATGGTGCTGCCAGCTCAGAACCTTGGTGCCTCTCTCAGTTCCCTGGCAGAAATGGCACGGCCCTAACCTGCTTGCTGCCCCGACCTGATCCTGGTCCCAGGTCCTGGACTCCAGGGACCTCAAGCACCAGGAGCCGCTGCCTACAGCTTCTCCCCAGCAGTACACATAAGTGGCTGCCCCTTGGGCCCACACCCCGTGGCCCCTGTACCTCGTGACTCCCTGTCACCACCCCCCCAGTGTACCCAGACCTGCACCTCCTGCCTCCCCTCTCCTGTCCCACCTGCACTTCTCTAGTGCCCCACAGTCCGCCCTGGCTCTGCCACAAATAAGACCCAGTTGCTGGGGTGGGGTGTCGACCCTGGGATCCCACCCCCATCCCTGGCAGCAGATGTCCCCAGGAAAAGGTGAGATAAACAAATGGGTGAGGAGGGGACACCACAGAGCCCCTGGCCTGGAGCAGTGGGAGCCACACAGCAGCATATCTGCACTCTTCCTCTGCCTGGTGGGAACCTGATGGCTTTAGTCAGAGGTGGGTAGCAGCACCTCTCGGGTCTTTTCCTTTTTTTCTGGGGGTGAAGGGTGTTGGATGCAGCAGATAGGCCCCCTTATTGCTGTGGGAGCCCTTGTCTGTCTTCTGTGCTCAGTCACACCTTCACCTGAGGAGGTCCCAGAAGAGCCCAGTAGGAGGTGAGGGCACTGGGGGTCAGATAGGAGGTGAATATTTGGGAGGTGTGTTCCTCCAACACACATACACCTGTCCTGTCTCCCCCACCCCAGCTGTTAACAGTGTTCCCAGGGTGATCACATTTCCCAGCTTTGCCAGCTCTGCTAAGTGCTCCTGGTCCATCTGGTCTCCTTGTCCTCCTCAAGGATCCACCAAGTCACCCAGAAGCATCTAGGCTGGAAGTAGGGAGTCGATCCATGTATATAGCCTTTAGGAACCCATCAAATTCCCCAACCATGCCCCCACCCCAGGTCAGACACCCCTCTGCAATCATCATGACCCCCTTCTTTGTTTCCTCTCCTGGCTCTGAGGAGCCACCTGTCTCAAGACTCCTTCACCCAGAGTCCTAGCATAGGGTTTTAGTGAATGGGGACTCAAGGCTGGTTGTTCTCAATGGGAAGGGTCTGTCCCTGGAGAAAGGGAGAGGCAGAGTGGTTCTGTATTATTAGAGCAATGTTCCCCTTGGTGGGATCCCCTGGTTCTGACCAGGGAACCCCCATGCTCAAGCTTGTACATTTCCCAGATGAGGAACCAACTAACTCGGGAGAGACAATGCTCTGAGTCTGTGTGTGCAAGAAAGAGTGAAAGAGAGAGAGAGAGAGAGAGAGAGAGAGAGAGAGAGAGAGAGAGAGAGAGAGAGAGAGAGAGAGAGAGAGAGAGAGAGAGAGAGAGAGAGAGAGAGATCATCTTTCTCCTTGTACAGCCTGACTGTGCTCAGGAGGAGAATGATCAGGTGGTAAATTGCAAGTGCTACATGGATGAGTCTTCTGTCTCCGGTTTCGATTTGTGTGTGTGTGTGTGTGTGTTGGGAGAGTAGGGAGATGAGAACAATGAAAATATATTTAAGTCACCGTGTCTAAAAAGAGCAAAAGCATTTTATTTGTGTGTATGTGTGTATTTGTTGTTCTCTTTTCATGAATGCCCAGTACAAGCCCAGCCACAATTTCTGTTTTCTCCTTTATTATTTCACTACATATTTGGAGAAGGTTTCAGTAGATTTCCTTTCCACTTCTTTCCACCTCCCTCTTCCCCTTTCCTGTAGCCAACTGTAGCTGCTGGGCCTGTGTAGGTCTCCACTAGGAGGCCTGTGGGAAGCGCAGACCAGAATGGACACCTGTCCTTCTGTCTTCAGCCAGAAGGCTCATGAGTGTGACCACAGCTGCACTCTTCCACCCAGACACTCTGCTCTCGTGTGTATAGTTGGAGCTAATTCAAGGCTTGTGAATGTTTCTGCCAAACATAATTAGGGAATGAGATGCAGGGGAGGAGGGAAGGGGCTCTGAAGCTAGGAGGGTCTGGGAAGTGGTGAACGGTGTGATATGGCAGATGGCTCACTACAACAAAGGATGAGAGGGGAACCTTACCCAGGGCATTGATGGTGTCTGTGGGGATCTGGGCAGGGGGCTCCAGGCCCCCACTGGTGCGTGGATTCCCTTCCCGGTCAGTACACTCTAGTGCAGTTCTCCCTGGAGTCCTGCAGACTATAATCTGTGTCCCGCCTGGGCCGTTTCCAGCTGGGCAGTGGTAGGCAAGTGTGTTCTCTCTGCTGGAGCCAGCTCAGTATCAGGACATGGCAGTTACCTAGGGCTCTCTGAATGCCAGTTTCGGTAACCTGCTGTAGGCTGTCTGGAAAGGGTCCACGGACTTTGGAAACCTTTAAGTTTGATTGGGACAAGTGAAATGCCATCTTTTCCAAGGGTTTTTCTTGAAGTTGGCAATTTCCACTAACACCTGGGATTATGGGTCAAATTAGACAGACCATTTCAGCTGCCAAACAATGATGTTTAAAGCAGCACAGGTAGAGTTCCCTAGCCAGATGATCTCCTGCTATGAACGTCATGCCCTGACGGCCTTTCTTCAGCAGCTACTGATTAGCCTCTGGCTATCTGTAGGGTGGCCACCACAGTCGAGAATGTCGTGGGGAGCAGAGATTGTGACCTCGCCATCCCCAGCCTGCCAGCTGTAAGCAGAGACAATTCCTAGCATCTGTACTGGACTTTGGGATTCAGAGACCTGGGATGCCTCAAGGATCCTTTCTCTTCAACATGAAACTTGGGGGCCAGATATGGTGGACCATCCTGTCTGGCCCCAGGGGTTGGAGAGTATGCCCCTTGAGCCAGGCGTTCAGCTCACAGCAACCTTGTTCACACCTGAGTGGGGAATTGAGTGCCACAAAGCTGGTTAGCCGTTGGACAGAGATCTTTGAAAAGATAGGCATCCCAGAGGCCCCAGAATCCAGCGAGTACATCGTGGCTCATGTCCTTGGAGCCAAAAGAGTTAAGTGCGGTGGCACCAGAAGGGCAGGAAGAGGGAGTAGGGAAAACTGTGGGAGAGCTACATCAGGTTTTGCCCACCCAAGATGCTTACCAGAATCAGATGGGAGTTTTCTGTAGTATTGTCATAGACAGATGATTATTTATTTATCCAACAAAGAGTTACAGTGTGCGCAATGCTCGGGGGGGGGGTGGCGGGGGGGAAGTCATAGATGATGAAAATTTCCAGTGCTGGTTCCACAACACATGAAGAAACCTTGGTTTGAGCTGGATGCCTGTGCTTTATGCCTGTAACCCTAGCTACATAGGAGGCTGAGATAGGAGGATCGAGGCTTAAGTTCTGGGCAGGAAAGCCTGTAGGAGTCTTATCTCCAACTAACTACCAAAAAGAAAATGCCAGAAGTGGATGTGTGGGTCAAGCCTTAGTCCATTGGCGTTGAGTACAAAGACCCAGGGGCAGCACCCAGGTTCCGAGTTCAAGACCCAGGAGTCAGAGAAAGAAAGAAAGCCAGAGAAGGATGGTGAGAGAAAAAGAAGAAAGGAAGGGAAGAAGGGAGCATGCAAGCCTTGGTTTGGAGTGCCTGGATCAAGGGAGGCAACCATTCACAATCTCTGTGGAGAGAGTTTCAGAGCTTAAAGACAGTATGTAGGACCAAACCAATGACTCCTCAGCTACTTTATGACATTGTGGAGCATTTTGGTCACCGACTGCAGAGGGAAACAGCCTCGGGTAGACCCTAGGGCTCAGGGTGTGTCACCAGGTTTCGAACACCCCCAGTCCCAACAAGTTTATTTTCTGGTCCAAGATCTAGGGAGGATTTTGGATGAGGGAGTATCAAGGGGGAGGGGTAGAGCAAGGAAGATGAAGAGGGAGGACGATCCCAGGTCAGGTGTGTCAGGATATTGGAGCTATGACGTCGCCTGACAACCTTGACCATCAGTGATAGAGCCTTCGACCCTGCCACATGGCTATTAAAAGTCCTGGCACCTTGGGTTCACCATTGACCACCTGGCTGTCACAGGATACCTGTGCAGTACATCCTTGGGGACTTGGACATTCCTAGGATCAATCTGAAGGTGACCCTGAGAAGACGGAGGCCTGGGTGACTCTATCTTGAGCTAGCGAGCATCTTATGAGGTATGAGTTATGCAGCTGACCATGATCCCGACCTGGGAATGAACAGAAGACGCAATTCCCAGGGGACTAAGAATATAAACAATCCTTGGGAAAACTGTAGGCGGGCAGGTGGTGGAGTGCTTGGTGACCCTGCAGTCAGGCCACAGGTGGTGTTTGTTTAAAAAAGCAACCCTGCAGTTTAGCATGTATCCTCTTGAGACTCCCCTGTGGTGCAAGCCAAGCAGTTTAAAGAACGTCAGCCCCCTTGATCTAACCAACAACTTGTTTCGGGTCCTTTCCCACTTTGTAGTGTGCCAATCATACTATAGAGTTGTTTTGTGATTTTCCTGGGGTTTGTAGTGATTTGTTACAAGAAATTATGATGTACGAAAAGCCCTACCTTCCCTAAAAAAATGTATAAAAAGTGTTGCAACCATGGGCTCAGGGCCTCTCAGCATCATGGGCTGGTGCCATGTACACTAGGGGGACCAAACTCAAGATTCCAATAAAGACTCCTTTGCTTTTACATTGGTGACGGTCTCTGGTGGTCGTCTGGGTAAGGATTTCCGAGTTAGGCTTTACAACACCCCCGGTGTTCATTCCTCCACCAGAGACAGAGGTAAGTATGCCACTGGCACAGGACAGACAGGGAATGAGGGCAGCATCGGGTCCCATGTAGCCCCAAGACTTCCTCTAGGGGGCACTATGACATCTTGTCTGCCATTCTCAGACACAAAGGTGGGTCTCTCTTCTGGCTCAGCCTTTAGTCTAGATGGCAGATCAGGGATTCAGAGAGGGCTAACTGAAGGTGGGGCAGGCTTGGGTAGAAGCTGGTGGGAAAACCAGAGGCCCTGGACTCTGAGAAGGGTTGTTTTTGAGGATATACACAACCCAGGAACATTGCTGAGATGGATCAGCCCTTTTCTCCATCCCGAGAGAGAGGGACAAAGAGCCCTCCAGTCTTCTTCCCTTGGCTGCAAAATCCTTTCATTCCCACATCCTGTGGTTGGATAACTAGACCTCACCTCACTGCCCAGTGTCAATGCAGGACAGTGAGAGATCCTGAGTATTTGATAAGGTCAGGGATCCTCAGTATGAGATTGTACTTGAACGTCTTAACTTGGTGCATGGTCAGTCCCATCTAAGACTGCCATGATGTAGGGCATAGAATCTAAAGAATCAGAGCAGGATTGGGTCTGTTCTGGGAGTCTTGAGTATTATGTGTGATCTTTGAGCTCCAGTGTGCCCATCTGCTTCCTTTTCTAGGGTGGGTCTTTGCTAGAAAAAGCTTGAAACTAGAGACTGGGTCCTATCCCTTGTCTTTGATGCTTAAAGGTAGCACTCTGCCATTTGGGCCCAGCTCCACTTCCAGGTTTTTTGGGTGTTTAATTGGAGATAAAGAGTTCTCATGGACTTTGCTGAGAAAGGTGCATACAAATGCAGTCCTCAGATCTAAGTCTGCTGAGGAGATAGGATGAAAGGCATGGAAAAGTTTCTTTGGCCTGCTGCCAGTAACTCATGGCTGTCATCCTAGTTACTCAGGGACTGAGATCTAAGGAACAAGATTTAAAGCCAGCTTGGGCAGAAAAGTTCTGTGAGACTTGATGTCCAATGGACCACCAGCGAATAGGAAGTGGCGCTGTGGCTCAGGTGGGAGAGTGGTCACCTTCAGGTGAAGAACTGAGGGACAATGCCCTCGCCTAGAGTTCAAACTCCATGACCAACAACAAAATAAAGAGGTGACTAAGTTTTCCGCATAGCAGTGTGTACAGTAGGAAATGCCATGCTGGGCTATGAGACATTCCAGGTATGTGAGAAGCTCAATGTTTTGTCTACAGTGGGTCTGAAGTCGGGAGTGCCACCTTCTCGGGGGTGGGATGTGATCCTTATGGAGGGAGGTCATGGTTCTCTTCTCAGAGACTCCTGAAGCCTCTGGATGTCCATGTGTGTGTTTGTGTGTGTGTGTGTGTGTGTGTGTGTGTGTGTGTGTGTGTGTGTGTGTCTGTGTGTGTGTTTGTGTCTGTGTGTGTTTGGAGGTAGAAGAACTGGGCCTTGAACTCAGGGCTTAGGTGCTGTTCCTGAACCATTGTGCTCAAAGCTAGTGCTCTGACACTTGAGCCACAGCTCCATCTCTGGCTATTTGGTGGTTCACTGTAGATAGGAGCCTCACAGACTTTCCTGCATGGGCATGCTTTGAACCGTGATCCTCAGATATCAGCCTCCTGAGTAGCTAGGATGACAGACATGAGCCACCCGTGCCGGCTTTGTGTGTATGTGTGTGTGTGTGTGTGTGTGTGTGTGTGTGTGTGTGTGTGTGTGTGTGTAGAAGTGTGTTGTAACACTGAGCGCTGGACCCTTTGGTAACTTATAACTGCTATCTTTGGGGGATGCATGGGCTTTGTGGCAGAGTTTTAGGGGCCTGGAAGGGTGGAACACTTGAAGGGAACTCAGCACCATTAAATTATAAGACCAAAGGATCTGTGTGACCTGGAGATGTCTACTCCCTTAGGCCTGGTTGGTGGCAGAGAGAGCTTAGGAGGACCTGGGGGTGGGGCCCACAGGGGGTGACTCCCAGGGGGACAGACAGCATAGCCAGTTCTTAGTAAGGATGTGAGCCCTGTTAGTATGGAGTGCACTTGTATGGGTCAGAGTCTGGGTCTTCTCATAATGACGTCTCATGGGTGAGGCCAACCCTATTTTAAATCTTGACTTGTGATCTTCAGATTTCAGTATCCTGAGTAGCTAGAATTACATGCATGAGCCTCTGGCACAAGGCCTCTAATTCTTTTTGGTATATTAGGGTTTGAACTCAAGGCCTTAGGCTTGCCAGTCAGGTCTTCTACCATGTGAGCTAAGCCTTTCTGTCTTGGGCATTCCCAAGATAGATAATATATGCTCAGGCTGGGCTGGATTGCAGCCCTCCTATCTGTGACAGGCATGCGCCAGCAGGCCTGGTCCTCTTTAGTTGGAATGCTAGACATGCAGCGCCACGCTCAGTCATCAGTTTAGATGGATTGTCCCAAACTCTTAGTCCATGGCATCCAATTCTTGACTTAAGGTGAAGCTCTGGGTTGGGCCTCGACCATTGGTCCTCAGTCTCCTCCTGAGAGAGTTGTGAGGAAACAAAGATTCAATACAGGGGGATCTCTGGGGCAGAGGCAGGCATAGAAGGAGAGGCTGTCAGATATGGTTCTTGGCAATTCTGTGAGCATATGACAGGAAGATACTCAGAAAGTGCTCAGATGTGGCCTGTTATTTATCATGCAACAGGTACGGGATTATGAAACAAAACATGGCTCTCTTTCATCCTTACCCTATCACCATGAGGAAGGGGATCCTTCATTGTGCTCAGTTTTGCAGTTGGGGAAAACAAGGCATGGAGACGCTAGGTGACCTACTCATGACCCCCAGCTGACAGCAAGCTCGGCCTGACTTCTCTGCCATGTTCCCTAGGACAGTGGGTGTTATTCACTCCACTTCTTGTGGTGGCAAGTCCACTTCTTGTCAGTTGTGAGGCTTGAACTCTGGACCTTGGCACTGTCCCCGAGCTCCTCAGATCAAGGCTAGCAGTTTACCACTTGAGCCACAGCATCACATCCAATTTTCTGGTGGTTCTTTGGAGATAAGTGTCTCACAGATGTTCCTGCCTGGGCTGGCTATGAACCATGATCCTCATATCTCAGCCTCCTGTGTAGTTAACATTATAGTCCTGTACACCACCAACACCCAGCTAAAGTGTAATTTGGATTTTCTTTCTTTCTTCTTTCTTTCTTTCTTTCTTTCTTTCTTTCTTTCTTCTTTCTTTTCTTTCTTTCTTTCTTTCTTTCTTTCTTTCTGTCTGTCTTCCTTCCTTCCTTCCTTCCTTCCTTCCTTCCTTCCTTCCTTCCTTCCTTCCTTCCTTCCTTCTTCCTTCTTTCTTTCTTTCTTTCTTTCTTTCTTTCTTTCTTTCTTTCTTTCTTTCTTTCTTTCTTTCTTTCTTTCTTTCTTTCTTTATTTCTCTCTCTCACACATTCTCTATCTCTCTCTGTCTCTGTCTCTCTCCCTACCTATCTCTCTCACACAGGAACTGGTTGAATGGGTGCTGGAGGAGGTGGCCCAGAGTCCCCATGTGGCTGGGACTCAAGATGGCCCTCCCATTCTGGAGGTGGGCTGTGGGTCAGGAGCTGTTTCTCTCAGCCTGTTGAACTAGCTCCCTGAGGTAAGCCCCTCTGTGTCTGGGTTAGACTGTGTCGGATATTCATCATCCGTCCCTCCCATGAGTCCTTCCCCACTACCCTCTGCTAAGACAGTTAAAGGAAAGTGGATAAGGAGGCATCGCGTTTTCCTCCCACCCAGCACGATCCTAGGCCTCTGATCCTCACCACCACTTATCTCGCTAGACCCTGTTTATAAGAAAATGAATCCACTCTATGTTTACTTTGTTTTGCTGGAGTGTGTTGTTTTGGGGTGGAGGGGCAGTATGCAGAGGAAAGACCCTAGGCCTGACACCTCTTGGGAGACATTTGTTCTTGTGACAGAGCCAAGTCTTTGCTGTCAATAAGGAGGAATCTGCCATCAGATTGACCCGGAACAATGCTCATAGGTAGGTAGGCTGCTGAAGTATAAAATGCACCCATGTTGGCTTCCCACTCACCACAAGGGGGGTGCAGTGTGGGTGATCCAGAACTGGTCCTAGGGCATTATAAATGGATGGTGGCAGTCAGGTGCTGTTGGCTCCCGCCTGTCATCCTGGTTATTCGGGAGGCTGAGGTCTAATGGTTGTGACTCAGAACCAGCCCATGCAGGAGAGTCTGTGAGATTCTTATCTCCCATAAACAACCTCCCCCCATACACAAAAAAGCCAGATGTGGTGCTGTGGCTCAAGTGGTAGAGGCTCAGCCTTGAGAAAAAGAAGCTGAGGGATGAAACCCAGGCCCTAAATCCAAGACTTAGGACTCACAAAAACAAATAATAAAATAAATGAATAGTGGGCACCTGTTTTCTTACTACCAAAAAGGATGGATTCAATTTTCTCTCTGGTACTTGTAGCCAAAGATAAGGGGCTTCCTTTGATGTTCCTCTAAATCTCTAAATCTCCTTCTCTCCATTATCTCTCCAGGCTTCAGTTGCAGGATAGAATTCAGATCATTGCACTTGATGTGACCTTACATACTCTCCCTACCCACATTCCTTGAGGTGGGGATCCAGGATTGACTCACCACTGGGAGGATGAGGCACCGCAGAGATGGGGGTACATATCCCTGAAACTCATAAGTCATACTCTCTCTCTCTCTCTCTCTCTCTCTCTCTCTCTCTCTCTCTCTCTCTCTCTCTCTCTCTCTCTCTCTCTCTCTCTCTCTCTCTCTCTCTCTCTCTCTAACACACACACACACACTCACCTAGGCCAATTCAATTCAAAGTAGCCTTTTCACACTTTATCTCCTTGGATTAACTGATCTAGGAGACAAACTTGAACCCCTGAAACTGACTATTTTAACTGGGTCTTGGTAGTTGACAGGAGATAAACAGAAGCTAAAAAGAAAGGATCTGGTGCCCATCACTTCTGGCTCAGGCTCAAGCCTCACATCCTGGCGACTTGGGAGGCAGAAATCTGAGGATCAAAGATCAAAGCCAGTCATAAGCTGGAAAGCCAGAGAGACTCTTCTCTTCATGGAAGCATCAAGAAGCCAGAAGTGGAGCTGTGGCTCAAGTGGTAGAGCAGCAGCCTTGAGCATGAAAACTCAGAGAGAGAGCTCCCAGATCCTGAGTTCAAGCCCACACAAAAAATGGCCTCATCTTGTTGCCCCTACTGCCTGGACCTTGAGTGCCCTCTCATGGAGTATGGTACAGCACCAGTCCCAGGGTAGTGTATGAGAACCTTCAAAAAGTGGGTGGTGGAAGCCAGGCCTTTTCCTTCATGCGCTCTCAATCCACACCGGCCAGAAGGCAGAGCGTGACAAGGCCGGCAGCCTGCAGAGTGAAGATCCCTCTCTGCCAGGGCAATTGGAGTGGGCTTCTTAGAAGCAGGATTTGAAAGGAGATCTTACTTAACAAGGAGGATCAGACAGGAAGCACAGAGTGCAAAGACGCTCTAGATAAAGGACAACATAGCTGAGCATGATCATTTCCAGCCATGGCTGCTGCTGAGAAACTCGGTACAGATGTGCAAGACTGTCCCGAGACAGGCCCAAGGGGTCACAGA
This sequence comes from Dipodomys merriami, assembly GCF_024711535.1. Taxonomy (NCBI): domain Eukaryota; kingdom Metazoa; phylum Chordata; class Mammalia; order Rodentia; family Heteromyidae; genus Dipodomys; species Dipodomys merriami. The sequence goes on along the minus strand of NW_027206194.1, from coordinate 1,133 downwards.
AAAACAGCTATCCAAGGTTGGGATTGTGTCTTAGCAGTATTGAGCTCTCTAGCACACCGGAAAGCCTTGATTCAATTCCTAGGTCCCACATACACAGAAAAAAGTCAGAAGTGGCACCTTGGCTCAGGTGGAAGAGCACTCGCCTCCAGCAAAAGAAGCTCCGACACAGCGCTCAGGCACCGAGGTCAAGCACCAGGACTGTCAACATAAAACAGCACTCAAAGGGACCTTGGTGATGGGTGGATGGCTATGCCCTGTAGTTCTTAGTAGATCCATCCATTCTTTCTGTCTCCTTCTTTGACAGAGGGGAACTGGACACTCCTTTTTCCCTGAACACCTGGACCAGTTATCAGCAACCCTCCCAACATCTCCCACCAGAACATGAAGCAGCTGGCCCCAGAAATACTCAGGTACCTGTTGGGTGGGACAGGGGGATACAGGTAGGCCCCAGAAGTCCTAGTGGGTCTGATATGCTCCGGATGACCAGGCCATCCACAGGAGGCATATGGGAGCTTAGAGAGGGGTAGAGATGTGGAGGGGACCCTTTAATGCCCATGGCCCTACCCAGATTCCAAGCTCCATTTGCTGTCTCTGAGGATGGTAGAGGAGTATCTAGGTGGTAGTAGTATCTAGAGGAGGACTAGGAGGAAATTCTAAAGAATGAGACACCATAAGCCCTGGGCTGGTGTCCCACACCTGTCATCCTGGATACTTGGGAGGCTGAGATCCAGAGGATCCCGTTTCCCAGCCCAGGCAATAAAGTCCCATTAGAGTCTCATCTCCAATCTCCAACTGGAAGTGGTTCCATGGTTCAAATGGTAGAGCACTGGCCTTGAGCTAAAATAATCATCGGAGACAGTATACAAGCCCTGAGTTCAAGCCCCTCAACCAAAAAAAAAAAGGACCGGAAAGACACCCCTTGCCTACAAGAGATGGTGAAGGAGTGGAGGTGCTGTGGTTCGGAGACAGGTGCTGGCCTCAATGTACAGAAATTTCTAAGATCTCCCCAGGTTTGCCTGAGTGTGAAATCACAGCAGGGTGGGCGTTGCCTTGCCAAGAACTCCAGAGGTTGTGGCCTGTCTTAGGCAGGGAGTGGGGTGAATGTGAGCAGGGGTGGGAGGGGAGTGTCAATT